>NW_027185850.1:18536170-18663669 GCF_028583685.1 Petaurus breviceps papuanus
CCAATTGCCCTGCCTTCCCCCCTCCAAAAAAGCAACAGAAAAAAGGGAAGGAAGATTAGATGATGTGCCAAGTTTCACAGCTCCTAAGTATCTGAGGCAAGATTCAAACTCTGTTCTTTCTGGCTTCCGTCATCAATCAACTACTATGCCATCTAGCTACTTAAGTGACTAATGTCATAGCCATGTTCCTTTCACTAAATCCCACACATCGCCCATGATATATATTTATTTGTGCTTAGTTACCTGTGTACGTGTTGTTTTTCATCCAATAGACTCAGTTTTACTGTGTCTCTTGAAGGCAAGGATCATCTAATTTTTGTCTATGATTTTGCATCTCTTGGTGTCTGGCATATAGTAGGTGATTACTAAAGGCTGTTTGAATGAATGAATGAATGAATGAATTTTTTGTATTGTCTAACATGTCCAACTCTTCATTACCTCATTTGGGGTTTTCTTGGCAAAGATACTTTAAGCAGTTTGTCATTTCCTTCTCCAGCTTATATTGCAGATGAGGAAACTGAGGCAAACAAGATTAAGTGACTTGCTGAAGGTCACACAGCTAGGAAGTGCCTGAGGCCACATTTGAACTCAGGAAGATGAGTCTTCCTGTCTCCATGCTGTGCTCTATTCACTGTGCTACCTTTATTCTCCCAAATGAATGAATAGCTCACTATAAAAGAAGAACCAACCTTTGAAAATGGGCTCTAAAATTTCTGGAATTCCCTTGGTTTTAAATGCTTCCCCCCCTCACATTCTTTTCCTGATCCAACTAGAAGCAGAAACACTCACTTTTGCCTTTATATGTGCTTGTGATAATACGACTTTAGCAGCCTTTGTGTTGGGGATTTTAATTTCTCCTGTATTTACTGTAATATCATTAATCATTTTAATCACAATAAACTCATTTGATGGTAATATGGATGTCATAAGAATTTAGATCGCACTTTCACTCTAATTCACCAATAATTAACTGTCCCATTATTTTATAGTGTTATCAGCCCAAGAATGGAACCTTGCCGATGAGCTCTATGAAAACATTGTTCCTTGGGGGGAGGGAGACAAGAATTACAAAGTCCTTCACTTGCATGTGTTTTCTTACTGGCCTTAATGTGGAAGGCAGCTGTAAGAAGCAACAGCATCAGTGGACAGAAATGATGAAGTTCTGTAGAAAGTCTGGGATTAGACTCAGAAAATTTAGGTCAGAGGATAATTGACTTTGAGCTAGAATGAATGTTTGAGGTTATCTATGCCTATGCCTTTATTTTACAGTTAAGGAAACTGAGGTAAAGCAATTTGCCCAAGGTCACAGACCCAGTAAGTGGCAGTGTTGTTTTATTTTTGAATCTGCAGCTAAATGAATGTGACCTTGGGCAAATAACATCATCCGACTGGGCCTCAGTTTCCTCATTTGTAAAATGAAGGGATTGAACCAGAAGAACACATCTAACACTTTATGATTCTCTGATTCTTATATTGGCTCATACAACCATTCCTTCTGCTACCAGGACATGGACCCTGGTCTCAGTTTTTCTGTGTCATAGACTGGGTGCATTTCTTGTACTGACTTGATATAATGAGATCTCAACATTCTCTCACCCTGGAAATTCCCCCATTATCCTTTTTTCCTTGTTTCCTACTATCACCTTCTGTCTCCCATCTCTTTATCTCTTTATCTTTGCGCAGCCTGTCTCCGATTCCTAGAATGATTTTCCTTTTCATTTCCACATCTTGGAAACCCTATGTCCCTTCAAGAGGTCCTTCCTAATCCTATTCTTCCAACTATTAAGGACACCCCTCCCCTAGTATTATTTTTTTCTGATGTTTTATTGAAAACTTAATATTGAGTATAATGTAACTACTTAAACTTAAAGTTATGTAGTCACTATTCACAATTAAATAATTTCAATGAATAAAATTTAATCCATATGTTAGAACAAACTTCCTAAACATCATCACCATGACCATCATCTCAAAGTAGAATGTGTTGCTCAAAGAGGTGATGACTGAAGCCCAATTCTAGTTATCACCAGGCTCCAAAATGTTTCTTGATCCATAGAAAGGAGTCAGAAGACCTTGCTTCAAATCTCAGCTCCATCAATGTCACTTGGGGGGAAAAAATCACTTCATCAATATAGACCTCAGTTTCCCCATTTGTAATACGAGGCGGCTAGGCCAAATGGCCTCTGATTTCCCTTCTAGCTGTTATCCCAAGACTCTGGTGTCATGGGACAAGCAAGACAGAGCACATGAGCTCAACCTGTAACTCTCAAGGACTGCTCATATATGCATGCATCAAGCCTGCCCATGTGCTGACTGACCCCATCTTGCCATTCACCAAAACCCTCACTTTCAGTACTGCTAAACTCTTCAAGCCTTTGCCTTTCACTAATTCTCCTGAGGTTTTGAGGGCATAGGACTCTTTTCTGTTTTTATCAGATAGATAGTTATATCTATGCAAGGAGAAGAAAATGTCCTGCTCCCACACCCTTGTTCCCCAACAAGGCAGTAATTTAATAATAGTAATAGCAACAATAACAGTAGGTATCATTTATGTAGCATATTAAGGTATGCAAAGTCATGGGGTGGTGTAGCAGCAAGCACCCCAAGCGTGTCCTCAGGGTTTGCCGCCCATACAGGTTCTTGGATCTGCTTTGTTAAAGGAAAGCAACTCAAAATGGGTTAACAAGCTTACTTTAATCAGTCAGACATATATCGTTTACCTTGTTCAGGGGAAAAAGGTCAGCACCCCAAACTTCAAAGTATACAGGCAGAATTATCAAGACAGAAACAGATCAAGTAGACAGCTTTCCAAACTGTCCAACCATTACATCCATACCCAGTCAACATCTGGGTTTCCACATCTGGGTTTTTCAAAGCCGGGGGACTCTCAACAACGGCTTCCCAGAATTCAGATCAAATCACAGAACACTTCCCAAAGTGAGTCCCAAAACAAAGCTACACATCAGGGCTTATATAGCCTTCTCCTGGCTCAGAGAATGTAACAACCTTATTGACTCACTGGCCAATCAAGAAGATCTACTGAAAAACAAGCCTCCCTCCCCAGGCTCCAGGTGCACTTTAGCCTAGGGGCAGGGAAGATCTTTAAAATTTATATTCTTATTACAGGTGGCTAAGTGGCACACTGCACCCGGAGGCAGGAGGACCTGAGTTCAAATCTGACCTCAGACACTTAACACAAAAACTAGCCATATGACCTTAGACAAGTCACTTAACCCCAATTGCCCTCCAAAAATAAAAAAAATGACTTGGAATGACTGTCATTTTGACTATTATAAATACACAAATTAAAAATAAGGGGCATGTGAAGATGCTATCTGCATACAGAGAAAGAATTGAAAAATAGAAGTGTGTATAGAATAATTTTACACACACACACATACATACACATATATACACACAGCCCTATTTATGTCTAATGGTGGCCATCTCTAGGGCAGGAGTTGGAGGAGGGAAGAAAAAAAAAGAAATCTACATGACAACTTTGTTGTATATTTGAGGCAATAACAAGTTGTACATGGTAGATTTGCAGTTTCATGTGCAATCATGTTTTTAATGTACTGTGCTAGGGAAGTGCTTGTTTTGTTCTGTGAATTGAAAATAAAATAAATTTGTAATAACAAAGAATAAATGGAATACTTGATTTTTCAATACTCCTCAGCAGGAAGTGACCCCCTAAAGCAACATGGAATGCAGACACCTGTCTTTGCTGCTTCTCTTCTTAGAACTGAATCTCTAGGAAGCTGCCATTTAGGGATTCACAGACTCTGAGAATTAGAAGGGGTCATGGGATATTGATGTCAGGGTTGGAAAGGACCTTAGGACATAAAATGGCAGTGAGTTAAGGAACCTTAAAACAAAGAATTTTAGAGATGTAAATGACCCTGGAACAGAATGCCAGAGATAGAAAGTACTTTAGAATATAAAAAGGGGGGATTGGCAGGAACTTTAGAACTCAGAATGTTTGAATACAAAAAACAAAATGTCAGGAGAGAAGCCCTGAAACTTGGGATCTTAGAATGATGATGATGATGATGATGATATTTACATAGGTCTTTAAGGGTGGTAAGTGGAAAAGTTGTGATTTGAATGTCGGTGCTCTGATTCTAAGTTCAGTACTGTTTCTATTAAGCTATGTTGTTTTTTGTCTGTTCTCAATTCTTCATGACCCCATTTGGCCTTTTCTTGGCAAAGATAATGGAATGGTTTGCCATTTCTCTCTCCAGCTCATTTTACAGATGAACTGAGGCAGACAGGATTAAGTGACTTTCCCAGGGTCACATGCCTAGTACATGTCTGAGTCCAGATTTTAATTCAGGAAAACGAGTGTCCCTGACTCTAGACCGAGTACTCTAGCCATTGTGCCAAAAAAAGAAAATGCCAGCATCAGAACAGAAGTCTGTGCATGATATTCATCACTCTGACCAAGGATGCAACAAAGCATGGATCATTTCTCTGTCTCTTGTGCTAATTTTGGCCTGTCAGTGAACACCAAGGAAACAGAGGTTCTCTACCTGCCGGCACCACATCATCCGTATGTGGAACCATTGCTTACAGCAAATGGAAAAATGTTGAATGCTGTGGATAAGTTCTCTTACCTTGGCAGTGTGCTTTCCAAGTGCTTTCCAAAAGCATGGGCAAGGAGAATTATTAGGCTCTCTAGCCAACTGATGGTCCACAGGGCTGCTGAGCTGACCTCATTGTTGTATGCCTGTGAAACCTGGGCATTACACCAGCAGCATGCCAGGAAGCTGAACTACTTCCATTTGATCTGTTCAGGAAGATTCTGAAGCTCATCAGACAATATAAGGTGTGAGATACGGGGGTCCTTTGTGAGCTGAACTGCCAAGTATTCAAATGAGTGCAGGGAACACAACTCTGTTGGGCTGGCCACGCTGTTGATTGTAAAATGTATGTTTGCCCCAAAGTCTATTTTACAGAGAATTCACATACAGCAAGTGCTCACATGGAGGTCGGTAGGAGTAATACAAGGACTCTCTCAAGGTCTCTTCTGAAGAACTTTGGAATCAATTGTGTGACATGGGAGACACTGGCAAAGGACTGCCCAGCGTGGTGTGCCTGTATTAAGGAAGTCACTGTGCTCTGTGTGTAAAGCAGAATTGCAGCAGCTGAAAAGAAATGGGAAATGTGAAAATTTAGAGACTTCTCCACTCCAAATATTCCTGTGCACTGTTTATGCCTGACCTGTGGTAGAGGCTGATCAGTCACAGTAGGACCCACTGTACTTGAGCCCACCACAGTGATGTTGTTTTGTTCCTCTTTGAACACAATGGACAACAAACACCAGTTCTGGGAGACCCTTTCCAGATAGTATCTCATTTGATTCTCATTAAAAGCCTTGGAGGTAGCTGCTATTATTATTTTCATTTTACAGATGGGAAAATTGAGAATGACAGAGGTTAAGTGACTTGCCCAGGGTCCCACAAGTAGCAAGGGGATTTGTTCTGAGGAATTCCTGATCCCCAATCCAGCACTCTATTCAATTCTAATTCAATATACCACCTCCTATGATAGGTTTTCAATGAGAAGAGACCTTAAACATTATCTTACTCAACTCCCTCACTTCATAGGGGGAACCTGAGGTCTCCTTGGCACAGTAGGGAACTTGCCCATGGTTACACAACAGATAAATTTGGAGAGCTGGAATTTGAATCCAAGTCTCCCAAATTCCTCGTCCATTGGTCTCTCTATTGTCCTAGTTAGCATCACAGTCCTCACTGTATCACGTGGAATAAGATTCTAAATGCAGCAAAAGCCATTTCTAGTATGAAGAAATTCGGCAATTGTTGAGAGAGTTAACCACTGCACTCCCAACCCTCTAGCTTTCCCCCTGGGTTCAGGTCACCTGAAAACATTCAAAGACGCATTCTACATTTTCTGTCATTATCGACAATGCTGGGGTGATATTTTGTCAAACATGAATATATGTATTCGCCTCCTTTTAAAATCTAGGCATTTTCTACACTTGACTAAGGAAAAAATAAGTGTGATCCACTTAAAGGTTGGGAGGATTGGGAAGGGGAATAAGGGAGACATTAATAAGATGACATATTTTCAGTGTAACACTTTATAGAAAACTCTGGGGGGAGAAAAAAATAAGATGACGACCTAAATCTCACTCTTCTCTGGGTTTCTAAGAGGCTCGGAAGCCGAGGTTGCACCAGGCTCTCCCAATGCTTCCTGATTTGAAAATGATTTGAATACAATGGGAAACCCTGGGGACCTTAGCTCTGCCTTTCAATCTAGTAAAATGCTGTCCCTGCCTGCAGAAGAAATGGTGTGTTTCCAAACAGCTGGCACCATTTGTCACCTGTTCTCATTCTTTTTCTCTGAGGGGCTAGGGAAGGCAAACTATTTCCATGTGGTAATTGACTAGGTAATTTTTATTATGGATGGAAGCAGTGCAAGGTATTGTTTGCTCGAACCCTGAACTGATAATCAGAGCTGGGTTTGAGTCCCAGTTCCATCATTCAGTCATTCCCTTTCCTAGAAACAATTAGGCTCCTGGTTTAGTGGGTTGAGCACTGGACTTAGTCAAGAAACTTGAGTTCAAATGTGATTTCAGGCAGTTTCTAGCTGTGTGACCCTGGTTATGTAACTTAACCTCTTTCTGCCTCAGTTTCCTCAACTATAAAATGTGAATCATAATAGCACCTACCACCCAGGGTTGTTGTGAGGATAAAATGAAAAGATATTCTTAGAATGTCTGGTACCATGTGGTAGGTGTTTAATAAATGACTTTTTCCTTCCTTCTTTTCTTTCTTTGTTCCCTTTAGAATTTTATTCCATGTGACATAGTAAAGACCTACTTTCTTCTTCATGAGTCCCTTCCTGTTTTTCTCAGCTAATAGTTGTACTTCCTCCAAAATTACTTTGTTTTTATTTGATACATCTTATATTTACTTATCCATCTCTATATTGTTTTCCTCTAATAGAATGCAGATTTCTTAAGGGCAGAGACTTTTAATTTGTTTCCTCCTCTAAATAAAAGAGGCCAGATAGTTGGAGAAAGTCTATTGCCCAGACTCCAACATGAATCAGAATAAAAAGTGATCAGAGGAAGGATGAATAGGATCCTATGGACTTCATCCCATGCTTCAGGGAAAGTTAAGCCAGAAAGTATGGCAGATGCTCAAGAATGAAATACTGAAAATGGAATTAAAAAAAAATCAAATGAGGAGGAAAAAATGGAATAGGTATTACTTGACTGAGATGAATATGCAGGTAACTCCCTAACCCATTTGCAATAAAAAAAATGAAAGACCGAAGATGGAAGCAAGGTCAGATAACAGAGAATGATGATGAACATGGCAAGGTCCAGTTAAAACAGCCTCAGGAATCCTGAAGCTCAGAACAAGAATCAAAGGAGAGAGAGAACTTTTTTCTTGCGGTGGATCGGAGAATAACAAACAATAAAAAGGAGACAGCATTGATCAAATTTTATTTTGTTTCTGTTTTCTCTGAAAAGAACTGTAGGTAACTGATACCCAAGATAAATAAAGAGATAGTAGGGGTATCTTTACCTGTCCTTGAAACTAAGAGACCTGGCCTAGGTGAATCATATCCTGCAATTCTTAAGGAAGGGAAAGTGTTTGTGATGAGCCATTATCAGTGATTCCTGAAAGAGCATGGACAGCGATAACACAAGATTGAAGAAAGGAAAATGCTGCTTCAGTCAGAAGGAAGACAACAGAAACCACAAACACTAGTTAGACAAGTTCATTTAATAATAGTAACTGACATTTATACAGTGTCTATTCTATGCCAGGCACTGTGCTAAGTAAGCAGTTTGCAATTATCTCATTTGATCCTCACAACAGCCTGTTGACACTATTATTGACCCCATTTTACAGATGGAGAAACTCAGGCAAACAAAGTTAAAGTGACTTGTTCATTTTCACAGAGTCAGTAAGCTTCTGAGATGGAATTTGAACATAGGTCTTCCCATCTCCAGGTCTGGTCCATTATCCACTATGCCACCTAGCTTGATTCTGGTACTCGGGAAAAGTGCAGAACAAATCATTAAAGAGCTGATAAGTACATATTTAGAGAAGGAAGTGATAATTACATAGAGTCAACCTTGGCTTCATTAAGAATAAGTCATGCCAGAATGAATGCCTTTCTTTCTTTCTTTCTTTCTTTCTTTCTTTCTTTCTTTCTTTCTTTCTTTCTTTCTTTCTTTCTTTCTTTCTTTCTTTCTTTCTTTCTTTCTTTCTTTCTTTCTTTCTTTCTTCCTTTCTTTTTTTCTTTCTTTCTTTCTTTCCTTCTTTCCTTCTTTCTTCCTTTCTTGCTTCCTCCCTCCCTCCCTTCCTCCCTCCCTCCCTCCATCCCTTCCTTCCTCCCTCCCTTCCTTCCTTCCTTCCTCTTTTGGACGAGAGTACTATTTTAGTGAATGAGTGGAATGTAGCTGATACAGTTTACCTAGGTTTTAGCAAAGACTTTGATAAAGTAAACCATAATTTTGTTGTGGAGAAGATGGAGAATATGAAAGAAAATAATACAATCAGATGGATTTCAAGGTGGTTGGATTGCTGAACTCAAGGAGTTCATGGTTCAATGTCAAGATGCAGGAAGTCTCCAGTAGAAGGTCTTAAGGATCTGTCCTTGTTACTGAACTGTCTAGTAGTTTTATCAATGACTTACGTAAAAGCATAGACAGCATACTGGCAAAGTTTGCAAATGATGCAACACTGAGAGGCATAGTTAACTAACATAGTGGACGGCAGGGCCATGGATCCAAATGGATATATTCTAAGGATGGATTTCCATAGAGATAAATGGAAAGTCTTGCACTTGGTTATGAAAAAATTAACTTCATGAGTATGAAATGGGAGAGGTCTGATTAGACAACAGTTGTTCTGAAAATAATCTGAGGATTTTAGTTGGTGATTAGCTCAGTACAAGTCAGTGGGATGGGGAGACCCAGAATGGGAATGTGTCTTTGGGATTGTCATGAGGGGCATCACTTCCAGGAAAAGAGAGGTGATACTTCTGGGAAATTTTGCTTAGTTATATGCACCACAGCTTAAGGACATAACATAAACTAGCTATTGTTTAAAACAAACCCACCAAAGTGGTGAAGAACCTTAATTCCATTATGTATGAGGACTTGGGCACTGGACATATTGAGCTTGGAATAAAGAAACCTGGGAAGCAGAAGGGATATATATTCAAGTATTTGAAGGGTTGTCATAGAGCAGTAGAATCAGGAATATTCAGTTTGACCCCAGAAGGTAAAGCCAGCAACAAGTAGAATTTGCAAAAGGTAAACTAAAGCTAGTTGTCAGAGAAAAAAATAAAACTTCTTAATGGGATGAGATACCCAAAAAGGAACTTGGCTATCTCTAGAGATCATAGGTCTCTCTTGCTAGAGGTATTCAAACAGTGGAGTTCCCTAGGGATCTGTACTTTGTTCTTTGTGGTTTAGCATATTTATCAATGACTTGGATTGAGGCATTGATGATGGGCTCATCAAAATCTGGAAGGGGTAAAAAAAGCTATGCCCCTGGCCAGTTACTAGGTATGTTGTAGTGGGCAACCTTGTTTAATTATGGCATCTGGACAGTTATAGGAAGGTAACATGCCTTCTAGATTTGAGATTATGGGATGAAGGTGTAGATCCAGAGACAGTCATCACACTTACAGGGTCAGCAGCAGCAGCAATAGAAGAAGAAGAATCCAGGGCATTCAGGCCAGATTCATAATTAGGAGGAGACAAAAAGAAATAAAATCTAGGACAAGCAAGAAGCACAGGGTAAAGGAAGGAAGATTTGTCAGAAAAGCCAGATCAGGAAGGGAACTCAGAGCTATCAATGAAAGAAGGGAAATCGTGCCATGCTCCATGAGTGTCTAACTTCCTCTGGCCTGTGCCCTGCTGCCAGTCATGACCTCTTCTATAACTTAAAGGGTGCACCAGCATCTGCTTCCACCCAAAGAACAATTTATACTGCCATAACAACCTTGGAAAGAGAGGAGAAATCTAATCAATGCGGCGACTGAAGACAATTCCAGTATCTCCCAGACAGAGCTGCCTGCCCACTGCCTAACAGAGAGGTGAAGGTCTCAAGATTTAGAAGGAAACATACTCATTTTAGACAAGGACATTGGGGCAATGTATTATGCTTAATTATGCACATCAGTTACAAGGTTTTCTTTTTTGTTCTTTGAAATGGGAGAGGGTGATCGTTAATTGAATAATAAAATAAAGTGGAAAATGTAAAGGGTAGGTGGGAAGTAGCATGATGTGCTGATGGAGGAAGTAATTTTTTGGTTTTCCAAATTTGGCCAAGACAGCCACCATTTATTTCTTTGTTTAGCTTTTATAGAATATAGAGAAGGGCTAGGGAGCCTTCCCTACTGCAGATTTTCCAAACTTCATGCCTTTCATATATACATGCAGAAGAATCTCGCCCTGGGAAGCTCTAGGACTCAATACCATTGAGGGAAAAAGAGAAATAGGGGAAAGGATTAGGAGGAGCCCCCATAAGTTCCCGTGGGAGTGATCCCTGGACCATCTTAGCTGAAACCATACCTGTCATGACCTAATTTAACTTCTTTCCCCTTTGGGTGATTAATGAAATAGCCCTGGCTGATAACAGCAGGACTCAGCCTCCCAAACTTGCAGGGATGAGTTCCTTGCTGCCTTTTTCTGCTGTTCAGTCATTTTTCAGTCATGTCCAATTTTTTGTGACCCCGTTTGGACTTTTTTTGACAAAATTACTGGAATGATTTACCATTTCCTTTTCTAGCTCATTTTACAGATGAGTAAATGAAGGCAAACACAGTTAAATGACTTGTCCAGGGTTACAAAAATAGTGTCTGTGGTTCAATTTGAACTCAGGTCTTCCTGACTCTAGGTCAAGCACTCTATTACTGTGCCACCTACCTGCCCCAAAGGTGGGATTTTAGATAGGTCTTGAAGGAAGCCATGGATGTCAGTAATTGGAGAGAAGCAGGTAGAAAATTTCAGGCACAGGCAGACAGCCTGAGAAAATGACTGGAGCTGAGAGATGGAAGGTCTTCTTCATGGAACAGCCAGGAGGCTGGTGCCACTATATTGAAGGGGACATATTGAGGAAGTAAATTGTGAGAATACTGGAAAGGTAAGTGGAGGTAACTTATACATGGCTTTGAATCCCAAACGGGGCATTTTGTTTGATCCTGTAGGCAAAAGGAAACCATTGTCCTTAACTGTGTGTGCGTGTGTGTGGTAATTGAATTTACTCTTTAGGACAATCACTTTGGTCACTGAATGGAGGATGGATTTAAGTGTGTGTGTGTGGGGGAAACTTGAAGCAGTCAGACACCCCAACACCAACAGCAATTGCACTAATCAAGACATAAAGTGATGAGGATCTGTACTAGTATGGGGGCAGTGTTAGGGGAGAGAAGGAGGCTTATACAAGGGATGTTGCAAAAGTGAAATGGAAAGGCCTTGTCACTACCTTAAATATGGAGGAGAGAGATAGTCAGGAAGCCAGGAAGACAGGTAGGTTTCAAGCCCGAGGGATTGGAAGGATAATGTCGCTTCTACCTTCATAGGGAAGTGTGAACAAGGGGAAAAGCGTTTAGGGGGAATATATTGAGTTCTGTTTTGGACTTACTGTGTCTAAGGTGTTTACTCCATGTCCAGTTCAAGATGTCTGAAAGGCATTTGGAGGTGTGAGATTGTAAATCAACAGAAAGTTTGGGGCAGGAGAGGTAGATATGAAAATTATCAATATAGAGACTATAATTAAATCCATGGGAGGTGGTGAGATCACCAAGGGGAGTATTACAAAGAGATAAGAGAAGGGGGCCCAGAATAGAGCCCTGAGGGACACCTATGGTTAGAAGGCATAATCTGGAAGAGTATCTAGCAAAGGAGACAGAGAAGGAGTTGTCAGAGAGGGAGGAGGAGAACCAAGAGACTGCAATGTCCTGAAAACCTCGAGAGAGGAGAGAGTATCGAGGAAGAGAGTGCATCAGTGTTAAAGGCTGCAAAGAGGTCAAGGAGAATGAGATTGAGAAAAGAGTATTGGATCCAGCAATTAGGAGATCTTGGTAACTTTGGACAGAGAAGTTTCAGTGTAGTGACAAGGTTAAAAAGCCAGATTGTAAGGGATTAAAGAGAGTGAGAGGAGAGAAACAGCAGACATTATAGATGGGCATTTTTAAGGAGTTTAACTACAAAGGGCAGAAAACACATAGAATGACAAAGGGGGTGGAAGGATATGGATCTTCTCCCTGAATTCTTGTTTAAATATGAATTTGTTTCATAAATTCTTACTACTTATGGCAACACATGGGTAAGATCTAGAGCCAGGGAAAGTTGCCGCCATGTAACATGCTGGGCTTGGAATCAAGGGACCTGGATTCAGAGCTTCTCTCAAACCCTTACCTATACAGTATGATCATAATACTCTCTGTTTCTATATTTTTATCTCTAAAATGGGAATAATAACATCTTCACAGTGTTAGGAGAAAAATATTTTGCAAATCATGATGCATTACATTAATGTGTTGTTACTACTACTACTAAAACTACTACTACTACATCATAATTAACAATAGAAACCTTTGGATAGAAGGGTATTATAAAAGGCTTCCTGGAAGAGGTGGTATTTAAGATGACTTGTAGAGAAGGAAAAGATGAACATGGAGATAATTAAATGGGAAAGGGCATTCCTGGCAAAGGGAAAGGCTAGTATATTCTGTAATGGTAATTACCATTGGTATTTCCCTTCCCTGAAGGGGAAAGAAATGGTGGCAACAGGGTAAGCTGGCTTTACCCCTACATGCACGGGCTGTTTAGAAGAATGTGATATTCACAATGGACTAGGGAGTTGTCAAGTTGACTTGGCTCACAGAGTGCATGAAGTGGAGAAATTTCAAACAAGCTTGAGAGGGCAATGTGTTTGCAGTTGTATGGTGAGCCCCAAGCACCAGGAAGACAAGAGGAAACCATAACTGGGAGATAACAGGGGGCCACTGAAGGGTTTCTTAGGGGAAAACATCAGATGACTACTATTGGACTCCAGGATGTGATATCAACACATTATGTAACCTTGGACAGATGCATTATTTAATTTTCTAGAGCGTCAGTTTCCTCAGCTTTAAAAATGGAGAGAATAATCCCTGTCCTAATTATATTGGAGTGGGATGAGGACCAAATGAGTTAATACATATCAGAGGACTTTGAGAACTCTAAGACATACATAAATGTAAGATAATAAATCTTTAAACTACCAAGGGAGACCCAGGGAGAGAGTGAATTCACTCATTCATTTTTTTTAAATGTATTTATCAATAATTGTTGTTTGCAAAGCAATATGCTGGGGATACAAAAAGGCTCGTTGAGACAGATACTTGGCCTCAGACACTTGCAATCTAACAGGATCATGATATTTGTAAGACAAAATCTTATAAGTGATGAAAAATAAAAGGCCTTGAGTGTCTGAATTCCAGAGGATGATGGATGAAGCATGTTACCTACCTCTCAATAGAGAAGAAATGGACTCCGGGTACAGACTGAGACACATGTATTTGGACGTGGCCTATGTAGAGATTGCTTTTGCTAGACTATGTATGTCTACTCCAAGGGTATTGTCTTTCTTTCTTTTTTCTTTCTTCTTTTTCCATGGGGAAGCAAGAAAGAGGAAAAGGTCAGTGTTTGTTCATTGAAAACAATAAAATTTACCTTAATAAATAACTCTCATATGTATAATATTTTAGGTTTACAAACCCATTCCTCAGGGTAACACTATGAGGCAGGTCAGGCAAGGAATATTATCCCCATTTAATAGATGAGAAAACTAAGCCTCAAAGAAGTAAAACCATTTCCTAAGGTCAGATAGAGAGTACATGGCAGAGCCACAGTTTAAAGCAAGGCCCCTATGCTGGGTGGCAAATTCAGGGTTTTTCCTAGTATCCCTCCAACTGAATAAGAAAGGTAAAACAAGGAATGAGAATTTGGAGTATTGTAGGATCATAGGTTTCAAGCTGGAAGGAACAGTATAAGCCAGCAGGTCTAAACACTCTTCATTTTCTTCCTTTCTTAATTTCTTTTTTTTTTGGGGGGGGGTGCAATCTGAGTTAAGTGACTTTCCAGGGTTGCAGTCAGTGAGTGTCTGAGACTGGATTTGAACTCGATTCCTCCAGACTCCAGTGCTCTATACACTGCATGGTCTACCTGCTTCCCTTACCATTTGGGGGGGAGGGTTGCAGCCTTCATTTTCCAAATGAGGCAACTGAGGCCCTCAGGGATGATGTAATTTGTTTGGGATAACATTTGAGTCAGGATTTAAACCCGTTATCTTGACTCCAAACTCCCTACTATATTGTGCCCCCTTAGATGACTCAGGTCAACTCCATCACCCTTATGGGAACATAATTCAAATGTAGACTCTACAGAGAAAGGGGAGCCAATTATATGATCTTTTGGAATGGTCTAGCTCCCATAAACTCTATTATCAGAGGAAGTGAGCTGTGCATATTTCTAACTTCATTCAAGAAACATTTATTAGACGTTCACTACTTGTTGGACAGCAGGGGTGCAAAGACCCTCCTCCACAACCCAGAACCCACTCTCGGAGAGCTTACATTGTAATGGAAGGAAACAATTTACATTTAACACTGTCATTCATTCATGTCAGGCAAGTCTTACTCTTCATGACCCATCTGGACTTTTCTTGGCAAAGATACTGAGTGGTTTACCATTTCCTTCTCTAACTCATTTTACAGAGGAGGAAACGAGGCAAACAGGGTTAAGTGACTTGCCCAGGATTATACAGCTGGTAAGTGTCTGAAGCTTTATTTAAATTCAGGTTTTCCTGACTCCAGGTCCAATGCTCTATCTACTGAATCACCTATAAGTGCATATAAAACATCAGCAAATCTAGTACAAAACTTTTTCTGGGGGTATATTGAATGAAACTTTTCTGAGGAGATCTGGGAAGGCCTCCAGTGGAAGTTATAATCTAATTGAAGCCTTAAAGGGTGCACAAAGGTCCAACATGTTGTATCTTTGTTGGCCTTAAAGGGCTTCCCTCTCTTCCCAGAGCAGAGGAGTAGTGATGAGTTTTTGAACCAATTACCGTGTTTCCCCGATAATAAGACCTATCCCGAAAATAAGCCCTCCCCTTACTGTGTAAGATTCCTCTAAAATAAGCCCTCCCCTGAAAATAAGCCCTATTGAGATTGCTACTGTAGTGAAGGTGATCCCCTGCACTACACGCTACATTATGGTACCCTCTGTATGCACCGCCACCCCCCTGGGTGAAACGCACACTGCGCTCCGAGCTGCATCCAATCAGAGCTGCAGCAATGAGCGCGTCATCCTGTTCTTCCCCAGTGATTTGCTTGCTGGTACATTTTTTTGTTCACATTTACCTGTTTATTAAAATTGCTGTCAATGTTCATTAAAATAAGCCCTCCCCTGAAAATAAGCCCTCTGGTGTTTTTCTGTCCAAAAAATTTAATAAGACAGTGTCTTATTATCGGGGAAACACGGTAGTATTGCCAAAGCACAGAAAAGATTTGCCAGCGATCAGAGTTACTTGGAAGGATAAGACAAATCCTCTCAGCTGCAGGAACCTCAGTCATGACCTTTCCTGTGCAGTGAAATAGCTTCTCTCCACATTCGTATAGATTGGGGGAAAAACAATAAGTGGATGCAGGAAAGATTACAGCTCCAATGAGATCATTTTATAGTTCATAGGCAGCCTTGGAAGGAAACAGAAATAACATCTAGTCATAGAATCTCAGAAACCAAAGAATTATAAAAGTTCATCTAGTCCAACATGTACTTAAATTGCTACGACATACATGCTCAGTGGTCATTCACACTTTGCTTAAACACCTCCAAGGACAGGGAACTCTTGACTTCATGAAGCAGCCTGGTCCACTCTTGGAAAGTGCATATAATTTGCTTCTTAGCGTCCCCTTTGCCAATTCCCTTCCCCCCATATTTCTAGCTCCCCCTTTCTGTGTCATCTTCCTCACTATAATGTAAGCCCCTCAAGGGTAAGGACTGTCTTGCTTCTTTGTCATGATGTCTAGGATGTTCAATACAATGCCTGGCATGTGGTAAACACTTAGTAAATGCTTATTGATTGATGGATGGATGGATGCTAAAAAATGTTCAGAGGTGTCTTCCAACTCTCACATTCTGGTGACTCTATTGGATTGAAATTGGATGCTTGGCAAACCCAGCCATTCATAGGCAGGAACAAACAGATTAATTTAAAGGAGTAGCTTGGATGGGGTGGGGGGGTGACATTTTTGCATGGAGACTAGAGGAGGTGACAGAGGGGGTTTTTGGATGGGAAGCCATCTATCTTACCATCCTTGCCAAGGTTTATCTGTCACATTGCTACGATCCCATTTCTCCCTGACATTTCTGTTGACAATTTTCCATAGAGGAGGTTGTTGGGGAGGGGTGGATGCCTTTTGTTTATTTGCTTCTTTAAAAAAAAAGAATAGAAAAAAAGACACCAAATGTTCAAAAAAAATTCTTTTCAGATAATATCTTATGGAAATTTAATCTAGATCCCACCTGACCCGTTGGCAATGCCTTGCCTCAGTGGAATGAGTTAGGGCCAAACTAGCAGTCGGCTCTGAACTTTTTCCTTGTGATGGATAACCTAGTTTTTGAATTTGCATATTAGAATATGTCAGCTTTGAAAAGCATTTCTGGAAGGCTTTCAAGTCTTGTGAAAAATAACTGTGAGCGGAACACAGCAGGGGCTGTTCTGGGTGTCTTGTATGTGTATGTGGGGGGGGGGGGGATGATTTTGATTTTTTAAAGAAAACACCAAAAATGTGTGGTCGGAGTAAGCAAGCTAAGGAGTGGGCTGAGAAAACATGAGAATAGAGATCTTCATTCTTTATCTATTCTTGGAGTCCCAGGGTTTCACACACAGGCTTTTCCCAGGAATCCTGAGGACAAACAGGCTGGCCCCATTTTAAAAGCTTGCCTGCATTATAGACGTGTGTACTCCTTTTGTGTGTGATTTCCAATATATTTCCCCACAGGTGAAAAATCTTTAAAAGATAACTTATTACATCATCCATACCCTTTGACCCAGAGATACCACATCTAGGCCTAACTATACCAAAAAGGGATCAGAGAAAGCGGAAAAGGATAAATAAGTACAAAAATATTTACAGCAGCTCTTTTAGTAGTGATAAAGAACTAGAAACTGAATGAATGAGCATCATTTAGGAAGCAGTTAGACAAATTGCAATATGTGAATATAATAGAATCTTGTACTTTAAGAAATGATGAAGGGATAGTTTCAGAGAAACCTGAGAAGACTTCTATTATGGATCATGAGTGAAGTGAGAAGAAACAGGAAAGGAATTTATGAAATGATAGCAACATTGTAAAAATGAAAAACTTTGAAAGACTCAAGAACTCTGATCAACGCAAAGACTGACCATTATTCCAGAGGACTGATAGGGACAAATATTCCGCACCTCCTGCTGCAGACGGAGTGGACAACCACGCAGAAGTAGACACAGTTTTGTTTGGTCATTTGTTTTCCTTGACTATGGTCACTTCATACAAAGGTTTTCTTTTCTTCCCCCTCCCCCCCAGCACGTAAAGGGAGATATGGGAATGAGGAAAAATACTTTATACCTGAAAATAAAACATTTTAAAAGGTAATAAAATTAGCAGACTAGCTTACAAGCACCAGACGAAACTATGATGGAATTGGACTTGTTAGCCTCATGAAGTCTCCCCCTTAGAATGCAAGTTATCTGATGACAGGGATTGTTTTGTTTTTATTTTTGTTGTATCCCAAGCACTTAGAAAAACAGCTAGGAATTAGTATATGTTTATTAAGAACTTATTGCCTGATTAGCTCTAGATATCTAAGGATATTTTAGCCTAATTTAAGAAATAGTTGAAGGGGCGTCCAGGTGGCTCAGCGAGTAAGAGCACCGGCTCCAGTGTCGGGACGACCTGGAGATCAAATCCCGGGCTCAGACACTCAGCACCACACCCAGAAATAACTGGCCGTGTAACCTTGAGCAAGTTGCTTAACCCCGATGGCTTAAAAAAAAAAAAAATAGTTGGGTATGTTAAAGGAGAGCGGTGTTAAGGCCCAGGCTTGAATGGGCCTCAGGTCCCTTTCAGTTCTAAAGCTATGCTCTTTCTGGGATCTCAACCCAAGACTTGGTCAAGGGTCTTTGAGGGTATCTGTGACTGAAAAATTCCTAAATCTGTGGCAGACCTGGGTACGAAGCGTCTCCAAAAATAAGGAGGCTGTCCCTTGGACGACAGGCAAGCAGCCCGTTGCTGACCCACATTCAATGCCTCTCTAGGTTTGGGGACGTGCCAGAGCCCAGACTCAGTTGGCATAGCCTCCGGGATGCCAGGTTCTGTGACATCCAAGCAGGGCTTTCTTATAGGGTATAAATATGTGTTGCTGTTATTTTTGTTGTTATGGAATGAATTGGAGTTAGACCTCAGGGCTCTACAAAAAAAATTAATCCTCCCTTATACCAACTACAGTGACTGCTTGGCAAGTAAGGTCTACCTTCTGCAAGTGTAGTCATCCCTAGGGCATCTACCCACAGAAAGAAGTCAAGATTCTCCCTACCCTGGTATGCCTGGGATGGAAGTGACCTTAGAAATGAATAGATCTCACCCCCTTATCTTCCTAAAGAGGACCCAGATGGGGTTAGGGATTTACCCAGTGTCTCACATTGAGCCAGTGGCAAAGCCAGTACTTGAGAAAAAGTCTCCCAACTTTTTCATTTATTCCTCTTTATTCTATACCAATGGTGAGTCAATCAATAAGCATTTATTAAGCTCCAATTGTATGCCAGGTACTAGAGATACCAAGATAAAAAAAAAAAGAAAGTCACTGCCCTCAAGAAGTTTACATTCTATTAGGAGAGAAAACCAATATGTCTGTAATAAAACAAGCTGTGTATACATACAAGGCCAATCACTGGAGGCCTCCATACTCAGTTGTGTATTCCAGATATTTGTAAGTTAGGGGGATGTATTAGCTCTCTTTGTTCATAACCAAAAAAATGGCTTTTTCTGTATAAAAAAGAAATTTAAGTAGGACGGAGAAAGATGAACCTAACTTCCAACTTGGCCAGAAACTGGACCCAATTATCTTCAAATACATGTTTTGCTCTAGTCAGAATTGAACTCACTTCTCAGATCATTTCAAGTCTTTCCTTGGTGACTAAAAGTGGGAGGGGATGCTAGAATATGGGTAGCCACTGCAACAAGTATTTATCTACACTGTTTGTATATACAGAACTGAAGCTTAACGGGCCTCGATTACAAGGGCAAAAACGATTCTCTTTAGTGAAAAGGCCTTCAAGACTACACCAGGACATTAGGACTTCTTCCACCACAAAAAGAATCCCAGAATTCTAGGTGGGCCTGTGGTTTCCCCAAAACAGAACAGAACTAGTTCTTACACATAGTTTCCCATTCTCTCTAACCCCCAACTAATTTAACGTCTTGGTTACCATCACCATATTAACTAATATTGCATTTCTTACTATGATTGACTCACCATTGGTATAGAATAAAGAAATATTCCATATTCTAAAACATCTTCCAGCTCTGACATTTCATGTTCTAATGTTATAGCTTCTAATAATCTCTCTAATAAGTTTCCTTCCTGCTTGGACATTCTATATTTTAACATTTTTTGTTCTAATAGTCTATATTTTAAGGCCCCTCCCAGCCTTGACATTCCCTGTTCTAAGGCCCCTCCCAGCTCTGATATTCCCTGTTCTAAGGCCCCTCCAGTTCTTACATTCCCTATTCTAAGGCCTCTCCCAGCTCTGATATTCTCTGTTCTAAGGCCTCTCCCAGCTCTGATATTCCCTGTTCTAAGGCCCTTCCCAGCTCTGACATTCCCTGTTCTCAGGCCCCTCCCAACTCTGACATTCCCTGTTCTAAGGCTTCTCCCAAATCTTATATTCTGCCATAAGTTTTCTTCCAGCTCTGATGGTCTATGTTCAAAGGTTCTTTCCATCTCTACACTCAATGATCTTTGTTCATCTTGCTCTGCTATTCATTAAAAAAATAATCATTAAATTCAGATCACCCGTCCTGTGCAGTTTCCCCCAGTCACACCGTGGGGGTCATAGTCAGCTCCTCAAGGTTTTCCCAGTGATGAGGGAAGAGAAAGAATCTGTATTAAGAATAACATTCTTCCCTGGAAACAGAAATGATCACCCTCAACTTCTCTCCTTCTTGCTGCTTCTCAGCTGGTGTCAGCGACATCTATTGGAACCCTTTCAGCATTCTCTGAGTAAGTTCGCTCTTGGTCCATCTTCCATCTCCAAATGTGACCTCAACACTTGGCCCTGTGGTTCATCATCAGGCATGCACAGTTCCAGTCTTGGCAGAAAAAGTTCCCTGCAATCTTTTCTCTGCCACTTTTTGCTTCTAAATTAATCCATCAAGATGATGGTATTTCTTCCCAGCTCTTAGGAGGTCCAGAGCACTTATGCAGACTCCTGCAGCCTGGAGCCTGAGCTTGGATTACCTAATGAATACATCAGTGGAGCTGTTTCCATGTAGCAGTCTGGTATTTGCATGTTGAATGAATGCTGCAGCAGGGACGGAGGGCTGACAGACAGGACTTTCATTTACTCAAGTGGTCCTATGCCTTTCAACCAACAGAAAGAGGCTCAAGTGGCTTGTTTAGTTGCCCGAATGCCATTGGTTAAATTCTCCTCATGCAGAGATCGGTAGAAGATCAGTGACAAAGAATGAGGGTTGGGGGAGAAGACCTAGACTTGAGGCCTCCAGCTTCTCTTAACTACTAGTACTACTACTGCTAATTAAGATGTAGGGAACACACAGACATCTGCAAAGTGTGTTGCCTGCGTTGTCTCATTTAAGCTTCACAACAGCTCTGGAAGGCAGGTGCTATTGTCAAGTTCATTTTACAGATAAGAAACTGGGGCTAAGAATGGCTGTGACTTATCCCGAGTCACACAGCTATTAAGTGAGGCAGAATTTGAGCTCAGGACTTCCTCATTTCATCTTCAGCACTCTGTCTATTGAGCCACCCCTCTGGGATTCAATTTTCTCCTCTGCAAAATGAGAAAAACTGGACACCAAGATGGCATTGTTTTGGTAGGAAGCCCTACACATTCCAAAGTGCCACTTATTGTTCAACTAATTCTCATCCCCTTCCCCTCCCCAGAACTCCGTATTCGTGCAAAGTGTCCAGAGTAGCCTTAACATCCACAAGTCAATGAACAACATCACCAGACACCTCCTCTTAATCTATGATTCTATGAAATGCTTTGATCCCATCCCAGGCCCAATTCCAGTACACTTACTATTCTAGACTATTTCAAAGACACACTGGAAGAAAATTCATCAGGCATCTAAGCCAACTCCCATTCCCCCAAAGGGATCACTCCTAAAATATCCCTGACAAGTGTCATCCAGGTTTCTGGAAAACTTCTCAAAAGGGAAGTCTGCTCCACCCCCAGGCCCTAGGCAGCCTCTTCTCCTTTGGGACATGTTTCATGATTAGGGATTTTTCCCTGTCATCGAGCCTAAATTTGTTTTTCTCATTTCCCATCTTTTGTTCTCAGTTCTGCCTTCTTTATCCCAACAAAAATCGAATCTCCTTTCCACATAATATAGCTATCATGAGTCTTCTTGTAGCAAAAGTTATCCCTTCCACATTGTGACTTTTCCCATCATACTTTCAATATATCATGGGTCAACATGAGAAATTAAATGGGAATTATTTTGGGGGGAGAGCATTTTGTAGAAGCTGCAGACATATGCCTAGGTCAGCAGATCACATAAAAAAATTTAGAAATTCAGAAATGCATAAAACATATCTATAATATTGTATAATATCAACATATTTCATTATAATACCATAATAATCCAGAATTCTTCTCTGGTATGAAAGGAAGAACCAAAAATTATACATGGATTTTCCAGATTGAGGGAGTGCTGAAGAAAGTAGCTGATATACTATCTGGACTTTGTCCCAGCCCTTCATCTGCAAATTCTCCTCCAATTAAAAACACATTTTCTGAGAGGAGAAACAGACTAAGCTATACTCAGCTATTCACATTTTATCTCAAATAACTTTTTTAAGTTGCCTTACCTAAGACACACACACACACACACACGGAAAGAGTGGACAGGGAGGAAGAGAGGAGAGAGAGCAAGAACACAACTTGAGCAAATGTGTGGAGGTGGGAAGTGCAAGACGTTCAGTAGACATGATGTTCTACACTATCCAGAGCATGGAGTGAAGAAAGACAGAGTCATATGAAGCCCCATTTGGGCATTCCAGACATCTGGGATGCCCTAAGAACTTGATAGAGTTTTCCAATTGGAGAACAGAGAGCAAAAAGGTAAAAGGAAGGAAATAGTGGACAAAATTCATCTCTTTGGTAATCTTATCACAGTCTTGTCCTAGCAATGATATAGGTCTTTGAATGTCAATTCTTCCCTTGACTCTTTTCATCTAGGACTATCTTATAACTGATCCAATCTTCTTGCTTCCACTAAACCCTTTTTGAAAAGGGGATTTGCTAGAAAAATATAATGTATTTTAGGTTCCCTTCTATTTTTTTGTTCAGTCCTTTTCATTTACTTCCATGTCTTTGTCTTTATCCTTTAAACTCTCTCAAAATGATAAGTAAAGATGAGTTAATACTATATGGACTTAAACATTAATAACAATAATGATGATGATATGAAACAAAAAAGATGCTGCTTATTGTTGTTTTTCAGTCATTTTCAGTCACGTATGACTCTGTGACCCCATTTGGAATATTCTCGGCAAAGCTACTAGAGTGGTTTGCCATTTCCTTCTCCACCTCATTTGACAGATGAGGAAAATGAGGCAAGCAGGGTGAAGTGACTTGCCCAGAGGCACACAGCTAGGAAGTGTGTGAAACCAGACTTGAACTCAAGACTTCCTGACTCCAGGTCCTGTACTCTATATACTGCATCATCTAACCACTCATTGCACTTTTGGCTATTTTTTTCCCCTCTAGTTTCAAGTTCTTAAAATCATCCATTTAAAACATACTTGTCTTCAGATATCGTTTTACAAATGGTTTCTTTTTTTGTTTCTTTCTTTAAATTACAAAGAGCTATCAAACCCTAATAGAATCTTTAAAGACCTACTCTCCCTCCCATCAATGCTGACCAGCAAAAGGTCCATTATCTGTCCCACTGCACAAGCCAATATCTCTCCTCAAAAAGATGTATTGGGCTCTTTAGCCATTGAAGGGATCCGACCGACTGAGCCTCATTGGGTAATTTTAATTTGATTTATCTGACTCTGAAAGAGTGTCCTTGATAGACTCGGCCTCCATGCCAGTGCAGCGAATACCGGCAGGGCTTTTGCTAGTGGCAATACTCATTTGTGTGTCTATACTATGTGACCTTCAAGCCTAAAAGAGGAGCACAGGATGGAATCAGGCTTGCCGGGCAGACTTTGCAGGTACAAAATGGCATCTGGAATTATGGGATACTGGCATGAGGTTGTTCTCTCCATAGCTCCCTGGTATCCTAGAATGACTACAAAGGCCTCTGTTCCCTTTCAATTGTTTCATACTCATTGGCTCATTTAACCCTCAAAACAAGCTTAGAAAGTGTTTGGGACAGTCATGTGCTTGTCCATTTCATAGATGAATAAGCTGTCATGCAGAGTTGATGCTATATAGACCTAAAACATTAATGATAACAAATACAATGATGCTGATGATGTAACAAATGCATATAGTGTGTTAAAGTTTACAAAGTACATTCCAGGGAGCTAAAAGGCTTTGTCTAAAAGCTTCGAATGCCACTAACAAGCTGTGTGACCTTGGAAAAAATCTCTGAACCTCTTTGAGCCCCAGTGTTTTTAATCTGTAAAATACTAAGAAGTCTATTACTTGCCTCACAGGCTTGTGAGAAAAGTACTTTATAAAGTCCCTTATGAAAGTGAGTTATTGGTGTTCTTATCACGATTACTCATCCTTTGCATCCTGCCATAAGAACAATGGGTGGATGCTCCTTTTTTCATCAGCAGATGATGAATATTGCTTTGGCCACAACAATCCATGAGGATTCACCTATAAGGACCCTAGGATCCAGCTCTAGTGGGGGAAGGGAATCAGAGATCCTTTAATCCACTCCTCATTTTATAGATGAGGAAACGAAGGCACAGGGAGAAGAAGGCCAGGGCAATAATGGGCAGTGGAATTTAACCCAGCTGTCCTGCCTCCAGATCCAGTCCACTCTCCTCTAGGCCAACCACAGAGTGGTTTTGAGCTACCCACTAAGGGAGGAAGCATCCAGAATGTGAAATCTAGAATATCAAGTATCTGAACATTATTATTGTCATTGATACTTTGGTGTAGTGCAATTTTCCTTGGAATCTGGAAGCCCTTTATTCAAAACTCTCCTATCACACTCTTTGGCTGTGGAACCCCAAACAAGTGCCTTTGGAAGCAATTTAAGACCGTAAGTTACAAAGAAAGTGCTGATCAGCACTGGTGAAGAGAGTTTCCTCCTAGGGAATTCCCTAGCCCAGTGAAGTCACATCCTTGTCCCAGAGGGCACCATGGAGAAGCTAGTTCCATTCACAGTTTTAGTGGCCCACTCAGGTTCCCACCTTCTGTGATCTTTGACTCTTCCCTTTCCCTAGTTCTTCCCATCTAATCATGTGCCAAGCCTCATTGCTCCTTCTTCTGTATTTCTCAAACCCATCTTTTTTTCTTCCCTCAAACAATCTCCACCCTACGAGTTCACCCAATCTCAGTTGATCTCCCTGCCTCCCTACTTTTCTCTTTCCAATCCATGCTCCACACAGCTGCCAAAATGATCTTCCCAAAACACAAGACTTCCCATGGCTCCCCATACCCACTGCACTACTAAAAATCTTCGGTGATTGCCTATTTCCTCCAAGATACATAAAGAACTCCTTGACCTGAAACTGAAAGTCCTCCACATTCTGGCTCCTCTTTGCCTACCTTACCAGTCTTACTTTGTGCTATCTCCTTGTTCAAACTCTAAGTCAGCCCAACTGCCCTGCTGGTGATGCCCCGTATAGCCCAGTGTGTGTCTGGACTCTAGGTCTTTGTCCAGCTGGCCTCTTGGCTCTAAAATGCATTTGATCCTCACTTCCCACATTTACAATCCCTTTTGGTTGTTGTTATTTTGGTCAAGTTATTTCAGTCCTGTCTGACTCTTCATGACCACATTTGGGATTTTCTTGGCAAAGAAACTGGAGTGGCTTGCCATTTCATTCTCCAGCTCATTTTCCAGATGAGGAAACGGAGGCAAACAAGGTGAAGTGACTTACTGAGGGTCACACAGCTAGGAAGTATCTGAGGCCAGGTTTGAATTTAGAGATGAGTCTTCCTGCCTCCAGGTTTGATGCGCTATCCACTGAACCACTCCTTTAAGTACAATTCTTATGTACCTGAAATATAAAATCTTTCCTTAATTACCCCTCTCTTCATTGTTATCATTCTTTCCAAGTTGAAATTACTCTCTTAATGTGTGTCTATGCTGTATTTGCTTCCATCTCTTTGTGTGTATTTAATTATTTACATCTTGTTTTATTCACTAGAATATAAGCTCCTTGAGGGAAGGGACTGTTTCTGCCTTGCTTTGTACCTTTAGCAGTTAGCACAGTGCCTGCCACAGATTGTTTAACAAATGTTGATTAATTCATCTTATACTTCCCAGAAAATTGTAAGCTCCTCAAGGGCAGCAGCTTTCATTATTTTTTTTATATATATAGAAGCCATATGCCACAGTAAATAGCAGCCACCCTTAGAATCTGAAAGACGGGTTCAGTCCCTGCATCTGATACATATTCACTTTGTGAACCTAGACGAGGCTAACTTTTCAGTTCTATAAGGGAGAGATATCATACACGAGGCCTATAGGCTATATGTGGCCCACAGTACTCCCCAGTATGACATAAACCAGATGGAAATTAATTGGGACATATTTAATGAAATAAATAAGAAAATAATAAAACACAGATAATATTACATTTAAAAGCTAAGTCAATATGTGGCCTGTGGAGATCCTTACTAAGGTTTAATAGCGTCTCATTTCTAAGTCTGACAACAAAACTTTAAGCACCTCTCTGAGCCGATAATGACCTGTGTAAGTATGGGATGTTTTCCTCTACCAGGGAAATGATAGATGCCTTCTCTTTTCCCGCATGACTAAAGTTCTCTGTGCCATCTGTGACAGACTGCCTCCATCTTTTTCTATGTCCTTAGCACCTGGAACATAATAGGGTTACAAAGCTATTTTATTGGAAAGACTAAAATGTGAATCCTTGTAGGCCACTGAGTCTAGTTGTACCTTCTAGAGCTATACACCATCAGCCTGCCTCAAACAGTAGCTTAAAATCTTAGGGAGTACTAAGGAAGAAATGAAGTAATGAAAGCTATTGTCCCTTATTTATGAACATGCTACTGGCCCATCTCTGGTAAGCTGAACTGCATTTGGACAGTGTCAGTATTAGTCCAGAGCAGGATAGCTATGTAGCCAAATCACAGGACTGGTGATGAAAAAGGCGTAGCTATCAGAGTCACAGTGGGTCCTGATCATCCCACTTGGACTAGAGCCGAGCAAAGGCAGCCCGCATAATCTGGGACAGTCAGGACAACCCTCACTGATATATTGGAGATTGGACTCCCCTCAAGAGCCGAGCTACAGGGAGGGTGTGCAGACGTGCAGAGTTCTTGCTGCAGGGATGAAGCATGATATGGTCATGATACTTTAGGTTCCTTGAGTCTTTCCTCTGCCGGGTGCCTCGTTGGTATGCAAACCCTCCCCACCAAGAATCCAGAGGGGGTATGAGGGATATGTTTCCCTGAGGGTGCCTGGTGTGTCTGCCTCGGTGTTACTAGACTGCCTCAAGGTCTGGACACAAGAAACAAGCTAGGAGGTGGTCTAGAATGAATCTTTGCCTTAAGGCACAGTAGAAGTTGCATATATAATCAGGGCCTACCGAGGACTTTCACCAGTAGGAGCTATAGACGTTGTATAGTTGGCAGCTCAAAAGATGGTTTAGGGCTTAATTTTTTGTATATATTTGATTTAGACTAAATATAGGACACCACCCCCAATCCGACTTCTATAAAACCTCAGTGTAGCCTATATAATTCTGTGTATGTGTGTGTGAGTGCATATGAGTGTGTATGTGTGTATGAGTGTGTGTGAGTGTGTGTGAGTGAGTCAACCAACATTTATGATGTGCCTACTATGTGCCAGTCATTGTGATAGATACTGGAGATACAAAGGTCTCTGCTTTCAAGGAGCTGGCAGCCTAATAGGTATTAAATGAATATATATGTTTGTGTGTGTATATATATATGCACACACACATACATGTACATGTATGTAAACATGCATACATAATGTATTTGATGAATATATAACATATATACACATACACACATATAAACACATGAATTTGAAATGTCTGTATGGTTATATAGGTATATTCTAGAAATATGTGTATGTGTTTATTTTTCTTTTAAGAGATTTTACATTAGGAAAGAAGTCTGTATTTGGGAAGGCATATATTTAAAGCTAATGTAGTTTCTGGATGACTTTATCTAAGAACTGAATGTACTTTGAGTGTCCTGAAGAAATTAATAGTAACAATGAAATAAGAGAAATTGATCATATGAGTTTATCCTAGACTGGAAATGGATCTCAGATTCTATCTACTTGAACTCATACCTGAATAGGAAGGAATGGAGAGAGTGTTGGGCCTAAAACCGGAAAGACTTGCTTTTGAATTCTGCTTCAGGCACTTACTAGTTGGGTGACCATGGACAAGTCACTTAACCCGTTATCTTCAGTTTTCTCAACTGTATAATAGGAGGATGAACTCAATGCACTAAGTTCTTTTCCAACTCTACATTTATTGTTTATTTTTGCTTTTTGGAGGGGGGAAGGTAGGATTATTGGATTTAAATGACTTACCCAAGGTCACACAGCTAGTTTTGTGTTGTGTCTGAGGCTGGATTTGAACTCAGGTTCTCCTGTCTCCAGGGCCAGTGCTCTAATCACTGCACCACTTAACCTTCCCGCAGATCTACATTTATGATTCCGTGATCCTTCATTTAGGAAATAATGTTGTTATTGGTACTATTAAAATACTATCACCTCTCAACTCCTTTTTATGCATTTGAGGTCAAATAAAAGTTGATATTTTGGAAGGAGTCCTGGCTGGGAATCAGAAGACTAAGTTGTAGTGTTGGCCCCATCACAACCTAAATGTATGACATTTGTCAAGTTGGACTCTCCTGCCCAGGCCTTGGTTTCCCCATCTGTGAAATGAGGAAATTGGACTCCATGGGATCCCTGACTATGTCTGCAAGGAATATTGAAGATCAATCATCTGCTCATTTTTCATATGAGTAAATAGGCTCAGAAATGTGAAATCCCATGTGTAGGTTACACAGGTGGTAAATATCAGAGATAGGATTGGATTCCTTACTTCAAGGTCAGTGCTGTTTAGCCTCTCCCAGTCTGCCTCGTGGCTCCTTAAGGTCTCTCCCGGGTCTGTGGCCCTATATTCTATTTACCCAAAAGAAAGTAGCCAAGCCCTTCTAGAAAAATAAAGCATTTCTTTAAACCCAGGTCTGTAGGTATTATTTTGAAACAGTCATTCAAATTAGCATATTATTTTGAAACAGTCATTCAAATTAGCAACAGCTACTCTATTCTGAAAGTTAAATCATTAGATTAAGTCAGGCTGTAGGCTCTGAACTTCCTTTACCCTTTTTTTCTTTCCTTTTTGAAATTGAAAATCTCAATTTGGAAGTGATTCTAAAGGAATTCAAAGAAAAAGAAGCTTGAAGCTTGGATTAGTCTAGAAAGCTGTTTTTCCACTTAATCCAAAAAATAAAAGCCGATTGTGACTGACGACTCAAACATTACTCAGCTAATGAACTGCCTGGGAGGGTGATTTATGGAGTGAGGAGGGGGCGTCAGCTGTCCTTGCTGCTATTGGGTAATAGCTTGGTTTGGAGGCTTTGGGCATCTCATCTAGGAACTTTGGGCTGGATCTCTCTGCCTGACTGGGTCAGCTGCTGCTCAATCGGCAAGTAGTCAGTTAGCTTGCCTCCTATCTCAACCAACTTTCAGGGTCAACATGACTAGCAATATTGGTCATCTGAAATCACTGATCTGGCTTTTAATTGAATGAACATCCTGTGCTCAAAGCAGGAGTCCCGCACATGATTCAGGAGGTCTGGCTTCAAATCCTTATCTGTCACTTGTGCTCTCTGGGACTTGGGCAAGTCACTTATCTCATTGTGCCACAATTTCCTCATCTGTTAATTTAGATTATTATATGAGGAAATTATCATATGAGAAAAATAATTTTCTATGTAATATAGTGTCGTAAACTGGGCCTAAGAATTATTGATAATGAGACATCTGGAGCAATGAGGTAGAGGAGAAACACATAAGTCTATTCAATACAATCCAATCAGCAGTTATCAAGCATCTATTGTTAAGTGCCAGGAACTGTCCGAGGTCCTGGGTATAACAGACAAAAACAACTCTCAAAAGGATCTAATATTACACTGGGGGAAAGCAACATATACCCAGACAAGTAAATACCACACAAAAACAGTAAATACAGTGTGATTTTAGAAGAGTAGCATTAACCCCCAAGGAAATCAAGGAAAGCCTTCTACAAAAAGTGTTGTCTGAGCAAATCTTTGAAGGGAGCTAGGGATTCCAAGGTGTAGAGCATAGAGGGAGGGAAATTTTAAGCATGAGGGAGACCCTTTATGAAGGCAGAGGTGATTATTGTGCATAGGAAACAGAAAGTAAGCCACTTTGGAACCTATAGCACTGAATTTTACATCAGTCCAGAAAGAGAGTTGAGAGCCAGTTTGGGAAGGGCTCTAAATGCCAAACAGAGGGGTTTCTATTTCTCAGAAGCCACAGGGAGCAACTGAAGTTTCTTGAGCAAGAGTGAAACATTCAGATCTCTGTGTTTAGGAATGTAAATATTATAGCTATGTGGAAGGTGAACTAGGAAGCAAAAATCTGGGTACATGGAGAACTATTAGGCTATTTCAGTAGTCCAGGAGGCAAGTGATTAGAACTTGAGGCAGAATGGTTGTTGAAAGTGAAAAGAAGGGAAAGATACAAGAGATGCAGGGAAGATAGAATTGACAAGACTTGGCGAATGATTGACCAGTGATAATGATAATTATGATAAGCAGCACTTATTTAGTGCTTTAAGGTTTGGAAATTAGCAAACGTCTTTATTATGTCTTGGGGAGGGGCAATGAGGAATCCAGGATGACACTGAAACTGACTGGAAGTCTAGTATTGTATGGCAGAACATAGAATGTCTTCAGTTCCCCACATAATGATTTAGAATTAGATAAGGCATTATCCTTAAGTTAACCCCAAGCTGGGCTTTCTACAGGGCTTTGGAATTGCACCCCCCCCCCAACAAGCCACATTCTCATAATACCCAAATTGTACCATCTGTTGCCACTTTCAGGAATCCAGGACAGTTGAACAGCGGGCTAGGCAAGCATCAGCTGCTGCCAATAGCCCTGATAAGGGCATGGCACTCTCTCTCCCTTAGAGACTGACTATAGCTTAGGTTTCTGTACCCATGCTTCCCAAGAGGCTGCATTACTGTAGAAGTGAGTTTGTTGGCAAGAGCTAGAGAGCCAAATGAAACCATTTTGTTTGAGAGCAGTGAAGCTCTGGAGTATCTAGTTGCCTGTATGGCTTTCTTTATGTTCCCTTATGTTATCTGTGTATTTCTGGGAAGTCTCATGTAATGCGTTATACTATAAATTTCCTGAGGACTTATAGTATTTGCCAGAGTTGGGTAATGATACAAAATGATTAATAATGCTTTCTGAAATCCTCCCAATCTCTCTGTCATGTCTGTGTCCAATCCCATACAAGTACTGCGTCTTATGAAGTAAAGTGTTTCAATAAATAAATCTTTTATTAAGAGTCTACTAAAGACCAGCCACTGGGGATACAGAGATAAGATATGATCCCTTCCCTCAAGGAACTTGTAATCGAGTTGGAGAAGAAAAGTATATATCCATTTCTCTCTCTCTCATATACACACACACATATATAGTACATACAGTATGTATACACATTCATGTTATACATATATACACACATACATGTTTATATATTTAGTGTGTATACACATATATATTATACATGTCTATCTATATCTCTATATACATATATAATTGTAGAAGGATGGTTCTGGCAGCTGTGGGGCCAGGAAAATGTCATTTGACATGAGCTTTGAAAGAAACTAGGAATTCTATTATGCACAATGTCAATTATTTATTTTTGTAGAGTGTTTAAAGATATGCTTCAATGGAGGGTGGGCTGGGGATCCATAGTCTTAGAAGGAGGTATTCCCTTCTTTAGTAACTGGCTCCCTAGTAATCCAAAGCTTCTTTTTAAGTGCCAGGGTCTTTGATGTGAGAGACCAAGAGATAGTGACTTACCCAGGATCACCTGGCTAGTAAATATTTAAAGCAGAATTTTAACCCAAGCCTCTACTTAGAGGCAGTTGGTAGCACAAGGGCTAGAGCACTGCCCCTGGAGCTAGGAAGACCTGGTTTCAAACCTGGTCTCTGATCCTTACTGATTGTGAGACCCTGGACAAGTCCCTTAAAGTCTGTTTGTCTCATTTGCCTCAACTACAAAATGGAGATAATAATAGCACTTACCTCATCAGGCTGTTGTGAGGATCAAATGAGAGAATATTTGTCGGCAGCTCTTAGTACAGTGCCTGGCACATAGTAGGCTCTATATAGATTCTTACTCCCTTCTCCCTTCCTTCCTTCTCTCACCATTTTCCTGACTCAGGACCAATGTTCTGGGCACTGCACCATCTAGTTGCAGACAGTCTCAGTAGGCTTGTACTTGATACCTCTCCATTGTGTTGGTCTTCACAGAGCTTGAGCACATTCACAAGAGCACATGGAAGATAGGGGAGGAGACTGAATTGATTTACTGACAAAAAAAGTATTTTAAATCTTACCAAAAACAATTGCTTTTGTGACCCAAGGTTGGGCAGGCTCCAGGATGCCCAGAGTTGATCACAGCAGAGCTCTCACACCATGAATCCACAAGTTTCACCAGGTTTAATGGCAAGTAAATAAGTGGTTAACACCTTGTTTCAGTTCTACTTTCTTTTGAGACTTGTATCAAGTCTGTTAAGAAACAGAACATGTGAACCCCACAACTTTTGGACTTCTGGGCAGGAGCTATACCATATATAAGGAACAACACAAGATGGACAGACAGAACTTCTTGGGATAAGCATTGTGGAGGCAGGGCAGCTGCTGCTGGACTGAAGACTGAACTGAGAATTGAGAAGAAATGAGAAGAGGGATGAGAATTGAGAGCTGAGACTGAATTTCTTGGAACAAGACATGTGGAGACTGGATAAGGTGTTTTTGATATTGAGAACAGAACTTATGGTGCTGAAGACTTCCAAGATTCAACCGGAGCTGCCGAGGATTTCCAAAGGCCAGCCAGAGCTGCTGAGGATTTCCAAGGGCCAGCCAGAGCTGCTGAGAACTTCCAAGGGCCAGCTGGAGCTACCAAAGACTGAGGAAGCATGACTGTTGTTCCAGTACTTTGTGCAAATGTTGTTGTGACTTTGTTAATGTGCATGAATGTTCTTGTGGCTTTGTTAAACATTGTCTTCCCAGGAACAGAGGCTGTGAAGGATTTGAGATGGACTGGACATTGTGAGCTTCAATATGGAGTGGGAACTGGACAAGGAACTGGATGAAGAACTGGGCAGGGAGCTGGAAAATGAACTGGGAGCTGCCTGCCTTTGAAACCAGGTGAAAATTGGATAGATTCAGATAGGAGCTGGGACCATGGAAGAGGAACCATGGAAGCTGAGAGCCAGCCTCGAGTCAAGTTGAAAGAAGAGTTTATTTGGATAATATGTACTGACTGAGATTATGATTTATTGTGACCTAGGAGTGGAGAGCTTTGACTTTTGTACTTTGTGATTGAATTAAGGACTTTGTGATTAACTAAATGAATGTGCTTTGCTTAGAACTGTGTGACCACTCTGTTGAAAACTACATGGCCATTTTAGTGTTAAGTTGTGAACATTGTGAATAAAGGTACTTTGTTTTCTGTGAATATTTTGCTCTAATTTGTTACTGAATAAATAGAGAATTCACTATACTGTGTAATCACAGTAGCAGTCCTCTGGAAAGCTGTGCGTGCAGGGCTTTATGACTGGAAGTCAAATCAATCTGGCTGGACAGCTGTGATTTACTATGGGCTTGGAGTGAGGAAGACATCAATTCAAAGCTGAAACCAGAGTCTCGCTAGCTTTATAATCCCTGAGAAGTCACTCATGCTCTGACAGCCTCAGGTTTTCTCATGTATAAATGAAGATAATCATAGCACCTAAATCACAGGGTTGTTGTAAGGAAAGAATTAGATAATATAATTAAAATACTTTGCAAATTTAAAAAAAGCTACATTTTCAGTTGTTATTCAATTGTGTTCAGTCATGTCTGACTCTTTATGACTCCATTTGAGGTTTTTGTGGCAAAGAAATTAGAGGCATTTGTCATTTCCTTCTCTAGTTCATGTTACAGATGAGGAAACTGAGGCAAACAGAGTGAAGTGACTTGCTCAGAGTCACGCAGCTATTCTGAGGCCTGATTTGAACTCAGGAAGGTGAGACTTCCTGACCTCAGACCCAGTGCTCTCTCCACTATGGCACTGCCTAGCTGCCTCCAAAAGCTACATAAATGTCAACTATTACTTCTTACTAGAGAGTGAGTAATGTGGGAATTCAGCCAGAAGTTCAGACATTGAAAAACTGCAGTGTCTAGTAGAAAGAGCTCTGAACTGAATTCGAATCCTCCCATGGGCTCTCTGTCCCTGGTTTCTTGGACACATCTAGTCTCCAATGGCCTCAGTTTCATCTGCATTAAGAGAGAGCTGGGCTAACTAATCTTTAAGGCTTCCAGCTTTAAGACTGTGAGCCTAAGATAGTCTAGTTCAGTTTGCCTCAATAGGCATTCTTCCTATGCAGAGTACTTCCCCCTAAATTGACTGGAGAACTTTCTCTTTCTCTAAGCCTCAGCATGGGAAGCAGTGGTGGTACAATGGAAAGAATGCAGTCTCTGGAGTCAGAAGATCTGAGTTCAAATCTCACCTCTGATGCTTTCTACTCATATGACCTTGGCAAATCCCTTCCCACTCTTAGATCTGAATTTCCTCCCCTATAAAATATGGGTATCCTCAGAACCCTTCTAGCTTGGGAGCCTTCCCTCACCCTAACCCCCACACCTAGTTCTGGATATTTCTCCTTCATTTACCTGGCATAGAGATACAATGAAAAGGATGCTGCATTTAGAATAATAACAAGACCTGAATTCCACCCCCACTGCTATTTATCAGCCTCCTGACCACAGGCAAATCTTTTAGATTGACTGGGCCTCAGTTTCCTTGGCCACAAGATTAGGAGTTGGATTAGACGATCTCTGAAGTGCCTTCACATTTCCCTACCTCCTCTCCTGCACTTACCATAGTTGGCTGGTTGATTGGTTATCCGTCATTCTTTAAGAGGACTGAAATGACATCATCATGCTAAAATCGAGTTTCAGTGTGTCCAAATGTGACTGATCAGACCAATAAGAGCCTGGAATGCTCTACCGGAGGTAGGGCACAAATAGTCCGTGTGAACATTTGGGGTGAATCCTCAAATTTGTGCATTCTGTATTATTTCCTTTGTGCTGTTTCAATTCTGCTTTGCTCATAGAGCACAGCACCTTCTCTGATGTGGGCGCGCCATGTTGATCAGTCCCAGGCCAGTGTCTCCTATGTCACATAATCAATTCCAAATTTCTGAGAGATCTTGAGAGTGTCCTTGGATTGTTTCTTCTGACCACCATGTGAGAGCTTGCCCTATGTGACTTCTGCTTGCAAGCATACAATTTGCATTTGAATTATGTGGCCAGCCTATTGGAGTACTGCTCTCTCTAAGCCAAGAGAGTTTGGGTGTTGTCTTTGTATCTACAGTCCCTAGCATAGCACTAGAAACATACTTGCTTTTCTCTAAACCCAGAATTCCATTTTCCATTTCTCTATCTTTGAACAAACTACCACATTCCTGGAGAGCCTTTACAGATCTTAAAATCCTTAACTTAGATGATTTGCTACTACCTATATAAGGCTCTTCATCTCTCTGTGTCTCTGTCTCTGTATCTCTGGCTCTGTCTCTCTGTCTCTCCCTCCCTCCTTCTCTCTTTTGGTTAGGGCTCTCTTCTAACCGTGCCTACATAATTATGTGTTTTGCATGTTGTATATCCTCAGTAGAATTTGAACTTCCTGTGGGCACGTAAACTATATCAAACTTTTGGTTTTGTATAATAGGCATTTAATAAATGCTATTGGATGAATTATATGCTTCTCTTCTCTCCCTCCCTTCTTGCCCCCCAACCCATTTTTTCTTGTTCTCCCAGCTTGGTTGACCCTTAATTATAATCCTTCCCTTATATGAATTATAACATATTAAGTAATTGTTTTGGCTACCATTGACCAGTTCAGCTATTCAGTAAGAGTCTCAGGGAAGTTTCAGCATGCTAAGAGAGTAGTTATATCTGTAAAAGCTCCTCTTGCTTCCTCTGGTCCCCAAATCATGACTTGGGACTCAGATTGAGTAACTGTGCATCACTGTAATGGTAGGCTTGAAGCTTTCCTATGCCTTGAAATCAACAGGGTAATGTGGTTACTGCATGAATTCGCCTCTGTTCTTGATAAATGATGCACGTCACCTGATTCTCTTCTATTTGCTTGGACATTCCCCTGCCTCTCCATTTCTCAATGATGACTTGTCTCTCTTGATTTCCTGAATCCAATTTATGGGCTGCACATTTTGGTCATATGGCATTATATCGCTACTTAATGGGCTAAGACCCACAGCCTTAGAAAGAAATTGAATCTTAAAATAGTATTGGTGGAGAGCAGAAATTCTCAAGTGATTGTTTTCGACCCGACACTATTCTTTATTTGGGATTTTAGCTAACGGGAGGGCAGCTATTGATTCCAAGTCATAATCTTTGGATAAAGGGAGCTGGAGTAGTGAAAGGAGGCTTGAGCAAGGAGTCAGCAGGCCTGAGCTGAATTTCTGGCTGGCTTGCTTCCGAGCTCATCTGCAATGCAGATTTTTTTTTTTTTTGCAATTGAAAGGAGGAAAACACCAAAGAGTTTGGCTTTCTAAAAATCAATCAGCAAACCCTTATAAGTGGATTTAAGGTCAGAGAGACCTAAATTCTAATCCAGCATCAGAAAATCAACCTTATCTGTGAAACAGAAGTGCAATAGCGTTTTTTGTGGGGAATCATATGAGAAAATGTTTATAAGAAGTTCTGCATATCCATTGGGGCAACTAGGTGTTTCAGTGGAAAGAATGTTGTGCCTGGAGTCAGGAAGACCTGAGTTCAAATCTACCTCTGACCCTTATTAGCTGTGTAACGCTGGGCAAGTCACTTAATCTCTGTTTGCCTCAGTTTCCTCATCTGAAAAATGGGGATAACAATAGCACCTACCTCCCAGGGTGGTGGTGAGGACCGAATGAGGTAAAAATTGTGAGATGTTGAGCACCCAGTAAGCCCTATGGAAAAGTTAGTTACTACTGTCATTAGGATTATTATTGTAAATGGTAAAGTGCTCTAGGAATGCTGCCTATTCTGGTGATTATTAAGTGCCTACTGTGTGCTGGGCATTATGCCAGGTGCTGGGGGCACAAATCCAAGGGATGCTAAGACTCTTTCCTCTCAAGGAGCTTTCAAGCATCTGACACATTTATGGAGTGCCCACTGTGGGCATCAGTGCGCGGGAAGAAATGGCGATATGCAAAGAAGCTGCTAATTTATGTTGATTATTTTATAGCCTGAAACACTGCTGAAGCTGTTAATTGTTTCAATTTATTTTGTAGTTGTTTCTTTAGAATTTTCCAAGTAAAACATCTTATCATCTGCACAAAGCGATCATTTTCTTTCTTTCCTCCTTGCCAGTGCTCATCTCCTCCATCTCTACCCCCAGGCTCCCTGGGGTGACAGCTCCTTGCCCTGGTCTTCCCACTCTAGGCACAATCCCCCCTCCTTGGTCCACACGGGATTTGTGACTGGACCCACCTCTGGGGTGTGAGCGATACGGAGCTTCTTTTTGCTGCCCCCACAATCAGTCCCCTCCATGCCAGATGAGGACCTCTTCTTCCTCAGGTGCAATACCACAAGCAGTCCCCATGCTGGGAGGCCCTTTGGAGTGTGCTCCTGCCTGTGCCGTATCCACTGACCTTTCTGGTTGTCATTTTATACTCACCTGGTCTAGAAAAATGACTGTGATTTTTATCTTGGATTTTCCAGTCAGGACATGGTTCTGGTGCTTTCTGTAGATCTTTGTAGAGGAGGCTTGATTGGGGAGCCCAGCTGTATTTCTTCCTGAACCTCCGTTGTCATCTTTGTGGATCTCCTGTGCCAGAAGTGGAAGTGAGGGCCAAGGAGCAATCGAAAGAACAGCACTGTAGATATAGACTTCTGAAGGACAGACACTGTTTCCTGTTTGTCTTTGTTGCCCAGCGCTGAGCATGGGGCCTTCAACATGCTTGTTCAGTCACTCAGCTCTTTGTGACCCCATGGAACCTACTGTCCATGGGGTTTTCTTGGCAAAGATACAGAAGTGATTTGTCATTTCCTTATTTAACACATTTTATAGATGGGGAAACTAGGGCCAACAGCGTTAAGTGACTTGCTCAGGGTTACGCAGCTAGCAAGTATCTGAGACCAGATTTGAACTCAGGAAAATGATTCTTCCTGACTTCAGGTCTGGCACTCTACTGCACCACCTAGATGCCCCATGATATTGGAAGTTTATAAAGTACATAATGTGTCTCTTGATTATTTTCCTCCCACACCAATACTGTGAGTTAGTGTCAGCAAATCTGTCTCTCCCCAAATTTGTTGCGGGAAGTCAGGACTTGTCCAGTCTTCTGAGCACTGGACATTACAACTTGTGAAAAGCTTAACCCCACAGAATAAAAGCACAGTTTTTCTCTAGACAGAGAGATAGAGATATTTAATGGGAATTGTGAAGGACACAGATGAGAGAGGAGAATTTTTATCTCAAGTACAAACATAAAGTACAATTCCACTAAAAGTGGGGAGCTGTTGAGGCCACAGACTGTCACCAGGGAAATTCCTGCTCAATGTAAACAAGCAGCTCCATCAAAAATGACTTATAGGTAATGAAAGTGAAAGCCTTAACAATAATCCTAAAAAATATAAGACAGACAATTATTCCTGAAAGGAGAACAGCAGTAGATTATCAATCGATACCTGTCTGAGGGATACTGGGGCCTCTGATGTGTTCACCTGAGAAGGATATGAGTGTGGCAAGGAGATCTCATTTTCCCTCCAAAAAGAAAAAGAGAAAGACAAACATAGGTGGGCCAGTAAGAGAAAGAATAAGACAGAAATGGAGACAGAAAGAGAGAGAGAGAGAGAGAGAGAGAGAGAGAGAGAGAGAGAGAGAGAGAGAGAGAGAGAGAGAGAGAGATATGAAAAGAAAAACAAAGAGAGAAAGGGAGAGGTAAGAGAGATAGACACAGAGATAAACAGAGACCCAGACTGATACCTAGAAAGACAGACACAGGGAAAGAGGCAAAGACAGACAGACATGACAGTGATACAGAGAGAGACAGAGGGAGAGAAAGGAGGAAGAGGAGAAGGGAGGGAGAATGCATACATGCATGCCTGCTGGAAAAGGAAGGCTAGAAAGGAGGGAAGGAGGAGTAAAACAGAAACAAGAATTTGCTTCTTGTCTCATTCAGAAGGAAGCAAGATAAGTCAAAGAAAGATGCTTGAAAACTGATGCATAAAACCCTCCCTACCCCCTCTACTCCACTCAGGCCACTCATCCCTTTGGGTTTGGCTTGCTGGAGTAAGCAGCATCATACCTTCCAAGTGCCACCAATTTCAGAGGCCAATGAGGGTCTCTCCTGTTTTGCTTTGTTTTGTTTTTTCCCATTAATGTTTATAATTTTCCCAATTACAAGTAAAGAAAGTTTTCAACATTCATTTTTGTAAGATTGTGAATTCCAAATTTTTCTCCTTCCCTTCCCTCCCCTCTACCTAAGACTGTAAGCAATGTGATATAAATTATGCATGTACAATCACATTAAACATATTTCCACATTTGTCATGTTGTGGAATAAGAATCAAAACAAAAGGGAAAAAAACATGAGAAAGAAAAAGAAAACCAAAAAAGTCAAAATAGTCTGCTTTGATCTGCACTCAGACTCCATAGTTCTTTCTCTGGATGTGGACAGCTTTGTCCGTTCCAAGTCTTTTGGAATTGTCTTGGATCGTTGTATTTTGGAGGAGAGCTAAGTCTACATAGGTGATCATTGCACAATGTTGCTGTCATTATCCATACTTCACTCAGCATCAGTTCATCTCAGTTTTCCAGGTTTTTCTGAAATCTGCTTGTTCATCATTTCTTATAACATGATAGCATTCCATTATATCCATATATATATATATATATATTATATCCACAACTTATTCAGCCAATCTCCAGTGGTTGGGCATCTCCTCAATGTCCAATTCTTTGCTGCAGAAAAAAAAAAACACTATTATAAATACATTTTTATGTGATAACTGTTATATATTTAAAAGGAACAGCAAGTTGTACATAATAGATTTTCAGTTTCATGCATAATCATTTTTTATTTTTGCATTTTTTAGCTGTCCCTCCCATTTTTCAAAGGAAGGTGTCAACTGGAATTGAGTGGCTTCTGCTCATTAGTAGAGAGAAAGCTGCCTCTTTGATCCAGTCCACATAAATCATTGGGAAAGATTTTTGAATCCAGAAGGATGGAAAGAAGGGCTGTGCTCTATTCCAAGCAGTCACCTCCTCAGCTCATATCCTGTTGGCAACCCTTTTCCCTGAAAACTATTGTCCTGGCTAGAGACCAGAATGAGTTACCCTCGCTCCCTTCATTTGAGATGGCTAAAAGATAACTTGATCTCACCATTGTTAATTTAAGGCAATAACAAAGATGGTGGGGAAACAAGGTCTTCTATGTCTCCCCATCCATCAGAGGGTTGATGCTGCTTCTCAGCCTTCCCAGCTCATCACAGTAAAATAGCTAAGGTCCTAGAAGTAAGCAGAATAGTTATTATCATCTCTACTTCTAAGATAAAGAGACTGATTCACCCAAAGGAGTGACTTTCCCAGGGTCACATACTGGTAACTGTTTTTTTTTTCCTCTTACACAACAGTCCAGTGAGTTCATGTAGGCAAGCTTGTTACCCTTAAATCTGTTGGGAAGTCTTTTGTCCACCCCACCCACAACTGCCTCCCTGTTTACCCAAAGCCCCACCTTCCCTGTAGAGAATGGCTTTTTAGTGAAAGAGAAGCCATATCCATGTGGGCTGGCAGAAGATGGTAATCTGACCTGGGGTTTCCCAGGCCAGCCTCCTCTTTTCACATCTTCCACTCTCACCAACGGCAGGACTTGCAACTTTGCCCAGACTTCACCTCCAAAATCTGTCAGAAGTCAGGAACTTCCACATCCACTCTAATTAGGCTTTGGGGTGGGCTGATAATTGGGCCTAGATCTCATCTGGGGAGGCCTAACCTTTGCCTGTGAGCCCTATAGCTCCCTGCTGGCTGTCATCCTACACAGGTCTGCAGCCAATGATGCCCTCGGAATGTTCATCCTTCACCTGGTGTATCTTCATCATTTATGTGCCCGTCAGAGATGATCTTTGGCCTTTTGTTAATTACATTTATTTTTATCGTCCTCCATCCATAATACTATCATCTTTTCAATTACCCATTTATTCATTTTGAGCCGGAGATTTTTTTCTCCCCCCTCCCACCTCCCCTCCAAAAGAAGGTAATTTTACAAAGTAGCTCCTGTGTCTCTGATCCAATCAGATTCAGACAGGGCAGAAATTCATCAGGCCAGCTTCTCCGAGAAGGCAGCTCCTTAGTTAACAAAAATCACCCACTTTACTCTCTCCCTTGTCAGTGGCACACACAGTGACTCAAAATAATTTGAAATCATTTATTATTATTCTTACCAACGCTTTGAAGAATAGCAGGAAATAGCTTTTTTGAAATAACTGCTTGATTCAGCTCGTTTATTCAGCCTGGATTACAATTTAATTCCCTGCTTCAAAGAGAGCTCCAATTCAAAAAATCCTCATCATTTAAGATTTCATTATTTTAAAGCTTCAACATGACTTTTTTGTTGTTGATGGTGGTATGTTTTCCCCCGGTTCAGCAGGTCCCACAAAGTGAGAGGTCAGTGGAATTTCCCATCAAAAGTGTCTCTGAATAAAATCGGAGGAACAGTAATTAATTAGAGGAGCTCAGTCTTGATTGTGGGCACAAAGGTTTAGTCCTCCATTTGGCAACTCTGCAGTTAAGGAAATGAATTATGTGAGCAATGGAAATCATCCTGGCTGGGAGCTAGCAGCCCCTACATATGGAGGCCTCCTGAAAGAACACCAGTGACATCACGATGGAAATGCTGAACCTGTAATTTCTAGGAATGTCTTTCTCCCAGAAGGAACTGTGAGCAAGTTGAAAGAATGCACCAGCCATGGTAGCACCCATGCTGCCCAAATTCAGAGGCAGGATTAATGGTAGCACCAGAAAATACCTTAGAGAACATTGAGTCTAATTCCTTTGCTTGACAGTTGAAGAAACTGAGGCCTAAAAGTAGAAGGATTTGCCCAAAGTCGCAGAGCTAGCAAATGCAACCTCTATCAATTGTGAAGATGATGTAGGAGCAAAGATTGCTTCCTAAAACGTCTTTTACAAAGCTCTTTCATTACAACAATTCTACAAGACTTTTTTAGCCCCCTTATATTTGCCTGCTGATGAAAGATACCCCAGTAGATGAAGGACTGATTAAAAACCCTGAATGGGAGTTGGTCTGCCATAGTGTACTTCAATGTTTAGAGACTGGTCCAGGAGAATCAGCCAACAATGGTGAATTGGCATTTATTAACTCATACTATGTTCTAGGCACTCTGCTATTGCTAAACACTGGGGTTTCAAATACAAGTAAAACAAACAAGATAAGACACTCCCTGCCCTCACTGAGATTACATTCAAGGGAGGGGGAAGGCAGCACATAAAGGGGAACTGAAATAACCAAACTACCTATCCTGAAGGTATCAAAGAGAAAGAGGGAGGCCAGAAAGCGAGCTAGATATGTCTGCTCTGGGCACTCTCCTTAACCAGAGGTTCTGGGAAGAACTGTCCAATCAGTGGCAGAGACTCCAGGGCCCTGGGCAAGCTTAAAGGCCACAGCCTTTTGCTCTGTTTTGGTTTTTGTTTACTATTTACTACTTTTTATACCTAAATCTCCAGTTCCTTTCTTCAAACTCCTAGCTAATTGTAACTGTATATAACTGCTAGTGCCCTCCCTACCAAACTACTTTGCATTTAACTAATAGGTATCTACTTGTATTAACTATCAGTTATGCGTGTATGTACTTGTGGATAACCCTGTTAGACCAAACGCTCCTTGCTGTGAGGAATTCTTTCCTCAGTTGTTCATTCATTCATCCATCCCCAGCACCTAGCCCTGTCTAGAACATCGTAGACTTTACTCAGCCCTTTCTGATTCATTGAGTGATAGATGGCCAACTCTGTGGAGAGATGAGGTCCTTACCTCTGGGGATACAAAACTAAGGGACCCCCCAGGTTCAAGGTCCAAGGTCTATGGAATACAGGGGTGGTGGTTCAGTAAATAGAGCACTGGGCCTGGATTCAGGAAGACTCCTCTCCTGAGTTCAAATCTGGCATCACTTCCTAGCTCTGTGACCCTAGATAAGTCATCTAACCCTGTTTACCTTAATTTCCTCACTTGTGAAATATGCTAGAGAAAGAAATGGCAAACCATTCCAGTACCTTTGTCAAGAAAACCCCAAATGGGGTCACCAAGAATCAGACACAGCTGAAATACATGAACAACCTCAGGTAAGTCAAGGAATTAGGGAAACCTGAAAGAAAAAAATCATAGTACACTCCTCTGTAAAGAAGGAAGAATCAGGGGCGGCTAGGTGGCGCAGTGAGTAAGAGCGCCGGCCCTGGAGTTGGGAGGACCCAGGATTGATTCGGGCCTCAGATACTTAACACACACACACACACACACACACACACACACACACACACACACACATACACACACACACCCCCGGCCGTGTAATCTTGGGCAAGTTATTTAACCCCAATTACTTTTAAAAAAAAAAAAGAAAGAATCAGAAACTCTAGTCTTTAAGATGCTGCTTTCTTCATAAACTTGAATCTCATATGTTGACATTTACATTAAAGACCCCAAACCAAAACAGAAACAAAAACCATCACTGGCCTGTACATTTCCCATGGCCTCAACCACCAATTATGTTCCTGAACCTTTCCAATAAACTAGGGACAGCTAACTGTAGCCCAAGGTTTTGTTCCCTTAAATGTGGTTTCAGACTTATAAGTTTTGTGTAGGAATTGACTTTCTTCTTTTTGATATATTGTTACTAACTTAGGACAACATCATCCATTTAGAAAGCATTTACTGCTCAAGTGTAGGGAAACTGCCCAGGAGAACTTGGTCCATTCTCTTGTCTCCAGAAAGCTCCTGAAATCCTTTTAAAAATGACACCAAAAGTATTATAATCTCCATCAGGTAACAGGTTTAGGTAGAAGGGACAGACAAAGGACTGGTTTGTAATCACACAAATAAGTGAAAGAGTCAGGATTTAAACCCAGATTTGTTAGCTTTAGTTCAAGCACGCTTGCTGCTATACCATGCTGTCTCTCCAAAGTCGGAGTAGAAATCTGTCATAAATGACATACCAGGGATCATATCTCCAGTGAAGACCTTAGACAAGCAGCTAGGTGCTCAGTGGATGTAGCACTTGGCTTAGAATCAGGAAGACTCATCTTCATTAGCTCAAATCTGACCTCAGACACACTTAACCCTGTTTGCCTCAGTTTCCTCATCTGTAAAATGAGGTAGAGAGGGAAATGGCAAAACATACCAGTGCCTCTGTCAAGAAAACCCAGACTGTGGTCATGTAGGACCAAACCTGACTGAACAACATGAGACTTTAGACGTCATCTATAACCTCATTTTATAGATGTGGGAAGTGATATTCAGGGAGAGAAAATTATTTGTTTCAACCGCATAGTGGGAGAGCTGGGATCCTGTTCAAGGTCTCCCGACTCTCTCTCTCCATTCTGCTTTCTTCCTTACACTGGCCTTCATATCTGAGGATTCCAGGAGAGATTTTCTTCACATGTCTTCCTGAGCTCCCTCACTCCTCAACAACCATCTATTAGATAGTTCAAGCTGTATGTCCCATAGGTATCCCCAACTCAAAATATCCACACAGAATTCAGGATCTTTCTCCTCAAAAGCACTCCCTTGTAGAACTTTCCTATTTCTGTGGAGGGCACCGCCATCCTTCTATTGGTCGCATTCAGAGCAGCCGTATTAGACCCAACTACTCATATCCATCCAGTTGCCAAATCTTGGTCTAACTCCATGATGTCTCTGGCATCTATCCCCCTCTCTCTGCTTACACATCCACCATCATAACGTGCCTCCTCTTAATCTCTCCTCTGGGTTATTCTGATTAGACTCCTAATTATTCTCTCTTCTATTGACAACAGGAGTTTCCTAAAGCTCACGTGTGACCATGCCACCCTGCTCCTCAATTAATTGCAGTGGTCCCCTATGACTCTAAAGATAAAATAAGACCTTTGGCATTTAAAAGCTCTTTCTGACCTGGCCGTTTCCTCTCTTTGCAGGCACATTACCCATTACATCCCTCCACACACTCTATAATCCATTTAGACTAACCTTGTGGTTCCTCACACACAATATTTCATCTCCTATATCTATGTCTTTGTGCTAGCTCTCCTTTACCCCACCCCCATTTCTGGAATGCTGTGACTTCTCACTTCCATCTCTTAATTTCCCTTGTTACCTTCAAGACTCAATTCAAGCATTACTTTCTACAGGTTATATTTTCTACTTTCTTCCAACTCTTGGTACCTCCTGCCATCAGGTTACCTTGTATCTTTCTTGTATGTTGTGGATATGCCTGCCCTAAGGTAGGCATTATTTCCCTACTATTTTTGTCTCTGTATACCCAGAGTGCAACAGAATGCCTGGAACTTATACAAATTCATGTTGATAGGTTCGTCAAGCAAACCAATACTGATCCTTTCCTAAAGCTAGGTTGCACAGTGGACAAAGTGCTGGGCTTGGAGTCAGGAAGACTCATCTTCTTGAGTTCAAATCTGGCCTCAGACAGTCACTCTCTGGCCCTGAGACAGTCACTTAATCCTGCTTGCGTCAGTTTCTTCAGCTGTAAAATGAATTAGATAGGAAAATGGCAAACGGTTCCAGTATCTTGGCCAAGAAGACCCCAAATAGAGTCAGAAAGAGTTAGATGAAACTGAAAATGAATGAACAACAATTTCCCTAGTATATTCCAACCAGAAGATATAGACTTATTTTAGATTCAGCCACCTCAAGTGACCTGAGGCATTCCTCCAAGTTTATAAAAAAAAAGAAAAATAAATAAATATAGGAGGAGGAGATGGCAGGGCATCCCCTGGCATTTTCTTCTGTAAGAGGAGATTATTGATTCCTACTGAGAAAGACTAGTGGAAGATAGAAGCCCAGAAAGGCATTGATATCAATCCTACCTATAATGGCAACATGGAGTTTTATTTTTCCCTAAAATGAGCAAGAAAACCTTTTTCATTTGCTTTGTCGTGATGCTTTGTCGCTCACTACCCCATCATGCCACTCCGACTCCTCGGGCCCTGTTAGGTCTCTGTAATGTTCCCTCCTTTATTTCTTTAGTTCCTCCCTATTTTTAGATATTGCTCAAAGGCCACCTGCTCTGTTGAGCTCTCTCTGAATCCTTTCCCACTCTGCAGCATCACCCATTATTGACAAACTCACTCTTTGGGCCTCATAGGATTATAAATTTAGAGCTGAGAAAGACTTCAAAGGTCACTGATTGTAACCACCTTGTTTTATAGTCATTAGAAGTTAAAGGACTTTTCCAGGGTCACACAGTGGATAGGCATAAAATGAGGGACTTGAACTCAGGTCTTTCTGAGTCCTAGGGTAGTTCTTTATCCATGACACCATGTTTAAGAGAATCAAAGCTCTTTGAGAGTAAAGATTATGACATTTGTTTTGGGGAGTTTTGTTTGGTTGGTTTTTTTTTTTTTTTGGTATCTCCAGTGCCTGGCATATACCGTGTTTCCCCAATAATAAGACAATGTCTTATTAATTTTTTTGGACAGAAAAACACCAGAGTGCTTATTTTCAGGGGAGGGCTTATTTTAATGAACATTGACAGCAATTTTAATAAACAGGTAAATGTGAACAAAAAAATGTACCTTTATTCAATAAGCAAATCACTGGGGAAGAACAGGATGAAGCACTCACTGCTGCAGCTCTGATTGGATGCAGCGGGGGGCGGGGCGTGCGTTTCACGGGCGACGGGGCGGGGAGGACGGTGCATACAGAGGGTACCGTAATGTAGCGTGTAGCGCAGGGGATCACCTTCACTACAGTAGCAATCTCAATAGGGCTTATTTTCGGGGGAGGGCTTATTTTAGAGGAATCTTACACAGTAAGGGGAGGGCTTATTTTCGGGATAGGTCTTATTATCAGGGAAACACGGTAGCAGAAGCTTAATGGACTCTTGCTGACAGATTAAAGCTAAACAATTTAGAATCCCCACTCTAGTTCTCTTGATGAGCCAGTCCTGGGATTTTTCCTCTTGGTTACAGTTTTCAGTCTAGTCTACAGTAGGAACACAGAATAAGAAAGAATCTGACCCTGACACAAAGGCCTAGACTCAATCTTAAGGGCAATCTATTTCAGACATGCCATAAAGATTGCTAAATTTCATCCTAAAGCTCCCCTTCCAAAATTCACCAAAATGATCTCATCCAAAACAACAGGATCTTCTAGGTACAGGTATTACCTGACTTTTCCAAGTGTCCTTCAGAGATGTTTAGCTTTTCAGAAAGGTGAGATTCTAAGAGGGATCAAATGAGCTTGAAAATGACTTCATGGTAAGATGGGGGAAATGAAGAATGAAATCATAAAAGGAAAAAATTGAAAAACCTTTGAAACAAAAACTAGGTCTCAAATGGAATGGTGACAAGCTTACACATTTTTTTTTTTTACATTAGAGTGAACATAAGTTGCGTGCTGTCACACGCCACGAGAAATTTGAGGTTAAGACAACCTGAAGTCCCATTGAGCTTTGGTTGATTGTTTATTGCCCATTCTCTGGAAAAGGCTTAATTAGAGTCACAGAATACCAGAGCAGAGTAGTAGGTCTCATCTTGTCTATCATGGAAATAATGCTGGATTGAGGGGTCAAAGGTCCCTGGGTCAAAACCTAACTGCTACTTATTACCTGTGTTACCTTATGGAACTCATTAGCAATTTTTGGACTTCATAACCTCATTAGGGAATTGAACTAGCTAGGCCCCTTCAGCTCTAAAGCTATGATCCCATGGCCATATGGACTCCTCCATAAAGGAATAACCCCTGCCATACGCAATATAGTTTCTGTTTGAATAGCTCAAGTGATAGAGAACTCACCAGCTCTCAAGGTATCAATGAGTTATGTTCTACTTGTATCATTAATATGGCAGCATAGTTCTAAGACTAAAATGATATTCTTTTTTTCTGGGTAGCTTATTTTATTCATTTAAGAACATTATTCTGGGAACGGGGTCATAGGCATCACCAGACTTACAAAAGGGTCCATCAAAAAAATTGTTTTTAAAAACCCTTTCCTCAGGAGGTGTCCAGGTGGTGCAGTGAGTAAGAGCGCCGGCCCCAGTGTTGGGAGACCCGGGATCGGTTCCGGCCTCAGATACTTGGCATCCACACACACACACACACACAATAACTGGCCATGTAACCTTGAGCAAGTTACTTAACCCCAATTGCTTAGGGGTGGCCAGGTGGCTCAGTGAGTAAGAGCACCAGCTCCAGTGTTGGGCCCAGGCTCAGATACTCAGCACCACACCCAGAAATAACTGGCCGTGTAACCTTGAGCAAGTTACTTAACCTCAATTGCTTAAAAAAAAAAAACAAAAAAACCTTCCTTAAACCATGTTACAAGTCTGGGTTTTCACCATCATAGTTTTCCTCAAGACCCGCCTGACCACTACAGCCCCAAGGAATCTCTCTTTCTCCCCCGACCCCTCAGACCTTGTCATCTGTACCACTCCTATGGCACTTGTCTACTATCCTGACTTATCATTATGTGGGTAGATCTTATCTCCCTGGCTAGATGGAACACTCCTTAAGAAGAGAGAGAGAAGACATCCTATACTTCTCTGTTGCTTCCACGGCACCCAGCATAGGGCCATGTACACAAAAAGTGTTCAATAAAAATGGACTGATCAATACCTCCAAGTCACCAAGCCTCACCACACTTCTTCTCCTATGTAATGTGTTGCCAACACAGAGACACAGATGCCAGTTTCATTCTTGTCCTTCATCCCAAAGAAGATTTGAGATAATAATGGTAGATCTGATTTGATGGGAAATCTTCAGTTTCTATGATGAAAGTCCCCCTGTATGAAGGCAAGCTGCTGAACCAGGTCCCATTATCCGCCTCAGGAATGATTTTCAGGTTCTATCACCATCTCTAAGGTTCACAAATAGATGATTTTAATATATATGTTTCTCCTTGACCATAGAAATATGAACAGGAACCTAATTCATGAAATTTGCTAATTGTTCCTCCAGCACCATATTCTTGATCAGGAATTTCTTCTTCTTTTTTTTATTTTATTTTTTGGTCAAAGCCTCTTTAGGCCATATGGTAAAGCTTAAGGACCCCTTCTCAGAAACATGCTTTTAAATCCATGAAATGAGAGACAGGGAATGGCAAAGGCAAGCAATTATATTGAAATATAAGCATCTGTATACATGTGCATATAAATACATATATCTTTAAATATATACATATTTAAAATTATATATACATATATTTAAAATACGTACAACAGAACATGAGATAAAATATTACAAGTGATCTCTCAGGCCCCTTCTGCCTCTAAATTCTCACATCTTTTACTTGACATCAAGAGGGAGAGACAGAGATCTCCTTGGTAAGACTGAAGTTATTTCACAGACTCATAGATTGACTGGGACAGAAGGGATGATAGGATTGGCTGAGCAATGGGTTCTTGACCCTATCTGTGTGCCAGAGATCCCTTTGAAAGTCTGATAAAACCTTTGGCCTATTTCTGAGAACATCATTTGGAAGCTCATAAAATAAAATAAAGATACAATTACAAAGGAAGTCAATTATAATAAATTGTTTTTCATCCAAGTTCATGGGTCCCCTGAAATTTCCAACTCAAGAATTCCTAAGGTAAGGCAATGTTCTTAAGATACAAATGAGAAAGCTCCTGTCCAGAGGAGAGAAATGATTTGCCAGTGGCTTTACAGCTGCTCAGTAGCTGAGCCCAAACTGGGACCCAGATCTCCTTGTTCTTTGTCCATTGCTCTCTATAGTACCGCTATTAATCACTCTTCGTGCTTTAATGGGTAGATGAATGAATTAATAAAACTTAAAAATTCAGCATTTGCTCTGAACAAAGCAGTGTGCTAAGTGTTGGGGAAACGAATAGAAAAGTCAGACAGTTCCCTCTCTCAAAGAGTTCACATTCTTTTTTTTTTTTGCTTTTTGCTTTTTTGGAGGGGGTGGGGTAGGGCAGTTGGGGTGAAGCGACTTGCCCAAAGTCACACAGCTAGTTTTTGTGTTAAGTGTCTGAGGCTGGATTTGAACTCAGGTCCTCCTGTCTCCAGGGCTGGTGCTCTATTCACTGTTCCACCTAGCTGCCCCTGGAGTTCACATTCTTATGGAGTAGATACCATATATGGAAGGTTTCATCTGGAAGTCAGATGGAATGGTCCCATGGTCCTTAGGTTGCACCATCGAGGCAAATATTCCTGCTTCTTTTTAATGTCATTTCCACTAATAAGATCCTATCAATTTTAATACTGAATCACTTGACAAGGCCAATGACTTTTGTGGCAAGGATTTTATGTTCTGGGTCTTCTGTAGCTGTAGCCCCCGCAGGAGCATTTACCAACTTGTATTTCCATCGCAGTTGCTTCCCAGGATGGTGATTGAGGGCACTGCACAGAGAGCATGGCTATTTCAAAGGCCCTAGGCTGTCTCTGTCAGGATCAGAGGAAAGATTGTGATGGCAGTTTGTCCTACGTGGTTCATGTTGCCTCTTGACTGTCTCCCAGTGTGCCTTGCTACTTCAGCTGGTCTAACCTGCTTGCCCTGTAAGTGGCACCTAGTTAGCAGTTGGTGGGGAATGACCATGCTCTTTTTCACAGGTATTGCCTCCCTAGATGATGAATATGAGGGTTGGACCAGAAGCTGGAGCAGTGGTTGGAGGGGTGAGCCCTACCAAACTTTATTTGACTAGTCTTCGGGTAACAAACATACAAGCTATCACTGTACCTGGAAGAGGGGAAGCCTCCCAGGGTTAGAGGACAAGCTTGGGTTGTGCTCTACTGGAATAGCCCTTGGTTATTCAAAGTCACGGAGAAATATCAGCATGTAGGTATTAGATGGCATTATCTCTCAGGTTCCATCCGGCTCTCTCTCCTATAGGCAGGAAATCTGTGTAAAATTCCAAAACACAGAGTAGAAGAAAAGTCACTAGATAAAAGGGGAAGTCTGGTGCCTGCTGCCAGGATAGGAGATGGATGCTTGTTCCACGGGAGCCTTACCAGGGGTGAGTTTTCATCTCTCTACCCTGTGTGAGCTGGCAATCCAGTGTGATTAGAGAACAAAACAATATATAATAAAGAACTAAATTGTGTGTTAGGGTCAACTAGGAAATCAGATTGTATATAACAACCTGCTAATTGTGCGGGTCTACAGAGTAAGTGCCAAGGAAATTCGTGGAAAAGGGCTCAACAAATATTTACTACTTTTCTGCTATGGTTTGGGACTATGCTAGGTACTGTGTAGGCAAGAGTGTGGAATAGTGAATAGATACACCACTGGACTCTGAGTCAAGGAGATCATGAGAAATCACAGGGAGACCTGGGTTCAAAAGCTACCTCGCATACATAATATAAGTAGCATAGTGATTTACCTCTATTATCTCAAATGATCTTCAAATCATAAGGGGAAGGTGCTATTATTACCCTATTTTACAAGGTGAGCCAAATGAACTTGCCCAGTACCAGATAGCTAGTGAGTATCTAAGGTAGGATTTGAACTCGGGTCTTCATGACTCTAAGTCTAACACTGCAAGTGAGTGAGCACTGAGTACTATACTTCTTAGATGCCTCCCAACACTGTAGCCTTGGATAAGTTATCTCACCTCTCTGTGCCTCAGTTTCCCCAGCTACAAATTGGGGGCCATAATACCATCTCCCACATAAACTTGTGATGCTTATGACAAAGTGCTTTCTTACTCTAACTCCCTATATATGTTGTCTTCCCCCATGAGGAATATAAGCTTCTTGAAGGCATGGATGGCCTTGTTTCCTTGCCTTTGTTTCTGTAGAACATAGAATAGTACCTGGCACATAGCAAGTGCTTAATAAAGACTTTTTGTTCTCTTCATCTGTTTGACTCTGGGCCCCGAGCTAATGAGAAAAGCAAAATTCAAAGGATGTGTTGGATTTATGATGGGCATAAGGCAAGGAAAAAGGTATTCTAGCCAGGATGGCAATAACAAAATTGCAGAGAGAGGAAAGCAAGGTCTCTCTTTGTGGAGAGTAAGGGGGATCATATTGACTGGAATAGAGGCTTTGTATAGGGAAGCACATATCTGCAGCATAATAAGCACACAGACTAATGGATAGAAGTTACAAAGAGGAAAAAGGAATCTTGATGCCAGAACAATCTTAGCATCCTAGCTCTTGGAAGAGGTCTTAGCAGCCATCTATTCCTATCATTTCCAATTTGAACTATCCAAACATGGAATTGGGATACTTTAGGACATAGTGAGTTCTCCCTCCTTTTTGTGGCCTCAAGCAGAGGCTTGAACATACTCTAGTGGGCATTGTTGTCCAGGTCAGGGTTGAACTAGTTGGCTGCTGAGGGCCCTTAGCATTATAGGATCATGAGTTTTGAGCTGGAAGGGACCTTAGAGTACCCCCAGTTCAGTGCTCCTCATTTAACATATGAGGAATCTGAGACACAGAGAGCTGAGGTCTCTTACCTAGGGTTACAGAGCTAGTAAATGTGTGAAGGAAGATTCAAACCCAGGTCTTCCTGACTTTAAGCCCAATATAATATCCACCATGCCAACTTTTTTTCTAGGTGGTATTTCATGTATTTTTTTCTCTTTAAGGGAAACACCACTACCTTCTCTCCAGGCACAGAGGTGGGGTTTCCGGCTCTACCTGCCTGGCCAACCAGAATCAGGAGGACCTCTAGCACAGAGTATCGGCTCTTTGTTTCATAGAAGCTTTTGTTGTAGACAAGGGTGACTGAGTGGGCATCTCCATGTTGGGAGCCAGAGCAGTAATTAGACAAGACTCGGCTGACATCCAGAATGTGTTGAACATATGCTTTCCAACTCAATTTCTCCTTCAAATTGTGCCCACATCTTCAGAAGCCTCAGTGTGGGCATGTTAGATAAATCAAAGACAAAATTACAACTGATCACAATTTTCCCATCTGCTAAATTCCTTAAAAAACCCCAATCTGTCCCAGTCACTTGACTATAGCTATTTGATCTTCAACCTGATTCAGGCCCTTCTAAGGGGATTTGCCATAGCCTTGCTCCTGAAGACAGAGGCCAGCTTCTATCCATTCAGCTCATGGGATGCTCCTCTGTAATCATCACAATCCTTATGACTCCCATTTGTATTGGTCATTGTGATGCTGTCACCTACATTATTTCATTAGCATCCTGCTAATGGTAGGCAGCATACATTGTTCATGCCCATTGTGCAGAGGAAGAGACTGAGGCTCGTTATAGGTGACGTCCCTAGAGAACTTAATACTAGTCAAAGGTAAGAACCAAGCTCAAGTCTTTCAGTTCAGTACCCCTCTTTAACCCCATAAGATTCTGTCCTGTTAAATTACCATGAGAGGATATAAATAGCAGCTAGCCTTGTACTTTTTTTTGGCACAGGTAGCAACAGCATGAGGGAATTCCATGTTATAATATAGACTGATACCTTCTCTGCAAGTTATAATCTTAGGACAGGGGCTGGTTCTTTACCTTTGTGTGTGTATGTGTGTGTGTGTGTGTGTGTGTGTGTGTGTGTGTGTGTAATGGATCCCTTTGTCTATCTGAAGAATTCCCTTCTCAAAACAATATCTTTAAATACATGAAATTAAATGTACAGGATTACAAGAGAAATTAATTATATGGAAATTCAGTTACCAACATCAAACACACACAGATCCCAAGTTAAGAACTCTTATCTTAGAGAGTTACCTAGAACATATATGTACAGTGACTTATACCTAGTCACTATGTATCAGAGGTAGTATTTGAGGCCCAGTGATCCTGTCTCTAAGACTATTGCCACCATGCTGACTCTCTATCCCAATATGAAATTAGAACTAAGCTCACAAATTTTTTATTTTCTTTTATGGAATGGAATCTTAACCTGGGGAGTGATCTCAAGAGAATTGAGTCCAATCTATACCTGATCAAGAATCTCTTGTAGAAAATACTTGGCAAGCGATCATACAATGTTTGCCTGAAGACTTGCCCCAAAGAGGGATCCCACCTCGTCTCAAGGCCTCCCATTCCTCTCTGGGACAGTTCTCCCTGTGATGAAGTCTCTCAACATCAGACCTCAATCTGTCTATTTCCAACTTGCTTCTGCTGCTCCTACTTATGTCCTCTGGGGTCAAACATGACAAATTGAATGCCTCTTCCACATGACGGCCCCTCAAATACATGAAGACAGCTGTCTTGTCTTAGAGGCACTTGTCATCTGACCCTACTAGTCTCTAAGACAGAATTCCATTTCCCATTGGTTTTGAGATAAACAAGACCAGTGCCTTCTCAGAAAGCTCCAATGTAGGTTGCTTTCCTAATTTCATTTCTGAGCACTCAGGGATAATTATATTATCAATATCTGGGAAAGATTGTTATAGAAATGAAAAGATCAACAGGACAGATGGAGCATAGTGCCCATATTTCCGGTCCATTGCACCTTGGCCAGTTCGTGTTGTCCATGGCATCGAGTGGCCCTAGGCAGATCTCAGAAAGCCTCATTTTCTTCATCTATAAAATGGGCTTCGTGTTGCTTGTTGTATGTACCTCAATATTGTCCTTGTGAGAAGAATTTGTAATGGATAGCTTCAGGATTACTAACTACTTCGGAGAAGTTCAAGGCAACAAGTTCAGATGGACAACATCCCAGCATACAGAAAGCAGGAACAGAGCCATTGGAAAGATCGTGGAGAACAGGGAGGGTGCTATAGAAGAGGGGAAGAGTTAAAAGGAGGCAATGGCATGGAAATTCAGGAAGGAAAGAGCAGGAGGAGGGGGAGGGTGTTCAGTGGGGTCAAATATGGGAGAGAAGGCAAAACAGACAAACGTTATTAAAAGACCATAGTACTTTCAATTCAGAGATCATTCGTAAGATCATTTGGTTAACTCCTGCCCAATTCCTTCAGGGCCAACCTTGTTACATTTTTTTTTAACATTTTATGTTTTTTGTTCAGTCATTTTTCAGTTGTGTCTGACTCTTTGTGACTTCATTTGGGTTTTTTGTGCCAAAGATGTGGTTTACCATTTCCCTCTCCAGCTCATTTTACAGATGAGGAAACTGAGGAAAACAGGATTGAGCAACTTGCCCAGGGTGACACAGATAGTGTCTGAGGCCAGCTTTGAATTCAGGAAGATGAGTCATACTGACTCCTGACATAGCACTCGATCCCCTGCTGCCCCATCTAGCTGCCCTGTTACATTTTACACACCCCTACTTTCTGAGTATTATCTCTTTCCTCTATCATTAATTTGAACCCTTACAAATGGTGTCCTTCCTTGTCCCAGTTCCATTTAGCCATGTAACATTGGATTAGCTTTCAAAAGACATAACCAGGACACATATGCAAACAATTTTCCCCAATCTTTCCAGGGATGCAATCCCATGCCACATTGGTCTGGGGGACTGGGATATTAGGCTCAGTTTCCTCCAACTCTTTCATAGCATTAGGAACATCAATTTTAAGTCTGGAGCCAGCAGTGCTGGTTTCTACTGTGCTCATGACCCTGGATTCATGTTCCTTTGGGTACTGCTGCTGGGCTGACCTGCCAGTCAATCAATCAGCTAGCATTTATTAATCACTGACCCGAGTTGTATGTTAACCACTGGGAATACAAAGAAATGCAAAGATCAGTCCCTGCTATCAAGGATTCCTGCCTCCCTGGGGATCTCCCCATGCCTTATGATCCTGAGCTGGTCCAGAGACTTCACTCCCTTCACTTAGAATGGAAAAGAACAAAAGAAAAAGTCCAAACCCCAGGCCCATTTCTCATAACTACATGGCATGAGGGGGTAAGAAAATCAAGGTAACTGTCAGAGCTTCCCCAGTTACCGCATGGTGTCACCTGTCTGAGTGAAGCAGCCCTTCATCCTCCAGTTCAACTCAGAGAAGAAGTCCCAGCTCAGTTAGGAAATTCTAAAGTCTTAGCTCCAACTTTGCAGCTGATGGAAAAAAGTCTGCTCCTAACTACATGGAAAGTCAATACAGCATGTCCATATCTGGTCCAGTGAGCAATACCGTCTTAGGTACTTAGGCATACACTAAACCCACATTATATTAACTCTAGCGAGAATAATTTCAGTTGAGTGATAAATTAAAAGGCAAATTGGATGTCCGTTCCATATTGATTAAAGGAAGTAGGGAGAATCAGCCTGAAGAAGAGAAGTCAAAGGGGGGCTATGGCAACTGTCTTCAAAGATTTGAAGAGTGGGCAATGGAAGAGGAATCGGACTTGTTCCATTTGACTACAGAGAATAGAACCAGATAGAAGTTTTGTTGAAGCCTATTTAGGTTCAATTTGAGGACAAATCCCCAATTTCAGAGCTACCTCCAGTGATATCAAAGCCCTACTTCACCCCTTGAAGTCTTCAGGCAATGACTGAATGGCCACTTCATGGGCACGTAGTAGAGGGAATCTTTTTTGTGATATCATTTTGACTTGACAGCCTTTGAAATCCCGGCTTTGAGAGTCTGTGATTATGTGTCCCTGATTCCACAAATGTGGACTTGGAATCATTACTTTACAGTGGGCCGTGGAGGATTCTCTTCCCCCCATATAAACTGGAAGAGGTCAGTTGTTGGCAGCTATTCCTGAGCTCACTGCCAGAAGAATGAATGGATTGAGAAGAGCTCTTTCTTTAATTGTTTCCCCAACCCTCAGCATCTCCTCCAGTTATCCTTTTTATAGTTGTATGACACTTGGTATTTTTCAAAGTGTTTCTATATCCATTATTTAATTTGATTCTCCCATTTCTTTGAAGTCCTGTGGTTATTATTAGTGATTGTTATTATTTTATTAATAGCTAGCTTTTATACAGTGCTTGAAGGTTTGCAAAATACTTTAGAAATATTATCTCACTTTGTCCTCACAATAATTCTGGGAAATGTATGCTTTGATTATTCCATTTTATAGCTGAGGAAACTCTGGCAGGCAAAAGTTAAGAGACTTACCCAGAGTCACATAGCTACTAAGTGTCTGAGGTAGTATTTGAACTCGGATCTTCCTAACTCCAATTGCTAGATTGTGGCAGAGTATAAACAAACAGTTCATTTAAACCCCATTACAGTCCGATGAGGTATATAATGCAAATTTTATTATCCCTATTTTAGAGATGAAGAATATAGGTCTGGAGAAAGAAAATGACTTGGTCATGGGCACACAGCTAGAAAGAGTTTGAGTGTGGATCTGAAACCAGATCTCTCCTAACTCCAAGGCCAGAGTGCCCTCTTTCCCCAACATGCACTTTCTTTTTTCTCTCCCCCTTTCCACCAAGACTAAAGAATCTTCCAAGTTTCTATTTATGATCATGAAACCCCCTCCCCCCTTCTTCTAAGCTCTAAGAATTGAGTCATCTGACTAGAGATCTGGAGAGGAGCCAGAGTCTGAAACCAGGCTATTCAAGCCTTCATCCTTACTCCCAATCACCAAGGAACACTTCCCTCTTCACTCCCTGAGTATTTTATATCACCCATCAATTGGTTAATTGGATCAAAAGAATTAAAGGTTGAAAATTAATTCCATCTGAAGTTGGAGGCTTATGTTTAATGATGTGCCAGTGTCCCTCTTAATGAACATTCTGTGTGGGGTGCTTTGCCAAGAAAGTCATGCCCAGAACAGGAATCAGGAGTTGCCTATTTCCCTGGAGCAAGGCAGGTAGGGGGTGACTTCCCGACATTAGAGAAACTAAATGGAGAATCCACCACAAGTCTTTCATGATTTTATGCCATTATCCCTTATCATCCATTCAATTATATAAGATCTCCCTGAGCTCCATTATAAAATCCATTTTCACAAACCCTTCCTCCAAATGGGCAAGTGGCTCACATTCCATCCATAAAGTCCCACACCAGTTCAGCAACTGTATTGATAAAATTGTAATGATAAAACAGCCCCTTAATTGTCTAAATTGCCATTTGAAGGAAGGGATCCTCTCCCTAGACAGGAGGCAGGCTTGTGCTGCACAGATAAGCTTGGGATGTTTCAAGACTTTGGGAGGACTGTGGGACTTGGAGGTCATAAATACTAGGCCCAGGACAACTTTCTGTGCTTGGTACCCGTGGGCAGTATCTGGTGAAGCCTATGACCTCCTTAGGATCATGTTTTTCAATGAATAAAATCAAATATACAGGACTGCAAAGGACATATACTATATTTAGATAGTTATTGGGTTTTTTAAAGTTCATGGACCCCAGGTTCTGAATCCTTCATTTAGGGTTAGGAAAAATTTCTGAAGTCATTTGGTTTACTTTTCCCCATTTTCTAGATGAAACTGAAACCCTGAGAAGTTGTGACTTCCCCCATTTCCCATGTAGAACATGCATTTAAATCCATAGCCTCTGTTTTTAAACCCATAGCTCTTCCCATAACTTTTGGCAGCATCACATACTCACTCTCATTTAAAAACATGCTACTCCTATGCCTCCTGCAGACAGCTCTTTGCTTGGGGCGTCTCTCTTGGCGCCCCTTCTGTGAGCTGCGCTGAGGGGGATATTTGTGCCGCAAGTTGAGCATCGGTACAAGGAGGCACAATTGTCTTGATTAGATGGATTCATGAGAGTCAGAGGTGGGGGCTCAGGAAGGAGGTGCTTCTGGGCAATCAGCCACACTAATAGGCCCTCACTTGGAGTGCATTGTTCAGCAAAGCTCCATTGCATTCTCTCATTACTAATATTTGCAACTTCACAGAGGTCGTTAAAGACTGAAGAGATCGTTGGCTGGTGTTAATAAGCCTTTCAGACTCATGGAGAGACATTGGTCCTCTTTGGAACCACTATATGGAAATCAGTTCTAACAAGAAGGTCTGTCCCAAATGGCTGCCTTCCAGTTCTGCTCTAGGACCAGGGGGTACGTCGCAAGGAATAACCTTTGGGGTCTCTGAGTCAGAATCTGAGGATTTACTGAAGGCACCTAGGATTAATTGAAGTGACTTCTCTGTGATCATACAACTATCCTGTGTCAGAGAAGGAAGTGGAACCCATGTGTTCCAGAGGCCAAGACAAACCCTCTAAGCACTATATCACTTTGCTTCTCATTCTGATCAATCAAATTATGGAATCAATAAGAGAAATCCCATTTTTGTGCTTCTTTAATGTCTCTGAAGAGCTTTTGTCCGCATACCCAGCAAGGTATGCCCCATAAGGAGGAGGAGATATGACTTCCTCTATCTTGAGTGTCTAAGAACAATAGACACCAGTAAAAGTTGTTTGATTTGGGATGGATTTAGTAGGAATTTCAGAAGGGAGCTCTACCATGCATCATGTCTTATGAAAGTCAGTTTCAGATTCAGAGTTAGTGAGTTTGGGTCTTAAAAATTGATCTTTTCAGCTCTTGCATATTAAAAGCAATTCCCTTAGATCAACTTGAGTGCCCCAGGATTTTTATCACTTGGAAGAGCTACATGTTAATTAGAGGGCACCTTATTTTTGATTAATGTGCAATAGGATATGGGATTTGGGCGATTTCACCAAATTACTCACATAAGCTGTCAAACAAACCTCTTGGAAGACCCAGGGCATGATTCAGTTCTGTGGGAAGGAGTCCATATCTTTAAATACTGCTGGGTGCTTGGATCTGGGGATCTGGTATGTTGGTTTTGACTAAACAGCTTTCTGCCCCAATGAACTTTAGGCTAGTGAGAACGTAGCTGGAATATTATGGCCAGTTTGGAATGATGCATTGACAAGCTCAGAGGAGAAGATTAGGATGACAGAAAGACTGGCAGTGCCATTATATGAGGCAACAGTTAGATGAACTGCTGGCGAAGGATGTTTTTTATTGCTTCTTCTGGGCCAATGGCTTTCCCATCTGCCCTTTTTTTTGCCTTTGTACCCCCACTGCCTTACACATTATGTCATACACAGTAGGCTTTCAATAAAGAATGGTTGGTTGACTCATTGATCATCCTCTTATATGCCAGCCTAGTTCAGGCCTTCATCAGCCATATCCTGGACCCTTGAAATAACCTCATAATTGCCTCCTTGCATAGTTTCTCGTTCTCCAATCCATCCTCTATACAACTGCCAATCTGTTGTTCCTAAAGCACAAGGTTTACTATTCTTTCTGGGGAAAGAAAATGCAAGCTTCCATCTGATATTTAAAATATTTCACAATATGGTTCTAGGCTCCCTTTCCAGAGTTATTTCTCCCTTCCATGTGCCCTATAGTCCAGTCAAACTGGTCTATCTTCTCTTCATCTTACAAAACGTTTGCTCCTTCTTCTCTGTCTTTGCATGTGCTGAGCCCCATACCTAGCATGGCCTCCTTTATTGTCCCCATCTTCAGGATCCTTATGTTCTTCGATGGCTTAGATCATAGGTCTTCTTTTCATGTAGCTTTTTCTGATTCCCCTTAGCATCTGGGCTCCACTTCCACAAATTTTTTTGAACTTAATTTTCATGTATTTTATATTTGCTTATATGTGTATACATCGTTCCCTCAAAAGAATGTAAGCTCCTTGAGCACAAGGACTGGTTCACTTTTGTCTGTCTTTCTCCAACACCTGGCACAGGATACTCAGAAGTTTTCCTTGAAATGGAGTTTGTAGAATCACTGGAGATTTTTTTTCCCATGTATCCAAAGGAAAAAAGAAGCATCATTTCATGAGACACTCAATATCTTTTGTAGCTTAGTGCATAGTAGAGGGTCAATAAAGGCTTACTGAATGAATGAATGAATGAATGATAGATCCCCAGCCCAGCAAATTGGAGTGTTAGGCACAACATGATAACGCCCATCAAATTTATGAAGAGCTTTAACAGAGATTTCAGAAAGGAGAATAATCACAGCTGAGTGGGAATTACTGGGAGAATGTGTTAATTTTTAAGAATCAGAAACTTTTCCCAAAACAGGAAGAACTTTCTGTCAATTAGAATACTCCTAAAAGAGAATGAACTATCTGAGGGAGAAGTGAGTTTCTTGCCACTGAAAGTCTTCAAGGAGAAACTGAACGTCACTTGTTTGGGAGCTCCTGAGAGTAACCTTGCTTCAGGCAAAGGTTCATCTAAAAAACTTTTAGAATTCCTCCCAATTTAAGGACTCTGCAATTCTCGCTAGGAAGCAGAGTGAGGGTTTGCTTGGTGTCAAAGCTTGCATACATTTGTAATGCTATGGGATGGGTCAGAGGTCAGACTCATTGGTGGGGTTATGGCCAAGTGAAGGAGGCATGTAACCCCCACCCCCACAAGTTTGCTTTCAGATTCAGCTTAAATGCCACCTCCTGCAAGAGGTCTTTCTAAGATATGAGGGTGCCGGTGCCTTCTCTGCTAAGGTTTCCTTCCATCTACTCTACATGCATCTTGTCTAGACTCCAGTCTCCATTGTCCCCCCTGTAGAACGCAAGCTTCTTGAGCCTAGGGATGGATTGGATCTGGGGATCTGGTATGTTGGTTTTGACTAAACAGCTTTCTTTGTATCCCTAGCACCTAGCACAGTGGCTGATATATAGAAAGTGTCTAATAAATGCATGTTTTTTGATTGACAGACCCATTTCGGTATATGTTGCACCTTCAGTGCCCTGGAATGTCAAAGCCAAGGGTAACATATTCCCTGCCAACAAGTAGTTTATATTCCACTGGGGGAAGGAACATAAATATAAATAAGCCTATCAATCAATATATCATAATCTATACATAGCAGGTATTTAATGTATGGTTATTAACTAACTGATTAAGGACTGAGAACTTCTTCCTCCCCTCTGGAATGGCCAGTTTTCTCCTTGAAATAATGACTTTCAGAGTCCCTGTCCCTGTGTATTGTCCTTTGACTTAGTTTCAGCCATTCTTGCAATTTCTTTGCCTCCCCTCCATCATCCAAACTCTATCCCTTCCAGCCCCTTCTCTGACTCCACCTGTCCTAGGAAGCCTTCATTAAGCCTCACTTTCTCTTATGTTCTCTCCTTTGGCAACATTTGTTCAGGTTCAATCACAAAGAATCAATTCATTCGTAAAGAATCAATTACCTTCCTGCTACTGGATGTGTCAAACTCTGTTTTAGGCCCTGGCAATCCAAAGATAACAATAATGATAAAAATGTTTATATAGCACTTTAAGGTTTGCAAAGCATGTGATAAATATTACTTGATTTCATCCTCACGACCTGTATCCTACCTGAGGAGTGGATACTACTATTATGCTAATTTTACAGATTGGGAAACTGAGGCTGAAAGATATTAAATGACTTGTCCAGGATCACAAAGCTAATTTGTGTCACAGGCAGGTATAAATCCTAGAATCTAGCAATTGCAGGATATTATAGATTGCTGATAGCTTACAACACTTAAAGCCTCCCAACAATCCCGTGAAATAGGGATCATACAATTAGCACAGGGCTTGGAACATAGTGATGATTAAAAAAGTCTGAGAGACACAGTTTCTGAGTAATTTAATTATTTTATTATTAGGCCAGCATGTCATTAATAAAAAATAAAAAGAAGAATGACCATTTAGCCATTTCTCTCAGACCAAATGCCCCTAATGGTGGTGGTGTCCCAGTTTATATGCCCTTTGTACAGGCGGTGTTCCTGATTGTTGATGGAGGGATGGCAGTCCACTTGGATTGGTTAACACAATGAGAGATGTGAGCTATATTAAAATGAAGGTCTTGGAGTATGTGATTTAGGGCACTCAAATCTTGGTCAAAGAGACATCAATTTCCATATCACCTGTCTTGATTAAAGGGAGAATTAGCCTTTGCCTAGACCTGTCTGAGCAAACACAATGAGCAGGAATATGCCCATTAGTCTAAACTTTCCATTTCTTTTACTGTCTGGTTAGATATTGGCCTGGGTAAGTCTTTCAGAGAGATTTCCCACATTGGTTGATTTCTGGATGAGAAAGTGGAAAAGGGGGAAAACCTTGGTCCTACCACAATAATTAGTTATTAAATATAAGAGATAAATATTCATTTCTCACAGTAAACATTTGATAAATGGGCTTTGAATAAAAGCATCCCCATTTTTTTTTCAGATACTTAAACTGAAGCAGAGACAAAATGATTTGACCTGGGTCGTACAGCTGGGATATGTCAGAGATAGGATTTGAACTCGTTTTCCAAACCAAATACTGTGAGGGACATCACTACACCACTTCCCCTCAAAAAGCTTGCCTTCTAATGAGGGGTGGATGGGCAAAGAGAATCAAACTTTAAGAGGAGAAATCAGGCCACCAGCGTGAGTGTTTGAATTCTCAGAGTTCCCTCCCAGGATTCCCTGACTTCTTATTAACAGCTTATTTGCATGGCAAATTAGGGTTGAAAGTAATGCAAATAGAAAAGCTTATTTGCTCAGATAAATTTACTTTATAAATCTTGAGGAAACAATAAGACCTCCAAACATACACTGACACCAATGGACCTGCTTTCAATTGAACAAACATTTATTAAGTGACTACTGTGTGCAGAAACCTGTACTCTAAGATGGGGGTAGAGGTGCAAGGATGAATAAGATATGGTGTCTCCCCTCTCCCTTCCCAGAGTTTGCAGTGTAGAAGAGAGATAAGCTATGTTTGCAGATTACTGACACTTCAGAACTAGGCAGTATCAGTGTGGGTGTTCTCTGACCTGGTGCAGATAGCAATCCATGCAAAACAATTCTGGTCCATTCCCTCCCATTAACCTTGCAAGTGGGACCTACCCAGAGGGTTAAAGTTCTCCATCTGTTTCTTGCAGCAAATCTTGATGCAGATAGCCATCACTTATTTTGTTCAAGCTGTGTGTGTGTGTGTGTGTGTGTGTGTGTCCATGTCTGTCTCTGTCTCTATGTCTCTCTGTGTCTCTGTCCCTGTCTCTGTCTCTCTCTGTCTCTCTCTCTCTGTCCCTGACTCTCTGTTTCTGTCTGTCTCTCTCAATATCTGATGCCCCTTTCCTTTTTGAACCTCCAGTGCCTGACTGATGCCTTTCTCTTGTCCATATGCCATCATTAGTTATATGTGAGGTCTTTGTTATATTCACCTGGAGTCTGTCCATTACCCTTTGATTCCTCAGAAATTCCAACACCTTAAAAATCAAGATGTCCCATAATCCTTAGCCTCATGTATATTTCCATAGCCTATATGAGCATGCCTTCTCCCCAACAGAATTAAGCTCTTGAGGAGGGGGCTATTTTACTCCTGGTACAAAGCCAGTATTTAATACATCCTTGATCCACCAAGTGATTGAGCAACCCTGGGAGTGTATAAGGGCTGAAAAGATGAGCTAGGGGTTCAAGAAGCAGTTGGGCACCATCCAGATCATTCTATGATTTCCCAAATGCAATACAAACTTATTTTCTTTCTCCCATTCCATTATGGGCCCAAGTCATGTTCCATCTGTAATGCTTATCCAAGATTTATGTGCATTGGTGAGTTTTCCACCCAAACAGATGCCACGATATGGACAATTGAAATTCTTCATCAGCTTTGTTTTTCCTATATGAATTGTCAGACTGACCCCTTTTGAATGACAGGGAAGGAAAATATCCTCTAGTATTCTAGTATTTGATTCAGTCAGCATAATAACTAATACATTTGGAATCTATGATTTCCTAAGTGAGAGAATTCTCTCCACAGACTAATGAACAGACTAATAAATAATAAATAATTTAGGAGTTATGCCTGAGATACAGTGGGGTTCTGACTTGTCCAAGGACACACAGTTAGTCGCTGTTTCAGGGGGAAGACTCCAACTTCTTCCTGACTCCAAATCCAACCCTACCTCCCCTATGCCAATCTCACTCAATAGCTAATACCATGTTTTTTGAACTGGACCTGAGATTTCATGGACTCAAGGAGCTCTCACTGAGGAAATTCCCTCAGATTGGCATTTTTTAAACTTTAGTATCTATTTCTAATTTTATTTTTTTTATTTTTAGTCACTAATTTTCTTGCTTCCTCCAGTCCCTCCCTCATTCATTGAGAAGGTATGTGATACCAATATATCTATTATATCTAATTTGTAATTATAATATATATGATACCAATATATGTGATGCCATATGGGAAAACATGCAAAATATATTTCCATACCAGCCATGTTTCAAATTAAAATCAATAAAAACTAACGCAAAAAACAAACAAACTATGCTTCAGTCTCCACGCAGAGTTCATCAGCTCTCTCTCGGTACATAGATAGCATTTTTCATTATGAGTCCTTTGAAATTGTCTTGGATTATTGTCTTGATCAATTAAGTCATTCACAGTTGATCATTGTTATATTTATACTGTTACCATCTACAATGACCCCCCGGTTCTACTCCCTTCACTCAGCTCATTGGCATTTGCTTTGCCGGTCTGATTTGCCTGGGATGATGAGAGGTTGAATGACTTGCCTAGGGTCATACAACCAGAATGCCTCTGATGTGGGGTTTGATCAAAGGTTTTCCTGATGCCCAGGCCAGCTTTCTAGCCACTGTCATGAATAATTAAATAATGGTAGGAAATAATGAAATATTTATAATCAGATTCCATTTTCTGGATCTTTCTTCCTCTGGAAAGAACTGTTCTCAAGCAAAAGTACCCATAGGAGATCAGCTTACAAAGAAAGTTTGAGACAAGGATCATGTTTGGCCCGCGGTCCGGAGAGCCAGCATGGGAGAGTTCACCCATCACATCTACTTAAGCCTCTCCGGCATTCAGCATGGAAAGAGTAGTGACAGTACATATGGCTGAATTGGAGGTCACATGGAAAAGATGAATGAGTTTGGAAAGGTCCAATATGGTCCATCACTTCTTGCCCTTGTGTCTGGGGGAACAGAAAGAGTGCTGAATTGGACCAAGTCAGAAAAGTCAAATCGAAGGCCTATTTCTACCACTTACTAGTTCTATGAGCTCTGTCAATTCCCCTCATTAGCCAATTAATAAGCAATGAATACGTGTTTACTTGATAGCTAGACAGTGTTAGTGTTGAGGAGCATCTCCTTGAGCCTCAGTTTTCTCTTTTATAAAATGGGGGAGAATAATGTTCACGTACCCATCCACAGTGGGGCTTTTGTAAGGAAGCAAGATTGTTGAGTGGTTCTAGAAATAACTTCCTTGTATGTTTAGTGAAGGATATTGTAGTGCCAATGCAATATTCACAGCACTGATGGCAACTGCAAATATGCTGGCATAGCTCTCAGTTGCAAAAAACTATAACAGCCTCTCCAATAAAAGACAGAAGCAAAACATTTATTCACACACCAGAAAATCAAATCCATTGTCGTAGCAAAAAAGTAAATACATCATAACACAGCATGAAGTCACATCATCCTTTATCCTCCCCATAAACAAACACTTAAAAGCCTAACTGTCACAGAAGGGGGAAAACATAAGCCTAGCTTTCTCCCCAGGTGCATGCTCTCTCTCTCTTACCTTCGAGTTGCTCTGACTCCCAGCTTCCTGTGGGCTCTGCTCCACCCTTCAGCAAACTTCTCCTCCCACAAGCTCCATGTGATTACATTTGACCTATTATGGGGCAAAGAAGATCTTAAGAGCAGTGAAGGTCTTCAAATTCCCTTTGGCTTCTTAAGGGGTAGGGAAGATTTGCAAATTCCCATTCCCATTACAGATTATTTGCTGGCCTAATTCTTTTTTCACACATCTCCCATCTACGTGGCTTTGAGCTGATCCCCCTCCCAATACTTGGAATGTTCTCTTTAACTCTATCTCTCAAAATATCTGACTGATTTTAAGACTTAGCTCAAATCCTGCCTTCTACAGGAAGTCCTTGGTACTCCCAGTTACTAGAGTATAGTCCTCTAAAATATTCTATAATTCTCCTTTATGTGTATAGTTATATAATTATATATAATACTATAACTATATGGATATATAACCCTATATGTACAAATCAGTCTGTCTCTATATATGTGTGTGTATGCATGTATGCTGGCTTCCCCATTAAAAGTGGGCAGGTAACTTTGTTTTTCCTTTGTATTGCCTGTACTTATCACAGCATTTAACACATAGTGATAAGTGTTAAATAAGCCTAATAAGTGATTGGCAATTGATCAATCTTCATTTCTCTTCTTTTCCTTCACTTCTATCTCAGTAGCTTGCAAACACAAAGCTAACCTTCCAGCCTGGAATCCAAGTTCTCTCTATTAACAATACCCATGCCTATGTCTCTCTAGCCTCAAGTCTCAGTGTGACTTTTCTTCCCATCTGTGAATGATCTTTTTCTTTCTTTCTTCTTTTTCCAGGGGGGAGAGGGCAGGGCAATTGGGGTTGAGTGACTTGCCCAAGGTCACAGAGCTAGTTAAGTGTTAAGTGTCTGAGGCCAGATTTGAACTCAGGTCCTCCTGAACCACCTAGGCTACCCTGGAGGATCTTTTTCACATCTGCTTAGTTCCCATCACTGGACCTTTGCTTAGATCACTCAGGCTATAGTGATGTCCAAGTGCATGCTAGATGCCCCATGGTCAGGTGACATGTTTCAGAAAGAGATTGGAGTAGGTGCCTTCTGAGGGCCCTTGAATTTTGAAATCCTAGATAGGTGGGAAACCTGCAGCCTTAAAGCCACATGTGGCTCTCTAGGTGCTCAAGTGTGAACCTTCAAAAGATTCAATCAAAGAGCTGCACTTGAGGACCTAGAGGGCCACATGTAGCCTTAAAGCCACAGGTTCCCCACCTGTGTCCTAGGATTTCTTACTTTTGAACTAATAATTCATGTATTTCTTATTTCCTTCAGGTGCACATCTCATCTTCTTTGAGGTGACTAGCCCTTCCCCATTGTGATCACTCTCTTAGAGTCCTCAGCATGATGTGTAGTTGAATCTGGACCTGCCATGTCATCAGCACAGGAAGTTTCTGGTGTGGGAATTCCCTCCATTGGTTGCAGATTAGAAAGTTAGCTACAACTCATAGTTTAAGTTACTTGTTGAAGTCAAAAATCCTCCCCATCCTTTTATCCCATCCCATATTTTTCAACTCCCTTTTGTGTTTTTTCTTCCCTTATTAAAATGTAAGCTCCATGAGGACAGGGCATATCTATCTTTTTTTTTCTTTTCTCATCTTTGCATTCACAGTACTTAGCACAGTACTGACGTCACAGAGTACATATTAATATGAATTTGTGGATTGATTGATTCAGGCTGCTGCTCTGGGGTTCTTTACAGCAGACAATGTGTGGCAACATCGCCTCACAAAGAAAAAGCCCCAGAGTGATCCCAACCTCCCCTGAAACCTGGCCTTCTCCACCCACTGCTGGTAAGGGCTTTTATTCATTTATTCAGCTGTTCATTCAGTCAACAAATATCTACTGAGCATCTGCTATGAGCAGAGTGTTGTGTGGTACAGTGGGGCAGACAGGGGAGGACCATGATTCTAATTCTCTCTCTCAGCAATGATGAACGATCTTTGACACAGCAGTATTTTGATCCACAGATTTAGATCCTGAAAAGACTTTTAAAGGCATCTAGGTGGCACAGTGAGTAGAACACCGACCCTGAAGTCAGGAGGACCTGAGTTCAAATCTGGCCTCAGCCACTCAACACTTAACTAGCTCTGTGACCTTGGGCAAGCCACTTAACCCCAATTGCCTTGCCTTCCCCCCTCCAAGAAAAAAAAGAAAGAAAAGAAAGGAAAAGACTCTTAGAAAATTTTCCCCAAACTGCTCATTTTACAGATGAGGAAACTGAGGCATTTGGAACTTGCCTTAGTTATGCAAGAAACTGGAAATAGAGGCAGATTTGAGCCCTCTGATTTGACATTCCTAGTTTATTGCACTCACTATCAAGACAAGGGAGTACTGGGATCTGGGAAAATAATTGGTTAAAAATTGCTAAGCAGCAAATTATAATTTCACAAAAGGGAGGAAAAACCCTTCCCAAACAATAGAAGCTATGGAAAAATCGGATTGACTCCCTTCAGAGTTAATGCTCAGGTGGTACAATGCATAGAGAGCTGGAAATAGGGTCAAGAAGGTCTGAATTCAAATCCAGGTGCAGATACTTGGTGCTCATGTGATCCGGGGCCACTTATGTCCCTCTATTTGCCCAGATTCCTCACCTACAAAATGGGCATAATAATAGTACCTATCTTCGTTGGATCTTGGGGAGGATAAAATGAAATTATATTTTTAAAGTGCTCTGCAAACCCTGAAGTTCTATAGAAATGCTCTCATCATCATCTTCATCATCATCATCTTCATCATCTACCTCTTCGATCTGAGGCTAGATCATCCCTACTTGGTCCTGCGGATTCTGGCTCAGGTCTAGACTGGAATGGATGGTGTATGCCTTCCGACTTGGGGATGCTCTTTCTCTGAAGTGCAAAGAGAAGAGGGAGAAAGGCGGACACATTCCTTTATTCTTAAATACGAGGTCTTCCATGGACAGGTACACTTTTGATGCTACTCCCCCCCATCTCAACCGTTCCTTCCACTCTGTCGATTCATCCTCTGGATTGATTCATTCCTAAAATGCTTTGTGAGTGTCTCTTGGCATAATGCTGTGAGGGTCATAAGGACATATGGCCTGCACTCATGTATTTATGAATATTGCTGCAATCTCCAAAGAGGTTATAGCCGAATAGGAGGGAAACAGCAGGAATACGAACAACGATGATTGTAACTGAATGGAGAATTTCAAAATAAAGGAGCTTAGAGATCAGAGAGATCATTCCCAATGGAGAAGAAATGAGGAAAAGGTCATTGCTTTTAGGGCTAAATGGGACTTTAGGAATCTTCTAGATGGATTCTTTCATTTTACAAAGGAGAAAACTGAGACTCTAAGAAGAGAATTGCTTTGCCTAAAGTCACATAATTAATAAAAAGGAGAGCCAGAACTTGAACCCAGGTCCTCTAATGACAACTCCAGTGCTTTTCCTTCTCCACTGGAAAATGGTTAGTTTTAGGATCAACCTTGAAAAAAGAAGGTAGGTTTCTGATGTGAAGTTAACGGTGTCAGGAAGCACAGGGTCTGTTGTCTCCCTTTCAGGATCACAGTGGAAACAGTTAAACAACAGGCATTGAAAGGATTGAGGTCCCTGTCGCTGGAGGGGCTGAATGGCCCTTTGGCAACAGCTGCTACCCAAGAACCCCTGGATGGGAGGTTAGCTATGGTGGCCTCAATAGCCACATTTCTACCCTCCCTCAGGCAGCCCAGCCTTGTGCCGTATTTCTTTCTGCTTGTCCAGCACTGGTATGACTTCAAAGTTCATCTGTAATCTTGTTTTTCTTCTTCTACTCTCAGCACCCTCTTTAATTAACTCTTATGTGATTGCACATATATTTGTTCTAAATTAGCTTCTGGAGAGGTTCCCAACCTCAGCTACTCGTGGCCTTGATTACGAGTTGCCTCACCGGTAAAGCAAAGCTGTCATTTGTACAGGAGTTCAAAGTGCTTTTCCAGCTATTACATTCTATAGGCTAATACTTTATATTCCGTATTCTTACTGTACTAAGAGTCCTTCTCCTTCTTACATTCCATGTGCAAATGGCCTGTCCAGGTCTAATGTTCTACATTTAATATTCGATGACTCCTCTTAGCTGAAATACTCTGTTCTCTTTTTCAATTTCTCTCTCAGTTCTAAAAGTCAATGACACATATTCTGAGGTTCTTCCCAGGTCTACCAGCTCATATTCTGTGTTCTAGCATTGCACGTTCTGAGGACCCACACAGTTCTAGCTTTTGGTGGTCCTGTGAAGCATTCACCATATTTTCGAGAAAGATCTTAACTCTAGAATCAGTTTCCTAGCCCACCATCAATCTGGGACACTTTCCTGAGTGTCCACCACACTCTACATGAGTTTCACTCTAATTTTCACTCAGTAAATATTTATTTGAGGCATACAGTATGTCAGAGCCTGTCCACAAGGGGTCGTGATGGAAAGAGTAGGTAGAGTCAGAGAACCTGAGTTCAAATCACAGCTGTCTACCTTGCTACCTGTGTGACCTTGTCCAAATCATTTCCTTCTCTGGGCTTCAATCTCCTCTGATGAATAAAGGTGTTGAACTATATGGTCATTCAGATCTCTTCAGTTCTGAATCTTTAATGCAGAGTCAACATAATTAAGGCATGTTGCCTCCAGATTGACATTTTCCTCTCAAGGATCTGACCCTCTTGACTTCACTCCCTTGCTTCAGCTGTCTTTTCACTTTGGAAGTTCCTGCAGGCCACTGTCGCCTTCTCTTCCTAGAACATCCCTCACCCCCATGGCTTATGTCTCTCTTTGGTCAGTTCCTCCTGAAACCTCCATTGTGTGGAAGGGTCCAGGCTAGCCATTGTTCATTTCCTCTATTTCCTCTCCCGACTCAACATGACTCTGATCCCTCTCCACCTTTATCTCTGCCTCTGACTTCCCTTTTTGGTTGTTCTCTTTTATCATCAGACTGTTCGCTCCTTGAGAACAAGCGCTGCTCCTGTGATTAATTCTGCCCTTTTCTGCATTCACAGAGCCTGGCACAGTGTCTGGCAAATCGTAAGCATTTAATGAAGGTTTGCTGATCTTTTGACCCATGTTGAACACACAGTGTAGCAGGGAGAGACACAAATACATTGACAATAATAAATAATACAGATTAGAGTATAATAAGTAAATAAAAAGAATCATGTATTTAAAAACAAATGAAAATTCTGGCTGTCAAAGTCCTTATTGCAGTGAACTGTCACACATTCTGCATTCCCTCAGTGGGAGTGAGCACTTGCGATCCACAGGGGGAATCAGGGCAGGCTTCAGACAGGAAATACCATTGAACAACGTACAGGATGACAACAGGTTGACAAGGGCTGGGGGTGAAGTGTATATTCATGGTCAAGGAAATACGCTGATCCCATTAGGCCATATCTATTCATTATCATCAGCCCATGGGAACAGACATGTCTCATCAGAGACAAATTGGATGGGTAACTAAATCTCTCTGACTTCTGGAATAACAGTGCTCTTGAAATGGTTTTCAGGATGTCAACTCAGACCCATCCATCACCTGAAACGTTATTCTTTGCTGGAGGGTGAGTCGACCAGCCACTTCCCTGGTGTGGAGGAAGCAGAGGATGGTGGTGGTAATCACTGTCCTAATAAAAGGCAAGATCCTCTGTAAATAATGAAAGTGATCCCCTTGCCAGGGCACTGGGCTTCCACGGTGGACTCCTCACACCTTTGCAAAGTTGTGAGGCTGTTAATTGAGTCCCACAAGGGGTGACTAATAGGCCTTCGAATAGTGACATGTCTTCAAATTACTTTTTTTCCCCATTGCATCCTCTGGTGATCACTAGCAGGGGATGAAGCCTTTTGTTGGGAGATTTTTATTTTTTCCAGAAATATCCCTGCATAGACAGGTGGTTTGGAGGGTGTCTGTGGAGAGTTGTGGCTTGTTTGAGTAAGCCCAGTGAGGAAATTTCCCGGGTGAGAGTCTCAAAAACAGCAATAATAAGCTGGATACTGTTAATTTTGTCCTGGTCAACATTAACCCTGGCTTTTCGCTCATTTTTTTTTTTTTAACAAGAAGCACCAGCTCCTTCAGTTAATAATTAAAGAACTTTTATTAGATGCCTACTCTGGGTAGGCAATCACTGCATTAATTTCTGAGGAAATGAATACAAACAATTGAAACCCACCCTGTCCTCAAGGAGCATTCATTCTATTAGGAGGAAACAAGATGCCATTTCTATAGTCACTTTCTATCAGCTGTGCTAAACGGAAACAGACCCAGAGAGAGGAAGAGTCCTGCCCGAGCTCATCTAGACAATATCCAGAAGAGTTGGGATTCAAACTCATGCTCTCTGGCTCTGGAGCCTGCACCATCCCTGCTATTGCATGCTTCTGTAGCGGCAAGCACCCCAGCGCCCCCAGGGTGGCTGCCACCACAGGTTCTTGGATCTGCTTTGTTAAGGGAAAGCAACTCAAAATGGGTTAACAAGCTTACTTTAATCAGTCAAATATGCACCGTTCACCTAGTTCAGGGGGAAAAGGTCAGCACCCCGAACTTCAGAATATACAGACAGAATTATTAAGACAGAGAAACAGATCAAGTAGACAGTTTTCCAAACTGTCCAACCATTACATCCATACCCAGTCAACATCTGGGTTTCAAAGCCGAGGGGCCCTGGACAATGGCCTCCCAGAGTTTCATCTGATCAAATCACAGAACACTTCTCAAAGTGAGCCCCAAAACAAAGCTACACATCAGGGCTAATATAGCCTTCTCCTGGCTCAGAGAATGTAACAACCTTATTGACCCACTGGCCAATCAAAAAATATCTACTGAAAACAAGCCTCCCACCCCAGGCTCCAGGTGCACTTTAGCCTAGGGGCAGGGAAGATCTTTAAAATTTACATTCCCATTACAGCTTCCACCAAGTGCCCTTGGGTGATATTTGTAAAAGGCACCTATCCTGGTGCCTGGCACATTGTAAATCCTTTATGAATGCACACCCTCCTCCAACTTCTTAATTCAGAGATCCTCCAGAGAGCGCCCCCCCCATGTCAAGCTGATCACACTGACCCCCATCTAATGGTCAGAACAGCTCCAAAGCAGGAACTTTGCTTGGTCCCAGAGGGCAGTGCTCTGGAATTAAGGCCAATGGAAGCACTTGCAGAAAAACAGGCACATAATGACATAAGGAAAAACCTCCTGTCAATGAGATCTGTCTAGTCCAGGGAGGGGCGGTATTGCACTTTTGTCTAAACTGGGAGGGTATGAGGTAGCTAGGTTGTATAATAGTATATTGGGCTTCCATTTATTTGGGGGGGGGGTTGAGTTCAAATCATACCTCAGATACTAGATTTGTAACTCTGGGTAGGTCATTCAACCTCTCAGCCTCAGTTTCCTGAATTGTAAACTGATAGTACCTACCTCATAGGGTTATTGTAAGGATCTGATGAGACAAAATGTGGAAAGTGCCTTGGAAAATTAAAGTGCTATTTAAAGGAGAGTTATTATTATTATTATTATTGAGAAAAATAAATGCAAAGCAGTATCAATAATTTTACAATTATTGTTATTTTTAAGATCATACTTGAATGTGATAAGTGTCATATTTCTTGGGTCATATTATTTAATCAGAGGAGAAAATATATGTCCAACATTTAACAAACTTTAAAAAGCACTATGTTAAGGAATTATGCTGTTCTTTTCAGAGAGTGAGACAGGAGAGAGAGCGCCAACAGTGGGGTGGGTTGCCTTTCGATGTGGTGGATGCCCCCTCGCAATGACTTTTAAGCGCTGCTTAGATGATTACTCCGGCGTGTTGTTCCCCTGAAGCCTCTCCTTCCTGTCCATGTTGAACACAGTGTCCTCCAGAGTCCTTCCTAGCTCGGTGACTGTGGCAGTTTTGTTTTGTCACTGCACAGTAGGCGTGTTTTGGAGAAATGTAATGCTGATGATAATGAGTATTTCCATCAAACTCTGTGATAAATGCCAGGAGCCCATGAGGCGGGACTGATAACGAGACCTTCGTTTGACAGATGGAACTCAACCTTCTCCTCATCTGAACTGTCCTGTTCCTGTCAAGGGCATTGACATCCTCCCAGTCACCCATGCTCTCAAGCTCAGTATCAGCATCCGCTCTTCTTTTGAAGTCACTCCACATATCCAGTCTGATGCCAAGTCTTATTTTATTTTTACCTTCAAAATATCTCTTCCGTTGATTCCTTACTGTCCACTTACCGAACCATCACCCGAGTTCCAGCCCTGATCACCTCTTGTGAGACTTGCAGTAAACAATTTTCTACTTGGGTCCCCTGCCTTGAGTCTCTCCCTAGCCCTGTCTATCCTCCACTCAGCTGCCAAAATGATTTTCCATGCTTAATCATCTACTCTCCTATTCAATAAATTTAGTTGGTTTCCTACTACCTTCAGAGTCAAATTTACCTCTGATTATCTGGGCCTTTCTTTTGCCTTATTCCCCTCCAAGAACTATCTGTTGTTTTCTCTAGGTATTCTTAACCTAAGGTCCATGAACTTTGTAAAAAAAAAAAATATTTTTGATAGCTCCATTTCCATATAATTGGTTTTGATTGAAATCCTTGTATTCTATTTTATGAATTTAAAAAACATTGCTTTAAGAAGGAGTCCACAACCTTTCCCAGATGACCAAGGGGGTACAGGATTTTTTTTTTTAAGTTAAGAGACCGCATGACTGTCCCTTGACTGCATTTTTGCTGATTGTTTCCTGTGCTGGGAATGTTCTGTGTACCCCCATCTCTTAGTTTCACTTGTTTCCTTTAAAATTCAACTCAAATTCCACCCTCCACAGATCTTTCTGGTTTCTTCCTTTCCGCTTCCCCGATCTCACTGAGATCAGGAATAAGGTAGTGTGTTTCTATCTGATATGTACATTGTTAATGTTGTCTTGTTTTCCCCATCAGTCTTGAAATTAGGGACTCTTTTTATTTTTCTTTGCAGCCCTTACACAGTTCCTGGCATATAATAAGGGCTCAATAAACATCAACTTACTCACTATTGTCTGAGGCTCTGTAGAAGTAATGTCTTACCAAGGCTCACACAGTTCATAAATGGCAGAGCTGAAATTCAAACTGATGTTCTTATATTTATTATTTTTTATTCCCAATTTTTAAAATCTATTACTAGCAGCTTTTAATTAGAAGGTTCTTATATTTATTGCTAGCATCTTTAAAGTACTTAGAAAGGGGTGGGGGGAGAACCCATTCTTTATTCCTTAAACCACAAACAAACTTCCTAATGAAAAGTCTGACTTTGAAAACTCCTCTCTGAAAAGCTCATTTAAGAGCTGTTCTCAGCAAACTAATGGGACATGGTCTGTAAGAGCCAATCCCCATTAGGAACCCTCCCAAGAAATGTCACTCATGTCAGAAGAAAAGAAAGAATGGGCTGTACTTCAACTGTTTGACAGATGGAAGGCTTCCTCCACCATGATTCCTTGGAGAAGTGGGAGGGGGATGGGTGTCAAATGCTGTAAGAGGAACTTCTGAAATATCAAAAGTGACAAAAAACAAACTTGGGGATTTATGAATGTGCCTCTCTACCCTTTGCTAACTCTGTAAAAGAGAAGCACTCACTTTTAAGTGGCAAGTTTTAGAAGCTTTGTTTGTAAACTTGAACCCACTCCCAGGAGAGTTAGGAGTCAAAGGACTTAGAGCAGCATCTAGTCTCCACCCTTTGCTAAATGGATGACCTTGGGCAATTTCTTGAACTCAGTTTCCTTCTCTAAATTGGCCTAGGTTACTCAGAGGGTCATTCTGAGGATTAAACAAGATAATGAATGGGAAAGAACTCAGTAAATGTCAAACCTTCAAGAATGTAAGTTTTTATTATGTCAAAACCTAAAGCCTCTTCCCCACCTACCATCTTTATTCCTCCAGGGGACAACACCATCCTCCCAGTGCCTGAGGCTCACAAACTTGGAGTTATCCTGGTTTCTTTCAATCTCTCAGCATCCCCATCAGATCTGTTATGGAGGCCAGTGGATTTCACCTTTGCAGCATCTCCCAAATATGCCTCCTTCTGTCCCCTGACACTGCCACCATCCTCTCCTCCCCTGTGCAGATCCTCCTTACCTCACACCTGAACTACTGCAATAGCTGTTTGTGTCTGCCAGTCTAAAGTTTCTCCCCATACCGATTCATCATCCATTCAGACATCAAAGTGATTTTCCTAAAGTGTGGATTTAACCATGTCGCGCACACACACACACACACACTCACTCACTCACTCAATAAATTTCAGTCACTCCCTACTGCCCCAAGATCTAATACAAAATCCTCTCTTCAGTTTTCAAACCCTTTATAAGCCAGGCCTGTCCCACCTCTTCTGTCTTCTGTCTTACTTCATCCCATACGTGTTTCAGTCCAATGACACTGGCCTCCTGGATGGCCCATGAACAGGACACTCCACCTCTTGGCTCAAGTCATTTTCCCTGGCTGTCTCTCATGTCTGGAAGCTTCTTCCTGCTCATGTCTTCCTATTGCTTTCCTTGGTTTCCTTCTGAAGAGGTTCCCCATAAAGAGGGTTAGGTTTGCTCTGGAGACCCCAAAATACCAACACGCTGGGTCCTGCCAAATGAATTTGACTAAAGTCTTCTTTCAGCCAAAGGAAAGTAAAGTTTATTAAAAGTTTCCTTGCATTAAACACAGAGTAAGTCTGTCCTAGGTCATTCTATGGTGCTCTCACATACATGGAGGCAAGCTGGGGTCTTATATACAGAAGGTTGTGGGAGGAATCTAGGGGTATTCTGGAGGAGGAGTTTGGAGAGGGTTTTAAGGAGGAGTTAATGAAGTCAATGAGTGATTAAGGGTGGGAAATTGTTGGAGGCTACCTGGAGACTACAGACAAAGGTGGGCTAGGCCAGTTCAAGGGTGGATTGATATTTTGAAAGGCTCAAGGGTGGCAAGTCTAGTAACAGAGGAATGCCAAACTGAGGTTTGGGCCCACAATCTAAGGCTTATTGCCTCATGTAAATGCCTCATCAAATGAGACAATTTAATCAGAGTTCAAGGGGGATTCACAGAGCCCATACCTTATTACTTCCAGTCCCAACTAAAATTCTGTCTTCCCCAAAGAACCTTTCCCTATCCCTCTTGATTAGTTCACATTTCTCTTGGATCTTGCCTATCTGTATACAGTTGTTTGCTTGTTGTCTTCACCACTACATTATGAGCTTCTTGGGGGTTGGAATTGGCTTTTACCTTTCTGATGCCTGGCACATAGTAGTTGCTTAATGAATGTTTATTGACTGATTGATTTTATGAAGAAGGAACAAAAGTAAGGTGGTGGTATTAGTATTGGGGGATGTGATAGTAATGGAATATATAGATCCCCCTGTATTGGCTTGGTTTTCAAACTGATTGTTTTAAAACCCAGAGCTTGTTAATCCCACCTGTGGGATGGACTTGTTGATGTGAAAAGAAAGTCCTGAACTGGGAGGAGCTGGTGACATAGATTTGGAGAGACACAAGAGAGAGGCAGAAGAACTTTTTGGAAGCAGCACCCTTGTGGAGGCAGAGAGAGACTGAGAGGATTGCTGAGGGCCACTTTGAATTGCCCTGGACTTTTGAGACCTGCCCCCGGAGCTGCCAAGGACTGAGGAGACATGGCTGTTTTGCTGGTACTTTGTCTGTCTGTTTTGATGTTGTTTCTCCAGATTTATCCACTGGTGAAAGACAGTCCTGTTGTTGAAGAAGTCCTGGAACCTGGCTGCTGGTTAAGAGCTTCTGAGACTGTCCTGCAGACAGAGAGTGAATACTGTCCACTGGTGAAGGACAGTGCTGTTGTTGCAGGGGTCTGGGAACCTTTCTGTTGGTTCCGAAGCCCTGAAGAAGGATTTTCTTGTTGTATGTTTACAGAAATCCTGGGAGAGGGTTTGCTAATGTTTTCAGGGGTCCTAGGACTGTTCTGCAGACAGAGGATGAATTAATGAAGAGACTGGCAATGTATCTTGTGGCCTTGCTAAGCTTTGTCTCCCCAGGAACTAAGGTTGCTGAGAACTTGCCTCATGTCAAGAGGAAGAAAAGACCTCCATTTGGGTATTAAGTGCTGTGCTTAAACTTGATGTAACTCTGGGGTAGATTCAATTGTGATCCAGGGGTGGGGAACTTTTGACTTTTTTGTGTTCTATGGTTGAACAAATGAATGTACTTTACTTATGTTTGGAAACTAATTTGAGAAGAGGGGCTTTGTGATGGACTAAATGAAGGTATAGCCTAGGGGTGGAGTAGTATTTAGAACAGGGACTTTGTAATTGATTGAATGAATGGAAGGTCCTGGGGTGGGGTAGTACCTGGAGATTATTTAATCACACTTAGTAAATGCTGTATTTTGAATGATGTCATATTTTGACCTTCTCTGTTCTTAATTTGTCACTGAATAAAATGGAGAGCGCCTATGCTGGTATTTTGAACCTTGGGAAGTTGCCTTTGCTTGGCATTACATTACAGGGGAAGAGGCATGTTTAGACTTACTGCCTTTTTGGTCGTGCTATAATGGGAATTCCAAGTCAGATTTGGGTCATACTAGAAACTTTCCTTCAAGTGCCCCTCCCTCTCCAGGTTTGGTCCTGGGGGACACTTCTTACAAGACTCCATCTCTGCCAAGTCTGAGATGATTCAAATGAAGCCAAACCAACAAACAAAACCAAATAATGCCAGACATGGGGAGTCCTCTGTCTGTGTTTGCAGGGACATGGCACAGAGTGTTCCCATTTGAAATTCTACCATTGTACCCAATTACAAAACATTAGTCTCCCATGGTTCCCCTCCTTCAAATCATGTGATGGCAGGTGGGGGTAGGGCAAGGATGAAGGGGAAGAGGACACCTTCAGTGGGAGCCCTTTGGATACACAAGCAATTAATGTATTTCCCCCTTCTTGCCCTGTTACTACAGTTCTTCAAGAAAAGCCTGAATCATGGTGATGACTTATCTGGCATGTTGGAGTAGAGATTTATATTTGAATAGTTCAAACTACAGGATGTCAATGGTCCCTTTTAGCTCTGAGAGTCTATGGTGAAAATGTAAATGTAAATAGGTTCCTAAAGGGGTTAGATTGCTTCGTGGGTGACAACCCCATAATAAGTTGATGAATGCCATGACTCCTTATTGCCTTCAGTAATTCCCTATTACCTCCCCTATAAAGGTCAAACTCCTCTGCTTGGCATTTGATGCCTTCCACAATTTGTCACCACCTCTGTTTGTCTAGCCCTATGGAGACCTGTCAAGGCATAGCAGAAAGCACACCTGTTTTGAAGTCATTCAACCTGTGTTTATATACTGACTCTGTTGTTTCTAGCTGTACAACCTCAGGCAAAGCATTTCACTTTTCAGGCCTCAGTTTCCTCCTCTGTAAAATGAGGGTCTTGGACTAGGAGATCTGTACAGTCCATTCCAGGTATGGACAGGGACTTTTATAAGGGATATTTTAGGAAGTACTCTGGCATTGCTCAAAGGCCAGGATAGGCTGATTTTTCAAGTCCCTTCTATCCTAAGCTAACATTTTGACAGAAGTGGAAAGTTGGGCAGCAATAGCAAGGATGGTTCCCAGGGGAATCTCCTCTTGTTTGAGGCCAATGGAAGAAATCCTGAATTTGCATATATACTTATGCCCAGAATGTTCATGATGTCTCATCTATTTATAATAAAAAGCCAAGAATCAAGGAACACAGAGTGAGTGGTGTGGTCTCTGCTAACCCATGTCTTATCTCTGATGGGAGAGGAATCATGATATAATCGAGAGTCAGGCCTTGGGTTTGAGTCTTGCCTCTGACACACCCTGATTGTGTGACTCTGTACGAGTTACATATTCTTAGTATCCCAGGCATTTCCCTCATACTATAAGCTGCAGAGAAAGTGCAGACCTACATGAATCAAAGAAGTTTATTTTCCAATCCAGGATGGAAGGAAATAATTACTTATTAAGTATCTGCTATGTACCAAATGTCATGCTAAAGGTTTTATAAATATTATGTCATTTGATCCTCAGAATAACCCTAGGAAGTACTATTATTATTCTCATTTTTCAGTGGAGGAAACTGAGGCAGACATAGTTTAAGGGTCTGAAGTATGTAAGTCCAAGGTCTGATGTATGATTTGAACTCAGTTCTCCTTGACTTCAGGTCCAGTGCTCCATCTACTGTCTGCCCTGGTGCCTTTACGCAAGGAATTCCAGGAATTTCCTATACCAATGAAATCCCATTCCCTATGTCTATCCTCATGGGTAAAGACTACTGTGAGTTACTGAGTTTCCCACCCTAAGAATAGGTTCTGGATGAGTTTTCAAATTAGGTCTGGGTAAATACCAGGGTTAGAATAAGCAATGATTAATATCAGTTGCAGTTTAATGAGGAAGGTGCCTAAGTGTTCTCATGTCTTTAAATTTTATACTAATTTCTCTATTTTTAAGTATGCAAATGTTAATAATTGGTGGATAATTATACTTGGTATTTTAATGAAGGGTATATTTTTATAGGAAAAATAAAAAACTTGTCATGTATTTTCTACACTCCCTCCCTCCCCCCACCTCAGTTATTCACATCTTGAGTTGGTCTAGCAGCAGATTGGTCCACATGGAACAGATCCACCAATGCCAGGTAACAGGCTCTTGATTTCACTCATTCATCTATCCATCCACTCATTCAATTATTCTACCAACAAAAAAGCATTAATTAAGCCCCTACTGTGTTTCAGATACTATGTTAAGAACTGGGGATACTGGGGCGGCCAGGTAGCACAGCGAGTAAGAGCACCGGCTCCAGTGTTGAGAAGACCTGGAGATCGAATCCTGGGCTCAGACACTTAGCACCTACCCAGAAACACCTGGCCGTGTAACCTTGAGCAAGTTACTTAACCCCAATTGCTTAGGGGCGGCTAGGTGGCTCAGCGAGTAAGAGCACCGGCTCCAGTGTCGGGATGATCTAGATCAAATCTGGGCTCAGATACTCAGCACCACACCCAGAAATAACTGGCCATGTAACCTTGAGCAAGTTACTTAACCCCAATTGCTTAATAAAAAAGTAAAAAAAAAGAACTGGGGATACCACAAGTGAAACAATCCTTATGCTAAAAGAACTTACATGTTATTGGCCAATAAACATGTATGAAGTACTTACTATGTACCGGACACTGTGCCATAGGGCTAGGATATATATTTTTTAAATCACATATTCCCTGCCTGTGTGATAAATATATACAATACATGGCTGTGTCTACAGAGCCCTTATCAAGGCCCTACTATGTGCAGATCACTGTGCTAAGGACTCTAGAAGATACAAGGATTGACAAGAACATGACTCCCAACCTTGTGTAGAGTTAGCCTGGTATGATGGCATTAGATTCACAGAGAGACAGGGGCCCTTGAACCACACAGAAGGTTTCCTGCAGGCTCTTGATTTCGCTTTTGCAGCATCTCTCCAATATAGCTCTTCTCCCCTCTTACACTGCCACCACCCTGGCAGTCCCTCATCACCTCATGCCTGGAATATCGCAGGAGCTTCCTTCAGGCACTAAAGTGATTTTCCTAAAGCATAGGTCTGATCACATCCCTCATTCAATAAACTCAAGTGGCTCCCTATAGCCTCCAGGAGCAAACACAAAATCTGTTTGCTATCCAAAGTCTCAGTAGCCTAGCTCCCTCCTAACCTTCCTGGTATTCTTAGATCTTACTTCTTGACATATACTTTTCATCCAATGATGCTGGCATCCTGGCTATTTCATCGCTCAGCTCTAGGCCTTCTTTCTGGCTTTCTCTAATGCCTGGAATGTTCCCATTCGTCATCTCCTCCTGACCTGCCTGACTTCCTTAAGCCCCAACTGAAACCCTACCTTCTACAGGAAGCCTTCCCCAACCCCTCTTAGTTCCAATGCTTTGTTCTTTTAGTTATTTCCTATTTATCTTAAATGTAGCTTGCTTTGTATATATTTGTTTTCATGTTATCTCTCCCCATTAAAATGTAAGCTACATGAGGGTGGGGTCTGTTTTTTGTCTCTTTTGTATCCACAATGCTTAGCACAGCATATGGCAAATACACATTTAATAAATATTGATTGATTGAGAGAAAGAATTCCAAACTATATAGACATATGTTTCTTCTTTATTCCTGCATCAACACACTAAAATGAGGTAGGAACTAATTTCAGTCTGGTCTGAGCCACACTAAAGAATGTTGTGGGCAACATGAAACCTGTGTTTGACATGTCTGATCTGGTAGTAGATTAAGAAACAAATGCAGATGATTATAATGAAAAATATCACATGAATGAAAGACAAACACAGGATGTGGGGTTCCAAGGTTCCAAGCAAAAGCCATTGCCAAAATGGAGAATTTGGGGAGGTTCTATGAAGAAAGTGCCTTTTGAATTGTGTTTTAAAGGATAGGCAAGAACTCAACAAAGAAGAAGGGGGAAGCTAAAGATATAGCATGGCAGAGGCAAAAAGACAAGATTATGCCATGTTGTGGGGAGCCAAGAAGGAAATTACTTTGGTATTAGAACCAAGAGTACATGAGGAATTTATTACAGCACAAGGATGGAAAGGTGAGATTGGCATCAAATTGTGAAAGGGCATTGAATGTAAAAGACTTAACATTGCAGGATTACAATGTGAGAACTAGTAAGGGCTAGGGTGTCTATTGAACACCAAGCCTTTTATTTACAGAAGAAATTGAGAATCAGGGGGGTTGTGTCTTATCCAGGGTCACACAGGGAGTTAGCAGGAGAGGCAAAACTTGAACTAAGGACATTGAACTCCAGAGCCAGGACCATCAAATCACACTGCCAGGAAGGAGGCAAGAAAGAGAGCCATGAAGGATTTAATGCATGCCAGATTGGCTGGTAAATTACAAGTCTGCTATTTCAGGAGAAAAAAATGTCATCCCAAAGCAGGAAAAGATGGCCTTGTTTGTACACCCCAGATGTGGCCCATAGAGATTCAGGAAATCATGAATGTGTATACTTCACTGTTTGTTAACACCTAGGTGGCGCAGAAGGTAGAGGACTGAACCCATAGTCAAAAAGAGACCCTGGGCAAGTCACATCTCCTGTTAAGCCTCAGTTTCCTCATCTGTAAAATAAAGATAACAACAGCACTTAACCCCACCCCCAGTCATTGTGAGGGTAAAATTAGATAATATCTGTAACATTCCACAAACTTTAAAATGCTATATAAAAGCTCCCTATTATTGTTGTTATTAATCTCTATTACTTCCAGGATCAAATATAAAGTTATCTGTTTGAAATTTAAAATTGTTAAGAATCTCTTCCCAACTTATTTTTCAACCATGTTGCACTTTACTCTCCTCTGTGCACATCACAGTTCAGCCAAACTGGACTTGTTATCATTCCTCATGCATGGTGTCCCATCTTCCATCACCCAAGGCTTTGCCTTTGCAGTGACTGGACCATGTTCCAGGAATGCCATGCTTTCTCACATCTGAGAATTACTCTTTTCCTTCAAGGCTTTGTTCTAGCATCACCTTTGATATGAGCCCTTTTGTGATCCCTCAAACTGTCAATCTCCTCCAAAATAACTTGTATCTATTTTGCATTTATATATAAGGTATGTATATATAAATACATCTAAATATGCATATTTATATATATACACATACATATGTGTGTGTGTATATATATATATATATATATGTATGTATATGCATGTGTGAATACTCTCTTGCCAGGTTAGTTTGTAATCTGTTAACCAGGATTGCTTCCCTTTGACTTTTGGTCCCCCAGTACTCAGAAAAGTGCGTAGCAGAAGCAGGGGCTTAATAACTGCTTATTGTTTGATTGGCAAAGGGAGGGAATGTTCCAGACAAAGAGGACAGCCCGTAGAAAGGTGCAGAGGTGAGAGAGGGAGGGGAATGCCAAGTTAAGAGAACATCGATGTGCAAATTTATCTTGTTTTTGTAAGTACACTCAAAGTTCCTTGAGGGCAGGAGCCATCATTTAAGCTACTTTGGAGAAAGAGAGGGAGAGATGGAGAGAGGGACAGAAGAAGAAAGACAGAAACAGAGACAGAGAGAAAGACAGAGATCCAAATATGTTCAAAGTAGATAAATGTATTACAAAGATAAATGAATACAGAAGTAGATAGAGATAGTTACATATAGATCTGTATAAATATTGACATGGATGTATAGAAACAGAAATATTTACATCCATACATCTATATGTGTAAGTATCATATTGTATATAGATAGATAGATAGATAGATAGATAGATAGATAGATAGATGGATAGATAGATAGATAGATAGATAGATAGATAGATAGATAGATAGATAGATAGATGTAAAAGTACATGCTATTTCTTTCAATAGATTGTAAGATCCTCAAAGGCAGGGGTGGTTTTATTTTGTTGTTTTGGTCATTGTATTGCCACCAACTGTGAGAGTGCCCATTGCTAAATAGGTATTGGATTAATAACTGATGATTGAAATGCTGAATGTTTACTCCATAAGTAACTCTCCAAGGCTAGCATATAAATGATCAGTAAATAAATACAATACTTCTCGATCATTTTATTGACAATTTGATGAAGATGCCCACCTGATATTTTGACTCTTCCTGCCTGAAGGATAAGATGGGATTAAACTCATTCCACAGTTTCCAAATACCCACTTGTGTCTTGTACTAGAAGAAATACAAAGTTTAGATAAGACCTGGTTCCTGCCCTCATAATACTTGTACTCCAGGACTAGACTACAAAGTAGAGAGGACCTTTGTTCTCTTCCAAATATGAAATGCTGTGACCCATTTTGATGCATCTGGTAGGCCTAAGCTAGTGATCTTTTTCATGATCCTTTCCTGACTTGTGGCAAAGGTGAAATTTGATTGATTGACCCTACGCTATTGCTTTAAAGGCAATGTTGAAGATTTGCCCTTGGAGAGATGAAGCAACCAAAAGCAAGGAAAAATGTTTCTCTGATGAGACATGTCGTCCTTCTTAGTGCAGATGAGAGAGAGAGGGTGAGGAATGACTGGAAAACCTATGATCCATTCTAGAAGAAATATCCCTAGTGATTTGAATTTCCAGAGATTTACTGATGACCACAATATCCAGACAAAAACCAACCAGGTGGGAATAACACATGTGTGTATGCATACATAGTTATAGTTTTGTACACTTATGTGTGTGTGAGTATACATATGTATGCATATATATGTGTGTGCATATGTATACACGCATTGTTTAGTTTTGTTTAAGGCCTCTTTTATATATGATTGAATTGTTTCATCCAATGCTGTATTCATTAGGAAGAAATCAGTGAAGAAATTTCTCTGCCACTGATTTTATATTTTGAGACATTGACCTTCTCCATCTCAAAACATGTTGTGAGATTGGCAGACAGCTTTCTGAACATCAAATGCAGATAGGCTGAGTGTCGGCCACCAGGCTCAGGCTGCCACAGTCGAAATATATTCAGTGTGGAAGCTAATGAAGAATGGAAAAATGATCCAGTCTGCTTCTTTCCTCTTTTTCTCATTTCTTGTTGAGGTTTTGGGCACAGGAGGAGGGGGGATGTTTTCTTAATTTAGAGAACTGATTAAAAGAATGACAGTTTCTCTCATTCAGAAGATAGCCTCATTTCCAGCACACACTTTGCACTTCTATTTGGGGATGTGGAGTTTAGATCGGGAAAGTGTGTATCAAATGTTTAGATGTAAGCCAATGAATCAGCAAGTATATATTATGCCCCTACTGTGTGCCAGGCACTGTTTTAGGCACTGGGTATAAAGGAAAAAAAAACTTAAAGCATTCCTACTGCCAAGGGAAGTATGCATATATGTATGTGTGTATACATATGTATGTATGTATACATATATGAAGTATGCATATGCGTACATGTGTGTATCTGGGTGACCTGATGTGGGGAGCTTCTCCTCCTTCCCATGATGCCTCTGCCAACGATGACCTCCTGAGCAGTGGTCTCGTGCTAGAATATTCTACAATCACAGTTTTTCCCCCAGTCCCCTAATATCAACAGAGGTATGGAGGTGTCTCACTCTTCATAACCTATCTCCTTTGTTTGAGGTTACAGTTGCTACTTAATGAATGCTCGTTCATTGGTGACTGGATTGGATGAGAATCAAAAATAAACAGTGTTTGGTTTTCACTCCCTTTTATGCATTTATCATGAACAATTGTGTCCAGACCACATCTCCTGCTCCAAAGTAACTCCCGTGAAGGCAGACTCCCTTCATTGCTCAGTTTCTTTCTCTGGGTACTGGAGATAAACCCATAGTCCCCACATCCCTGGGCTAAGAGGTCCAAATGAAATCATTTATCTAAAAGCCTTTGCAAACATTCAAGTGCTATGCAAATATTAGAAGATTATCTTTCTGTGTGTAGAATGTGATCATTTGTGCTGGAGAACATATAAAGTTTGGGTGAGACAAGATCAGCCACTGTCCTCATGGAGCTTATACTCTAGCACTGTCCAGACTACCTTTACTTGCGATTATCACATGCATATACTTCTGGAGTCTTGTTATAATACTATGAGCAGGTTCAATGTTGTAGGTAGTTGATGGCAAGACACAGGTGGTCCTTGCAGTAAGAATCTAATTTCCTAAAGTCTAGATCAAACTATTTGGGGGGGGAGGGGAGAATGAAGACAGTTCAAAGTACAAGATATTTACAAACAGAATGAGATTTCCATGGTTTTCTATTTCATCATGTAGGAATCCCTCTGTCACATTACTCCTAACTATTCAATGTCATACTGAATACCTCAAAGGACAGGGAGCTCACCACCTAGAAAAGCAACATCTTCCTTTGTTGGATAGCTCTGATTGTTTAAAAACTCCTCGTTCTATTGAGCCCAAATTTGCCTTCATTCTACTTCCACTCATTCTGCCTAGCATTCCCTTCTAGGACCAAGAAAAAAAATCAAAATTCTTCACTTTCCATGTGACTATCCTTAAGATATTTAAAGATGACTTGGTAGTATAGTTGGAATCATGAAAACTTGAATTCAAATCTTTCCTCAAATGCTAATTATGTGACAGTGGGCAAGTCATATAGTCAGAAAACTTTTGTTGAGCACCTACTTTGTGCCAGGGATACAAGTACAAATTAAAAAAGCTAGACCCTTTCCCCAAGGAATCTATAATATAACAAGGGAAGACGACACAAAAAAAGGAAGAGATGGTGGAGTGAAGGTACCCAGTAAGATACCTAGCAAAATATCATTATGATGTCCAACAGCAGTATAGATGGTAGGAAAAGGGGATAAGATTGTGTTGGGCCCCCTACTTAAATGGAAGCCCTAGAAACATGTCTCCATCCTCCAGTCAGAGGGTCCACTCAAAGAGGCAGAGACTAATGATGAGATATGAGTTCCAAGGCTGATTAAATCTTGCAGGATAATGAGATTCAGGCAACTCACCTAGTCTATCTGCCTGGGTTTCCTCATGTGGGAAATGGAAATAATAATAATACCCACTACTAGGGTGGTTGTGAGGCTCAAATGAGATGGATAGGTAGGTAGGTAGATAGATAGATAGATAGATAGATAGATAGATAGATAGATAGATAGATAGATAGATAGATAGATAGATAGATAGATAGATGATAGATAGAGTATTAGGAAACCTTAAAGAACTTAGATAAATGCCCATTACTGTCATCTTCATCATCACCATCACCATCCTCATATCACCATCACCATCATCATCATCACCATCACCACCATCATCACCATCATCACCTTCATCATCATCATCTTGTATTTTCTCTTCTTCAGTCTAAACAGCCTTAGTTCTTCTAACTGATCCCCCAAAGGCCCAAGTGCTGAGCCTTTACTCCCCTGCATTCCTCTGGATGCACTCTAGTGCTGGTTTGGCAGGACTTCAATTTTAAATGGAGAGCCCAGGATGCCCGGTTACAACCTGAGCAATAGAGAGCACAGAGGGAATATTGCCAAGTTCTAGACACTTGGGGGATATTTGTTTCTTTAGTTCGGAATACTCACAAGTTAGAATGTAAGTTCCGTTATACCTGTACTGTTTCCCTTTTGTCTCTGTATCCCCAATCTAATATTGTGCCTGACACATAATAGGCCCTTTAAAAAAAACCTTCTAGATTGAGTGGTTAGATCTGTTTTACTGCTTTAGCTGAGGCATCATCACACTGCTGGCTTATGATCCTCAAAAACCCCCAGGGCTCAGGGAGTTTGGTTTGGTTATTTTTAGTGAACTGCTGTCAAGTCAGCTCAGTCCCTCTCAATCCTGCACTGTAGGAGTTGATTTTAGAAAGAATATATGTATGTTATCACTCGTAAATTTCCCTTACTTGTTTTCAGCCCATTGCTTTAACCTACAGAAATAATTTCGTATTAGGATTCTTTCTAGTATGTCTCCCTAGTTAGGTCTCCCCTCCTCACACCCTCCCTGTCCAATCTCTAATGCTATCAGCTTTAATGGTGGAGTTCATAAACTCCTAGACTTGGGAACCATCTAAGTTGGAATCCTGCCTCACATATTTATGTAACCCTAGGCAAGTGACTGAATGTCTATTTGTATGAGTTTCCTCATCTATAAATGTGGGAAACAGCCCCATCTTCAAGCTAATGCCTTCCCCCAATACTATCACTAATTGTCTTGTTAACAAACAACATGATGTCTCATTGATAATACCTTTTTGGTTTGTGCAAGTTGTTCTAAAAGACTGTGCAAGTTTAAGCTTTAAAAGCTTAAAATTTCACTTTAAATTTTAGTTTAAAATTTTTATTTTATAGGGTTAGGGATATTGCAAGATTTTGGGGATACCCTGTAGTTCTTTACATGTTGTGTCCCACATTAGACTATGGGCATCTTCTGGGTAAGCACCATGCCTTTCTTTTTGTAACCAACAATTAGAGTAGTGTGAGGGACACAGTAAACACATAGCAAATGATTGTTGACTGACAACAAAATATTTACCATCTAGAGTGATTGCAAAGCTTAAAGCTTGTTGCTGTTATTCCTGGTTACCTAAAAATAATGATTAGACCTTGGTCATGTTATTTGCTTTTCTGGCATTTCAGTTTTCTCATCTATGTAATGAGAGGGCTACGCTCTATGGAATATCAGAATTAGAATGGATGTCCAACATCATCTTATTGAATTGCTGCAGTTCAAATATACGTTCCCTGAGGTCAAGGGCTGTTTTACTTAGGTCTTTGTATTACCAACATTTAGCATAGTACCTGGCACATACTAAGTTAATGCTTTCTGATGGATGGATTATCTGAAAGAAAAATCTATTTTTAAATACAAGATTCTTAAATCTTAAAACACAAGGTTGATCCAACCATCATTTGGAGATCTCCAGTGACAAGGAACCCAGAGCCTCCTGAGATAACCCTAAATGACCAAGTGCCCCCTTCCCTTCAAATTGGGGAATTCAATAACATCTTCCCATAATTTTTTTTTTCTGGGATCTCAGCTATCATCAGGAATTTCTCCCACTGAGCTGTACAGGTTAGACTGTCCTAAAACAAGCACTATTAACAAGGTTGGAGCACAGCCAGCATAGGAAACAAGGTTGTTCCTGGCATGATTTTTAATAATGATAGACAATTAGCCAAGCTTAATTATATTGAGAAAGAAAATGAGAATGAGTGGCAGTAATGAATTTCCCTGGCAATTCTCTTGTGCCTAAAACTCCAACTGGATGACCTGAGAGACAGAGACAGAGAAAGAGACAGAGAGACAGACAGAGACAGAGAGACAGTGACAGAGAGAGACAGAGAAGAGAGAGACAGACAGAGAGACAGAGACAGACAGAGAGAGTGACAGAGAGACAGAGGCAGAGATAGTAGAGACAGTCGGAGGCAAAGTGGGCAGGGAGGGAGGGAGAGAGAAGCAGAGACAGAGACAAAGTGACAGACAGACAGAGTCAAAGGGGGTAGGGAGGAAGAAAAAGAAACAGAGAGGCAGAGAGAGACAGAGACACAAAGACAGAGAGAGACAAAGTGACAGATAGACAGAGGCAGAGACAGTAGAGACAGACAGAGGCAAAGGAGAGAGAGAGAAACAGAGAGAGAGAGATTTTCCTAGATGCCCAGCAATGTTTACCTCCAGGAGCAGCTCACCAGTGAGGAAAGGGCCCTTCAACATCTCTGTTTTATAAAGTCTTTTCTGAGCACTGATGACATTCCCCTTCAGTAAGAAGAGACACAAAAGCTAGGGTGGAAAGGGGGGATTTTCACTGAACTCAAGAGTATTAAATGTTAATGTGATTATGTAGCTGAGGATGTTTTTAGATATTGCCTGTGGCTGAAGCCTTATTGGTGGTAGGTGTTAATGCTGTTTGATGCTGGGAAAGCTTAATTCTTTCAGAGACTGTCAAAGCAGAATGGAATACCCTTACTTCAAATGCATTCAAAAATCATTAAAATGTAAAAAAAAAATGTATCAGTTAATTTGACCCCACCAGCCCCTAGGTTGGGGAAAAGGGATTTCAAAAGAAACCTTTCCTAACTTGAAGTCCTTTTTTTTTCCATTACAAATTATAATAGGTTCAAAATAATTAAGACGTTTATGAGGTAAAATTTGTACAGAAGAGAGAGAAAAGTCTTAGTTATTCAGCTTGAGCTGAAGCCTAGTGCAATGACCAAAGAGCTTGGCCTTCCATCACCTTGGAGGAGTCACTTACTCAGAAGATACTGTTGTGGTCTTCATGGTCCATCAAAGGAAGAACAAGCATTGGTTGATCACCTACTGCATGCATTCGCCCTCTAATGGAATAGGTATGTATGTAGATAAGTGTGTATCTATTCTTGTATATAAATAGAGAAGTATATATATACACATATATACATATATATATATGTTTACACACATATGTATGTGTGTATTTGTTCAGTCATTCAGTCATTTCCAACTCTGGGAGCCTGTGGACCATAGCACACAAATGCTATCCATGGAGTTTTCTAGATAAAGTTACTGGAATGGTTTACCACTTCCTTCTCCTGACAGTCCAGTGGATCCATCGATCAGAGATTGAGTGACTTGCCCAGGGAGTATCTGCGGTTGAATCTCCATATCCACTGAGCAACCAACTACCACATACACACACACACACACACACACACACTTACATGAATTTGTATGTATACAAACATGCATACATTTCTCTATTTTACGTATACGTGTCTTGTGCATAATGTTAGTATCATACACACATATATTTCTGTATATATGTATGCATGTGTATGTGTATATGAAAATTTCAGGGAAATATAGGATGGAAAGAGAAGATAATACACACATACAACCATACATAATAGAAGGTAACCTTAGAGTTGACAGTATTAGTGGTTAGGCAGACTGGGAAAGACCTCTGGCAGAAGAGTTTGAGGTGAGTCTTAAATGACGGCAGCTCAATATAGTAGAGGTCTTCCTTACTTTCTCCTCACTTTTCGAATGTACCGCCTCATAACAACCTCATGAGGTAGGTGCTGTAGCTATTCTTATCCCCATTTTACAGATGAGGAAACTGAGGCTCTTTGATTCCAACCTAGGTTTCTTGACTCCAAGTCTGGTGCAGCATACACTAGTTTGGGTCACAATGTAGGACACTGGAAAGAATTGAATGGTTCTGAGTCAGAAGAGCTGCCTTCAGATCCCAGCTTTGCAACTTTTGCCTGTCCTTGGGCAAGAAATCTTTGAGCTTCAGTTTCCTCAACTGTAAAATACAATTGAATATGATTCCCCTTTTTATACTCTGCATCTTAGCTTATTCCCCATACTGGATATGTAATCTCTTTTTATCTCTACCTTTTAGAACCTTTTACTTCCTTCAAGATCCTCCTCAGGTACTGTCTCCTCCTTGAAGGATTCTTAAATGCCACAGTTGAAGATGATTTCTCTCCCTCCACAAATTTTCCTCAAGTATATTTTCTGGATATCCCTTTTGCCCTTATCACCCTCTGCCTTGCATTATACTTTTCTGTTTACATGTTGAATGTTCATCAGTAATCTGTCAATTCCTTGAGGTCATCTTTCTTTGTTGTGCCCAGAATAGTGCCATTCAAATAAAAGTTGATGAATAGATACTTGTTAAATTGAATTGAAAGTAATTGAAGGAAATTGACTAGATGATATCTAAGGCTTCCTCCTGCTCTAAAGTCCATACTTGGACAAAATTGTTGCAATGTGCTGCTATCTGATATTCCTCTTTTAAACTTCTCTCCAGACACCAATTTTGTACCCTCTAGGACAATTTAATCTCCTCATATCACTTTCTGTTCAATCTAATAGACTTTATAAAGGTGCATTATAGTAGACAGTAACATGCACTTTCATGTCCCTCTTTCAGATCTTGACAAATCTAACAGAAAGACAAAAGAGAATATATAAATTTGTGCAAATTGTTGGAGGATTAGAGCTAAAAGATTTATGGTACCATTTGAATGAGATCACTAATGAAAATACATTTTAAAACCAAATGTCTATTTTACAAAAATAGACCATGTATTAAGACAGAGAAATTGCAAGTAAACATAAAAAAGCCTAAAAATACCCTTTACAAACCATATAACAATAAAAATAGTAATCAATTCAGTGACAACAAGAAAATACATAGGCAGAAATGGAGGCAATTATTTGTGTGAAGCTCTCCTTTATTTTAGGATGAAAACTACCTTCTATCTCCTTTTAGAGAATGTAGAGATGAAAGGGTGAGATCTGCTCCCCAAAAAACAAACAAACAAAAACAAAACTATGGAAACTTCATAATGCAGAACCAGATTTATTTCCCTGGGTGTTAGATCCCTATACTAGAACATAAACTGCATAAAGTCAGGTACCATGTGTTATGTAAATTCATTATCTTCTATAGAGCCTAGCACAGTAATATATTCATGGAAGGAATTTTTTTTTACTTTTCTTTATCCATTTTATACTCCAGAAAAGTTATTCTTACCATTTTTTAGTATGAAAATTAGTTTGACTGGTTTGACCCAGCCTCCAGGATGCATGTTTGCTAAGACTTAATGGACACCAATGACCAGGTATCTCCCTGTTCCATCCACCTTTATGCTATGGCACAGAGTTAAGTTCTCTGACTTTCTAATGCTCAATGCCCATTCCTTTTAATACAATTCAGAGATTACCCTCATTTCAGCTGTCTAGATGACCCCCACTGCATTGACTCACTCCTGACTCAGCAGTCTTCCATTAGTATGATATTAACTTTCTTTTTCTAAAAATTCTACATAAGGTTAAGTCCCGAGTGGTTTTGAGCCTTAGATCAGAATGCACATATTGCTGCACATGTGACCCACCAGCCTGACTGTGGAGCTAAGGGCTATGGATAATACATTACTATGCTGTTCTCATTTGGGATCCAGTCTCCTATAACTCTCATCACTGTGTGTCGATGTTACTCTTCAGGAACAGCTTCCTCTCCTTTTGTATCATACTATTTGTCATACACAGTATATCATACTCCTCTATCTATATGCCCTCATATTGGTGTCCCCCCTTATCTGGAATGTCTTCCCTTCCTCACCTTCATCTGTAGAATCCCTAGTTTCCTTCAAAACTTGGCTCAAGACCTACATTCCATGGGAGACTTTTTTCCTGATCTTCCCAGATGCTGGTGCTTTCCCCCTTAAAATTACCTTGATTCTATTTTCTATTTCTATTTCATATATAACAACTTGTATACCTGATTAATTTCTTAAAGTATGTAAACTTTAAACCAAATCTAATCTTCCTCCCCCCCTTGTATTTCCATTAGCATAATGTCTTCCATGTAGTAATAAATCCACTTAATAAATGCTTGTTGATAGGCTAATTGATTTCAGCAGAGGCTGGAGTTCTAGTTTATCTGAAAGTCATTTGTCTATATGTCTTATTTAAATGAGCAACCATAAGCTCTTTGAAGGCAAGAACTGTCTTTTATCTAAACTTTTTATCTCCCTAACACCTTACACAGAGTTTTCTCTCTTTAAGTTTAATGACTGGCCTTTGAATTGTGTTAAATTGAATTAAATTGTCCTGCCTTCTGCTAGTCTCTCCAAGTACGATAATTAGGTCCACAATTTCCTTGACTTTGAAAACATTTAATTTAAGGGAGTCTCCTACTTTCCAACCGCTCTCATAGAAGCTTATGCTTATACATTACTGTGCAATGTATATCAATTTGGATAAAGGCATAGATGAAATGATCGTTGAATGAAATGATAATTAAATTTTTAAAAATGTGCAGATGACACAAACCTAGGTGGATTAGCTATCTTGTTGGATGGTGAAGTGAGGATTAAAAAAGATCTTTGAAGGCTAAAACAAATTAATAAAGTTCAACTGAGTAAGCATAAAATGTGATATCATACCTGCGTTCCAAAATATCAAATTTGTGAGTAGCTGATGGCAAGACCGTAGCTAATGTAAAATAGATCTTTGGGTTTTAGTGAGCTTCAGACTCCATGTGAGTCTACTGATATATGGCATGTAGAAAATTGAAAGCCATCTAGTGCTTCACTGAAGGAAGGATATCTTAGTCAAGGCCCTTTGAAATAAGAATTCTTCTATCCTCCCTCTGGGTCAGATTGCATCAAGAGGAAAGGCATTGATAAAAAGGCTATCTTGCATAAGGTGGGAAAGAAAGAAGTATTTACATAGCACTTATACTATATAGCTATTTGGCATCCAAAGCCCTTCATCACCTAGGCCCTTCCTACTTTAAATCCTCTTGTGCCTTACTTCTTATCGTGTACTCTTCAATCCAGTGACATAGGCTTCCTGGCTGTTCCATGAACAAGGCTCTCCATCTCTCATCTCCAGGCATTATCCCTGTCTGCCCCTATGGCTAGACTGTTCTGCTTCCTCAACTCCATCCACTGACTTCTCTGGCTTTCTTCAAGTTCTGGTTAAAATCCCATCTTTCACAAGAAGGCTTTCCCATCAGCTCTTACATCTTTTTCACCAAATCTCTATCCTCTCTATAGCTTGTTTGCGTTATGTCTTACCCATTAATGGTAAGCTCCTTGAGGGCAGGAGCTTTTTGTCTCAGCACTTAGCATGGTGCCAGGTACACATTTATTGATTGATTGTTTACTATGTGGCAGGCACTGTGCTAAGTGCTTTCTACAAATATTAACTCATTTGATCCTCACATCAACTCCGTAAGATAGTAGCTATTATTATTTTGCTTTTACAGTTAAGGAAATTGAGGCAAATAAATATTAAATCACACAGCTAGTAAACATCTAAGACTGGATTTAAACTCAGGGCTTCTTGAATCCAGACCCAATGCTCTATCTACTGTGCTACCATAAGTTTTCATGAGGTGATCAAGAAGGTGATCATTTTCAAAAAGATGTCACATGATGGTCCACTGGTATAACTGGTAAAGTGGAAGTGTGGTAAGGAATTAACATGGCAGGGGATAGGTGGGGGAGACCAGAGAGCTGTCTTCAAATAGTTGACATGTCATCATGTGGAAGAAGAATGACAATTTTTCTTCTTCAACCCAGAGAGAGAAGCAGGAGCCCTGGGTGGAAGATGGCAAAGGGCACATTTAGACTCAATGTCAGGAGGAAAACCAAAAGAAAACCTCCCTATGAGAGCTGTCCCAGTGGTGAACAGGCTACCCCATGATGCAGAGTGTTCCTCCTCACTGTGTGTTCTCAAGGCAAAGCCTGGATGACCACCTGTGAGAAATGCAAAGAGAGGATTCTTTTTTCAGGTACAGCTTGGAATTGATGCCTCCCAGAGTTCCTAGCATCCAAGAGTGCCTCTCATTCTGTTCATGAATTTGGACTTTTCTCATCATATTGCTCATTTGTAGTAAATGTTAGTTGAATTTAATCAGTGCTATTGCATAGATAATAGGCACTGCATGGCAATGACAGTCATCTCTGTTTCAGGTAAAGCTGAGCCATATAATAGGCTTATTTTCATTCAGTCAGCATTTATCAAATGCTTCCTCTTCAAGGTGGTGCTGTGATCGGTGTGAGGCAGATTCTGAGATGAGTACTAAGAAAAGATCATATTTATAGAAATATTAATAGTTCTGCCTCTCATAGGCATTGACTGTGTGACTGTGGGCTAGTCATTTCACATGTGGATATTCCAGGAAACCGTAAGACTGTAAGTTGCAGATAGCAACAACAAAAACACCCCCTTGCATTTATAAAGCACTTTAAGGTTTGCAAATTACTTTGCATATGTTGTCTCATTTATCCTCACAACAACCCTGGGAGGCAGGTAGTATTATTATTCCCACTTTACAGATGAAATAACCGAGGTATAGAGAGCTTAAGTGACTAAGGAGCTGACCTGCATTGGTAGAGGGATTTTCCTCATCTGATTTCCTCACGATATGTGTGCCTGCTCATTTCCTTAGGTGAGAATTTATTGAGTGAACAAAGTATGAACATAACATTTCAAGCTCATGGGCAGGTAGGTGGCATAGTGAATAGAGCACCACCCTTGTAGTCAGTAGGACCAGAGTTCAAATCCGGCCTCAGACACTTAACACATAAACTAGCCGTGTGACCTTGGGCAAGTCACTTAACCCCAACTGCCCTCCAAAAAGCAAAAAATAAAAAAAAGACAGGGGTGGCTGGGTGCCTCACTGAATACAGCACCCACCCTGGAGTCAGGAGGACCTGAGTTCAAATCCAACCTCTGACACTTAACACTTACTAGCCATGTGACCTTGGGCAAGTCACTTAACTTTTCCTCCTCCAAAAAGCAAAAAAAAAAAAAAATTGCAGGCTCAGTATTTCTGAATAGCTTATTGAAGTTGCTTGCCTTAGAATATGAGCTCATTGAGGACAGGGCTGTTGTTTGTTTTGTTTTATCTTTGTATTCTTAGCATGTAGCAGAGTGTGCTGCATGTGATAGGAGTTTAGAATGCTTGGTGGACTGCACTTGAGTTCTCATCTTAAAGGGGATCAGAGAGGAAAAGAGATTTTGTGATACTACTGAGGGGGTACCTTCAGACCCCATGCTGCATGGGAGCTGGACATGGCTCCCGCCTTCAAAGAATGTACAATTTCTTCCCATAACTACCGTGTGATCTAGGACTAGTTCTTTCATGTTGCTGGGCCTCAATCTCTTAGAGACTGGATTAGGAGATACCTAACATCCAACTCAATGCAATCAGTTTTTGCACATGACTCCCATGGGCAAGACACTGGGTTACACAGTGGAAATACAAAGATCAAATATTCTCCTGCCCTCGAGAAACTTACATTCTACTGTGGGCGTGCAGTATGGATGCCAATGGCTCTCTGTCCCCACTAGAATAAAATAGCAGTGCCTCTGTTTGGCATTGAAAGTTCCTCACAATGTGACCTCGACCAACTTCTTGAGCCTTATTCCTCATCTTCACACACTCTGTGCTATAGCCATACTGATGTTGTCATTCCCAGTGTGCCACATTCATTCTGCCATCTCTGTGACTTTTCATTCTCTGCCCTCCATCCCTGCTGCTCTCCATTCTCATCTTCCCATTTCGGAATCTCTAGTTTCCTTCAAAGTTCAATTCCAATGCCACCATTTGCATGAGACCTTCCTTAAACCTTCCAAATTCCCCTAATTTTGTAAATACTGCTGTATATACATATTGTCTCCAACTAGACTAAGCTCCTGGAGGAAGGGTTTGATGCCAATTTGACTTATTATACCAAGGTAACCCTATTGCTACTCCCTAATATATTCCCTATCACTTTCACTGTAGCAGCTGTTTTCTTCTCTTTTCAACCTTCCTATGCCATTGGCTCCCTTTATTCCCTTTACTGAGGCCCTCATCTCATACTTCACCAAAAAGTTAAAGTCATTCACCAAGACTTCCCTCTTCTTTTTTCCTCATCTCACCTCCCTCTGAAATTGTCTGTCACCATCTCCTCCTTCACACCAGTCTCCCAAAAAAACAAGCAACCCATTCAATATCAAACAATTCTAATCTTTAGCAAGTCTTCCCTTTTGTTGAATTAAATCTGCCTTCCTGTAGCTTCAACTCATTGTTTGGCCAAGAAAGATAAGTCAAATCTCTCCACCCCTTGATGGCTTGTTAAATTGTGAGCAAAGTCATTATGTTCCAGTGTCTCCCCATAAGTTCTCTGGACCCTGTAGCTCTGTTTATGCAAGCTGCTCACCTTGCACAGAATGCTCTCCTTCTTTATCTCTGCCTCTTAGAAGCCCTAGCTCCCCTCACAGATAAGCCAAGGGCCACTTCCTACATGAGGGCCTTGCCAGTCCTACCTCTAATTGTGATTGTTCTGTCCCTAAAACTGTTTAAACGATTTTGTATAAATTCTTTGTTTACTTATCCCTGCCCATGTTATTTCCTTCAATAGAATTTCAGCTTCTCAAGGACAGAGATTTTGGTTTTGTGTTCATATTCCTTATCTCTAGCAAAGTACCTGATATATCGCAGTCCCTACAGAACTGAACTTATTTGATCTCTCCAGCTTCAGCACCCCTCCCTTTTCAATTGATAATGACATATAACACATGCTCCAGGCTCTTCATCATCTTGGATGCCTTCTTGTGGATGGGGCCATTTCTTGACTTGGGTGCAAATCAGCCACATGTTATATAAATTTTCTCTTTCCTGACAACATGTGATCTCTCTGAAGGAAAAGATGAGTCCTTTTGTCCCAATATACCCAAAACCTTCTATAGTGCCAGGCATGGGGGATACCTAATAAATGCCTGATGATTACGATAAACCAATCCCTCACAATGCTAACACATTTCTGGGCACATATGCACCATGGTGAGATCTCTTCAATAAGCTATTCAGAAAGATCGATCTTGAAATTTTATGATCATACCTTGTTCACTCAATAAATCCTAGGTAAATTTAATTGATTTGAATGTAGTGACAGAAAAGGAAATCATTGACTCAAGGAACCCTGACTATATTCAATACTCTTACTTAATCGTTGGTTGCACCAAGGGAGTGGGGGCAGAGAGCATCCAGACACAGTTTCCTATTGCCCAACAATTACCCCCCCGCCCTACACACACACACTAACTTCCATCTCCAATTGTACTAGCTGTTTGCTCACCTTTTGGAGAGGGAAATTTCAGGGACTTTGATGTACAAATTATTCATTAAATATATGCTTGCTGAGTCTGATCTGTGGACCTTGGGATAGTGATTTATTTCCTCGAGAAGCTGCCTTGTAGGTAGCATCACATCATGGAATTAGTCCAGGACTCCATATCAGAAGACATGGGTCCTAGTTTTGGCTGCATCAATGAATGACAAGACACTAGGCATTCCTGAGTGATGGAGTAATGGAATTTATGTGGGGCATAAGCTACCTAACATGAGAGTAGTATATGAGGTCGATTGTAATAGGTTTTGAATGCCGAATGAAGGAGTTTGGCCAATATATTGTAGGCAAATAAGAACCATTTTAGGGAAAGGATGCAAGCAGATCTGTATGTATGAAACAATACCTTGGTAGCTTTTGTAGGATGGATTCAAGAGGGAGAAAAATCAAGGCAGCAAAGCCTAGTAATGTGGTTTTCCAACAGACATACCATGCATAGTGGATAATGAGTTGCCTTCCCAGTCGGGAAGACCTGAAATCAAGACACTGCCCCATGCTGGCTGTTTGACCTTGTGTAATTCATAACATGACTTCCCCCCAACAACTCTCTAAGACTGGCTTACAGAGAAGGGGATTTTCTACACTGGGGGAGGAAGTTTCCACACTGGCAGTTTTCCACACCAAAGAAAATCTGAGGTGTAGTCTAAAGGAATGCAAAAAGAGGTTGTTACAGAAGTTTGTGTAAAGGGAGGGGGGGCCTGAATTAGGGTGATTGGTGGGAATGGAAAGCTACAGACAGGTTTGAAAGGCATTAGATAGACACAACCAAGAAGACTAGTTGGTAATGATGTGATAAGTGTTCTTGTGTATTTGCTAACAGTTTCATGTGTGTTGGCTATGTCTTTCTAACAAAATCTAACCATGTCATCATCTCTTCTGTGTTTTGGGAAAAAAAAAAGATTTTGGTGATTGATTGTGGGATACAGTACCGTTCCCAGCATAGAGAGATGCTTAAGAAGTACTTATTTTTTCCCCTTTTATGGGTTCTTCCAGAATAATAGATAAAAGCCAGAAGGAAGCTCCAAAGTCATCTGGTCTAACTCCCTCCTTCTAGAGGGGAAAAATTGCAGGCCCCCAGATGTGGCTTAATTTACCTAAGGTAGCATAACTGTTCAGTGACTGAACTAGGATCCCACAAATTCCAGTCTGAAATTTATCTTGAATTTCTTCACAGGGAATGTTGTTCTGTAGAAAAGGCTCCAGATCACACTTTTCACAAATGCATTTAACCTCTCTGCATCTTAATTTGTAAGTGAAGTGTTTAATCCCCATGTGTGATTGGGAAGTTAAATCATATTTGTAAAGCTGTTTAAAACACTTTAAAAAAAATAGGCCGAGAAGAAAGTAGCTTCCTTGGCTTCATCAAATGAGCAGTGTGGCCTATATATTTAAATCTTAGACCAACCCCTTCTTCTCTCACAGTCAGGGAAAGTGATGGCCAAAGAGACTGGGGATTTACCCAGGGTCACATAGGTAGAAAGTGGCAGAACTGGGGTTAGAACCCAGGTCAGTTCACTTTCAGTCAACAATTCAATGTGCTTGTGATTCCTGACACTCTGACCAACAAGACTTGGTCCATGTTTTTTCCATCCCCACCTGTACTGTTTAGGCCAAGAAGTGTTGGGCCATTACGGCTCTAGCTAGAGCTGCAGTTAATTAGTTTTAGCCCCTTCTTCAACCTGTCTCATTAACTGAGGGCTTTGAGGTAATGACTTAAGCATTCTTGATGGTTCATCTTGAAATTTGTCATCTTGAGAATTTGGGTGAACATTCAGTGATGCCTGTGGGAGCTCTACTCCGCACCAAAATGTCATTTCAGATTCTTAGCTACACACCATCATGTACCTTCCCCTTATAAATGTTTCACAGCCCCTACATTTTTTATCAGTGCATCTTCCTATGAACTTGACTTTCCAATGGCTTACCTACAATGTCGGTCTGAAGGGGAGAAAGTTATATATATTTTAATGGCCATTTTATTCTTTGTCAGAGAAACTAAAACAACCCAATTATTCCCACCTTGGACATGATATTTATATTAATGTTTGAACAAATTGTTTCTTTATCATGTTACCCATGAATTAAAAAATGTGTGCCCCCCAATAGCAGCTGAATTTACTGAATTTAAAGATATAACTTCACTTCCTTAATAAGAAGAAGAATCTCATGAAATTCCTGCCAAGATAATGTTCCAACTCAAAGGGGGCTAGAATTCTGGGTCCACTTTGCACTTGGAACACCCCTTGGGTGTTCGAAAGAGAACCATCACCAGGCATCTTATTAAAAGAAGCGAGCAGCAGATAAGGCACTGACCTTGGAGTTAGAAAGACTTGGGTTCAGATTTCACCTCGGATATTTGCTAGATGTGTGACCTGGGCCAATTCATACAATTTCCTTAGACCTCGTCTTCCCTACAGTTTCCTATAAACTGAAGGAGCTGGACTTCATGAGTCCCTGCAAGCTCTACTTCAGTGACCATGGGATTTATGAGTGCATGAACAAAAGCAAGCCAGCCTGGCCATGTGGAGAGCCAGAAGGGAAGTTGGTAGATAGTCACATGTTCTACTGATATCTTCCTGCTCTTGAGAGAAAGAAAGGGAAGTGCCCAGCATTGGGCAACTCCAGGTCTGTCAAATTTATAGGACAACACAGGGGCACATCACACAGGGTTTGGAAAGGCATGGATGGGTTGTGTTCTGCCTTGTTGGAGCAAAGGTCTACACGCACGAGATCACAGACATGGGTACTATATGTCTCAGCTCCTATTGATCAGTCAACCAACAAGCATTTATTAAGCACCTACTGTGTATATGCTAGGTGCTGGAAATAAAAAGAAAAATCAGTCCCCACCCTCAAGGATCTTATATTGTATTGGGAATATACAAATCATCAAGGAGATAGATGATAGATAGATAGATAGATAGATAGATTGATAGAGAGATAGAGATAGACAGACAGACAGACATGGAAATATAGATAGATTAGATAGATAGATGACAGGTAGATCGATAAATAGATGCATAGATAGATCGATCAATCAATTGATAGATGGATAGATAGATAGATAGATAGATAGATAGATAGATAGATATCTAAATCTATGTGTGTAACATGTTAAAAATAAATAGAAAGGAGATCTCAGAGGACTGGGATGGGATCATACTAACAGCAGAGGGGGAATCACCAACATTTGAAGAGTGTCTTGAGGTTTACAGAGCATTTTCTATCCATTATTTCACTTAATCCTCACATATCTGAGAAACAATGTATAAATGAAAAAAAAACATTGATTTCTTATTATATGCCAATCACTATGCGTGGAGTGGGGATGCAAATGTTTAGAAAATACAAATACAAAAATGCAAAGATAGCCCCTCACCTTAAGGAGCCTAAACTCTAGTAGGAAGAGAAAACACATACAGGCATGGGATGCTAGTAAACAACTGACTTTCCCCCCAAAATGAATACATGATACACCTTTCAATTTAATCGCCATTATCAACCTTTTCTCTGTCACTTTCTTAAGTCTATAAGTCAACAAAATGTTCGATCAAATTCTGACTTGTGGTATTTGTCAGCTTTCAAAGTGCAAATGTTTCCACTGAAAATTTTACAATCAACCCTCACAAGCTTATCTGAGCTGATTTTCCAAGGGAGTGGTGGTCAACAAATGTTTTTTGGGGGTTGGGGAGTCAGTGCAATGGTGAGGGGAGACAAAGGTCAATTGTTTGACAAGTCCTTTCCAGGAATGCTGCTGTCAATGTGATTCACTATTGTAAGGGCATGAAATAAAAATGATGAGCTCTCAACTCACCAGAGAGAAGGGCTCCAGGGCAAGAACTGAAATGCCCTTTGGGGGAAGAAGATGGAGAGGCAGTATTTCAAGAAGATGGCCAAAGTGAAGCTCAGTTACTCTGGCCCTGGTAGATAAAGCAAGGGGAAATCTTTCAGGGATTATTTCATCCATTGTATAAAAGAGAAAATTGAGGCTACCAGATGTTAAGTGTATTACCCATTGTAATAACTACTAAGTGTTTAAGGATACCACTTGAATCCATCTTTCCTGACTCCAAATCCAGCCCCTTCCACTACACCAAGATGCCTTTTGCACATAGTTGGTAGCTAATGAATGCTCGTTGAATTACCAAAAGCCAAATTCTGGGCAATTCTAGAATCTCATTTTGCCATAGCTGTAAAGAATCTTGATGATAATCCATCAAACAATCACAGATGCTCAGTGCCAGAAGTTACATCAGAGGTCATATCCATAGCTATAATTTTGTAGTGATTTAAGGTTTGCTCAGTGTTTTTACAAAGACTATTTCATTTGATCCTCACAACACACCCACAGAGGTAAGTCCTGTTATTATTATGCCCATTTTATAGTTGAGGAAACAGATGTAGGCAGAGGTTACGGGACTTGCCTAGGGTCATACCACTATTACATGTAAGAGTTCAAATAAAGGCAGAATTTCGATTGAGGTTCTGATTCCAAGTTTAATCCTCTATACCCTGTGACATATAGAGGGTTCTAGTTCATTCCACATGGAAGTCCAACTCCCCTTTGCAATATACCCAAGAAGTGCTCACCAGAAGTTGCTTTAAGACTCACAGTGAGTTCACTGTGGGAAAGCCTTCTTAGCTTGTATTGGAACAACCAGTCACAGTCAGATGCACAGTGCATCGATCTCAACGTCATGATGTCACTTTGGTCCTGTTCAAGCAGGAAGGACAAACAACAGTAACTGTTAGGGTACCCTCTCCCCCTATGTCCTAAGACAATCCCTTAAGGGGTCAGTCCTAATTGTTAGTCAATTTTTCTGATGCCAAACCTTGATTTGATTCTTTAGCCTTTTCCTTAGTGGCCCTAGTTCTGCCCTCTGGAGCCAAGAAGAATGGGCCTACTGATATGATGACCCTTAAAATACTTTCATACAGCCATCATGCACCCCCACACCTTTTCTTCTCTCTGCTAAACAGCACAGTTCTTTCCACCAATTCTCCCATCAGATGAAGGTGAGATTCTTCATTCTCCAAACCATTGTCTTCTCTGCTCCCCAGCTTCTTAAGACATTAACACAGTACCCCGATGGGGGCTTAGGAGAGGGTGACCATCACCTCCCTATTGCTGAGAATGGATCTCTTCATGAAATTTAAGATTGTATGCTTTTTCTACTACTATACCAGACTAATGATTTATAGAGCTTGGAATTCCCCCCAAACCCATAGTTCTTTATCAGAAAAACCACTACCTAAGCATATGTTCTATGTTTTATACTAAAAGTTTTTTTTTTCAAAGACCAATTCTAGCCCAGAAACTGAGGGCAAAGGGGGAAATTGGTCCTTACCTGGATACCAACCCTCTGAAGTTTAGCAAAAGATTTTGGGCCATGGGACTCCGATTTCCCCCTCCTGCTGTTTAGTCTAGTTTTGTTCTACCTCTAGATAGACCAACAAAGGTGGGAATGAGAGTGGGAGAAGGTAGGGGGACCTCGGGTACTATCAGAAAAGTCTAGATTTAATGAAGCGGTTCCTCTCTCTCTCTTGAGTGAACTTTGGTTTTGAACTTGGTTTTTTAGCATTTGTTAGGCAATTAGATTCTCATATATATACATAGATTCATATAGAGATGCATAAATCCATGCTACCTAGAGAGATGATAGAGTTCTGGATATATACATATCTGTGTGTTTGCATGCATGTATGTATATATATATGAAATATTGTTATATATTTACATATGTATTTAATGTAGCTACATAGATATATACATTGATGATCGATATAGAGATAGATTCAGATAAAGATAAATATATAAATAACAGATACATTGTTATATAGATGCACATATATATGTACGTACATAAATATTTTTGAAATAATTTGTTTCCTTTGTCATACTGTGTATTTTAATTTGTGCATTTAAAAACATTCAGGGGCTTCAGCACAATATGAAAGAGTGGGTGGGGGAAGGGAGATCATAACCCAAACCTGTATCTCTATGATACGGGTTAGGCAGTGAGGTGGTGCAGGGGATGGAGTGCTGGACTAAAAATAAGAAAGAAATGAGTTCAAATTTGACTCAAGACACTTGTGACCCTGGGCCAGTCACTTACCCTCTATCTTCCTTGGTTTGCTCATCTCTGAAATGGGGATAATATAGCCTTTACCTTCTAGGATTGTTATGAGGATTATTTGTAAAATGTTCTGCACGTCTTCCAGGGCTGTGCTAACTAGTCACTACTAAGGCCATTATGGCTATTAATGTCAGAGCAAATGCTAGAACCCAGGTTTCCTGACTCCCCATCCCAGGCTTTTTCCACTCCACCAAGGCTATTGATTACCGGGTACCAAGGGAAGAATCATATGCTTGGATAGATTGTGATTGCTGTCTATATATCATGCCGTCCAAGAAAAATTCCCTACATTGCTTCACATATGTTATAAAAAAGCATCATTCCCCACAGGGGAGAGTTCAGCTCAGGTGCATAAAACCTCCCAAATCATTTTTTAAAAAATAAAATGCATTAGGGCAAGACCGTGGGCTTCACTAGCTGTTAAATGCATTTACAGTTAAAAGGCAAGCCTACTAATGTAATCCGGAGACCTTGAGCTTCTTATCCCCACAGGCCAAATCTTTGGGCAGCAGTAAATGAGATGCAGTGTTCTGAGCCCAGGAGAGGCCAGGGGATCTTCAGATGATGTATATTATTTAATATAAAGTTTATCATAATACTGCTTAGTAGATACCAAGAGCTTTTATCTAAGCTTTTTATCTGTGGCACCCTGAGAACTGGCTCTGGTGCCTAAGGAAGTCAGGCCAGAGCATTTAAGGAAGATCAGGCGTGGGACTAGAAGAAAGTAGCGATGCATGCGGCCTCTTCCTGTTTCAGTGTCCTCTTCTAGGGTTTTCCCCATTGACTCACATTATGTGATCGTTGAGAAAGAGCTAGAAGAACTTTCAAGGTCATAGAGTTGCCAGCTCAGAAGAAGAGAGATTGAGAGCTCACAGAGATTTCGGAGTCTATCTCGGCTAACATCCTCATTTTCCAGACAATGAAACAGAGGCCTACGCAGTTGAAGTGGTTTCTTCAAAGGTACACTGGTGGTGATCGAGCAGCATTTGAACTCAGCTGATAGAATCAAGAACTGAAGGACAAAAACCATATCATGTACCCCCACCCCAAAAATTACAGATTAGAAAACTGAGGCCCGTAGAATCATCGGTCTGCTGCTAAAAATTATGTCACTGTTGAGGTTCATCCTTTGTTCTCAAAGAGGACCAATGGCATCAGGAGGGTGCTGTCTTGCCTTACAAGTGCATTGGATTTAAGTGAGGCAGGGCTGTAAAAAGTTATCAGCCTCACTCTTTCTCCCAGAGTCATCTGAGTCCAGTGGTTAAGACATAGTTCAGGATAACTGGCAATAGCCCTGGATGCAGGGTTAGATCTTGGTCTTTTTAAACCAAGGTCTTTCTCATGTTTCAGCTTGTTATAGGCAACATCCATTCAATAATTTAAGGCTAGGTAGGAATTGAGGCAACAGATGGCCTAGTTTGCCTTCACAAGGAATCAGTCTGACAGGGAAAGACCCTCAGAGTTCCTGGTCAGAACAGAAGCAGTTGCTATTTACCCTCACTCTGAGCCACCAAAATCTAAACAATGAATAAGTGAGGCTTGGACTGGGACCTATATTGGAAAATTGGTGAGAGCTGAGTGATTTGGGTTTGAAGGCATAGTCTATTACCTCCACTGAATCCCACTGGGCTTTCTCAAAGCCTGTTTTGGGGAGCTCTATTTCAAGAGATCATACATAAAAACTACTCAAAGCAAAAGAAGTAATTGTCTCAATTTTTTTTTAAACAGCAATAGAATAAATAAATCAGTAGGTAAGAAGGCAAAAAAATCCAAGACCACATAATCCCATCTCATTTTACAGAGGAGGAAACTGAGGCCTGTAGATATGAAATGAGTTGCCTAACGTCACAAAAGTACTAAGTGTCAGAAGCAGGATTTGAACCCAGGTCATGGTAGTAATATAGCTTCCTAGGTCCGAACTGGTAAGGACCGTAGAAGCCACTGATTTGAATCCCTTTGTCTTGTTCTTGTTTGGTGATTTCAGTCCTGTCTAACTCTCGATACACGTTCAGATGTAGATATCTTCTTCAGAGGTGTTTGCTTATCCCTCCCCGAATCTGTATGTGGGGTCTTTCCATCCTCATTGCTTACCACAGTGATTGGTTTGTAGCAGGCACTTAATGAGTGTTTATGGGTTGTTGACTGACTCTCTAAGCCTCCAGAGGGAGTTCCCCACACTGACAAATTTCAGGTCTTCGATGTGTTAACAAGATACCAAATATTTACCAAAATGTCTCATATTTCAGACCCTCTGTAAGTACCTTGAGGGTGTGCTCAGAGGAGTCATGTGATGGAAATAAACTTGTCCCACTTCCCAGGCTTCCTAGCTTCCCTCAAAGGTCATCTTCAGTGCCACTCGCTGTTGTTCCATCAGTCATTTACAACTCTTTGTAACCCCATGGACTATATTGTCCATGAAGTTGTCTTGGCAAAGATGCTATCATGGTTTGCCATTTCCTTCTACAAAAACAGAGGTCAAGTGACTTGCCTAGGGTCACACAGTTAGCAAGCTTCCAAGGCCAGTTTTGAACTCGGGTTTCCCTGGCTTGACTTAGCTCTGTAAACATTGAAACACCTATTTGCCTCCAGGTGCCACTTAGATAAAATCTTTTTTTTTCCTTATCATCTTGATTATTTGTGGTCTTCCCCCTTGAAATTTCTTTGAAATTTATATTTACTTACATAGATGTTATATTACTCACTACACACAAAAAAGAAGAAAAAACCCTCCTAATCTCAAGGCACTAACATTTTAGGTAAATTTAGGACATAGAAGAAATAATATGGAAAAGGCCTTCTGTCACAGTAGAAAGTCTGTCAGACTTAATAATCAGGAGATCTCATTCAAGTCTTACTTCTATCATTCACAAACAGGATGGCCATATTTGCCTTGCCTACTTTTCAGAGTTGTTGTGAAGAAAAATGTCTTGTCAGTTTTATAGGTCAGATGCTATTATGTAACCTGTGTGTGTGTGTGTGTGTGTGTGTGTGTGTGAGTGTATGTGTGTGTGTGTGATTTTAAGAAATAAAGATGAACTGGTAGTCAGAATGCATGATAACTGACAGTATCCATGACATTTATAGATATCTGCATGAAGCTCCCAACATGCTTTGGGGGAACTCTGTACCAGCTTTAGAGTAGGACATGGCCAAACCTCACAGAAGATGGGCAAGCATGGATACATTGTTTTCCCCATCATTGTAGAGACTTTCCACAGTGAAGAAATCACAAATCCACCCAAATATTGCAGTATATGTCTCTGAGACATCATCAAGATTTTCCATCAAAAGTTCAAATTGAATGTGTCCCAACCTGAGCTTCTCAGGGATCTCCTTGGGCTTTGCTTAACTCAGCCTATGAGAGGTCCAACCAGTCAGTCAATCAACCAATCAATTGATCAATTAAGCAACAAACATTATTAAGTACCCACCTTATGCCGGGCACTGTGCTAGCCATTTGGGATACAACAATAAAAGCAAAAGAGTCCCTGCCCTCAAGGAGCTTACATTTTCATGGTGGAAACAATATGAAGATTCATTTAGATACATACAAAATATATACAAGATAATAATGCAGTGGGAGAAACTAGCATTTGAGGCATCATGAAAGGCTTCCTATAGAAGGTGGCATCTAAGCTAAGATCTAAAAGTAACTGGGGATGCTAAGAAAGTTAAGGAAAGAATATCTTCTAGGCATGAGGGATAGCCAGGGCAAAGGCATAGTGAAAGGTGATTATCTTCCATATGTCCTCAAGAACACACCATCATCATCTTCATCATCAAATCCATCAGCATCATCACCATCATCTTCACCATCATCATCTTCATCATCATCATCATATTTCTATATTATATTGAAATTTACTAATGACTTCACCACAACTACACCTTGAGGTAGATTGTGAAAACACTACCATCCCTATTTTATAATTAAGGAAACTGAAGCTCAGACTAAAAAGTTCACCCTCACAGAACTCAAAAATATCCAAATTGAATATCAAACCAAAACCTCCTGACTATAGGTCCCGTGGTCTCTTCACTTTGCCTAGGTGTCAAAGAATTGCTATCCAGATTAATTCTGTCCAACCAGAGCTGTACAAAGGTGGAATGAGCATCCTGAAGGCTTATTGTATTTCTGTTATTGGAGGTCTTTTAATGGAGGCCAGAGGATCACTTAACAGGGTCAATGTCAGAAAGACAACTCTAATACTATAAGATCAGTTTTGGATTGGAATTTCTCCAACAAGAATCTCAAACTATGAAAAAAGCCAAAAGCCTGGACAAAAGCAAAAGAAAAAAAAAGTATCATCTGATATCCTCAACCCATATTTCCTCATCTGTAGCATGAAGAAAATAATCATAGCAGTTGTATCTACCTCACAGAACTGTTTTGAGAGCCAAATGACAGCATTCAGTGTTCCAAAAAACTTAAGAGTTGTTTTAAGCTATTAAAGCATCACTAAGACTTTTAGGACCCCCCTGTATATGTCAAGTATTTTGCAAACCTGAAGGTGCTGTTTAAATGTCAGTTGTTATTAGTGTTAATCTGGAACCCACCTTTGTGCCTCCCATCTTATTTCTCTCTTGTCTTTAATTCTGCCACAAAGAATTGCATTATTAGACTGCAGCCTCTTGGTGAATAGAGGTATGTTTGAGTTTTTCTTGTGAGCATAACCTTCTGATACTGTAATCTTTCATTAAAGAGTAAATTAGTTACAGAGTAAATATTTTAAGGTCCTGAAGTTCAAGTGAATATCTTGAGGTAATAAATAGTCATAGTCAAATAAAGCATTCATTCTTCTTTGGCCACCATCAATCTTAGACTATAGGAATTTGTCATGATGGAGGACCAAATTCTGGTTTATGGTCATACCAGAGAAAAATTAGTTAGCAAATTCTTTCTACAAGGTCTTTGTTTTGTATTCCTATTGTGGTCATGGGCTTGAAGAGAGATTATCTACCATAATTAAATGATGGCAGTTGCCATCACGAAAGGCATCTGCTTTTAAATTTCACTGTGTTTTGGAATTCCATACATGCCATATTTCACAATAGGGCCTCAAGCTTAGACAATACGCTCTCTCTTTTATTTGTAGTGACACACATAGTTAAGGCAAAAGGTTTTCCTTAGAGTCTTCCCATGATTATTATTCACGAAGGAAATATAATTCAGGAACTGACTGGCTATCCTTCCTGATGTGGTTCGACATATTTGTTCTTTACCCAAATTTGGAAAATGAGATTTTGTGAGATATTTCATAATTCAGACTACTTATGTGAAGGTTGACTGTAGTAGAAACCCAGACATATCAGTCATCTTGAGAACAGGACTTTGTACAGTGAAAAGAGTGTTGCTCTAAATGTCAGGAGGTAGAGGGTCTACTCATTGATTTTCAACAAATATGTTGTATGACCTTGGACAAGTCACTTAAGTCTCTCTGGGGCTTAGTTTCATCCTCTGTAAAATGAGAAAGGTGGAGCTAACTCTCCTAGGAGGGCCCTTCCAGCTCTAACATCCTCTAAAGTTACAAAGGGCTTTAGGGCTAGAACATAGGAAATAGTTATAAAATTTTGTGGCCTTGTATATTCCAGCGTGCTTGGGCAACATGCTTACTGTTTCCCTCATGGGGATAATAGAAATGAGAAAATTATGTGCTTTCCAGGCCCCTGGATTCCTCTGATTACAGGCTCCATATTCACATTACTACAATAGTATAAAGAGAAAAAAAATAAGATACAATTGGAAATATACCAATATCACACGAATCGCCTTCCTTATAAATAATCACCTATAAATAGTTTAATAGATTCCCCTTGAAATAATTCCGCAACTCTTAATGATATGCATTGTTTCCTTATGTTGCTCATAATTCAGAGAAGCCAATTTAAATTTCTGTAGAGTGGAAACTACATTTTCTCTCTCCCCAGTAAAGTACACTCCACAGAGCCTCCTAACTGTGGGTGTTCAGCAAGTGTTATTTGGGAACGGTGATTTGATGAATGATCATGATATGGAGTCTTTTTTTTTTCCTCTCAGATTTAAATTGCACAGGACAAATACATACATTATACCACATGCAGTATGTATTGGGCAAGATGTCAAAAGACAGGCTTTGGTCTCAATTCAATCACTAACTTACTTAGAAGTTAAGAAGTCCTCTAGTTCATTTCCTCATTAACCTCTTTGGACCTCAGTTTCCTTCTCTGTAAAATGAGGACTTGAAATAGGCCATCTGTAAGGTCTTTATCAGCATAAACATTCTATGTTCTGAGGTCTCTCCCAGCCCTGATATTCAGTGTTCTAAGTTTCCTTCAGGATGTAATGCTCATTGTTCTAACATTCTATGCTCTAAGAAATGTCATTTCTAGGGGTGGCTAGGTGGTGCAGAGAATAGAGTACTGGCCCTGGAGTCAGGAGGACCTGAGTTCAAATCCAGCCTCAGACATTTAAAACAAAAACTAGCCGTGAGACCTTGCACAAGTCACAACCCCAATTGCCCTCCAAAAAACAAAGAAAAATGCCATTTCTATGCTCTGAAATTGTGTGTCCTAAGGTACTTCCCTGCTCTAAAATTATCCACTCTAACATTTTGTGTTCTGAGATTAATGTGCAGTATTGATATTCTATTCTCAGAAGTCCCCCCAAATTCTAACATTCCATATCCTTAGATGCCTTCGAACAATAACATTCTATGTCCTAACATGTTCTGTTCAAAGGTTCCTTCCAACGCCAATAATCATGAAATCATAATATCTCAAGATTTGAAATGGACCTCAATGGCAAACCAGTGTGGCCCATACCCACAAAGAATCCTCGCTGTATCATTTATTCTGAGTGGTCATCCATCCTCTGCTCAGCGTTCTCCAGTGAGAAGGATGCAGTGGTTCCCAAGGCAGGCCGTCCCACTTTTGGAAAGGTATTAATTTTAGGCTGAATTATCCTGATGCCACGCCCAGATTGGCCCCTTTGTAACTTCCTCCAATTGCTTCCAGTTCTGTTTTCTGAGGCCAAACAGAGAAAATTCAACACAATCTCTATGTTTGAAGCTGACTCGAAAGGCTCTGGATATTTTCTCCAGGAAAGACATCCCTAGCTCCTTTAAAGGATCTCCAGGACCTTGGTATCCAAGCTCTTTGAGGTCCTAACATTTGATATTCTAAGTCCCTCCAACTCACGTATTTGGGGATGTATGTACTACATTCTACTCTCCTATGGTCTAAGCCTCCTTCTAGCTTTCTCTATGATCTATATGCCAGCATTCTGGGTTATTAGATCCTTTCTTGCTTTCAGATTCTAATTCTGTCATCTTACTGTGTGGCCTCAAAGAGCATGAGATATTATCCAGAAGAGTTAAGCAACAACAAGAAAATAATCAGGCGTTTCTTTTCTCAGCACAGATGTTCCTAGCACTACCAAGGAACAGACAGTGGGTCTGGGCTGGGCATAGGGCTGGGACAGATTGAGGTGGTAGTGGTCTTCTATGAACACGCTAAGGTCCTCCAAGTTTGATAGAAAATAAAAATGGTGCCAGGATGGATTCTCCTGACAGAGGGACAAAAAGCACTGGGCTGGTGGGAGACAGCCAGGGGTCAGTGAGCAAAGGCATCAGATGTTAACTAGACAGAGTGAGAGAAGGAAGGTTTGGTTGGTATCTTGTGAATCCAGAGTTTGAGCAGGAGGCAAATTGACATAGCTGAGAGTCAAGTAAAAGCTCCTCAGATTATTGACTGATCAGGAGAGACAGGAGGGCCTTTGAGATTCTTTAATCCAAATCCTTGAGCTTGTGGTAATATTGGGGAGGGAAGCTAAGACCCAGGGCAGTTATGTTATTTTTTCTTATCTCACTTAGTTTGTAAAGGTTCAAATGCTAAACTACCTTCACATTCAATACCCTTCTCTCTATACCAGGCTGCTTCCCCCCCCCCCCCCCTGCAAATCCCAAAAAAAAAAACAGGTCAAAAATGTTACTTCCTCTCTCGCTCTTCATTTGGCAAATTGTACCATGTTTGTGCTCTAATTCTATCCCATTCTATATTATAGCTATAGCAAAGTTATCAGATCACAGAATTATCAGATTTGAAGGGACGTGACCCAGATACCATCCAGTTAAGCTGTAGCAGAACAAGCATCCTCAGTAGTACTCACCTGGCTGGTGCTCATCTCATCTTTGTGTATTGACCCTCAATGAGGGGAACCTTCTTCCTCTTGAAGCAGTCCTTGACACCATGTGTAGCTTTCATTGTTAGCAAATTTTCTTCTAACTCTTAGTCAAACAAATCTTTGCCCTCATTGATTCCAGTGTCATTTCCAATGGTGTCCCCTCCATGCATATCTGGGCCTACGCAGCTCACGTGACTCTTACCCATCTTCTCCTGAGGGTTTGCCCCAGGTGATTCACCCCATGGACTAGAGGCTTTCTTCACTTTCTCCCAACATCATTATAATACCACTGGAGTGCTCTGACTGGCCACTCATTACCTGACTCTCTCGTACCATGACCAGTCCACATTCCTTCCCTATCATCCATGAGGCCTAAATCTTTTCTGATAGTAAGCCTAAAGATGCCTTTTTAAATCTTCTATCCATTATTTCTGTTTCTTCCCTCAAGAATCAAGATAAAACAAGGTTGCTCTATTTCCTGTGTGACAACTTTTCAAATACTCCAGCACAGCCAGCATGTCCCTCCTAATTCATCACTTCTTTAGACTAATTATCCCTGGTTTCTTCAATACATCTTTACATGGCATAGCATAATCTGTAGTCTGTTCACCATCATGGTTGATTATCCACCTACTTTCTGAATTGAGGCTCCCAAACTGACAATGTCCCATATGTGTTCTCTGACGAGAGCAGAATATGGCAGGACTTAGTTCTTTCTGCTCATTTTTCAGTCATGTCTGACTCTTTGTGACCCAATTTGATGTTTCCCTAGCAAAGTTATTGGAGTGATTTGCCATTTCCTTCTCCAGCTTATTTTATACATGAGGAAACTGAAGCAAACAGGGGTGAGTGACCTGCTCAGGGTCAATAAGTTAGTAAGTGTCTGAGGCCAAATTTGAACTCAGATCTTTGTGAATCCAGATCTGGCCTTCTATGTACTTCCCTGGCAGAGCTAATACATCTTTATCCCTGAATGCTACCTACCTATCCTATGGTTCCAATAGTTTTCTTGGCTGTCATATCACACCTCTAACTTATATTGAGCTTATGGGTTAGGGAAATTCCCAATTCTTTTTCAGATAAATTGCTGCCTCTTCCATCTTGGATTTATGGTGAATTTTTTAAGTCAAATGTTAGTATATAGTTTTCATATGTAATATTATCAAAATTACAACATAAAAAAATCAGTTGCCAAGCATTTATTCATCACTGAATAAACAACAGGGAGAAACCATTCACTAAGATCTGTCAAAACAAGTCAGTTGGCATTACTACTGTCTTTCTTAGTATATCCAGTGCTCAACACAGTGCCTCATTGCCGGGTACTCAGCAGGTATTTAAAAAAATGATGGTAGATCTGCCTAGTTGGCTTGCCATTTACCCCGTGCTAATAATAATGATATTAATAGTCACAGTTTATGATTTACATTTTTCTTATAACAATCTTGGGGTGGTGGAGTAATAGCAGAAACTGTGAGCTCATACCCCAATCAATTCCAAATACCCATAAAAATGATTCTAAACAAATTTTAGATCTGCAGAACCCACAAAATGACAGAGTGAAACACTTTTGCAGCTGAAGACAGCCTGACAGACTGGCAGGAAGGGTCTTTTGCATGGAGCACAGTCCTGCTTGGGCCCCTTTGGCACAAACTGGTGGAGCCGGCATCAGGGGACTGAATCACTGGAATTTGTGGCAGTTTCCAGACTTCTCAACCCACAAATGCCAAAGACAAAGTAAAAGATCAGTGGGGAAACTCAGCTGGACCTGGGTGAGAGATGAGCCAGGTCCAGCTCCAGCCCCAGAGCATGGAGTTGGTGGTGGTGGCAGCAACAGCAACAGCAACAGGAACAGCAGCTGCTTCCAGAGCTCCAGGCCCACAGATGGTAGGGAGATCAAGTGACTGATAAGAGGGCAATTGCTCTTGCTTTCTCCTGCTTGGATCTGGGTTGTAGTCTTGGGTGGCAATCCTGGGGTGAGGAGGAGCGATGGTATGGCAGAGGTTGTGGTAGCTGTGAAGAGTGAGTCTTCCTCACAGTTCTGAGACAGAAAAGAGGGCCTGTGGTCACTCACAGACCAGAGAACAGACAATGGTCAGAGTAAACACTTCTCTGATCACATCACCTTAGAAGAATTGAAAATTCACAAGTGCATAGAAGTAGCTCTGACAACAGCTATGCAAAACCCCAGAAATTTAGGACAAAGCATTCTCTACTCTGCAAGCAGAGTCCTACTTTGGCAAAGAGCTCGAAAACCAAGTAATTGCCTGGGAAAATGAGAAAACAGAGGAAAAACATCAGACTATAGAATCATTCTTTGGTGACAAAGAAGAACAAATCATACAACCAGAAGAAGACAACAGAGTCAAAACTCCTGCATCAAATGCCTCCAAGAGAAAGACTAATTGATTGTAGCCCATAGAAGAACTCAAAAAAGGATTTTGAAGATCAAGTAAGAGAAGTAGAGGAAAAATTTGGAGAAGAAATGAAAGTGATGCAAGAAAATAATGAAAAACAAGTCAACAGCTTGCTAAATGAAACAAAAAAAAATACTGAAGAAAATAACACCTTTTAAAAAAGACAAACTAAAATGGCGAAACAGGTCCAAACAACCATGGAGGAGAAGAATGCCTTAAAAAGCAGAACTGGCCAAATGGAAAAAGAAATCCAAAAGCTCACTGAAGAAAATAATTCCTTCAAAATAAGAATGGAGCATATGTAAGATTATGTAAGTATTATAAAACAGATCCAAAAAAAATGAAAAAAAAGAAGACAACATGAAATATCTCATCCAAAAAAAAAACTGACCTGGAAAATAGATCCAGGAGCGATAATTAAAAAATTATTGGACTACCTGAAAGCCATGACAAAAAAAGGACCTAGACATAACCTTTCAAGAAATTATCAAGGAAAACTGCCCTGATATTCTAGAACCAGAAGGTAAAATAGAAATTGAAAGAATCCAGTGATCACCTCTTGAAAAAAAAATCCCTAAAAGTAAACTTCTACAAATATTATAGCCAAATTCCAGAGTTCCCGGGTCAAGGACAAAATATCACAAGCACTCATGAAGAAACTTTAAGTATCATAGAAATGCAATCAGAATAACACAAGACCTACCAGCTTCTACATTAAGGAGTCAGAGGGCTTGGAATATCATATTCCAGAGGTGAAAGGAGTTAGGTTTAAAACCAAGAATCACCTACCCAGCAAAACTGAGTATAATACTTCAGGGGAAAATATGGTCATTCAATGAAATATAGAGGACTTTCAAGCATTCTTTATGAAAAGACCAGAGCAGAACAGAAAATTTTATTTTCAAATACAGGAATCAAGACAAGCATGTAAAAGTAAACAAGAAAGAGAAATCATAAGAGATTTATTAAAGTCGAACAGTTTACATTAAAAAAAAACAATCTTAGAGTATAAACTGTATAAGTATTATTGTCCTTCTTTTATAAGGAACCTGAAACTCAGGGAATGACCTAAAGAGTTTTCCACAGCTAAGTTTTGGAACGAAGATTGAAGGCTAGGTCCTCTGAATTTAATCCCAGAAGGCTTACTCCACAATGCCTTCTGTATCACAGTTTATAGGCTTCACAAAAAAAGTACCTATGTCTGGCTTGACTTTGTATCTCCCACAGGCCCTATTATGGTTCTTTGAATGTGATATTTGATAAATATGTGAAAGAGTGAATGAATGAACTCATCCCATTTGTTAAATATTCATACCAGGTTCTCCATTCTCTCTGCCTCTTTCGTATGGAAACTGTTGATTCACTGAAAGTCAACAAATATTTATCAATTTTATCAAGCCATTTTCATATGGCAGTCCCTGTATGAAGTGCCAGGGACACTGGGGAACATATTTTGGGAAGAGTAACAGAAGGAGAGCAGCCAAGTTTACAGAACACTTTCAAGTCAGTAAAAGATAATGAAAAGAATGTTGGGTTGGTAGTAAGAGAACCTGGATTCAAATCATTCCACTGCCTCTTACTACTTTTGCAATCTTGGTGATGTCACATGGTCTCTGAGTCTTGTTTTCCTCATCTATGGACAAAGACTGAAGCTGAAGCTTAAAAACTTTGACCACATAAATAAGCGGATGGGACCTATTAGAAAAGACCTTGATATTGGGAAAGATTGAAGGCAAAAGGAAAAGGGGACAGCACAGGATGAGATGGAGAGATAGTGTCATGGAAACCATGAACATGAGATTGACTTTGGGAGATAGTGAAGAATAGAAGGGGCTGGAAAGCTCTGGTCTATGGGGTCATGAAGAGTTGGGCTTGACTTAATGGCTGGACAGAAATAATGAAGTGAAGGGGATAGACGAAGACATCTTCTCAGTTTCCTTTCAGCTCTAGTTTTATATTCCTATGGCCCATAGCACATGAGTATTAGTAAAAGGAATTGGGAATGTTTAACCTGGAAAAAATGAAAAGTTTGGGGAGAGGAATGGGAAGGCATGGATAGCTGATGACAGCTTCCAAGTATTTGAATGACTGTTTCATTGAAGGAAAAAAATAAAACTTGCTATATTTGGCACTAGAGGCAAGAACTAGAAATAGTAGATGGAAACTACAAATAGACAGATTTAGGCTTGATGTAAAAAGCAAACAAATAAAAACCACCTTCCTAACAATGAGAAGGTCTCAAACAGAGATTGCCCTGACTTGGGAAGTAATAGGTATCCCCTCCCCAGTGGAGACCTTTAAAGAGTTTCTGGGAGACTCATTATCACGAATCTGTAGAGGGCATTCTTTTTCAAGTATGGACCAGCCTCAGTGGTCCCTGAGGTAATTCCACCTTTAAAATTCTGTGGCACATAGAACAAAGTCACCATGCTCAAGATTATACTGTAAAGGACCATTTGCCTTATTTCACAACAAGTTCTTTCTAAAACAAAGCCTTCTTGTGATATCTGGCATTGTGCTGGTGAGCTTCAGCAAGGCAAAAGTGTTCCAGGGCCAGGCTTGTTTAATTACTGTCTTGATTTTCATTTATATGAAGTGAAATGCTGGGAAGTCAAGTATTCAATTACATTTCCTATAAGCTTCAATTTGACCTGTTCTGAGAAATTTCTGTTCATACTTTGTACATATAATAGTATCAGACTAGAAGAGTTATATTGTACATTTAATCGAATTTTAGAATGCAGAATGTGAAGGCTAGAAAGTACCTTAGAACAAAGATAAGTAAATAGGATGTCAGAACTGGTAGAGTCTTTAGGATATAGACTGTCACCCATGGCCTTCCTGAGGCATAGTGGATTCATTTGAATTAGATAATAGGGCCCAGGACAATATTTTTAAAATAATATTCATTATCATAACAATAGCAATTATTATACTCATAATATTAATAATAACTTGCATTTATATTATTTTAAATATGTAAAATGTTTTACAAATGCTATGCCATTTGATCATCCCAATAACCTTGTGAGGAAGATACTATTAATCATCCCTATTTTACAAATGAGGAAACTGAGGCAGGCAGAGGTTAAGTGAGTTGCCCAGCATCATACAACTAGCAAATGTCAGAGATCAGATGTAAATTCCGGCCTTCCTGACTCTAGTTTTCTGCTCACTCTCCTATTTAACTGTTAGGAAATAGAATATTAAAACTGGTTTGAAGTTTGGACATAAGAGTTTCAGAGCTAAGAGGGACCTACACAATGTTAAAACTAAGAATGACCTTAGAATAGAGGATGTCAGAGATGAGAGGTACTTTCTGTAATAAAGATTGCTAGTAATAGAAAGGACTGGGGAAACTACAATTTTATGGCCAGAAGACTCTTTCAGTGGCTTGGTTTTACAACCTTTCATGGCTGAATCATGTCTTCAAGAGGAACCCTGATCTCACTAGTTGCAATGACCTTCTCCTTGAAATGACTATGTATTTTCTTACCTGTTTGCATATTGCATCTCTCCTCCACCCAGATTGTGAGCCACCTGCAGGCACAGATTTGTCCCATTCATAATTGTATCCCAACATCTAGCCTAGCTCCTGGAATGCAGTAGGTTAATAAATACTTTTACAACTTGACTTGTGGAGGAAAACATTTTGTAAAGTTTAAGGCATTATGTGTATGGTCTTATATTTAGTAAATAGGAGAGCTGTGGATAGAGCCTAGGTCTTCTGAGGTTTAACCCAAGCAAGATTTTGTGTGTACTGCCTAAAGTTGAATCTGTGTATCACCTCTTTCAGACCTCCAAATTTCCAATGTCATCCCAGCCCCTTGCCCCTGTCCAGCCTTGTTATTGGGGCGATGATTCCCCTTTCCAAAGTAGGGGACCAGCTGAGGGAAACACGCCTTGCTCACATTTCCATGAAGTTCAACACCCAGGGTTTTGAAACAGAAATCTCAACTGAAACGAAAACTGTGAAGATGTGAAATTCTGTGGGTGAAAAACTGTAGCTGCAAAAGACACAAAACAAACCATTCCTGAGATTCTTCAACCCAAACTGCCAAGATTTATCCTGCAAATCCCTGGGTGCAAGTTGGAATTAAACTTGGATGAGTGAAAAAACAAGACTGTGCCTGAGAAGTACATCGAGGCTGGGTCTACCTGACGCCAGAATGTTGGGATGAGTAATGAAAAAATCAGTCAATCATCTAAATATTCTAGCTATAACCAGCCAAAACCTGGTGATTCCAAATAGCTTGATGTGCAGTCTTGTGTAGACAAAATACACTTGGTGAAGACACATCCAAGAATAATCCATGTATGATCATGTATGCGAACACTGTCTACACATTGAGAGATGGGCCATCCATGGCAAAAGGGTATTCTGTGATTCCTTCTTTCTGTCTCTCTCTCTGTCTCTCTCTCACTGTCTCTCTCTGTCTCTGTCTGTCTATCTATCTCTCCCCCCTTCTCTTTCCTTGAAGAAGTTTCACAGCAGGATCTTATATTTAGAACTCAAAGGGACCTTAAGGCTTTCCAGGTCAACCCCTCTCTTTACAAATGAAAAGACAGGCAGAGATGGTTAAATTATTTCTCCAGAATAACTCAGTCATTAAATGTTAGAGGCAGGCTTTGAACCTAGATCTTCCTGTATTCAGATACAATATAATCCAACTGCCTTTCTGTACAGATAGAGAAAATGATGCATAGGGAGAAATACTTTGCAATTCCATTCTGAACCTGATTCTTACCAATAATGAATTATTGGCTCCTTGGGATGAGAAAAATGAGATCCCTGGCAAGAACTTAGGACTTTCTCCTAGAGTTTATGATTAAGAAAAAGATTGGGACTAGTCTGACACATGCGCTAGATTTTAGGAAAGCAGGTTTCAGAGGATTCAGAGGAAATATAGGCAGGAAATACAAGAAATGTCAGATGAAGCAGCATGGGAAAGCCTGAAAAATAAAATTCTGAAGACACAAAGAGAAAATATTCCAATAAGGAGGGAAATGGGAATTATCTGAAAAGCAAATGCAGAGCTCATCAACCAACTCAGATTGTTTTAAAAGATTCAAGTGAAGATGAATGCAAAAGGGTGACATACTACTATAAGAAATGTACCAGGAGGGCTAAATCTCATTATGAAAAGAAATCAAAGGAGAATCTAAGAAAATGTTTAGTTTTTAAAAGCTATATTGGGCCAAAGAAAGTTATTGATGAAGGAACAGGACCAGAACTCAGAATGCTCAGGGTGATAATTGACAAAATGAAAAAGGTAGAGAGCTTCCTTGTCTTTATTTTGCTTTGTTTTCTCCACATAGGAGAAAGTTCTTTGAATGGATAGAACATAAGTATCAGATACGTGACAACAATGGATAAAGTGCTGGGCCTGAATCAGGAACACTCCTCTTCCTGAGTTCAAATCTGGCCTCAGACACTTGCAAGCTGTGTCAAGTGACTTCACACTGTTTGCCTCAGATTCCTGGTTTTTAAAATTATCCAGAGAAGGAAATATCAAATCACTCCAGTATCTTTGCCAAGAAAACCCCAAAGGGGTCCTGAAAAGTCAGTTGCAACTGAAAAAGAGCAGAACCACAAAAGTAAGAGAGTTGTCCGAGGGCACCAAACTGCCTTTGAGTGATTCACTTCAATTAGCAGATAGGATTACCGAGTCAGCGATGTTTGAAATATCATGGAGAACAAGAGAAGTCTCCAGTACTGAACAGGTTCATGTGCCACCCTGGTTTTCAAAATCAGAGAGAGAGAATGAAGTCTGGAAATCATAGGCTAGTAAGTTTGATGTTGATTCTAGAAAAACACCATTTGGACTGGATTACTAAAGAAGTGACCAGTGTTCATGCAGCAAAGAGGAATCATCACCAAGATCAAGTGTATCCATCCCAACAACAGGTCCTGCCAGAGTCAACTCACTTCCTTTTTAAGGAAGATTTAAGATTACTAAACTAAAGACAGTGCACTAGAGCATAGAGTGAGAGCTTTGGAGGCACAAAGACCTGGGTTCAAATACTGCCTTTGACACGTACTGACTATGTGAACCTGTGAAGCTCCCAGTACTCTAGACAGTGTCTGATGAGAAATCAGAGGTGCTACCATCTTGCTTTGGTAGAGGGACTTTCCTTGCTAGTTACTGAGTTCACTACACCAATGAAATCCCAAGGCTGGTCCCTATTGTGAGGCATCTAGGTAGCATAGTGGATAGAGCAAACCTGGAGTTAGGAATACCTGGGTTCAAATTAAGTCTCAGGCAGTTAATGACTGTGTGACCCCAGCCAAGTCATTTAACCTCAGTTTGCCTCAGTTTCTTCAACTTCAAATGGAAATAATAACAGCACCTATCTCCCAGGATTGTTAGGAAGATCAAATGAGATAATGCTCGTAAAGTTATTAGCACAGTGACTAGAAAATAGAAGGTCTTCAATAAGTATTCATTCTCTGCCCCTTCCCTCCTATTCTTACTAAAATGGTAGATCAAGGGGATTCTAGAAAAATAATTTAATTGAAATTTAACAAAACATTTGATAAATTATATCACAATGTTATTACAGAAAGGATATTGAGTTGTGGCTTAGACAATAGTATAGTTAGATTTGGGTTAGTTGAATCACCAGGTTCAATGAGTTGGTGTTAAGGATCCAATGTCAGCATGACAGGAGGTCTCCAGTGAAGTGCCCCAGGAATCTATACTTGGCCAGAAATTATTGAATATTTTGATCAATAATCCATCTAATTGGCATAAATAGAATCCTTATCAGATGATCATCCTTGGCAGGTGATACAAAGATGAATAGATTGGTTTGCTAAGTATATGATGGAACTGAGATCCAAAAAGATAGCTGGTCTCAGTGTAATATGAATGTTAATAGGAATAAATGGTAGTAATAGTCTATATCAATTAATTACCTATGTAGAACACATTTCCATCAATAATAATTAAATATTATTTTTATGAAGCATGATACAGGGTATAGGGGAGAAGGATGGGCCAGTACAGGGACTCTAGGGAAATTTGAGGGGAAAGAGATATAATCTCCTATCGTAGCACTTTAATATTCACAAACATTCTTTATAATAAGCCAGTGAGGTTAGCTGTGCTACAATATAAGCTTCATGAGGGCAGGGACTGTTTCACTTTTCTCTTTCCCTAGAACCTCACACAGAGTTTGGGATATAGTATATGTTTGATTGATGATTGTGGAATTAATTATCTTTTTTCTAAGCCCGTATATCAAAAAAGAAAATAGAGGCACAGAGAAATTTAGTGAATTTCCATAACTAATGAGTGTCATTGCTTGGATCAGAGCCTGGAATTTTTGAGTCAGATTTTAATAATTTTTTTTTCTCATTCTGGGTACTAGGTTGTTCTTATGGAACAGCTTTGGGGGCAGCTAGGTGGCACTATAGAGGATAGAGTGCTGGACCTGGAATCAGTAAGACTTGAGTTCACCTTCAACCTCATATACTTATTAACTATGTGACCCTGGGCAAGTCACTAAACATGTTTTCTCATCTGTAAAATGGAAATAAAAACTGCATCTTCCCTCCAGGGTTGTTGTTAGTATCAAATGAGCTAATAATTATAAAGCACTCAGGACAGTGGCTGACATAAAGTTATATGTAAATGTTGTTTTTACTATTATGATTATATATTATATTTATTATAATTTATATTTTACTATCACTTATTTCATTTCAACTGCATATTGTATAATAAAAAGGAGTAGTAGCAGCAACAGTATCAGTAGTAGCAGCAGGAGCAGTAGTAGTAGTTTTGACCTGAGAGGCATGAGTAAAGGAAAGATAGTTAGAATCAGAGGTATGATTGGAGCCCAGCTCTTCTGACTCCAAAGTCGGGGCTGTTTGCACTGTCCAGGCAACCACACAAGGGGAGTCCAGGAGTGATAGTGGTGAGAAAACCATAGAGACAGCATTGCACCATGAGAGCAAGAACATTCATCACAGAGAAAATAGGTAGAACCGGAAGCCAGAGTGGCTCTGGGGTATCAACCACAGCTAAACCCCACAATGGGACTTTCACCAGCACATTGATCTTGGGGACGCAGGGAGTGAAATCAGTCTATAGGAGCTGCCTGAGACAGTGGGAAGAGCCATTGCTGTCCTCTGTATCATTATGACTAATTGTATGACCATGGACAAGACCCTTAATCTCTCAGTATCCCAACCTGCTCTCTGAGACTACAAGTGGCAGAGCTAGTCCTAATTTCTATTAATAGAAGCAGTTTCTTCATTGGGAGGTGTCTACACTGATGAAATAACTCATCTGGGCCAAATTTTTTTAAAGCAAATAAGGAAAATAAGGCTGGGGGGGTGGAAGTGACTTGGTCAGAATCACCCAAATCAGAAATGCCAAAACCAAGACTTAAACTCAGTGTATCTGCCTCCAATTCAGTGCCTTTCCCACATCACAGCTGACCATTATTTCTCCTAACATATAATATTCTATTTCCTGACTCCTGGTCCTTTCACTGGCTATCTTGTCCATGCCTGGATTTGCACTCTGTCCTCTACTCAAGTCAACAAAAATTTATCAAACACTTATTATGTTCCCAGACATTGTTCTAGAGATTTAAAAATGAAGCAAAAACAGTCCCTGACCTCAATGGACTTACATTCTAATGTGCTTCTCAAACTCCCTTCATTGTTGTTCAGTTCTGTCCAACTGTTTTTGACCCCGTGGACTGTATCATGCCAATATTGGGTTTCCTTGGCAAAGATACTAGAGTATTTTGCCATTTTCTTCTCCAGTGGATTGAGGCAAAAAGAAGTAGAGTGATTTACTCAAGGTCACACAAATAGTAAATGTCTGAGGCTGGATTTGAACTCTGGTGTTCTTGACTCCAGGCCCAGAGCCAAGCCGCCTTTTAAACTCCCTAGCTGCCTTTAAATCTCTGCTCAAATGACACTTTCTACATAAGGCCTATCCTATGCCCCCCAACTGGAAGTGATCTTCCCCCCTTTTACTGTGCATGTGTGTGTGTTTTAACCTAGATGTTTTATGTGTTGTTTGCTTTGATATATCTTAAGGTTCCTGAGGTCAGAGGCTGTTTCATTTTTGTTCGTGTCTTCAGCACCTAGAACAATACCTGGCAAATGGCACAAACTTAATAAATGCATGTTAACTGCGCTTCATTCATATATCACTTTAGTATTTGGTCTCAAATGAGTCTTATCTAGCCTGTAGACCAGGGAGTTCATAAACACTCAGCTTTGGTGTTTTGGGGTGTCTCCTGTGCACTAGATTCCTTTTCTCTGTAGTCAATTCAAATGTAGCCTTCCACCTGCCAGCTCTCCAGTTCCTCTCCCCTTTCCCTAGGAATCTGAAGGGAGGGGAGGATGTGAGGTTGGTTGGGATGTAAATGCCGTTGCTATTGCACCGTGCCTTTGGATTCTTCCTCTGACAAGTGTTTGGCATCTGCTAGCAGCACTTCTCATCTCCTGCTTTGTAATGTTGCCAGATTGAGAACCCGACTTTGAAAAAAAAGAAAGATATGGAGCTGTTAACAAATGCTTTTGTCATCTTGGGAATTGATTATTGTCGTGGTTTTCAAAGAAAAGTTGATGAGCATCTTGTCGCAATATTTACCTGCTCCTCCAAGGAAATATCAGCCTAAGAGAAATTCTTGGCAACATCCCAAATGCCAAGCACCCAGGGGACCTGGACTCATTCACTGATCACAGGTCCTTTGTTTTTTTTTTTTAATCTGTGGGATGGGCAGATTTCTAGTAAAGTACTTGAAGAAGAATTCAGGTCGAATGACACTGTAGTAATAATAGGAGTCCAGCTTTGATACTTGCAAGCTGTGTGGACAAGAACAAAGCAATAATGGACCCCAGGGTGTGAGTAGAAGAATCTTGATACAAAATACTTTACAAATATTACCTCATTTTATCCTTCCCAAAACCCTGGGGATCCTTCAAAACTCAAATACAATGCCACCTTCTGCATGAAATCTTTTCCTGTCTCCTCCTCTATCCCAGGTACTCTTTGTATATGGCACTTGCTAGGAGGAAAGAGACAGAAAGAGGTTTCATATATAATGAGGCATATTAAATATGTGTTTATGTGTGTGTGTTTAGAGGTAGAGAGAGAGATGAAGATAGAGACAGACAGAGACAGAGAGAGACAGAGACAGAGAGAGAGACAGAGAGAGACAGAGAGAGAGAGAGAGAGAGAGAGAGAGAGAGAGAGAGAGACCAAGATAGAATAGTCTTACAAAATACTAAAAAACCTCTTTTTTATGATTAATGGTATTTCATTTTTCCAATTACATGAAACAATCACTTTTGACATTAATTTTTGTAGTATTTGGACTTACATATTTGTCTGCCTCCTTCCCTTCTTGTCCCCTCTCCAAGACAGCAAACAATCTGATATAGGTTATACATGTACAGTCTTATTAAATATATTTCCATATTAGTCATGTTGTGAGAGAAGACTCAGAACAAAAGGGAAAAAATGAGAGAAAAAAGTAAAAATATTATGCTTCTATCTGCATTCAGACTCCATTGTTCTTTTTCTGGATGCGTATAACATTTTCCATCATGAGTCTTTTGGAATTTTCCTCAATCACTGTATTCCTGAAAAGAGCTAAGTCAGTTATAGGTGATGATCACACAATGTTACTGTTAGTGTATACAATGTTATCCTCATTCTGCTCACTTCGCTCAACATCAGTCTATGTAAGTCTTTCCAGGTTTTTCTGAAATCTTCCTGCTCATCATTACTTATAGTACAATAGCATTCCATTACATTCATCTACCATAATTTGTTCATCCATTCCCCAATTAATGGGCATCTCCTCAATTTCATATTCTTTGCCACCACAAAAAGAGATGCTAGTAATCTTTTTTTACATGTAAGTCCCTTTCCCTTTCTTATGATGTTATCTCTTTGGGATATGGACCTAGCATTGGTATTGCTGTATCAATAGGAATGCACAGTTTTATAACCCTTTGGGCATAGTTCCAAATTGCTCTCCAGAATGATTGGATCAGTTCACAGCCCCACCCACAATGTATTAGTGTTCCACTTTTCCCACATCTCCAACACTTATCAATTTCCCTTTCTATCACATTAGCCAATCTGATAGGTGTGTGGTGGTATCTTAGAAGTGTCTTAATTTGCATTTCTCTAATCAGTAATATTTTTGAAGATTTTTTTTTAAACGTGACTACAGATAGCTTTGGTTTCTTCTTCTGAAAACTGTCCCTTCATATCCTTTGACCATTTATCAACTGGGGAATGATTTGGGCTCATAAGTTTTATTTGCTCAAAAGCGTTTTTTAAAAAAAAATTCATGTAATTGGGGGTGGCTAGGTGGCTCAGTGAGTAGAGAGCCAGCCCTGGAGTCAGGAGGACCTGAATTTGGATTCAGCCTCAGACACTTAAACACACACACACACACACACACACACACACACACACACACACACAC
>NW_027185850.1:18663769-18694877 GCF_028583685.1 Petaurus breviceps papuanus
CACACACACACACACACACACAAACTAGCCATGTGACCTTGGGCAAGTTACTTAACCCCAATTGCCCTCCAAAAAAAAAATTTCATGTAATTGAAATTATCTATTTTAATAGTTATCTATCCCTTATTTATTCATAAATACCTCCATTATCTATAGATCTGACAGATACATTTTCCCATACTCCCTTAATTTATTTATATCACCATTGATTTCTAAATCATTCAACCATTCTAACCTTCTTTTGTTATATGGTATGAGATGCTTGTCTATGCCTAGTTTCTGCCAAACTGCTTTCTAGTTTTCCCAGTAATTTTAGTAAGATGATGAGTTCTTAGCCCCAAAGCTTAGATCTTTGGATTTACCAAATACTAATTTACTATGGTAATTTACTACTTTGTTTAGTGTAACAAAGCCAATTCCCCTGATCCACCACTATTTCTTAGCCAGTATGAAATTGTGTTGATATACTTTTTAATATACTTTGAAATATGTGATGCTAGGTCACTTTCCTTCATATTTTTCATTCATTATGAGTATGTATTTATAATGTTATCTCTCATTTGAAAAGTGTAGTTTATTATACAGTTTGGTGTAAAACATCTGTTAACCTCCCACTTCCACAAAGGAGTGAACTGGGGGTGTTTTCTCATATCTTTTCATTTGGCTCCTGGTCTTTATAATTCTGTTACTTTACTTTTGACTTTTTGGTGTGTAGTTGTTCTTTCTATTTACATTGTTGCAGTTACTGTGTATATTATTTTCTGGGCTCTGCTAACTTCATTCTCCATCAGCACATACAGATTTTGTCATGCATTTCTATATTCATCACTCACATTGTCACTTATAGCATAGTGATACTCCGTTATATTCCTGCACCACACTTTGTGTAGTTATTCCCCAATTAATGGGAACATACTTTCTTTCTAATTCTTAGTTATTATAAAAACTGCTGTTATAAATATTTTGAAGTATAGAGGGATTTTCTTCTTATCAATGACTTCGTTGCAGTATAACCCCAGAAATGGAGTCTCTGGCCCAAATAATAGAGATATTTTAGTAATTTTCTTTACATAACCCTGAATTGCTTTTCAAAATGGTTGTACCATTTCATACCTAAACAAACAATGTATCAGTCTATTTGTCATTCTACAACACCTCCAAAATTGGCTATTGTCATTTTTGCCAATTTGTAGAGTGAAAAATGACAAATGCTGGAGGGGATATGGAAAAGTTGGGATAATAATTCACTGTTGATGGAGTTGTGAACTAATCCAACCACTGCAGAAAACATCTTTAACTATGCCCATAGGGCTAGGAAACTGTACATACCCTTTGACCTAGCAATATTACTACTAGGGCTATATCCCAGGGAGGTAAAAGAAAAGGGGGAAGGGCCTATTTTTACAATAATATTTATAGCAGCTCTTTTTCATGACAGCAAAGAATTGGAAACGTGGGGGGTACCTGTTAATTGGGAAATAGCTGAACAAGTTGTGATCTGTGATGGTGATGGGATACTACTGTGCCATAAGGAATGATGAGCAAGATCATTTCAGAAAACACCTGGAAAAACCTATATGAACTTATGCAGAGTGAAGTGAGCAGAACACAGAGAACATTTTACTCAGTAGTAGCAATATTGTAAGAATGATCAACTGCAAAAGACTTGTCTCTTCTGATCAAGACAACGATCCAAGATAATTCCAAAGGACTCATGATGAAATTCATTCTATTCACCTCCATAGAAAGAACTGATGAACTCTAAATGAATATTGAAGATACATTTTTTAACTTTATTGTTACTGTTTTATTTTGTTTGTGTTTTATTTTACAACATGGCTAATATGGAAATGTTTTGCATGACTTCACATGGATAATAGATGTCAAATTATTTACCTTCTCAAAGAGGAAGGAGGAAGAGAAGAGAGGGAGGGAATTTGGAACTAATTTTTTAAGTGCTGATTTTTTTTGCATGGAATTGGGAAATGTTTAACAAAATAAAAATACAGACATATATGCATATGTATAAACACTGAAAAATAACACTGATTAGAAAAAGTATCACCTATAATTGGACCAATGTCAGAAAATAATTGTCAATCTCCTAGCATTTACTTTATTTTAAAAATCTCTTTTATTTACCTACTCCTTGTTACTTTATCAGTTATCATTACTTCCCTCTACATACACTAAAGTCCAGTATGACTGGACTTTACTGTGTTTGTATGTCAGTATGACTAGACTCCCATTGTTCTACACACATGACACTCCACCTATATCCCTATTCCATGTTTGGAATTCCCTTGCTCTGCACTTCCTACACTTAGACTTTCTTGTTTCCTTCAAGACTCAACTCAGACGGCACCTTTTACCTGAAGTCTCCCCTGAACTCTTCAACTACCAGATCAAATGCTCCCCAAATTATGTTCTCATCTTGTATGGATTCTGTATATAGGTGTGTACACTGTGTCTCCCCATTAGAACGTAAGCTTCAAGAAGAAAGGGAATTGTTTTGACTTGGCTTTGTATTCCCAGTTCTTAGTACATTGCCTAGCGCCTATTAAGCTTTAAAAAAAAAAAACGTTTGTTGATTGATTGCAAATATCTTTACATAAGGTATCTCATGCAAATTTGGCGACAACATTGTGAGATGGGTACCATGAGAATAGTTAAATCCTTATTTTGTAGATGAGGAAACAAGATCATAGAAGCAACATGACTTACCTACAGTCACACAGCTAGTTATTATCAAAGGTGGGATTCGAACCCATATCTTCTTGATCTTATATTCTATTCACTGCACCACTTACTATTTTGTAGTTACAAATACTGCTGATAAAAAGTAGTTATTTAATAAAGGTTGAATGAGTGCTCTGGTGATGAGATGATGCTAGACTTGTATTTCTTCCAGAGACAGTCAATTACTGTGTGTCTACTTGACATCTCAGGTGAATTTTAGAATCTATGAAAAATTTTTTGATCAATGAAATAATTTTGACTTGTGATGTTTAACATTTTAGGACTGTGGTGGCAGAGACAGGAAGGCCCCTATGTTTTCCTTTTCTTGACATTAATTCTATTTTTGAATTTCTCCATTTCAGTGTAAAAAGTAAGTCATATCTAATCCTTAAAGTTTTCCTTCCTTTATCCCAGTTCTTGTACATGGGCCACCAAAGAATAGAACACACTCTGTCTCAAACTCCTGAAGCCAGTGACAGACCATCAGATTAGGAAGTGTCTGCCACCTTCCCTGAAAAACTACAGATCCCCACCCAGCCCCTGCAAATGACCAGCAACTGACTCGATTTGAACCCAGCATGACTATAAGTACCTATGGGAAATGACTCTTATTTAGAAGTCCCCTTGCCCCATAGAGACAGTTCCCTATGTGCTAATTGATGTTTCTCCCTGCCTTGGCCTGTAACTATGAACCAAATAAAGACTTTTATTCATTTTCACCCTGAATTATTATAAAGAGAGCATTCTTCCCATGACAGACAGAACTTTCCTAACCTATAATTTCAAAAATATCAGTATTTCCAAATGGAAATCAAATATATGAACATCTCTAGGATTCTCGTCTTTCCTTTGGTAGCTATATGAAGCAAAAATCTTAAGTGCTGAGGGTGGTTTGGAAGGTGTGCTGAGAACAAACAAAATCAAATGATTCCTTTTCCCTTTGGTTTATTGCTATTATATGAAACCATTTCTGATAAATGGGAACCCAGCTGGCCCAGCTCATTACTGCCTGTCTTTCAGAACCCCTTTAGCTGGAGAACAGTCATGTTCCATTTTTAACCAAGAACAAGTTGTTTCCAATCATAACACAGGCCTCTTGGCCATATTAAGTTGGATTTCAAGAGACAATTAATTTGTGTGCTTAACTTCTGCCAGATGTGTGAGCTGACAGGTTGTGATGCAACAGCCGCTCATGAGGTCTCTGGGACCTTTCCCATGAGCTCATAGGCTGCAGTTGCTGTGGAGCGTGGCGGGAGGCTATGTTGGATTAAAAAGCAGAGGGTGCGTTTGCCGGTCACATCGGGGAGACTTGGCAGCAAAGGATGAACCACAACTTGTTTATTAGTATCTCTACTCCTCCCCTGCTGTTATATTAATATAATGAATTGTTCACAGGTGCTTCAAATGAGGTTTAGATGATCACTGGGAGCTTTCCTACCAAAACAGGCCAAATTGGGAAGAGCAGATGCACTAGCAACAGCTGCAATTCCCCAGCAAAAATACAAAGCATGAATTAATGAAGGTCATCACACACATTTGGCCTGAGTGGCCTCATAAACAGAGGGAGGTGTATCATTGTTTAACTTTTTCATGGCACAAAGGGAGGCCGTTTGACTTAAGGCTTTTAAAATGAGCTTTCTAAGAAAACAGTCCTAGAAATAGTACCATGGACAGAACCACACAGGGCCTGCCATATTTGAAGATATCCTCAAAAAGTCATTGTTCTGCAGGTGATGGGAAATAGTCCTCACTGTTAAGAAATCTTCCTGTTCTTCACCCAAAATCTGACTCCCTGAAACTTCTTCCCATGGATCAGAGTGCTACTTTTTGAAATCATATGAAATAAATCAGATCTCTTTTCCCCAGGACAGACCCTTAGATCTCTAATATATCTCCTACATGTCTCCTAAGTCCTTTCTTGTGTAGGCTATCCTGATAGCTATGATCTTGTTGGGATAAAGGAGAAATGGTAGCAACATCATTCTCAAGTATCCATGTTCTATCGTCCTCATTTTTCAATGGGAATCTTGTTGTATTTTTAGCATCATCCTTGATTATAACGTAAGAAGCATAGTTAAAGCAACTTAGATTTTGGAACGCAATTGTAACCCAGATCCTTCTGTGTAGCCCACTCCTCAGATATCCCCCCAAATTAATGTTAGAAATAATTATCTATTCAAATTCCAGCTATGAACTCCCACAAATATGCCTCCTTATACCAGAGAAAGCCAAATAAAACGTGAATTCAAAGCAAAATTTGTTTAGTCAAATCAAATAGAGAAGTAATCACTAGTTCATGGTGCTCCTTCCCAAATGGCTGCTGCCATGCCCCATGTCTCCTGTCAGTATTAGCCTCAGTTCCTAACTAACCCTTCAGTCTCTTTAACACAGCAGGAAGGGAACGAATCACCTCATTTGTTGTGCTAGGTAGATTTGCTTCAGTGACCCACTTGGAAGTGTCAGATTTTTAGCACTGCAATGAGAGTCATATAAGATACTTTTGACTTCTCTTCTTGTGACAGCTGCAACCTATAGGCTTCTGATTTTTCTCAGTACTTCAGGCTATGGGGTGCTGACTTTTTTCAACACTGAACCTGCCTCTCTAGGTCTCAGTCTCATCCTCTGGTAAATAATGGTGTTGGATAGGTGACCTCTGGGAGTCCCTTATAGATCTAGAACTATGATCCTTTGATCATATGAAAAGGTCTAGGGGGAAAAAGGGAACTGAGTTGGTCTATATTGGAGTATAGGAAAACCTGGAACCATTGGGTGAAATTTATTAATACTCTGATTTCAATGCAATCCAAGGAAATCTTCCCCAAAATTGGAGCTTCTGAACAATGGGGTGGGCTACTGTGATGGATAAGTGTCCTGTCAATGAAGGCATTTAAGCAGATGTTAAGGCACCATATTGGTAGGGAAGCTGCAGAAAAGACTCCTAAATTGGGTGGAAGGTTGGACAACTTTTTGTATAACTTCAAACCAGAAGAGACTTTAGGAATCATCTATTCCAACTCCCTCATTTTACAGAAAATAAAATTCACACTCATTGGGGGGGGGAGGATTACTTGTCCCAAGACAAACAGAAAGGAGAAAAATAATTTGAACCTGAATCTCAGAATCTCAGCATTGGAAGGGATAACACATGCTCCTTACTCTAGCTGATACTTAAACAAGAATACCCTCTATACTCATTTGACTTCAAAGCCAATGCTTTCTCCACTATGCCACCCTACCTCTGGAATGTCTTTCAGTTTTTTTTTTCATCTATTACTCAGTGCCCCAAGTAAAATCCTTCTATTGATATCAGAGATACCCACAATTTCATTTCCAAAGGCCTAGATTCTACTCCCAGCAAGACTCCAGATGTCAGGTATAATGAATGCCTAGCGACTGAATATAGATCAACTATAAACTCAAAAAATGGTCCATAGAGTAGAGCCCATGAAGATTCTAGGCACAGTGTGACTCACCTTATGATGATTCATGAGAGGAAGATGCTAGATTCCTATTATTTGGCTATTTCCACATTTCACCTCCATTCACCAAGCATGGATAAATTCCTGCAATTTCATCTGAGGTATCTAAGAAGAGAGAGAGTGAGCACTTGCCAGGGATGTAATATAGGGGATTTGTCTTCCTGGTAAGGATTAACTCGAAAATCTCAATTCAGGTGTTATATTCTATTATTATAAAACTCTCTCATTTGAATGACTTCTCTCCCCTACTAATGTCAATGACAGTGAAGAGTTATATAGACAAAAGAGGAGAGTAGTAAATGGCAGAATTAACATGCACTCATCAGAAAGGCTGAAATGCAAAAGTTATATGGTTCACTTAAGCTGGTGCTTGCTGGTAGCACGATAGATAGAGAACTAAAGTAAGGGTGACCTGAGTTCCAGTCCCGCCTGAGAAACTTACTAGCTGTTTTACCCTGGGTAAGTTATTTAAGCATTAATTGTCTCCGTTTCCTCATCTGTAAAATGAGAATAATAATCACTTTTATCTACCAGTGTTACTGTGAGGATAAAACAAATTTTTGCAGAATACTTTCCAGACCATAACAGTGATATATAAGTACTAACTATATTTTATGATGGTGGTGATTTGTGTCTTCATTAGTATGGGAATTTCTCCTTTCACGTATGGCTATAAATTAATAGATAATGTTTTGTAAGATGAAATTCAAGAATCAAATAATCACAATTGCAAAGAGTCAACTTTCGTTTACTGGCAGGAAACCTACCTGACAATGGAGCCTGTCCTAAAGTGGTACCCACTGCCTCAGGAGCCACCTCAGTCTGCACACTTGGACTTCATCAATGTCTCCAGAAACTCATCTTCTCACAAGATCAAATGAAATCTGAAATTCACACCTCTTTCTCATCTCCTACCCCTTAGGCTCGCCTTACATGTGACTGGGAAGGGTGGAAGATGCATATCACAGACTTCCTCCCAGATGTCCTGTTTAAGGAGGGGGACCAGGGCAGACACTGCATAATCTTCTTACCTTGATACAGGACTCCATCATGCCCCCATGTTGGATACCCTGCCTCCTACTGTGTAGCACAGTCTATGGCATATAGTAATTTTTTAATAAATGCTTCTTATTCAATGGAATTGAATTAAGTCCATAGATATTCAAGCACCAACTATGTTAAAGCATATTTCTTTTGAGCAGACCCATTCCTTCTATTAATCAGGACTTTTTTTTTCTCCTCCTGTGTGCCTGAAGAAATAAAAAAGCCATGCCTTCCCTGAGCAAGTATAACTTTCTTTCAGAAGATAAACTAAAAATACATACAATATGCTGGGAAATGCACTTAAGTCTCAGGCTGTAATTAATGTAAATTATGCCAGATTCATATACAATGTGATTAGACTCCTCTAGTTCATCATTTATGGTTGAATTAACAAAGAAGTTGATTAAATGGGAAAATTGATTTCTGTCGTTATCCTACCTCCCCTCTCCTTTCCTGCCTCCCACCAAACCTTCCCAGTTAAGTTTGTAGTAAGAAGATGTCTGAGAACCCCCAAACAGCAGATCTCAGAGTTGGAGTGCTGTAATTTAGCCAGGTGCATACTCCACGATGTTGCCTTCTGCCATATCAACAAAGGTCCAAAACAGGTTACAGTCATAGGAGTGTGGGAGACCAATGTGTCCCTTCCAAAGGCTAAAAGTCCAAATGGATAGCTTTAGCAGATGACTGGGAGACAGGGTCTTCTTCCTGGGTTTGGAGCCAAGATAGTTTTTTTTTTCTTTTTTAATTCCTGCTTTGGGGAAATTCCACAACAAAGTAATCGAAAGTGTTCAATGAAGGCTGCTTGGTTATCTCTACTACACACACTCTATAGTCCAAGCCAATTGCTTTCCTTGCTCTTCCTCAACATGACACTCCAGCTTTGATTTTTACACCTTTGCACTGACTATTTTCCATGCTTAAAATGCTTCCCTACTTCACTTCTGCTTCTGCAAATTCCTTGCTTCTTTCAAGCTCAGATCAAGTGCCACCTTCTATATGAGGACTTTCCTGATGTGTTCCAGCTGTTTACCCTGGTGTTATTTTTATGATATTTGCCCTAGTGCCAATGGAGAGCTAGGTGGAGAAGTGCACAGAGTGCTGGGCCTGGAATCAGAAAGACTCATCATCCTGAGTTTAAATCTGGCCTCAGACACTTACCAGCTATGTGACCCTGGTCAAGTCATTTAATCCTTTTGCCTCAGTTTCTTCATTTGTAAAATGAACTAGAGAAGGAAGGGGCAAACCATTCCAGTATCTTTGCCAAGAAAATCCCAAATGGGGTCACAAAGAATCAGAAATGACTGAACAATAACAAACAACAACAAATATATTTTGTATATTCTTTTGAGAGGCAGCATGAAGTTGTAGATGTTAAGTTAGACAAAAAGAACTGGGTTCCAGTGGTGGCTATGACACATAGTAGCTACTTGTCTCTAAACAAGTTATTTAACCTCTCAGTGTTTTGCTCAAGTCTCCAAGAACATAAGCTGCAGAAAAGGTGCCGACCTACATAAGGAGAGGGAGTTTCCTAACCCATTCAATGTTCCCAATAACAGTGAAATCACAAGGCCAGCTCCTCTACCTAGCCTTTGGATAGATTTATATATGGAGCGGCAATGTGTTCCAGTGGAATGTAGGCTCCATGAGGGCAGAGATTGTTTTGTTTGTATCACCAATGCCTAGCAACATGCCTGACATGTGACAGATGTTTAGTAAATGTTTGTTTTTGTTTGATTTGTATCTCCAGCTCCTTGCCCAGTGATTGGCGCACGCTGTGGTAGGTGCACAATGAATGCTAATTGATTGATTGATTGTCAGGAGTGGCGCAGGAGCTCCTGCGTTGGCATGAATTATTTGGGTTAGATATCCCTTCAGATCCTTTGTGTCTGGTGCTGACATTGTACTAGTCCCTGTGTGACTCTTCTAGCGATCCCACCTTCTGTTGGTTGGTATGACCACAAATATAAATGAAAAAAGCAGGCATTTTCATTTACAGAAGTAGATCTGTGAAAGGATAACCTTTAAAGATAACCACACTTACCTGCAGCTAGGACTGAGGTGTATTCATTAGCAATTTTCAATGAAAAAAGTCCAAAATAGAATTAAAGAAACTTAGGTTGATAAGATTCAAAGCTCAGGGGTGGCTAGGTGGCACAGTGAGTAGAGCACTGGCCCTGGAGTCAGGAGGACCTGAATTCAAACCTGGCCTCAGACACTTAACTAGCCCTGTTACCTTGCACAAGTCACCTAACCCCAATTACCCTGCCTTCCCCCCTCTAATAAAAAGATTAAAAGCTCAAAGGAGTTTCAGACTTCACTTAGTCCACAGAACTATAGAAAGTCAGATCTAGAAGGGAACTTAGAGGTCATCTGGTTTAATGTCCTCCTTTTACAGGTAAAGAAGCTGAAACCCTGGGACTGGACTTCATCCACACAGGTTTGGTGGACCAAAGGGTATTATTATATCAGGATCATGGCACAGTATGTTGAACTATGGCTGATCAGACTAATACAAGCTCAGAGGGCTCTACTATAGGTTAGACACAAATTGTGTAAACATTTGGAGGGGAAATGTTTCTCAATCAGTGCATCTCACATTACCTTTGAGCTACTGCAATTCTGCTTTGCTCATGGAGCACAGAGCCTTCTTTGCTGCAGGCACACCGTGCTGGGTGGCCCTGTGCCAGTGGGTCCCATGTCTCAGAACTGATTCCAAATTTCTTCAGAGAGACTTTAAGAGGGTACTTGCATCATTTCTTCTGACCATCATGTGAGTGTTTGCTTTGTGTGATTTCTCCATAAAAGTCTTTTAGGCAAAGGTACTTTTGGCATTTGAACAATGCCACTGCCCAGCCCATCAGAGTTTTGTTCCCTTCAGTAGAATTTGAATGCTTGGCAGTTCAGTCCAAGAAAAGATCTCTGTGGACAGTACCTTATCTGGCCAGATGATTTTCAGAAGCTTCCTAAGACAATTCAAATGGAAACTCTTCATTTGTCCTGGCATGGAGCTGGTAGATTGCTCAGATTTTATAGGCATATAATGGTGAGGTCAGCACAACAGCTCTGCAGACCTTCAGCTTGATAGGCAGCCAAATAGCTCTTCTCCCACCCATTCCTTTGGAGCCTCACAAAGATTGAGTTAGCTCTGGCAATGTATGCATCAACCTCATCATCTGTGTTACATCCCTGGAAGGTATACTGCCAAGGTAAGTAAACTTATCCACACCATTCAGAGTTTCTCCATTTCTTGTTAGCTGAAGGTTCCCCATATAATTTGTGCTGGGCTGACTGTTGACAAATTTCTGTTTTTTTGGTGTTAATCATCAGAGCAAAATTAGCACAAATGGCAGAGAATTGACCATACTCTGCTGCATCTCAGCCTCGGACACTAAATTGAGTACACAATCATCTGTGAACAAAAAGCCATGCATCAATTCTTCTTGTACTTTTGTCTTGGTTTCTACTCTTTTCAAGTTAACTAATTTACCATCATTGTGGTAGCTGACCTTGATGCCATTTTCATCCTCATTGATGGTGTCCCACAGCATCACTGTAAAGATCATGTTAGAAAGCATGGGAGCAAGCCCACAGCCTTGCTTCACTCCATTGGTAAGTGGGAAAGTGTGAGAGCATCATTCATTATATAGAACCCATGCAAACATGCCATCGTGGAGCTGGCATTCAATACTGATGAACTTTCTGGGCAATCAAATTTTGCCAGGGACATTTAAGCAGAGGGCTATTCCTAAGTCTGACATTTGTTCTATTACATCATTCTGTACCAAATCCTCAGTAATTCACTTTGCGTTTTTAGAGATTACAACCTCTTTCTGGGGTTCCTTTTGTTTCTTTGAAGAAAGAATTGGGGGGAGGCCATGTAGCACACCAAGTAAGAGCACCGGCTCCAGTGTTGGGATGACCTGGGGATCGAATCCAGGCTCAGACACTTAGCACCCACCAGAAACACCTGGCCATGTAACCTCGAGGAAGTTACTTAATGCCAATTGCTTAGGGGTGGCCAGGTGGCTCAGTAAGAGCACTGGCCCCAGTGTTGGGATGACCTGGAGATTGAATCCGGGCTCAGACACTTAGCACCCACCCAGAAACATCTGGCTGTGTAACCTTGAGCAAGTTCCTTAACCCAGATTGCTTTGAAAAAAAAAAGAAAAGAAAAAAGAAGTGGGTTGGGGTAGACTTGATTTTGTCTATATTATTTGCTCCTATGGCAATCACAGGAAACAATTGTCCTCTAATATTCCATCCAGCTTAAACAGTCACATATGATTATGCTATCTTCTAGTATTGAGATAACAGCTAGCCAGATTTGGAACTCAGACAAGGATATGAATATTTCTGAATGTGAATAGATATGGAGCCCAAGTAGCAGATAAGGACTGAGCTTGTGCATTGTGTCAAAAAGCAATGAGATCATTATTTTCCTAGAAAAAAATGAAGAGAATGGAATGGGTCTTAAGCCTACATCTTTCTTTAAATGCTGCATATTTTAATCCCTTGATCCTCCAATCTCCTTTTCTAAGTTCTTCTTACATTCTCCTCTTTCATACATTCTATGTCCTACCCAGTCTGACCTATTTACTGATCCCTAAAGCTGGCATATCATTTCCTACCTGTGCGCCTTTGAGTGAGCCATTCCCCATGCCAGAAGTGCCCTCCTTCCTGATCTTCACCTCTTAGCTTCTGTCAAGTCTCAGCATAGGCAAGAAGCTTTTATGATCTTTCTAAGTGTTAGGGCTCTCTATCTCTCCCTCAAGTAATCATTTATAATAACAATAATAATTTATAATGGCATAAAAATTATAATAGAATAATAACAACAACTAGAATATATATTACACTTTAATGTTTGCCAAATGCTTTATACTTGCTGTTTCATTTCATCCTCACAACCGCTCTGGGAGGTAAATGCCATTATTACCCCCTTTTTATGATTTTTTTTGTTGTTTTTGGAGGGCAATTGGGGTTAAGTGACTTGCTCAAGGTCACATGGTTAGTTTTTGTGTTAAGTGTCTAAGGCCAGATTTGAACTCAGGTCACCCTGACTCCAGGGCTGGTGCTCTATTCATTGTGCAATTACCCCCATTTTATAGATGAAGAAACTGAGACTGAAATAGGTGAAGTGACTTTCCTAAGGTCACACAGTGAGTCAGTTTGGGCTTTTCAGAATCCAAGTCTGATACACTAGCCACAATGGCACCTGATTCCTTAAATACATAAATATAATTTTATTTTTTCATGGGCATCACTCCCCACCCCCAGCAGAATGTAAGTTTGTGGGGTTAGGGGCTGTTTTTATTTTGTTTGCTTATTTTTGCTTTTTCTGTGTGTCTTCAGTGCCTAGCACAGAGCTTTCAGCATAGCAGGTGATTACTAAGGACTTAATTCTGCTTAATTCACCTTAGACTGAATTCCTGTACATCAGGGCTCATTAGCTCCCATGAAAGTGATGCAGAATCTTAACACAAGGTCCTCCAGCCTTTGATTTCCTCCTCAAATACTGAATCATTCCAAAGGGCTTTAATTATCCAAGAACACCACAGTTGACATCATTAGAACCCAGATACACTCATTCGAATTGCATGTGCTTGAGATATAGAGATAGTTGACAGGAGCCAAAGTCTTCCTATTGAAATTGCCCTGTGTATTCTAAGGGATCACAAAGCCCTCTCACTTTTTTTCTCCCCTGCTGAAACCACAGCAATCTCTCAGTGCAGGGATACTACATGTAGATAGCCTGATGTGCAGACACAAGCATTTATAGAATTAAGAACTGAGAGCTATGGGCTTTCTTTCTTATTCCTAACACTGTGCTATGTGGAAGGGGTTTAATTTTCCAGACCACAAGGAGACTCTTTCCAATCTAAATATAACAATAACAACAACAAACAAGTAGCATTTATATAGAGCTCCCTTTGTGCCAGGTACAGTGCTAAGCATTTTACAATTTTTATCTCCTTTGATCCTTAAAACAACTCTTTAAGGTCAGCGCTATTATTGTCCCCACCTTAGAGATTAGGAAACTGAGACAAACAGAGGCTAAGTGACTGGCTTGGGGCCACATTTTAATTTGAGTCTTCTGACTCTCAGCCCAGTGTTCTATCCACTGAGTCACCTAACTGCCCCACAAGAACATATTAAATATATCCACTAAATGCGTGGTACTTAAAGATAAAAAGGAGTTAAAAAAGGTCTTTCCTTCTTTTAGAAACAGTTCTATGGGTTTACATCTGGGCGTTCTGTAGGCTGGGGGGCCTGTGATAAGGAACCATTCCCTTCTTTCTCACCACCAATGCACGATTCTGCAATTTATAATCTAAGACAGTAACAGGTTAAATGATTTACCCAGGGTCACACAGCCAGTTCATATCAAAATAATGACTTGAACCCATATTATCCTAAATTTAAAGCCAGCTTACTTATCCCATAACTGTTGCCTCTCAGGGTTACATATTTCTAGAAAATAATGACAATGACTTATTTACTTCATCCATAAAGTTTCAGGAAGCATTTCCTCACAATGACCAACAATGAAGTAGAGAGTGCAAATATCCCTATGTCCATTTCATGGATTGAGGAAATTGAGGTTTATAATGGGTAAATGCCTTGTCTCCCATCATATAGCTAATGTCAAGGTCTCTGGGCACCAAGCCTAGTGTTTTTTTTAACACCACAGGAGGAGAGAAAGAATTTAGATTTGTGAAAATCTAATAAAAATAACACAAGGCATATGACCAGCAAATTAAGCACTTTCTATATGTCAGGCATTATGTTAAGTAAGTGCTGAGGTACAAATAGGTAAAAACTGTGTCTGCCCCTAGGGAGCTCAAGTTCTTTAGAATTTATGGTCAAAACCCAAAAGCAGAACTGTATGGCTGGGTTGTAGAGTCAGAAGGGAGTAATAAACCATTATGTAACTGGAAATCTTAATGCTTTAAAGTTTGCAAAGTTTTACATATATATATGCAAATATGCATATGTATATTCATATGTATGTGTACATATGAATATATGTATATACACATGTATGTGTGTATATACATGTGTGTGCACACACATATGTAAACTCATTGATCCTCATAACAAGTTTGAACTGGGGAGGGAGGTGCCATGATTTTCCCCATTTTACTCATGAGGAAACTGAATGACAAGTTTAAGTGACTTGCTCAGACTCACTGTGCTAGTAAGTGTCTGAACTAGGATCTGAACTCAGGTCTTCCTGACCACAAGTCTTGTTTTCTACCCACTGTGATACCTAGCTACCTTTCTAATTTCTTTTATTATTATTACTTGAAGTCATAAACATATTAACCAAATCAATCCTGCTTCTTCTAATAAAAATATTGATTTTATTAATATATTTAGGAGTGAAAGCCAGGAAGACCCAAATTGAAGGCTTGCATCTTATTTCTGACGCGTACTAGCTTTGTTATCCTGACCAATCACCCCACCTCAGAGAAGCTGCAACCTGCTTTGGTAGAAGGAGTTTCCTCAGTTGGGAGTTCCTAATACCACTTTAATCCCAGTCCAGGTCCTATCCTAATACTACCATTCCTTCTGAAAAGGGTGCAACATTTACCCTCTCCAGTGTCTCCCAAGACCAGACACACTCTTCTGTTCCTCTATGTGTGTTGTCTCCTTCCATACCCATTAAAATATAACATCCTTAAATGTAGAACCTGCCTTGCTTATATATTTGCATGCTTATGCCTAACACAGTGCCTGGGAAATAGAGTTCTAATAAATTCTCCTCACTCATTCATTCATTCATTTGTATTTATAATAACTAGCATTGAGAGATGCTAGGTCATGCTAAGGAAAAATAAATCACAAATGGGCAAAACTTTCAAGATCCTGTGTGTCTTTTTTATGCAATTTTCCCTTGTCTCTCTTCTCTCTACAAACCCCAGCTTCCCTTTTTAAAGGTTGTCTTACCCTTTAGAATGTAGGCTCTGTGAGGGCAGGGACTATTTTGCTTGTATTTGAATCCCTTGCCTTTAGCCCAGTGACTAGCAAGGACACTGTAAGTGCTTACTCTAGTCTTTACCTTCCCATGCCTGTCCTGTCTTACTGTTCCTCTTCAAGGTCCTTGACACTCTTGTACTTTCACTCCCTCCAATGACCAAACTTGTCTCAGGTAGAGATCTGAGTGACTGTCAATAATGATGTTTCCTCTCCCGGGAGTGGTTTAAGATGGATGTGGAATCCTATGGACAGAAATGTTCAGTCCTAGCCTTGCCAGGAACTGATTTTATCACTTTGAAGGGATGGCTGGTAGGTCTTGCCAGGATGGAAATATCTCTATTCTTACATTTCTTTTGACCCTGAGGAGATAATGACTTTACCTTTCTATTAAAGGAATGCCATGCACTGATGACCAAGTTGGACTGATTTTTCTTCAGTTAGGAACCTTTTTTCCTAAATCTACAAAATTACCTGCTCTTCATATGTAGGGTCTGGTATATTCCATTCACCCATGTAATTATTAGCACGTTGGGGCTTACAGTGCAGAAGGGTCATTGGGGTAAAAAGGATCACAGAGAGTGTGCCAGCTTCTTACCGATGTTGGAAGGACCTTTAGCCAGCATAATTAGAGAGAAATGGAATTTCCACTGTTGGACTTTGAAAATTTGCCCCTACCAACTTTCATATGGAGAGCCCAATAGGACTTAGGAACCATAACAACCATTCAGAAGCTCATGGTATTGGATCAGCACAGTTGCAGTGGTTCTGGGCTCCAAAACATTTTCCTTTCATGTCTATTATTGTATATTCCTCATCCAGTTAAAGGTCTCCTGGGGCTGGGGCAGCAGCTTACAAAGAAGTTGTGAAATGTGTGTGGCTTGCCAAATGGACAATACCATAAGGCTCTAGTCATTCAGTGAGTCAAGAGGAAGCGATTTGTGATGAGTGTATGCCCTTGGAAGAACTCTCCCTCTCTGGTTTGCACACTGAGGTCACTCACTACTAGAAAAAATGCCTCGTTTTTTAAAAAAAATGATTAGAAAAACACCCAAAAACGAAATTTGCAAGCTGTACTAGCTTCTTCTATAGTTGCTAGTGGGAATATAGGAAAGTTAGTATTTGGTGCAATTCAGGAATAGTCCAGTAAGTCCCCCTCAAACCAGTGTTTGCTTCTCTTCTTGACCCCCATCCCTTTTCATCTCTTACTACGAAAACAGTAACTGCATAAACACTACCATTGATTCTGGAAAGAGTAAGTCAATAGACAATCCTATGGTACCATTCACTAATCCCCTTCCTCCCCAGACCAGCTTCCTATATGTGGTGTCATACTCAATAGATTGGAAATTCCTTAAGCTCAAGGACTATCTATCTTTCTTTTGCTTTTTTGCCCCCAGAGCTAAGTACTGTGCCTGGAATATAACAAGTATTTCACTCATATGTTCATTCAGTCATTAAGAGATTGATAGTAGGCTTAGGTGCAAGGGAGTTATTTGCCTTCAGAGTGATAAATGTGTCAGCAGCATTAAAAGTCAGATTTTTTTTTTTAAATGGAGGTTAAATCACCTTCAAAGTATAGTTCATTGTTAGGGGGTAAGATTTAAAAAGAAAAAAAAATTGAGTTCTAGACTTGAGCTGAATCAACTGGGTAATGTATCCCCCTTTGTTTGCTATGGAATCAGGATGGCAGAGTTGTAATGGGCCTGAGAAAGCTTCTAGTGTGAACTCTACCTGAAGCATCAATCCATATGACAATAGGAAAAACAATGGTCATCCAACCAGGGCTTGACAGACTTCTGGGCAAGAAACATATTTGCTTCTGAAGCAGTGACTTGAACATTTCCAAGTAAATTGATTGTTAGGAAAGTCTTTCTTACTTTGATCTAGAATTTGCTTCCTTCTAGCTTGTATGGTGAGTGCTGCCCTCTGGGCTCAAGCTGAACAAGAACCTTAGCCCGTCCTTCAGATACCTGAAGATAAAATTCAAGTGTTTTCAGTTCACTCTAAGAGAATTGAAATTTCACAAAGAAAAATAAATTTTCTTTGTTTTGCTCCAGACATGGAGTTAGGAAGGCCTGAGTTAAAATCTGAGCTCGAGAACGTTCTAGCTGTGTGACCCTGGGTGAGTCACTTAACCTCTATTTGTCTCTGTTTTCTTCTCTATAAAATTGAGATCATAATAGCACCCACCTCCCAGTGCCTGGCATATGATACAAAGTATATAAATGTTATTGTTGCTGATGCTGCTGTTGTTATGCTGCTAAGAATATCAACATCGGGGCGACTAGGTGGCACTGTGAATAGAGCACTGGCCCTGCACTCAGGAGGACCTGAGTTCAATTCTGTCCTCAAACACTTAACACTTACTAGCTGTGTGACCTTGGGCAAGTCACTTAACCCCAATTGCCCTGCCTTTCCCCTCCAAAAAGGAAGAAAAAAGAATATCGCCATTTCCAATGTCTGGTGTAAACTAATTCTTCTGTATGAATGGGATGTTAGGCAATGCAGCATGGCAAGGCAGATGGACTGCTGGCTTTGGAATCAGAAAATCTAAGGTTCAGGTTTATCACTGACACTCCCCATGTGACCATAGAAAAGTCGGTCTTTCTCTGCTTCCTTTGTAAAATGGAGATAGGGTTGTTGTGACACTCACAGACATGTATGTGTGTATGCACACACACACACACACACACACATATATATATATATATATACATACATATCATATTTTAGTGCATGCAAAGCATTCTATATGCATACATACATTTATATCACTAATGCATGACATTTGTTGTTCAGTCATGTTTGACTCTTTGTGACCTCATTTGGGGTTTTCTTAGCAAATATATTGGAATGGTTTGCCATTTCCTTCTCCAGTTCTATAATTCAAAACATAAGTGTTCCATTCTGTCCTACTGCTGCAGTTGAGGCAGGAAATGTGCAGTGCTTAGAGTTTGGTCAGGCATCGAAGACACCAAGGTCATCTATTGCATCCTGAGCCATAGTCAGTTATCTTGACTTTTGTCTTCATAGATGAGGAACTGAGACAAACAGGGTTAAGTGACTTGCCCAGGCTCACACAACTATTAAGTATCTGAGACCATATTTGAACCAACAAAGATGAATCTTCATGACTTTAGACCCGTTCCTTTATTCCACTGAGCCATCTAGTTGCCCCAGTGCATAACATGCTTGTCAGCTATTATAAATATTTCTTTTTATTGGCCTAGAAAAGAATTCTGTCAGTAATATGGCATTTATTGTGGAATCTTTTGGAGGGGGACAAGCATTATGGTTAAGGACCTCTTAATAGAATTACTTTAAGTAGGAGTGAATGCCTTCAACAGCAACAAAATACTGAGCACACTTATGTCATTCCTATACCCCTATATTAATGCATGCTGTAGATTTTCTTTGTGAAATATTGTGTTCCTGAGTTTGAGAGCTTATCCAGGTATCTGAAATCTCTAATTTAGTCTCATTGGGGAAGCTTTAGATTTCCTTCAAAATTGCCATGGACTAAAACATCTTTTATTTTTCAATTGGGTTCCAAAATTTAAGTTCAACAAACATTTAGTTTGTTTGTTGTTCATTCTACTAACCCTCTACTCTGTTCAGTCAACAAACATTTATTAAACACTTATTTTGTTACAGGTGCTGTACTAAGTATCAGAAATAATAACACAAAGTCCTTGACCTCAAGGACCTAATAGTAAAATGGGGGAAAATTATAAATAAAAATAATCTGTTGGTTGGGAAAAAAAATAACATTGCTTGATTTCTCCACCCACTTTTCACATATAAAAAAGTCTTACTTTACAAAATAGCCACATGACTAAAATCATAATGGAGGGGAGGAAAAGAAGGGGAAGCATCTATTTAGTGCCTACTGTGTGCCAGGCATTGTGCTAAGAGCTTTATAAATACTTTCTCATTTAGTCCTCAAAACATCCTGCAAGGCAGGTTCTACTATTATTCCATTTTAGAATTGAGGAAACTGAGGCAAACAGAGGTTAAATGGTTCTCCCAGGATTTCACAGCTAGTAAATGTCTTCAGCAAGATATAAACTCAAGGTTTTTGTTTTGTTTTGTTCTCTGACTTCAGGGCCAGTGCTCTGGCAGATGGGGCAGTCAGGATTCTAGTTTAGAGTTGTGAAGACAGGGCTGCCCGAAGTGTCTTAATTAAAATGCAGTTCCTCAGAGGAAGCAGACAATCAAAGAGAAACAGGCCACAGTGGGGTAAGTTACTTAGGGAGTATAAGCTTCTAGAGACAAGAGGTTTCTTTAGCATGCTAAAACAAAAAACAAAAAAAACAAAAAGAAAGGTCATGAGTTCTGCCTAGACAATTATAGATGCTGTGGAAATAGCTAATTTTAGATATTACAGAGAGTTGTTTTGCCCGCATGAATCTCACACTCTAGTAGGGAATCTGATAACTAATAATTCACTAATTTATATTAGGAACTGTCTGAGGTGCTGAACTACTGACTAAGGGAGAGCTGTCCAGAGGTGGAAAGCTCACCTTTTGGCAAGCAGTAAACAGCTATAGTATGTTAGTATTGGAAAGGCACCTTAGCTGCCATTTAGTCATCTCCCCCAATTTTACAGATAGAGAAACTCAAGACCATAGAGGGACTTCCTCAAGATCACTCAGGTAGCAAATAATTAGTTATTAAGGAAGCTGAGTGAGAACATCACCATCCTGATAATGAGCTGAATAATTGCAGTTACTAAGTCTCCGTGAGGAGCTCAGAGCCTCACTATCTCTATGCTTGCCAGCCTCCAGAACAGCTGGAATATTTTAGGAGAACAAGCCCAAGAGTGGACACTACAAATAACCAGAACTTTCTTATAATCCTTACCTTTTGTTCTTTGGAAAGATAGCCCTTTCTCTGTTGTGGTACATTTTGTGGGCTAATAGGTGCTCAGTTCTAAAGAGAATTTGAGACTATCCTTCTCCCCTATTCCATTTCTCATACCTCCTCACCATTATCACCCACTGCCTTCTTCCACACTTTCATTACACAGAAATGGTATATCTATTTTCCTTACTAAGAGTAATATTTACAACAATTCCCTAGGTGCCATTCTTTCCAACTACTTCAAGTCCTTACTCTAGCTATCACCCCTCCTTGATTATGCATCTTTAATCTCTTTTCTCTACTATTCTACTCTCTGAACCAGACCACTTAAGACTATGGCTGATAGAAGTTAAGTCACTCCACTCTGCTTTCCATGGGACCATGCAACTACTTCATCCTTGCCATTTTCTGATAGTCCTATACCACCAGCAACAACACCACCCCTTTCCATTTCTTGCTTTCTAAAATGCAATAAAAATCAACATTTTCATTGCCTCTGAAAAGGGTATATAAATTAGTTCATCTTTTATTTGATTTTTTATTTTGGTAAGTTAAACCCATTTTCATGACCATTTATACCCCCTCCCCTGTATGTGTTCTCTCATTCATTAGAATGTAACCTCCTTACAGGAAGGGGTTGTCTTTATTTTTATTTATATACTCTCTTTTTAGCACAGTACTTGGCATCTAATAAGCATTTGATAAATCCATCTTATTTATTATTTCCAGTAGGAATGAATTTTCCTTGTGAAGGTTCAGTTTGTTTGTGTCTCTCAATGTAGGTTTGGGAAGAACTAAGAATGATTGCATAGACAGGTTTGGAAGGGAGTATTTTGTAGAGTGAATTCCTGTTGAGTTAGGACTTCAATAGGATGTCTTTTGAGATTATTTTGAATCTTGATTCTTTTCTGTAATTATTTAACTATCCCTCTCAGTGTTGTACAAAGTTGAAATTTCACAAATATACTGTCTGTATCATTGACAAAATCGAAGCTAAAAATATAAATCAGCAGTGCCAAGGAAAGAGCTCAGTGGGGCCCCAACTAGACATATTGCTCAACTTTACCATTAATCTGTTACCCAACACTTTTTGAATATGGTTACTGGATGAATTCCACACCCACCTAACTGTTCTATCCTCCAATCCACATCTTTCAATCTTGTCCAAAAGGATATAATGAGATTATTTGTCAAATGTCTTATTGAAATCCAGGTATTCTCAGCCTGTGGCATTCCCTTGATCATACTATGTCAAAAGAAAGAAAGAAAGAAATGAGGTTTCTCTGATGTTTCTTTCTTCTAATGAGAAACTATGCTGACTTTCAGTGATCACCTGTTCTCTTTCTAAGGGTTCACAAATGATCCCTTTAACAACCCATTTAATAATTTTACCAACAATCAGTGTCAAATGTATAAAGCTATGGTTTTAAGTATCTCCCTTCTCCTTTTAAAAATAGGACATTCCCACCATTTCTAACCCTACAGCAGCGCTCTTATTCTCCATGGTTCTTCAGCATCTCAGAAATTATATACCCACAGGATCTCATAGCACCCTGGAGTGGAGTGTATCAGGGACTTGTGACTTATCCTCAAGTTTCTGAGACCATAACAATATTAACAATTATAAGAGGAAACCTAGAGATGAAACAGAACATACCACATTGCAATCAAATGAAAACACATAATAAGGGGCATCACGGATACAGGGCAGTGTTTAGGGTCAAGAAGTAAGTCCTAATCTCATCTCCGCTCTTATTAATCGATTGAGTATTGGCAAGACATTTCAGTCAGTCAGCCAGTAAGCATTTATTAACTACCTACTAGGTATCAGGCACTGTGCTAAGTGCTAGGGATGCAAAAAGAGGCAAAAGACAGTCGCTCTCCTCAAGAAGCTTACAATCTAATAAGGAAACAATAATCAAAGAAACATATGAAGAAGCAATATGAATTGAGTTAGGAAATAATTGACAGAGGGAAAACACGAATTAAGGGAGTTTGGGAAACGCTTCCTGGGGAAGGTAGAATTTTAATTAGGACTTGAACAAACCCTGGGAATCTGGGAGGTAGAGATAAGGAGGGATACTGTTCCAGGCATGAGAGACAGCCAGAGAAATTACATGGAGCTGAGATGGTATATCTTATTTGAGAAATAGCGATGCGTGCAATACCACTTCATTGAAAAGTATATGGTGACGAATAAGGTGTAAAAAGATTGGGAAGGAGGGAGGGGTTGATTAGGAAGATGATTTTGTATTTGATTTTAGAAGTAATAGGAAGCTACTTGAAATTTTTTGAGTAGCCAGGTGACATGGTCATACCTGTGCTTTAGGAAAATCACTTTGGTATCTACATGAAGAATGGATTGGAGTGGGGAAAGACTGGAGGCAAGCAGACCCAGCAACAGGCTACTGTAATAGTCCAGGCATGAGGTGCTGATTGTCTGCACTAGAGTGGCAGCAGCATCAGAGGAGTGAAGGAAGCATTTTTGAGGGGGTAAATAGTATTTTTTCCAATTACATGTAAAGATGGTTTTCAACATTCATTATTTATAAGATTTTGAATTTCATTTTTTTTCTCCCTCCCTTCCCTAACCTATCCCCCAAACAGCAAACAATCTCATATAAGTTATACATGTGCAATCATGCAAACTTATTTTTACATTAGTTATGTGAAAAAAGAGAAAAGTCACAAAAAATTAAAATTATATGCATTGATCTGTACTTAGACTCTGTTGTTTTTTTCTCTGGATGTGTATAACATTTTCTAACATGAGTGTTTTGGAATTATCTTGGATAATTATATGGCTGAGAAGAGCTAAGTCAGTCATAGTTGATCATAATGAAATGTTGCTGTTACTGTGTACAATGTTCTCCTGGTTCTGCACACTTCAGGTTGTATCAGTTCGTGTAAGTCTTTCTAGGTTTTTTTTTTTCTGAAATCTGCCTGCTCATCATTTCTTATAGCACAATAGTATTCCATTACATTCACATACCACAACTTGTTCAGTCATTCCCCAATTAATGGACATTCCTTCAGTTTCTAATATGAAGGTAGTATATTTGAGAGATGCTTCACAGGTGAAATCTACACTCCCTGGAAACTGATTGGATGGAGGTGGGGTGGTGTTGAGATGGTGAGGGACTAAGGATGACTGAAGTTGCAGGCCTGGGCAACTAGAAAGATGATAGCACCCTTGATAGCAATAGGGAAGTTTGAAAGGGAGAAAAACAAAGAACTATGTTTTGCATGTTGTATTTAAGATGTCTAATGGCTATCCAATTCAAGATGTCTGAAAGATAGCTGGAGATGTGAGATTGGAGGTCAGTGGAAACATTGCTGCAGGAAAGGTTTGAGAATCATCAGAATAGAAATGATAAGTAGCTGGTTAATTGTGCCTTACACAGTGTCTGGCATATAGCAGGTTCTTAATAAATGCTTGTTTTTAATAAATAAATTATCACCTCCCCCCATTAAGTTTGTTTTGAGGGTCAAAAAGAGATAGTATATCTAAACGACCTTGTAGACTTTAAAAGGTTGTAAAAATGTCAACTTTTATAATGTCAGTACATAATTTTCATTCATTCAGGGGACAGATTAATACTAACCTAGAGTTGGTAGCATATGATACTTTTATTTTATATAGTCATTGTTTCTAGGGTTATTGATTTCAAATATTGGATCAAATGATCTCTAAAGTCTCTGGCAACTCTGAATGTTATAATCGTGTGCTCCTATTAGAGTTAGCAAATTGGATAAGAGTTCCTGAATGGGATTAGTTTTAGGGAATAGGGTTAGCTAATAGCCAATAAGGTCACTGGATAGATCAGTAACATTGAAACCTGAGATAATGAGCAGGATTGTAACAGTGTTGTGATCTCCAAAAGTCATTATAGGCTTCTATAAATTGTTTTAAAATAGTCTTTAGGACTCTCAAAGTGCATGTAGGTTCTTGGAAGGAGCCTATGATTTCTCTTTTTTTGGCTATCTTCCACATGTTTCTTGGGACAAGGCTCTGGAAACAGAAGATACTCAGGAAATTATGCTAGCTTTTTTTTTTCCTGAGACAGCAAACTAAAATCGACAGGTGTCCTTTGATGTGACTGACCCATCTAACATTTCGCATTAGGACACCATCATGAAATAAAATTCTGGGAACCCAATCCAGTTCTTTATTGACCTCTCTGAAAATGAAGAAAAGAATTTCCTAAGGAGTAAATCCTCCTTCTAATATGGGATGAAATATTTTGATGATGCTGTGAAAGATTAAGTGGAAATTGTGTTCACACACGGGAGTACAGGGCTTGCATTTTATAAAGGCATTAGATATGTTGCCTCACAGAAGCAGATACTTATTAGGCTGGCCTCTTGTGAAATTCCATGAGAATCCTAATGGAGTTTCTAATGTCGCTAGGAAGGAATGAGATGGGTAGATGCTTTGAATTGCAGGTAAATAACTAGGCAAGCTGTGAGACAATGAGCAAGATGCTATTTAAGAAATATAAATATTAGTTACAGAGTGAACACAGCGCCTAGTCTCTCCTGACATATGTGCATGGGTTGAGTGCAAAGAACGCTGGATTTGGATTCAGAATACCTGGGTTTGAATCCTGGCTTGCCACATTTCTACCTTCTCCTACGGTGAGAACTCAATTTTTATCCCCCTGTCCTTAACATAATGCTTTGAATTCACAAAGCTTAATAAGTCTTTCACAGAATCATAGCATTTTCCAGACAGGAAAGACCTCAGGGGGCATATAGACCAACTGACACATGGGGAGGAGAGAGAAATAAGCTTTTATATAGCACCTACTATGTGCCAGGCTCTAGGGAAGAATTTGACAAATATTATCTTACTTTTTCCTCACAACCACCCTATGAGGCAGTTATTATTATTATTATTATTAATTATCATCATCATCATCATTATTTTACAGTTGAGGAAAGTGTGGCAAACAGAGATTAAGTGATTTGTCCAATCATTACAATGATAATAAGTATCTGAATTTTTACCCATCCTCAGGTTTTCCTCACTCTAGGTCTAGCACTCAATCTATTGCCCCCCTGAATCCCCTCCCCAACACCCCAACAACCTCTCCTTGGATGTCTCTAGTGATAAGGAGCTTGTTACTTCACAGTGCCATCAACTTCACATCAGAACAGCTGTAATCATTAGGAAGATTTCTGTTTTGCTTTTATTTGATTGATTTTTATAGAGCCCAGATTTGCCATTCTCTGAAACTTTCACTCAGTGGTACTCTTCAAAGCCTAGCAGATTGAGTCTACATTATTTTCTTTATAGGTTTTCAAGAGTCATAGTGAGTGCACTAAAGAGTAGAGTAGAGTATAGTATAGCATGACAATATTGACTAGAGAGGTGGATTTAGAATCAATAAAATCTAGATTCCAGTCCTGATTCAAACTGGTTGTGTGACCCTGGGCAAACCACTTAATTTCACAGTGCCACATTGTTGTTCAGTCATGTCTGACTCAGTGACATGCTTTGGGATTTTCTTGGCAAAGATACTAGAGTGGTTTGCTATTTTCTTTGGCAGCTCATTTTTATAAATAAGGAAACTGAGGCATTCTGAAATAAGTGACTTGCCCAGGGCCACATAGCTAGTAAGTGTCTGAGGCCAGATTTGAACACAGAAAGATTAATCTTCCTGATCCCAAGGCCAGCACTTTCTCCACTGTACCGTCTAGCAGACCCTAGAGCCATAGGCAATTCTTATAATACTCTTAAGTTGTTGCAGAGAAAGCATCAACCTGAATTGTTAGGGGGACTTCCCTTACTTGGGAGTTACCTGCAGAGATAAAGGCTCGGTCCATTCCCTAACCTATTCAGTGCTAATAGTCCTACCTGATAGAGGGCAGAGAAGGTAGAGCTAGATGATCTCTTGTGGTCCTTAAATTCTACTTTTATCCTGTACTTCCAGACAAAATAACATTATTCGTCCTCTCAATAAATGATTTCTTTCCTTTGAGATTAGTAGAGCTCTGAGCCTGGAGTCAGGAAGATCTGAGGTCAAATATGGCTTCAGACACTTATGAGCTGTGTGACCCTGGGCAAGTCACTTAACCCTGTTTGCCTCAGTTCCCTCATCTGTAAAAGGAGAAGGAATTTGCAGACCACTCCGTTATCTTTTCTAAGAAAGCCCCAAACGGGGTCGTGAAGAGTCTGACATGACTGAGATAACTGAACCACCACCACAACAATAACAATAACAAAAACAAGTATAACTACAGATCACTATCCCTGTAAAACCCATGCTCAAAATGAGGAGCAGAGTAATGAGAGTGGGAAGGGACTTTGGAGGCTCAATGATTCAAGCTGATTCAATTCTGTTCTTATCACTAATCCCTCCCTGGCAGGTAAGCCACTGTCAGTAATCTGGGACAAAGGAGAGGGGCCACACGATTGCACAAGGGTAGATGTTGCCTCAGCTTTCAAAAAAGATGAAAGAAGAGTGTCATAAAGTGACAAGTCAGTGAGTTTGACTTTGTTTCCTGAGAAATTCTAGAACACAACATTAAAGGGATGCTTGCTGAACATCTGGAAAAGCAAGCTATGATTACAGAAAGCCATCCTGACTTGAAGAACAGGCCATTCTTTATTTTGACAGGATTGCTAAACTAGTAGATAAGAAGTTTGTGGATGGAGTTCACGTAGGTTTCAGCAATGCTTTTGATCCAGGATCCTATGCTATTCTCAGGAGAAGATGAGAGGGATGGGTTAGACAGTGATATAATGAAATGGAGGCAGAATTGGTGATGTGGCCCAAATCAGTGGTTGTCAATGGCAGGAAGTTTCCAGTGGTGTGACCAAGGGATCTGGTATTAGTTCTGTGCTACACAATGCGAACACACACACACACACACACACACACTTATTATCAATGATATAGACAAAGGTACAGATAACATGTTCATCCAATCTGCAAAGGACAAGTTGGGAGGCATAGGTAACAAACTAAATGGCAAAGTCAGGATCCAAAAGATTCTTGGCAGGCTGGAGCACTGGACTGACTTGGATTAAATGAAATTCAATAGCAGCAAATGGAAAGTCTTGTTCTTGTGTCCAAAAGTCAGCTTTACAAATACAAGATGAGGGGGAGGAAGGGATAGACATTAGTAGTTCTACAAAAGATCTAGGGGGGTTTGGGGGACTGCAAAGAAGCTCTCAGTAGGGATGACAGGCTAGCAAGAAAGCTACATTGAGGGGCATCTAGGTGGTGCAGCGAATAGAACATCAGTCCTGGAGTCAGGAGGACACAAGTTCAAATCTGACCTCAGACACTTGACACACTTACTATCTATGTGACTGTGGGCAAGTCACTTAACCCCAATTGCCCTGCCTTCCCCCCTCCAAAAACAAAACAAAACAAACAAATGAAAAAAGAAAGCTACACTGATCAAGAGCATTGAGAGAGGCTTGGGTTCCAGGAATAAGTGAGAGTGCTCATGCATTCTGCCAGGACCAGGATTCATCTTGAGTGCTGTGTGTGATTCCAGGCACTCTTGGATATGAAGGACATTGATAAATGACAGTTTCCATAGGAAGGCAACCAGAATGGTGAGAGGTTTTTAGTCTATGATTTATGATGAATAGCTAGAGGAACATGACATATATATTTTGCTATAGGAGGGCAATTGGGGTTGACTTGCCCAAGGTCACGCAGCTAGTTTTTGTGTTAAGTGTCTGAAGCTGCACTTGAACTCAGGTCCTCCTGACTCCAGGGCTGGTGCTCTAGTCATTGCGCCACCTAGTCACCCCAAGGAACATGACATTTTTAACCCGGAGAAGAGAAGATTTTGGAAAAGGTAGGGGACGTGACAGCTGTCTTCAAGCATTGAAAGGGTTCTTTTGTTTTACTGTTATGGGGATAGCCTCCTGGTTTTCGGATTACTCCTTAACAGTTTTTTTTTTCTGTCATCAGGCCATTTGTCTTGCTTTGTCTTATATACATTGCTATTGGTTCTGTCTTTGGTGTCTAAATAGAAGAAATTCGGTCCATGTCCCACAGGGCAGCCCTTCAAATACCTCAAGTCAGTCACAGTGCCCTTCACTCCCTACTCTAGTCTTCTCTCCTCTCCTTCCCTCTCTTCTTCTCTTCTCTCCATCCTCATATAGCAACGATTCAGTGCCCTTCACAATCCTGGCTGCCCTCCTCTGGATTCTCTCCAGATTTTCCATATCCTTCCTAAAATAAGGCATTCACAATCAACAGTGTTCTAGATATGTCTAGAGGACAGTGGAACTTTCATCTCCCTAGTCTTGGACACGGTACTTCTATTAATGCATTTCCCAGTATTTCCCCATCCTCAGCTAGAATTAGAGTGTTGTCTTGAATTCATATAGTCCAGTTTTTCTTATTTTCCATTTGAGAAAAGATTGAGACCTGGAAAACTTAAGAGTGATTTTCCCAAGATACCAGGTTAATAAGTTACAGCACTAGAATTTGAACTCAGGTCCCTATGACTCCAAGCTGAATCCCACTTCCATTCCATCACTTAGCAGTAATCAGAGGCTTCTCATAAAGAAGAGTCCCAAAGTCAGAAAAAAAGGAGAAAAGGGAATTGGGGGAAATCTGAAATGGACCGGTGGTGGGGAACTTTTGGCCTTGAGTCCACATGTGGTCCTCTAGGTCCTTAAGCATGGTCCTTTGACTGAATCTAAATCATTTCAAAACGATTTGCTCTGTAAAACTTGTACTCAGTCAGAAGGCCACACCCAAGGACCTAGAAGGGCATATGTGACCTCGAGACCACAGGTTCCCCACTGCTGGAATAGATTCATCTTACTGCATCTGAGAATTAATTGTTATAGGAAGAGATGCTGGCTGATGATAATCTGTCCAAATAGCTGAACACCAGCTTCGAAATCAGAACTGAATCAAGTAAAATGTAATAGTAAATGTTGGTCTTATTTTGCTATCCTTCTCTTCGATTCCTGGAATTTGAAAGACTTTTCTCCTTCCCTATCAGCCAATGCTCAGGACTCAGGAAACTGTGCATTTCATTATCCATCCATTCCCACACATGCTAACTAGCCCAGGGACAGAAAGCAGTGGAGACTGACCCTCCAAAGTTGGTACACAACTAATAATACTCATTAGAATTATATATCTGAACAGTTGATAATGCTACCAAAAGTGCTGAGACAACATAGAGCAGTGTTAATAGAAGCCTAGTGTCCAGAATGAGGGGGACAGAGGGCGGTGATGGAATCCCTAATGTCTATGTTGGTCAGAGAATTTTGGGAGTTCTGGCTTCTAATTTGGACACTGCAGTGTATTCCAGAAGGGATATTGCTGAATTTCCAAGCTCCCTAAAGCATGGCTAATAAGGTAGTGAAAGGAATGGAGGCCAGGCTATAGGAAGATAATTTGATGGAGTATTGCTTGAAAGTAGTTGAAAGAGAGCTAGATTTGGAGTCAGGAGTTTGTTGTTGTTGAGTTGTTTTCAGTCACATCTGGGTCTTTGTGACCCTGCTTTGGGGTTTTCTTAGCAGAGATACTGGAGCCTTCTCCAGCTCATTTTATAAATGAGGAAACTGAGGCAAATAGGGATAAGTGACCTGTCCAGGGTCACACAGCTAGTAAGTGTCTGAGGTCATATTTAGAATCAGGTCTTCTTGACTCCAAGCCTGCTGCTCTATCCAGTGCACCTAACTGCCCTGGAGTCAGGAGAGTGGGTTCAAATACTGTCCTGCATCTTCCTACCTGTGGGATCTTAGGCAAGTGACTGCACCTAACTGGGACTCCACAAATGGATGGGACTAAATGGTTCCTAAGGGCTCTTACATCTCTAAGACAATTTCCAGTTCCAAGTCCAGCACCCTGAGCCCCCATGACTGCACCTTACACATAACATGGCAACAATGTGTGAACAGGCATACATATAATGTCCATATGTATGTGTTGTGTATATACACATATTTGTAAATGTATGCATATATACATGCATACATGTGTGTGTATATATATTTCTTGAATTGATAGGAGGATTATCTTCAAATGTGTCTGAAGCAGAGCTGAATATCGTGTGTGTAGATCTCCGTGGGGTAGAATCAAGACCCAAGGACTGACTCTTACAAATGACAATTTTGTCTCACTATAGGGAATGGGTCCAGCTGAGGCTAATGCAAGAGGACCATGAGACCAGATGTTCTCTAAGCTTCCTTCATGTCAATTGCATTCTCATAAGCCTTTACTGAGCACATACTATGAGCCTGGCACTTGAGGCACAATGGCAAAAATAGCATATTCAAAAACCCTCAAGGAGCCTCCACTCATCTTTCATTTCTCTAACTCTCTTTTCATGCAAGAAGGTCATGGATTTAGAGTCAATGGAACTGGACCCCAGTCCCCCAGCAATACTACTTACTGTCTGCAAGACAACCTTAGGCAACCCTCTTTATCCCTCACTCCTGGCCTCAGTTTCCTCATATGTAAAGGTAAGGGGTTGAACAAGATGATGTCTGAGTTGATTTTTGTTATAGGTCTATGGTCTGTAATTTGAAGGACTCTACTGAAAGGTCTTGATGCCCCAAAATATTGCTTTTGCTGTTCTGCCACAGTTTGAAATTCCAGTATGAGAAATTATTTATTTTGGGGATATTCTATTATACTTCTAATAGGGCAAAACTAATGATACTTTACATTAAGTTAAATATACAGGAGGGAGACAGAGAGAAAGAGGGAGGGAGGGAGGGAAGAAGGGAGAGAAGAAGAGACTCAGACAGACAGAGACAGTGAAGGAGAGGGAGGAAGAGAGACAGAGAGATAGAGAAACAGACAGAGAGAGAAGGAAGAGGAGATATAGAGATAGAAAGAGAGCCACAGAGAGAAACAGAGGTGGAGATAGAGAGAGGGGGGAGAGGAGGAGAAGGACAAGAGACAGAGACAGAGAGAGACAGAGAGAAACAGAGACAGAGGGAGAGAAAGAGAGAGGAAGAGACTAAGACAGAGACAGTGAAAAAGAGGGAGGAGGAGAGACAGAGA
>NW_027185850.1:18694977-18705406 GCF_028583685.1 Petaurus breviceps papuanus
AGAGAGAGAGAGAGAGAGAGAGAGAGAGAGGGAACTTTCATTAAGTTATGGGGGCAAATACAAACCAAACCAAGTCTTGCCTTTAGCAAGCTTACATTCTAATAGAGGTTGGCAGCACATATAGGAGTGCTAAAATGGTAGGGATGGGTCCAGGAGAAACATTAGCAGCAATCACAGGAAGTCACTCGTTTTTATTTAATAAATAACTCTTTTGGTGCTACTAGGTGGTACAGTGAGTAGAGAGCCGGCCCTGGAGTCAGGAGTACTTGAATTCGGATCCAGCCTCAGACAAACACACACACACACACACACGCACACACACACACACACACAAACCTAGCTGTGTGACTTTGGGCAAGTTACTTAACCCCAATTGCCCTCCAAAAAGCAATAAATAAATGAATGAATGAATGAATGAATAAATAAATAAATAAATAAATAAATAAATGAATGAATGAATAGATAGATAAATAAGCAAATAAATAACTCCTTTTAAAATGCTTCAATTCATTTTCAACTGGCTCAATTTTTAAAAAGTAATTAAATACTCATCTTTTAGTCAGACTAGCATAGATGATAGGGAGTCAATCATGTAATCAGAAAGACCTGTGTTCAATTTTTATTCCTGATGTCTGCTGACCATGATAGGGTCACATTTGAGCTCTCAAGTTACTAACCAGTTGCTATCCTGTAGCTGTGGAGGAAATTTCCACTTCAGGGATGCCTTGTGCTGCTGAAATCAGACATTCCTGCCAAACAACAAATAAAAGAAAAACCTCAGACAACTTTCTATATGAGTAACCTTGAGAAAAGTCTTTTTTCTTATTCAGACCTGAGCTTCCTCATTTGTAAAATTAGGAATGTTAGACTACATAGCTACTAAGGTCATTCAATTTTTAATGTATGATTCTGAGATGCTTCAAATCCCCTTCTAATGCTAACCCTCTGTGGGATTTTGGCTAAGAGATTTAGCCTCCTTGGGCCTCAGGTTCTTAACCTGTGAAATTGAAGAGTTGGAGGTCCCCCATAAGGTCCTTCCCTTTCCGTTCTATCTATGATCCTATATCAACATATAAATATACACAAAGTAAGTAACAGGCGATTGGAGTGTGGGGGGAGGGGTTAGTAATGGCTAAATGGTAACCCCCCCCTTTCTGTTATGCTATGCTATCCTGAGCACATCACTCAACTTGTGTGCATCTCATTCCTCCCACAAACCTGCAGTGCATTAAGTGAAGGCCCAGTACCAATGACTGTTAGCATGTAAACAGGTAATTATTTTTTGTTACATTTTCATCATCACAGATGATCTCAATGTCAGCCATTTCTCTGCCCCGAATGCCTGAGTGGGTGAAAGGCCCCTTGATTTTTTCAGCTGGTCATTAATTCTAAATATGAAATGCATTCCCCATCAGTCACATTGCTGAAACAACACTGAGGTTTAGAGTTAACCCATGTTGACTTTAACGTGGGTTCCATAAAACAGAGGTAGGACATGAACTGAAGAGAGCTGGAGATTCTTCCAAGTTCCTCAGGGGGAAAAAAAAAATTATTAAGACTCCCTCTCAAATTCCTTTATGCTACATTAATTTCTTATCTTGATTATTCCTACATTATACTTGGGGGGTTGGAAGGGGAATCTGTGAGGGTTGAATGTCCTCCTTGAGTACCTGCAATGTAAAGGTATGAACTCCAACATTTTACATTAAAACAGAACAGATTGCTTACGGTAACCATTGCATAATGAACTAGGGATACAATGAGGAATTACAGTTCAAATTACTTATCAGGTCTTTTCCATTTTCCTAGTTTTTTAAAGTAGAAAATTACTCAGGATAATTACAGCAAGTTAATTTGCATTCATATTACAATTCAGTGAGCAATTACATTCTTTTTATTTAAAAAAATTTTATAAAGTGTGATTTGCATCAGCATGTTTCAAAGGAGAAAATGGAATTAGCCACCTCTTCCTTGTGTGCATGTGGACCCTGGGTATATATCTATTGCACTGGCTTCGGTTAGGAAGGAGTGAGATGAGAACACGTGAAAAGGGAATCATGGTGGCTTCAGGAACGTCTAGAGAAAAGAAAAATAACTGGATTTTATATAGCCATGGCAAGGTTGCAACACACTACACGCAAAAAATCCAACTGGAACCTAACAATAACACTATGAGCTAGGCATTATGGGTATTACCATCCTAATTTCACAGATGAAGTAACTGACTCTTAGAAAGGCAGCTAGCTAGGTGGTCTAGTAGATAGCACGCTCTACTGAGAGTCAGGGAGAACTCAGTTCTAATTCTGCCTTAGTCATTTAGTAGCTCTGTGACCTTGGACAAGTCCCTTATCCCTGGGCCTTAGTTTCCTCCTCTGAGGAAAGGTGAGTGAAGTATAAGAGCATTCATAACATGATATTTTTGTGAAGATCAAATTATAATATCTTCAAAATGCTTTGCAAACCTTAAAATACTATGTGAATGTTGGCTGCTATTATTATATGACCTACCTTTGGTCATACAGCTAGTAAGTGGCCAAGGAAGGATTTGACCCTAGGCGTCAGTCCCTGCCACCATTGTCCATTTTCATCAGTGGCTTGGAGGAAGCCTTAGAGGAAGAGCACAGATATTATACTTGTCCAATTTGCATGACACAAAGTGGAGAGGAATATTTATACCTGAGGTGACACAATTGGAATCCCAAACGATCACAAGAAAGATGTATTTTTCTGGAAAGATGAGTCAAGAATCATAGGATAAAATTTAATAGTGGTAAGTATAAAGTCCTGCACTTGGGTACAAATATTTAATTAAGCACACGGAGCAGGAGTTGGCAAACTATGGCATTTGCCAAATCTGGCCTGTTAGCTGATTTTGTGTGGCATCCTAGCTAAGCCTGGTCAGACCACATCTGGTCTATGAGACCCAATTCTTGGTACCATGTTTTAGAAAAGATACTGAGAAGATGGGATGCACACAAAGAATGAAACCAAGATGGTTCATAGCCATGCCACACAAAGATCCATTGAAGAAAATATTTAGTTTATAAAAGACAACATGATCTATATGATTGTTGCCTTCATTTAAGTCATTCAAATACTATTTATAAACAGTGTACTATAGGCTACTTCAGAGGCCAATCAATATAATGGCCTCATTTTACAGATGAGGAAACCGATATACAGGAGATTAAATGTGTTGGCCAAGCCAGACATGCTGCTACCGTGTTTCACCGATAATAAGACACTGTCTTATTATTTTTTTGGACAGAAAAACACCAGAGGGCTTATTTTCAGGGGAGGGCTTATTTTAATGAACATTGACAGCAATTTTAATTAACAGGTAAATGTGAACAAAAAAATGTACCTTTATTCAATAAGCAAATCACTGGGTAAGAACAGGATGGACGCGCTCACTGCTGCAGCTCTGATTGGATGCAGCTTGGAGCGCGGTGTGCGTTTCACGGGGGGGGGGGGGACGGTGCATACACAGGGTACCATAATGTAGCGTGTAGTGCAGGGGATCACCTTCACTACAGTAGCAATCTCAATAGGCCTTATTTTCGGGGGAGGGCTTATTTTAGAGGAATCTTACACAGTAAGGGGAGGGCTTATTTTCAGGATAGGTCTTATTATCGGGGAAACACGGTAGGTGATGAGAATACCAAGACAAAAATGAAGAAGCAAAAGTCCCTTCCCTCAAAGACCTCACTCACAACTGATGGAAAACAGCATGTACTCCAATAGGTAAGTATAACATATTTACCAAGTCAATGCAGAGTAATTGCAGGGGGATCACATAAGCAAATAGGGGGATCAGGAGGTGGTCCTTGATGTGAGCCTTAAAAGAAGCGAGGAACTCGAGAGGCAGGGATGAGGAGAGTACATTCTAGGCATGAAGGAAAGCTTGTATATGTGAAAGATGTTGGGCTCCTGATCAGCTTGACCCCAGAGGGTAGAATTCATAGGACCTTAGATCTAGAGCTGAAATAAATTTTGGAGCCCAACCAATGCCAATGTTTCTAGATGAGGAAATCGAGGTACAGGGCATTTTCTCAAGGTCACTCAAGGATGCAGCATAAGAGGCAGAATTTGTACTCAGGTCTTCTGACCCCAGAGACCCCTCTTTCTGGAGCAACTTGCTACCTTCTTTGAGAATAAGTGGAAGGTACAGAGAGGAAAAAAATGATTCAGTATAGGGAAATATTCCCTAAGCATTACAGCTATCCAGAAGTAGGATCCTAGGAGGTAAGGGACTTCCTATCCCTGGAGGGCTTTAAGCAGATGACCATTTTTCAGGTATGTTGTAGAGGGAACCTTGTTTTAAGTGGGAATTGAACTCGCCAAAATCTGAAATCCTTTCTAATTCTGTGGCTATATCTGTAATTCATTATGAATCAGAAGGAGGAAGGATGAGCTGTGCTCATATTATCATGTAATCACTAGAGTAGGAATTAAAAAACATCTTTTCTACGTCATAGACCCCTTTGGAAGTCTAGCAAATCTGTACTCCTTCTCTGGGTGCCTCAGGAAGGAAAGAAGGAATATGAACTTCTCAGAATCATATTTTCTTTTAAAAAATCCATAATTGAAGAAAGTGTTAAATTTCAGTTAGTTAAAATAAAGATGTTTTTTTTTTTCATCCAAGTTCACAGATGCCTTGAAATTCATGTGTGTGGATCCCAGGTTGAGAACCCCTGTGATAGAAGTTGTTGTAGGCAGTGCCTGGTCTTTTTCAGTAATACGAATTAGGCACTGTCAACTACAGTAACCCATCATGTCTACAACCCAATACCCCAGGTCACTCTGAGGGAATATCAGGCTATCTCTGGCTCTCAGAGAGCTGAATTCTTCTCTCCCAGTCATTGTGTGTGTTTTCCCTTTCCTCTTTGACCTAGGGCCAGGATTTTTAACTTAGGGCCTACAGAGCAGGGTCCTTGGATAGATTTCAGGAAGATCATGAAATTGAGCAAGAAAAAATGTTTATTTTCACTAATATTTGATTGTCATTATATTTCTATAATCTTTATTTTAGGCCTTTAAAAACATCTCTCTGAAATATGTCCATAGGCGTCACTAGACTGCCCTGGTTCAGCGTTTGTGTGTGTGCAAATTACCCTAATCTTGATCCCTAAAGATTCCATCCTACTGACCTTTCCCTTCTTCCCTCACCATCCAAGAGGCAGCTTGGTAGAGCAGAAAGAACAATTATTCTGGAGTGAGAGGATCTGGGTTCAATTCTGTCTCTGATGCTCTTAGAAATGGCAGTTTCTTCCTCTGTCAAATGAGGGGCTGAGACTAGATTTTTGAATTCTCTTTCAGTTCTAGATCTTTCACCCCAAGATCAAATGTCATAATATTAGTGCACTGTTTAATTAGCATAGACAAAAAAGGAGTAATGAAATATAAACAAACAAATTAAAAAAATAAAAAAGAGTAGGTTCAGAAACAATAATCACTAATGATTCACATTCCTCTCTGAAATACAGCTTCCCTATGACTGGATCCTACTTCAGTTTTCAAAAAATCAGATGTGAGGGGCGGAATTGAATTTTTCAATTCGCCTCTATTCCAAGGAGCACAAGGAAGGGAAAGAAACCAGACATTCCCAGTCTGCAGGGCCAGGATTGAGGACCTAGCTTAAAGGCACTGTCTAGCTTCTTTGACACTGGTAGGGACTCGGATCCTTCCTAGGATTCCTGCCCAAATCTTCTCAGGGATTTCTCCCTGCAGCATCCCTGGGATTCCTCACCAAATCCCTAATTCTATCTCATTGGACATACAGGATAGGACCTTAATTATTCCTATCTAATTCTTTGAGGATAGGGCTGTTCAGTGCCTGGTACTTCATTAGCACTTAATAAATGCTTGATAATTGATATATAGATGACAATAATAATAATAACAGCCGGCATTTCTGTGGCGATGCAGTTTTTATGCAGCAGGAAAGCTCTTGGAGGCAGGGATTGTTTCATTTTTGTCTTTGTATAGTCAACACTTATCACAGCGCCTGGAACATAGAAGATTGCTGGATTGCTAGCCAGATTCCCTCCTCGTGGGAAGTGGGAAGCACTCAGTCATGGCGTGGAAAATGCCTCGCATCATGGTTGCCACTCCCACCTCATGCCCTCCCTTCCCTGACTTGCATATTCCTCTTCCCTACCTTTTACATCACTGCCTTTTATCCTTCCTTTGAGAGTAACGAACACCAAGATGTCTGCACAGAATGCCAAGGAACAGGAACAAGGAACCTGCTATAATAATCCTATCCACCGTGACCCCCTCCCCAATTCTGTCCCATCCAAGTCACAGAAGAAGGAAATAGAAACAAAGAAAAGAAAAAAAAAGTGTCTAAGACTGGGACCGATTTCAAGGGCCTACTGTGAAGTCGGAAATTCTGGGGAAACAGAGGAAGATAAAGCCCCTACTAAGACATCCTTGGGAATGGGAGTTGTTCCATTTTTGTCTTTGAATCTACAGGGCCTACTACAGTGCATGATATATAGTAGATCAGTAATAAAGTCGAATTCATTAATCAATCCCTCTTGAAAATCTCTATTTTACCCACAAACTCCAAGAAGCCCAGCTTGCCCCAGAATCTTACTCGCGTCCCACCCAGTACCTGCGATTCCTTTAACAAAGGAACAAGGAAAGAAAGTACATTGCGTTCTTCTACTGTCAAACTGAGCAAAGTTAGTGCGATGTGACATCCTGATGTTTCAGTGGCTCCCTATGGCCTCTAGGATAAAACACAATTCCTTCTGTTTGCCATTTAAAGCCCTTCACAATCTGGCTCCAGCCAACTTTTCAATATTCAATGGTGTACCATTCACTTTATATTCTGGCTAAAATGTCCTATTTGTTTTTTCCACAACAACACAACATTCCATCCCCTGCCTCACCACATTGGCAAGATTGGCATGCTCTGCCTTATCAACTCTGTGTCTTGGAATTTCTAGCCCCCATCAAGCCTCAGCTGAAGAACTAGCATAAGCTCCATTGGACCTTCCTGACCATCCAGGTTGTGCTCTGAAATGCTCATTGATTTGGGACTAGGGGACATTTCAGGAGGCATTTAGCCTAACACCCTCATTTTACAGATGAAGAAACTGAGGCAAGAAAAAATTCAGCGAATGGCCCATGGTCACAAACGTAGGAAATGGCAGAAGCAGGACACGTGCCCATCTGTTCCCAGGTGTGGTTTCCCTCCAGCAGAAGGTGAGCTTCTTTGGGAACAAAGGTTGTTTCATTTGTTTCTGTGTATCCCAGCTGCTAGCAAAACAAAGGGCACACAGGAATCAGCCAGGCAGTCAACATGCATTTTTTAGGCACTTATTTTGTGCCAGCAACTTTGGTAAGCACTGGGGGTTATAAAGAAAGGCATACATAGCCCCTGCCCTCAAGGAAATTACATTCCAAGGTGGAGACAACATGTAAATTACTATATATCTAAAAGATATGTAAAATGCAAGTGGAAGGTAGTTTGAAAGAGGAAGAAATTAGCCCCTGAAGATTTGGGGGTGAAAAAGGGCTCCTGTAAAAGCTGGGATTTTGTCTGGGCCTAATCAAAACATATGAATTGAATTAGGCTGGATTGAATTTAATTGAATCAACTGAGGCAAGGAAAATTGTGATCTGCCTCAGTATATATTTGTCCTGATAATATCAACTGTTTCTTTCTCACTTGGCATCTGAACTTTTGAAGATGACAAATGGGCATTGGCCAGCAGTGACTAGAGATGCTAAGCAATATTTTTTTCCTTTTTCCACCAGGAGTGTGGGGAAGACCCTTCCATACCCTGCTTCCTTTTTCCTGGCTCCAAGGGAGTCTGGGCTGTGAGCTATAGAATCCTTGCCCAAAATTTATCAGATCCAGCATTCTCCTAAGTCTGTCCCCTTTGCCAGTTTTTTGCCAACTAGTGTCTTGTGAGTCCCTCAGGGACTGCAATCATGATGTCAAGTGAAAACAGGACAAGGTGAAAGGGAGGTGAAGGAGACACTTCATACTAGCAAAGCTGGGTCTTTTAATGTCTTAAAACATTTGAGTGTTCAACCCTGTCCTCAAGACATTTTATAGTCCACTGCAGAACAGGGGACTGCATTCGAGTTGGAGCTATAATTTTTATGATCTGTGTAACTGGGAAAGGTCACTTCTCCCCTCTGAAACTCAGTTTCCTCATGAGGGTAAGAATTTTACAGGGGCACTCTGCATCTTTAAAAAGTAAATTTATTATTGCTTTATTTTTAACATCCTTTCCAAAATTTTTGAGTTCTGAATTCTTTCCCCCCCTCCCTTCTTTCCTCCCCCACCCATTGAGAAGAAAATCAATATGCTCTGCATATTAATGGGTATAACATATTTTATACTTTAGAAATGAAGAAAATTTGATTAATATTCTTAGAGTTACGAGTAAGAGCACCGGCTCCAGTGTCGGGATGACCTGGATCAAATCCAGGCTCGGATACTCGGCACCACACCCAGAAATAACTGGCCGTGTAACCTTGAGCAAGTTACTTAACCCCAATTGCTAAAAAAAATATATATATATATATATATATATATTCTTAGAGTTAGCTCTCAGGCCAGATGAATTTCCCCAGGTAACAGAGATAATATGTGTATGAGGCAGGATTTGAAGCTGTGTCTTCCAAGCAATCTACTTAGCCTGCAAATGTAAAACACTTTGGTACCTTAAAGCATTACAAAAGCTAGTTGTCCCTATTGTTATTATTCATTATAATACCAGACTGCCCATAGACCTACTTCCTATGTAATCCAGGTTCAAATTTATGTCAGATACTCATTACCCTTATGACCTTAAGAAGTTACCCTCTTCTGGTCTTAATGTCATTATCTGTAGAATGAAGGCATTAGGCAAGAGGGCAGTGAAGATCTCTTCCAGTCCTAGCTCAACAATACTATGACCCTGGCAAGTCACTTAACCTTTCAGGTCCTTAACATTCCAATCTACAAAATGAGAGGGTTAGCCTAGATGGCCTCAGAGGTCCCTTCTAACTCACTCTACTACTCCCAGGCTCCCCTCTTTCCAATTCTCTCTTTGCTAGTCCTGTTACCCAAGGAAACAGAGCAGCAGCTGGAATGAGCATGCCATGCTACCTTTATGGGGGCTTCTTCCGATGAACCAGTCTCCTAAGATTTCATCCTGCCAATGACCTCACCCATTTTTTTCTTGTCTATATGTAAATTGCTATCTTTTTCAGGAGGTGCATGACAGCCTCCGTTTGCATTGGCCTCCATTTGTACAGAAGCTGTTATTAGGGAATAAGTTTAATGGCTCGTGAATTTTGTGTAGAGGGGAGGCTGTCCCGATGGCTCGCTGTGTGCCATCTATGGACCTCTTGGCTCTCCAGCAAGTGCATTAGGCAAAATATGCTTAGCCCATTGACTCTAGACGTAATGGCCCTAAATGCCTCATTAAATTTTCATGGGTGAGTGAGAGAAGCCATGAGAAAACCCACTACATTAGTGTTATTATTACACAGCTGGAAGAAGAAAAGACTGTAACCAAAAAGAATAAAATAAAACTTTGTAAGAAACTGTTGCCTATGAGAGAAACTTCTTATTCCCACTTCCCAATGCAGTAGCTGCTAGATTTCTTTTTTTTCTGCCTAAAATAATAGAACGGGAAGGGCATTCAACCAATCTCAAAGTATATATTAAGTACCTACTATGTGCCAGCCACTTGGCTACAGATTGTCAATAAAAAGAAAAAAAAATAATAGCCTGCCCCCAAGGACCTCAAATTTTTAAAAATCAGTAATCAACCAAGCAAGCAATAAGCATTTATTAATCACTTAATTTATGCCTGATATTATACTAGGCACTGGTGATGCAAAGACAAAAATAAATGGCCTTATGTTCAAGAAACTTACATTGTATTGGGAGGACATACTGGATAGAGGGTCAGCCATGAAGTCAGGAAGACTGGGTTCCATCCTTGTCCCTGGAACAACTAGCAGTGTGACCTTCACCAAATCACAGCCTCTCAGTGGCTTTAAACAACTTACTAAAACCTTAAGTTACAAATATATTGTTGATTTATATTAAGGGAAAGAATGCTACACTAATAAAAACACATACCAGTACCAAAATAATAATAAGAAGAATGGTAATAATAATTCATATTTCAGTCAGCCAGTCACAAGTATTTATTGAGTTCTTCCTATGTGCCAAGCACTGTGCTAAGGGTTTGGGGGAACACATAATGGCACAAATAGTTCCTGCCCTCAACTCTAAAAGGGAAGACAACATATAAAGAACTGGGTTTAAATGAAATGTAGATAGATAAAACTGGATCTAGCCCTGTAGGTATCAGTATTTATTGATCTCTATTTATGTGTGTGTGAGTGCGTGTGTGGAGAGGGAGAGAGAGAGAGAGAGAGAGAGAGAGAGAGAGAGAGAGAGAGAGAG
>NW_027185850.1:18705416-18716829 GCF_028583685.1 Petaurus breviceps papuanus
AGAGAAGGAGAGAAGGAAGATATAAGCTAGTCTTAGAGAGACCACATTACCAGTTGGACAGAAAAGACCTGAAAATTATTGAATTTGATCAGAATCTTGAAAGAAGTCAAGGAGGTCACAATGCAGAAGGGAAGAGGGGGAGCATTCTAGTTATGGAAGACATTAGTGGAAAGTAGCAGTAGTTGAAGTAGCAGTAGTAGTAGTAGTAGTAGCAGTAGTAGAAGACCTTTAGCAAGTCTACAAAAGATGAGCTTATGTGTCCAATCTCTTGTTCAATTACTAATAGCAATCATTTTATCCTCTTTTGCAATAGTCCACAGAATATTAAAAATAAAAGAATAGCAATTTGTCTGTGACTCATTTCTGTCTGAACCCTATTTTAAAAGATACAGAGAATAAGATAAGCCCTCCCAAACCCCAACCCATTGTCCATATTGTGAGGATTGGAGGGAGAAGGTTTAGAATGGCAAAGTAAGAAAATGCTGGGCAGGCCACTAATGGTAGCTAGGAAGACTGAACAAGAATCATTGAAATATCAGACAATTAGGCTCTGGAAACATCATTCCTTGGGTTAGTACCCTGGACAGTGTGATTAAACTATTCCTATAAATCTTAGAAATAAATGGAAAAGCGTTTTGAGACTGGCTTTACTAGAACCTATTGCAAATATCTCTTTGATGTGGAAATCAGAGGAGTAGAGGACTTGGAGTTCTGGTACCACAATAAAACAAGATCCATGGGAGCTAAAGAGAAATACCGATATCATCTCACACCTCTCAGGGTAGCTACAATGATAGAAGGGGAAAGTGACAAATGTTGGTGGGGACACTAATACACCATTTGTGGAACTGCGAACTAATGCAACCATTTTGGAAAACAATCAGGAATTATGCTCAAATAATTATAAACCTTTATATAACTTTCCCCTTTTTAAAAAAAGTATCTATGTTTAGTTTTCAACATTCACTTCCATAAGCATTTGAGTTTTAATTTTTTTCCTCCACCCCAGTACAGAATGCCATCTGATATAGGCTCTACATATACATTGATATTAAACATATTTTCACATTAGTCATGTTGTAAAAAAACAATTAGAACCAATGGGAAGAACCATGCAAAAAAAGAAACAAAGCAACAACAAAAATGAGAGAGCAGATAGTATGCTTCAATCTGCATTCAGGCTTCATAGTTTTGTTTTAGTTTTAGTTTTTTTTTTTTTTTTGGAGGGGACAAAGCAAGGCAATTGGGGTTAAGTGACTTGCCCAAGGTCACACGGCTAGTAAGTGTACCAAGTGTCTGAGGCTGTATTTCAAATCAGGTTCTCCTGGCTCTATTCACTGCATCACCTAGCTGCCCCCACCGTAGTTCTTTCTCTGGATGTGGATAATATTTTCCATCATCAGTCTTTTGGAATTGTCTTAGATCTTGGCATTGCAGAGAAAAGTTATGTCTATCAAAGTTAGTCATCACATAGTGTTTCTATTACTATGTTCAATATTCTTCTGCTTCTGCTCACTTCACTCAGCATCAGTTTGTTTAAGTCTTTCCAAGTTTTTCTTGTCGGCCTTTTCATCATTTCTTATAGTACAGTAGTATTCCATTACATTCATATACTACAACTTGTTCATCCATTCTTCAACTGATGGGCATCCCCTCAATTTCTAATTCTTGGCTACCACAAAAAGAGTTGCTATACTTTTAAACGTGGGGGTCATTTTTTGCATTTTATGATCTTTTGGGGATACATCCTAGTCATGGTATTGCTGAGTCAAATGGTATGGAGAGTTTTATTGCCCTTTGGGCATAGTTCCAAATTTCTCTCCAGAATGGTTGGACCAGTTCACAACTCCACCAGCAATGCATTAGTGTTCCAAGTTTTCCACATCTTCTGCAACATTTATTATTTTCTTGTTTTGTCAGGTTAGCCAATCTGAAGGTATGATGTGGTACCTCAGCATTGTTTTAATTTGCATTTCTCTAATCAACAGTGATTTAGAGCATTTTTATATAAGTATACATAGCTTAAATTTCTTCATCTGAAAACTGCCTGTTCCCATCCTTTGACCATTTATCAATTGAGGATCATGTGTATTCTTATAAATTTGGCACAGTTCTCTATATTTTAGAAATGAGGTCTTTATCAAAGACACTGCCTAGAAAAAAATGCTTTCCAGCTTTCTGCTTCCCTTCTAATCTTGGTTGCTCAGCTTTGTTTATGCAATTTTTAAATTTAATGTAATCAAAATCATCCATTATAAATTTTATAATGTTTTCTAACTCTTATTTGGTCATAAATTCTTCCCTTCTCCATAAATCTGATAGGTAAACTATTCCTTGATCTCCTAGTTTGCTTATGATATAAGTCTTTATATCTAAATCATGTACCCATTTTGACTTTTATCATGGTATATGGTGTAAGATGTTGCTCTATGCCTTGTTTCTGCCATACAATTTTCCAGTTTTCCCAGTAAAAGTGCTTTTTTATGAAATAGTGAGTTATTATTCCTGAAAATGGAGTCTTTGGGTTTATCAAACAGCAGATTACTTGCATACATCCTTTGACTCAACAATGCTACTATTAAGTGTGTTTCTCAAGATGACCAGGGAGAAAGGAAAAGAGCCTATATGTTCTAAAATATTCATAACATTTTTCTTTGTGGTGGCAAAGAACTGGAAATTGAGGGGATGACTATCAATTGGGGAATTACCAAACAAGTTGTAGTATATAATTATGATTGAATAACTACTGTACTATAAGAAATGATGAGCTGGTTGATTTTACAAAAACATGGAAAGACTTGCATGAAATATTGAAGAATGAAATGAGCAGAACCAAGAGAACATTGTGTATAGTAATAGCAATATTGTTTGAAGAATAAATGTGAAAGACTAAGTCATTCTATTATAAATACTCAAATCAACTACAAAGGACCTATGAAGAAAGACACTATCTATCTCCTATGATAGAATTGATAATTAGAAGTATGCATAGTATGATATTCTCTCTCTCTCTCTCTCTCTCTCTCTCTCTCTCTCTCTCTCTCTTTCTCTCTCTCTCTCTCTCACACACACACACACACATATTAAATAATGGCCTTCTCTAGTGCAAGGGGGGGTGAGGAAGGGAAAGAGTTCAAAACTTAAAATCCAATAAAAATAATTTTTTGCAAAGAAATAACAGTACCCCACCTGCTCAAAGTACTTTATCTGCCCCCACCCCCCAAAATGAGTAAACCACAAGGGCATATGAAACAGGCTGAAGACATGCTTTACTATCCACCAGGATTATACTATAACCAATCTGGAAGAGTGATTTTATTAACCACAAACAAAGATTTTTTGTTACTTTTTGGGAACGCTATCCTCAACTCCAAGATAAAAAATAGTGAATTATAGACCAAAGGAAAACAACAGTAAGAAAAAAAATTATTCCTATGTCATGATTGAATTAAGAATAAAAATTGAGGAGTTGCTTAAACAGAAAAGGAAAAAGACTAAGGAACTTGAAGTCACTGTAAATCTATACTTAAAATAAATTCTCAAGTATTACTAGATGAAACATTAATAGTTTTTTTATTTACTAACATACTTATATTAATAAAAATAATGCCAACTTCTTGAGTGATGTTGAAAAGGGGATAGGCATACTTTAGATTGGAATTTCTGAAAGTTGTTTTTGAATTTGATGGCACAAACAAAACTAATAGAAACATAACATCATAGATCATATATTTATAGTTAGAAGAGATCTTAAAGACCACCAAGTTTAACTCCATAATTTTACAGATGAACAAACTGAGGCCTTAAGAGTTTAACTGACTTTCCTAGGTTTGCACAGGTAGTAAATATCCAAAGCATGATTTGAATGAAAGTCTCCTTGACATCACTTTCAGTGCCCTTCCTTCAACCACAAACACTAGAACTATTCCGCATCCCCCTTCTTCATTGTCTCTTTCTTTTTGTCTCTCTCTGTATCTCTGTCTCTATTTCTGCCTCTCTATCTCTCCTTTAATGTATCTGCATTTCAGATGTCTATAATGTATATTTTTAGTTAATATTGAACATATTATTTTCTGGATTACATTCTGTATAAAACTTTTATTCATTATTTCATTTTCAATTATTGAAAATCCATGGAAAATTTTGAAAAAAATTTTGAAAAAAACATTGAAAAAAATTTTATTCCATTATTTAATTGAGCAATTCTGTGTTCAGTTTTTCTACTGTCTATATTGGCAAGACATTGATGTAATCTTTTAATATTTTTCTACTGTTCTTTAAAAACATTGTACAATACATTGTTGTAGTTTTATTATATTACTGTCCTTAAGAATATTCTCAAATAGTTCTATGATTCCTACTTTGCTCCTTACCATTACAATAGGTATAGAATATACTGTTGTATGCATGTAAATATTTTCACCATCTCATACAAAGGCTATAAGAGAATATATTCATTTATAGTACTTATAGCAGATGGCTTTTTTTTTTCAATTATCCTGCTTTTGTACAATTAATCAAAGCATCTGTGTAGTACAGTAGATGGAGTGTCCAGGCTGGAGTCAGGAAAAGTCATCTTCCTGAGTTCAAATGCAGTCTCAGACACTTACTAGATGTGTGACCCTGAGCAACTTAACCCTATTTGCTTTAGTTTCTTCACATATACCATGAGTAGAGCATGAAATGGCAAACAACTCCAGAATCTATGCCAAGAAAACCCCACATGAGGTCAAACAATTTGGACGTGACTAAACAAACAACAGCAATTGTTGAAGGAGGTACAGCACATCAAAGTTCATTAAATCAAATGAGAAACAGAAATAATATTATAATCAATGACAATGATTACATGAAGAATGGTACCAGGAACTCTAGCAGTCCTATAAAATTATGAAGGGAAAGGTCCAATAAAATAAAAATTACTGCCTCATATGTTTCTCAGTAGCATCTAAGTTAGTAGCAGATCACTTCAAAAGCTCCCTCTCTAATGTCAGCCTGATTGTATCCTTTTTTAATGGAAGGAATCACAGGTACATTTTTAAAAATAAGAATTCCAGTGACCACTTCAAATATAGGCCAAATATATGTTAACATATTCTATGCAAAATATTAAGAGGTTATGTCACACATGAAAGGGACAAAGGAAGGAAGGAAGGAGGGAAGGAAGAAAGGAAGGAAGGAAGGAAGGAAGGAAGGAAGGAAGGAAGGAAGGAAGGAAGGAAGGAAGGAAGGAAGGAAGGAAGGAAGGAAGGAAGGAAGAAGGTGAAGGAAAGAAGGGAGAGAGAGAGACAGAGAGAGAGACAAAGAGAGAGAGAGAGAGAGACAGAGACAGAGACAGAGATACAGAGAATAATTTGAAAAAGGAGCAAAAGGAGTATCCCAAAATGCCCTGGGAAAATAAAGAACAACTCCTGATCAATTTGGCAATTATTGAACACCCCACCTGAAGATGCCATAATATTGATGCTGCCTTTATTAGTTATCACAAAACCTCGGACTCAGCTGTTGTCTTAATCATTTCCTACAAACATGAATAAATGGTTCTATGACTAGCAGGAACATGAGAGCATTTGATGTCCACATGGAAAACTATATTCTATTTCAAACATGTCACATTCCACAAGGATACTGGAAATAAAACACGGCATCTGGAAGGAGATTGTTGAAGGTCACTATGGCTCTGCCTAGCCTTAAGTCCAGTATCATTATTCCCCTAGAGAAATGAGCATGGCTTTCAGAGCAAAGAATCCCTTGATGTTCCTGGATGGCACCAAGTCATACGGCTACTTCCTCAAAGTCCATTAAGCCACTGCTCCATCTCATGAATGCTTTCCCTTAATTTTTCTCATTTAATTTTACTACATTTTGTTTCAAGTTTTATTTTTTAATTTTAATAAACATTCATTTTTTGCTCCTTCTCCAACTGCACTATTGAGAAAACAAGGAAAAAGAAAACCTTGACATGTCTATAGATTTCCAGAATTTCTTTTGCTACATTAAACATTTATTACTCATTTTCTTTTTTGTTTTCTTTTTCCCCTCAATGGAGAATTTGGAGGGAGAAAAAAGTTTGTTTATTGTAAGCTTTACTCACAAAGAAGTGATGTACTCAGGACACAGAATATATACATATAGGGACATATACATGTGTAGATATATATAAATATATATTTATATTACATATATTTTCATGTAGCTATCTAACTTCTGCTCCCTAAGTCTTTGGTTTCTATGTCAGGAGTTGGGTAGCATGCTTCATCACTGGACTTTTGAATCATGGCTAGTCATTGTGCTTAAAGTTTTTAAGTTGTCCTTTCATATTAATGTTCTTATATGAATTGTTCTTATTTTGCTCACTTTATCCTGCAACAATTTATACAAGTTTCCCCAGGCTTGGTTAAAATCATCTTCTTTGTCATCCTTAAGCAAGAAATCATACTCCATCACCATCATTTGAAAGCCTATTTGCCAATGAATGTGCACATTCTTGATTCTTAGCTGTTTGCTACTACAGAAAGAACTACTATATTTTTGAAAAAAAGAACTATAGTTTTGTACATATTTGTCTTTTTCCTCTTTCTTTTATTTTTTAGGGTGGGGGTTCATGGATATTTTCTCCAAGCATTTAAAATGATGTTTCTACTTGATGAGTTCAAAATTCTTAATGTATATCAAAGAAGAAGTGAGATTGAAAGCTCAAGGCTTGAGTCCAGCAGTCAAATTGAACTAATGAATGAAGGTGATAGTTAAAATACTTAAATAAGAAAAGGTTTACATAAAGAATTTTAATCCCCTTCAGACAGGATGTATTTAGAATATGGATATCAAAAACAAAGCTGAAAGTGAACATGTTAGGGGCTGACATGCATCCTGAAGTCAAACCTTAGTAGGAAGAACATATTTAGAACATATTCTTTCTCCTTCTTTCCTTTCTTCCCATTTACTTTTGCTGGAGTAGACCGAATGATAATAGGTATAGATTTTTTTTTATCCAAACAAAAATATATGAAACACAAGGCTCATTATCCCGAGGCAGTACAGAAAGATCAAAGTTTCCTTGTCAAAAGGGAGGATGAGGTTTGATAGATGTCAGTAAATCCCTGTTCATTTATTAAATGTTTACTATCAGCTAGACGCCATGCTACTTGCTCGGGATTAAAAAACATTAAGGCAAAAGATAGTGCCTCACCTTGAGATCTTTCCACTCCAATGGATATTCTCATAGAAGATGATCAAGTGGTTAAAATTTGCAGATTTTTTTTTGGGGGGGGAACACAGATTTCATTTTACAAAGCAATAGTAAAGGCTGATCTCAGGTATATGGCACTGGATTTCTTGATTGTAATTGAAGATGGCTTACCTCTAGACAGAGTCCAAAAGATGTCTAACATACAAGAGTAGAATTAAGAGGTCTCTATGGACAATATCCACATGAGCCCAACCAGCAATTTGTAAACAGACATGTTGGCTAAATTGCCAAACCAGGAATGCAGATTTGGTTATAGAAATGGAAGGATTATATCCATTCAGGATATGGATATTCCTATCAGAAACTATAGCAATGCACCTTAAGGAGAATGAGCATATAAATAATGCAGATCTTGCAACAAAGCAATGGAAACCACAAAATATCAATGAAGAGTCCAATGACTTAGAATCTACTAGATGCCTCCGAAGATACAGCCATGAGAATAAGTTATGAGGTTCACTTTTTCATAAACTAATAGTTGGCATATCATCTATTTAAAAAACAAAGTAAAACATCCTTGAGATGAGAATTCCACAAATTAGTTATCCTTAAACCAGAACATTATTACAGTTACAATTGTTTTGATAGAACATTGATCCATAAAAGTTAAGAACAATCTTTTTTAAATTTTTTTTAAGCAATCGGGGTTAAGTAACTTGCTCAAGGTTACACGGCCAGTTATTTCTGGGTGTGGTGCTAAGTGTCTGAGCCTGGGACTCGATCTTCAGGTCATCCCAACACTGGAGCCTTTGGTCTTACTCACTGGGCCACCTGGCTGCCCCTAAGCAATTGGGGTTAAGTAACTTGCTCAGGATTACATGGCCAGGTGTTTCTGGGTGGGTGCTAAGTGTCTGAGCCAGGGACTTGATCTCCAGGTCATCCTGACACTGGAGCCAGTGCTCTTAATCACTGTGCTACCTGGCCACCCCAAGAACAATCTTTATAATAGGCATCGCTATACTGCATACAAAAAATCTCCAAACTACATTAAAAAATCCTTTAAAAACCTAGAAGCCTTGTAGAAGAGCTTAAAATAATGAGGGACCAAGGTAAGAAACATGACATAGCCCTTTTGCCCTATCTGCCACTGAAATTGTACCAAGATATTCTGAACAAGTCTTTGGCAAGACAACTTTATTCTGCAACAGTTTATACAAACATAACAAAAAGCAATCACTTCATCCACCTGTGCAATAGAATAATGAATATTAAATACAAAAAGGGATAATAGAAAAAACGGTAACTTGTTCTTGGACTGCTTTTATTTGAGCTCTATGAAAATCTGGGAGGCATGAGACAATAACGACTCTGAGATGACCTCAGACAGCACGATAAACAGTAAAAAGGTGTAAAACTTAGTATTCTAGGGCTATAATAAAGAGTCATAAGAGGAACATTACAGCATTATGTACGTATTGAACATAACCTGAAGTATTCCACTTGTAGACTGAGATTGTAAAATGGCGGAGATCTGCAAGTCGGGCCAAAAGAACCTCAGTGTATGACATCAGACATGGATTCATCCAACGAATCAGAATCAAACGAACGAACCTGTAGTATTTGTTCATAAAGATGGAAAGACTGTTGATAGTTACATGAGATCACATGACTGCCAACAATAATTACAAAAAGTTCATCCTTAAGGAACCTTTATTTATTGATTGATGTTGATTTAGCAAGGAAATCATAGCAACTGCAATTATGTAACGTCTAACTAAACTTAGAAAGACAAGATCAACCAGAATTAAACCCCTAAAGATAGAAGGCAAATCCTGAAATTATACAAACCATTCCCCAAATACTCCTTTGAATTTAACAGATAAATTACTGGAAGCAATATATATATATATATATATATATATATATATATATATATATATATAAATATATATATAAAACAACAGACACAATATTGATACACAAAACTTTAAGAACTTTAAAAACAGCTGTTTGCATACCAAAAACTCATACTCTCCAAACTAAGTCTAGGTGGCACAGTGGACAAACTTCTGGACCTGGAGTCAGGAAGGCGTCTTCCTGAATTCAAATCTGATCTCAGACATTTATCAGCTGTTCGACCATAGTCGGCATTTAACACCTTTTCCTCAGTTTCCTCATCTGTCAAATAAGTTGGAGAAAGAAATGGCAAACCACTGCACTATCTTTGCAGAGATAACCCCAAATGGCGTCATGGAAAGTTGAACAAGACTTAATAACAACAGGAGCAGCAAGTGCAATGAAAAGTTCTCACACCATCGAGTTCCTGGAGGGAAGAGATCCCAATTATGGAAGAAAAGCATGAGGTACCTGCCGAGTCACTGTATCATCCTGGCTGCTTGCAGTGCTCCCCACTATGTAAAGGTGGGAATGAGTCTACAGAAGATATTTTCCTCCCCACACTTTCATTGAATTGCAAGAAGCCCATCACTGTATCCACCTGCTCCACGAAGCTTTAACTGTGTAAAGATAACAACAGGACGATTAATCCTAGAACCATTTCTATTCTAATTCCATCAGAATTAAAGAAAATAACAACAACAGTGGCGTTTTCTACAGTTGGGAAGTTTGTAAAGTGTTTTACCAAACTGTCCCAATTGAACTTAAATCACAAAACTCATTAACTAGGTGCTCTAAAATATTATTGGCATTTTACTTTGGTTTGTCGACCAAGGCCCAGACGGGGGAGTGACTTGCCCATAGCCATTTAATTTTTAGCTTGACAATAAATGGCAGACTCAATTCGACCCCAAGTCTTCTCGTGTCACACCCAATCTGTCGTTCAGCTTGCATTTATGTGCCAGGCAATGTGCTAAGGGAATGCAAACAAAGGCTAAAGACAGTCCCTGCCTGCTCTGAAGGAGTTCACAGTCTAATGTGGAAGGGGTGGGAGGTTAGCTCTTCTGGGCACCAGAGGACTGCGATAAGAATTAGGGAACATATGGGGTAGCAAGGTGAAGGAAGCCACATTGCAGCTCCATGGGAGATCTTCCTAAACAAGAAGGAGTTCCTGAAGTGGACAGAGGGGTCTTAGGGAGTAGTGAGCTTCCCATCTTTGGTAGCCGTCAAATGGAACTTGAATAATAAGCACTTGTTATTTCTGTTGTGGAGAGATTTGGGTTCAGTCAGTGGGATCGTCATGTATGAGGTTTGTTCCAACTGGGGAATTTTGTGATTTTTTTTTTAAGCTCTTCCCCTACCCCCAAAGTTTGCAGTGCAGAAGTAAACGCAATACGATCAGCCCAAAGCTAAGCTTCTGGGGAATAGGGGTCAAACAGTGGGTGATTAGAGTTCCCTAGTGTAGAGGAGGCGGGAGGAAGAGTTCTCTCCCTCCTAAGTGAGGGAAAAGAGAGTGGGTCTGAAGAAAGGAAAGCCCACATTCTGCTCTGGAATCTGCCCCCAAGCTTCCCTCAGTCCAGAGGGTCCCAGTTTCTCCTACGCATTGAGCCTGGACAAAAGCGCCGGTCAAGGCAACCCTTGGAAAACCCGAGGGGCGTCCGGGAGTGTGGGGGAGGGATGGGGAGCTGAGGGGTGGGAAAAGCCGAGGAAGACACTGGTTACTTGGTGAGCCGCCCCTGCCCCTGCCTTGGAGACCCGGGGCAGGGTAACCTCACAAAAGGCACGGTCCTCGCAGCGCCTCCTCTCCCCTCTTCTCTGTGCCTAGTGCTTCTCGGGGGTTCGCCCCCCCCCCCCTTTCTCTCCCCCCCCCCATGTGGCTTCTGCCAGAAGGCAGGGAGTCTGGGCTCAGCTCAGGCTCGGAGGCTGCACAGCGGTCGCTTGGGGGGCTCCCTCCAGTTTTCTGCCCCGCGGGGGCTCCACCCGGCCCTGATCCCCGAGCCCTGGCGCCCCCGCCCGCCCCAACTCCGTGCACCCCCGCCCCCACCCCCGGCTGGCCGCCGCACACCGCGTGGGGCCAGAACGAGGATGCCAAGGAGCCGCCCGGCAAAACCGCCGACGCGGTTTGAGGGCGGGTGGGCAGCGGGCAGAGAGCTCTGGGCGAGCCGGCTGCATCAGCGGCGGCAGCGGCTGTAGAAGCAGCAGCAGCAGCAGCAGCAGCAGCAGCAGCAGCAGCAGCAGCAGCAGGTAGGTGAGTGCCGGCCGGCGCTCCACTGGGCTCTAGCCCTCACTCCCGGGGGGGGGGGCGGGGAGCGTGGGGGGAAGGGGGAG
>NW_027185850.1:18716929-18721955 GCF_028583685.1 Petaurus breviceps papuanus
GGGAGGAGGGGGTTAGGGGGCTCTCCTCCCCCTAATCCCCCCTCCTCCCCTGCCCGCCCTCCTCGGCTCTCGGCCGCCCAGCCCGTGGCACGCACGGCACTGGAGAGAGGATGGAAGCAGTCGCTTGGCGCGCGCCGGGGCTGGCCCCGAATCCAGCGAGCTAACCGAGCTAACCGGTGACCGAGCCGGAGCTGGAGCTGGAAGAGGGCTCGAGGGCTGGCAGGCGAAGGAGCGGGAGCCACAGCCGGAGCCAGTGTCCGAGTCCCGCTGCCGCCGCTGTCCCGGGCATGGGGTTCTGGTACTTGGCGGCTGCCACGAGCGCAGGAGGGCGATCCCCGAGAGCCGGGGGAGGCTGGTCTGGGGACAGTGCCGGCGGGCAGAGGAGGGCGAGCTCCTAGGAAGTAAGTTCGGCTTGGCCCGGAGGCTGGGGAGGAACTGGTGAAGGCGGGGAGGAGGGAAGGAGCAAGCTTGGAAGGAAGGACTCTGGAAGGAGGATACCCCGAGTCGGGCTCCCTGCTGGGGAAGGAGAACTGAGCTCTCTGGGCGCTCCGCAGCCCCGGCTCCAGGAGTTTGGCTGTGCCGCCAGATTTAGGGGCGGCTCTCAGCAGCTGGCAGACACACCTGGCTACCAGGGGACTGGGATGGGGGCGAGAGTATCCCGCATCACTCCACCATCCTTCAGTCTGCTTACTTCTCTACCCCGGACCTCTACCCCTTTTCAGCTGTCTTTCCCTGTATCCCCGACCTTCCAAAGAAGCCGTCTCAAAGCAGCCCTCCCCATCCCCTCCCCTGTGCCTCCTCCTACTACCCTGACCAACTCCTAGGTTTCTCCAGGATGCCTTGCCATTCTGTACCGTACCAGAGCTTTCCCAAGCTGGCCCCTGCACAGATCGCTCTCCGGTGTTCCTCTTTCCCTTCCTTTCCCTATCCCCTATGTAACACACACACACACACACACACACACACACACACACGCAGAGAGAGAGAGAGAGAGAGAGAGAGAGAGAGAGAGAGAGAGAGAGAGAGAGAGAGAGAGAGACTCTCACTTGCTCAGCCCCCTCGTTAGCATCGCTGCTTCCTCCCAACACCTCTTCATCCCCGATCCCTTCCCTAGACATCCCTGTCTCCCCGGACCTTCTCCTTCCCCAGGCCCGTTCATTTCCGTCTTTGCCTAAGCAGAGAAACTTTCCGTCCCCCAGCCTCTGTGCTGGCCTCCCAAAGGGACAGCGCAGGGGTGGAGTGGGGAAGGGGCGTGAGATCCGAAAAAGAGGGAGAAGAGGGCCAGGCATCGGAGTGCTGGGGGAGGGGGCACCGAAGGGAGAGGAAGAACCCATGGGGAGTAAAAGAAGGGGAAAAAAAGAAAAGAAAAGATGCTGTGCCCCCGGAGCAGCTGGAGACTGTGGCCTGGAGAAGGGGCTTCGCTCTTCCGTGGCGGCCCCCTCCTCTCCCCCGGCTCCTCGGCCGGGGCTGGGAGGGCGCTCACCCCTCCTTGGTTTACTTTTTTTAGAAGCTGTTGTTATGTTAATGAGTGGTTGGGCCTGGGTAGGGGTGGGGAGCAGCGGGCGTCCCTGGGGGCGTAACTGCCAATCAGGTGCACCCACCTCCTTCTCCGACTGCTCTCCACTGTGTGTTTGCCAACGTGTGACCAAGCTGAGATTTTGGTGGTCTTTTCCTATCCTCCTGTCCGACCCCCCCTCCCCACAAGTCCTCATTGTTGGGGGTCGGTATGGGCTCCTCCGGCAGGCGGCGGGGCTTGGGGGATGGATGGAAGGGGCGGGGGCGGCGCTGGGGTCTGACCGAGCAGGCGTTTAGCCGCGACTGGCGATCCGTCACCGTCTTAATGTTCCCCTACGATTCACCAGAATGAAGAACCAGAGACGCTTGTTTATATATTATTTATCTTCATGAAAAAGAGGGATCCCCAGAGCAAGAGGGCGGGTTGAGCGAGGGCTTGGAGAGGAAAGCAGCAGCTTCCCTCCAGCTGGGGACAGTGTGTGCTTCGGTGTCTGCGTGCCCCTGCTGCCCCGCTCCAGGCAGGCTGGGTGAGCGGCTGCCTGCAGAGGCCGGGGGTGGGGGGAGCGTTCAAGGGGGCAGTTAGAGGACCCCCCCCCACACACACACATACCTTCCCCACTTTAGCGGTGTTGATGATTTTGAATAGGGGCCTGGTGGGGGTTTCTCTGATACTTCATAACACTTAACACATTTTCAAGTAATCATATAAATTAAAGGTGGTTACTTCCAGAACCCCCTAATTATCTAGTTCACGTTTGCACATTTATGTGCCAATTATAGGTCTGTGTTAAATCCATAAAATTATAAACCTTCTCCACCCCCTGAATTAACCCCCATTGTTTTATTATCCCAATGAGACGAGATTCTGATTGGAGCTTGAAATGTACCTTGAAGAAAGCTAGATGGGGAGGGATAGTTATTAGAGGGAGAAGAGGAGAAAGAGAGATTTGAGGGGGGAGAAGAGAGGAAGAGGGAAAAGACAGGAGAGGAGGGAAGAGAGAAAGGGAGGGGAAGTGGAGAGGGGAGGGAGCAGGAATAAGGAGTTGAGGGATACAGAGAGCACAGAATGAGAAATGAGTGGCGAACAGCGGAGAAGAAAGGACTCAGGAGAGATGTAGTGGAGAAAGAAATAATAACTTGAATTTGTAGCCTTTAAGGTTACAAAGTGATTTGCATGTTTTAGCCCAGGAAAGAAACATAGGAGGGGACTGGGAGATATGAAAGAAAGAGAGGAGGGAGGAAGCAGGGCAAGGCTGGAGGGCCTCACAGGGCCCTTCTCCCAGTCTTGACCAGCTTTGGGTGACTATTGCTGAAATTGGCAGGATGAGAGCCGATCTTGATTTCCTATTGAGAAGAGCAGGGCCCAATCAGAGTCCTGTGAGCATGAAAGTCAACTTTTAAGCAATCAGAATGTGGTCTGAAGATGTCCTTGATTGAATCCCAGGATGCAAACTAGTATACATAGGATCTCAAAGTAATGGCTTTTGAAGCTGCATTGTTCCCCACACAGATAGGCCCAAAGCAACCCTAGGGAAGGCTGCTGGAATTTCACATGCTGGGGGAGGGAAGGATTTTCTCTGTAAGTCTGGCAGGAGAAACCATGGGAGAGTGAGTCACTCACTGCCAAGTGGGGGAAGGGACTGAGAATGTGAAATGCAAACATTGTGTAGCCAGAGCTGTGGCCAGGGCTATTTGGGAGTTTGGAAGTAGGGGGAACATCCAAGAGTAATGGGGAAAAGTTGGAACTCCGTCCATCAGAATGGCAATTTCTCCAAAAGCAGATTTAGAAGCTTTCTTATTTTTATTTTTTGAAAGGACATTTCTTTGGTGGCTTCTTTCAGGTCTGAATAGGCCCAAGTGAAACATTCAATCATGTTCATTGTATTCGACAATAAAAACGGAATAAAAATTACTTCTCGTTGATGGGACTCATCTCACAAGCTGTTTCCCAGTATGTCTCATCTGCAGACTAGGCCATTGTGCAAAGCTTCCGAGGATGAGACTTGTATCGCCTAGTGTTCATTTCCTTTTCACCAAACCAGACACCAATATGTTTCTTGTGCCTCTTCTGCCCTGGACAATGCTTAGGTACAAAGATGTCTGAATTGACACTTGTTGAAACAGAGCAATTTTTTAAAAATGCCTTTGGTGGACGTCTAAGGTCTCAAGCCATAATTAAAGGCAAATTAATTTGAGACAAGCAGCCATTAATTTTAGTCATTCATTTGATTATTGAATGCTAGAGCTGAAAGGAATGTTTGACATTAGAATATTTGAACATAGAATATATTAAGTAAAAATGGGCAGAGACCTTAGAACATGTAATGACCTATTTGGGATAGACCTTCGAACATTAGAGATAGAGTTTGTCTGGGGAACCTTAGAACACAGAATGTCAGAGTTGAGAAGGGCCTCAGGAAAACAATGTGTTAGGAGGCAAAGGAACTTTAGAATGTTGGATGTTAGAGCTGGAAAATGGGCATCCTAGTCAAGGTGATTTGATGGTCTCAATTAGTAAAGGATGGCCCAATGTATAAAGCACAGTATGCCAGGTACTTTTCTCTCTGTAACCCACCCAGGGTAGGTAGGTACTAAAGATGATCCTTTATTTTACAGATAAGAGAAAATGTTAGCTCAGGGAAGCTAGATGACATTCAAGCCTAGAAAGCTCATTCATTGTTAAGTGAACTAGGGTGTGCTGGGGCTTTGGCCCCAGTTTTTGAAACGGAGTGCATATATGTGTGTGTGTGTGTGTGTGTGCGTGTGTGTGTGTGTGTGTGACCTTGAACAAGTCCCTTTCTTTCTCCGGGGCTTGATTTCCTCCTTTGGAAAATGAGATTTTTGACCCAGTTGAGATCTTATATCCCTCCCAGCCTTATGATCTTACATTCTGAGGTCCTCCTCTTCCTTTCTATGTTCCAAGGACCCTTCTGGACCCCTCCTCCCCCATTCTATTTTCTATGACCCCTTCCAACTTCCCCATTCTGTGTTTGAAGGCATCGTCCAATTCCTGATGCTTTGGGGTTTTTTGTTCTGTATAACCTCAGTGAAAACAGTCATTAAAGCAGCCACCTAAATACTTCCTAGATGTTAGATGAAAAATGTTCAAGTCACTATTTTTATTCTAACATGTATATTTTCTCCATTTAGATTCCAGATAGGGAAAGGTTTTGGTTCAGGAAACATAAAGCTCCTCTGGCTTCTTTTTCATGAAATATGTAGCATAGTCTATGGGAAAGAAATTGCCAGCTTTGCTTTTATTATTATTATTTTATTTTATTTGAAACCAACATACAGCCAATCTATGATGCCAGTAGGGGATTCTCATAAAGAGACAGGCAAACAGAAATAGAATTCTGCTGAATAAAGTGTGTACAGTTAAAATTATGTGCAGTTTTCTTTTCTTTTCTTTTCTTTTCTTTTCTTTTCTTTTCTTTTCTTTTCTTTTCTTTTCTTTTCTTTTCTTTTCTTTTCTTTTCTTTTCTTTTCTTTTCTTTTCTTTTCTTTTCTT
>NW_027185850.1:18722055-18750004 GCF_028583685.1 Petaurus breviceps papuanus
CTTTTCTTTTCTTTTCTTTTCTTTTCTTTTCTTTTCTTTTCTTTTCTTTTCTTTTTTTGGTCCAGTGAAGGTATGTTCAAATTTTTGCTTGGTTCAGACTTAACTACCTCATTAGTGGTTGAAATGATTGTTCCTGCAATGGCTTATATTAAGTCAGGAAAGCAGTGCCCCTACTCAGTTCTTCAGAATGCTAGAGTCTGTTTCTATGTCTGCTCCGACTGTCTTTGGCTGTGTGTCTCTCTTCATAACCATCATAGAAAATGAAAAATAATTCTCAGGCAGGCTACTGAGGTAACTGGTCAAGCACAGGATAGAATGGCAATTCATAAAGCCTTCAGTTTGATCCTGTTCCATTTTCCTACCACCCTTAAATCTGGAACAGTCTTTCCTTGGTGATCCATATATAACCTACATCTAGCTCTAATCCTTGAAGACTTGAGACTGTTTTTGTTTTTTCTTTGTATGCCCAGAAGTTAGGAGAATGCCTGGAATTCAGTAATTATTTATTAAATGTATACGTCACTTTATTTGTAACTCAAATAACTTCGTATTTATTCCAGTTTCATAGTTCTCTTTGTTGGTGTGCCAGATTGTATGTTCTATGAGGGCAGTAAGTGTGTTTTATTTAAACCTGTGGTTCTTAACCTTAGGTATGTGATCTTGTCTTCTTAAAATATATTTTGATAGTCATATTTTCACATACTTGGCTTCCCCTTATGACCCTATGGATTTAATTTCATGCATTTTGAAATATTATTCTGAGAAGGCATTTCCTAGTTTTCACTAGACTGCCAAAATGGTCAAGGATGTGATAAAGTGAAGAGCCCCTGATCTGAACATTCTATGTCTGCTAGCACCAAGCATGCTGTTCTAGATACACCTGACAGTTGATAATTTCATGTTATTCAAAGCTTTGTTTCTCCAGTTCTGCTCTAGCTGCTGAACAACACTCCTCCATCACCAATTGCCTGTTGGAAATTTCAGACTGGCCATCCCAGAGTCTTCCCATATCCAAAGCAGTAGTCATTAGGTTTCCCCTGAAATCTTCCTACTTCTTCATCTTTACTGTTGTGGTTAAAGGCACCATCTACTTGTTCACTTCACATATACAATCTGTTTCCACATCTAATTACTTTCTCCAAAAAACTCCTGGCAATTGCCTCCTCTCCATTTCATAGCCACCATCCCTCTTCACATTGTCCTCACCTCTTACCTGATCTCCCCACCTTAAGTCTCTCCAAATTTACTTATCTTAAATCTCTCCCCATTTCGACCTAGTTTCCTATTGGCTGCTAAAGAGATTTCCTGAAGTCCAAGACTGACCACTTATTGAAATAAACTCCAATGATCCCTTATTAACTCCCTATAGCTAGCCCTTATCTAACTCTAACCCCTGAAGACCAGGACTGTTTTTGCTTTTACTTTGTATGCCCAAAACTCAGTACCAAGCCTAGAATCCATTCCTAACTTACCAAATTTTAGCTGACTGAAGTATACACATTAGTAAAATAATGTAAACTCCTTGAGGGTACCTCAGCACTTCACCGGTGCTTAAGAAATGCACATAGCTAATTGATTTAGATCTACAAGGGACCTTGGAGGCCATCAAGTTCAAAGTCGTCATTTTTCCAAGAAGAAAGATGAGGAGCAGAGAGAGTTGCCCAAGGTCTTAGAGCTAGATAATACTTGAAGCAGCATTGGTACCCAGGGAATTCAGAGTTGAAGTCCAACACTCTACCCACTTCCCTTTGAATGGGAATATTCACAAACTGCCCATCTTCACTCAAAATCAGAGATTGGGGGGACATTTTTAAAGTAAAAAGTCTTAGTAGGCCAGGGTCATTTGAATAGTCCCTTAATGAAAAAATGCTTTCCTGAAGCCTATTTTCCCATCTACAGCTAGACCCTGTGTCATTTGAAAGGTAACATGTTGGCAGAGCGACTGATGAAAAAGAAATGTTTATATGTTTACCCAACATCTGTTGCAGGACTGAGAACATCTGTAAATGTCCTCAGCCCCTTGTGTCTCTCTAGGAACGAAGAGATCAAGACAAATTCATTCCGTTCTACAATTTAATTTCACATATATTAAGTATCTATGAAGTACAAGATTGTAGATACAGCAAACAAGAATGGTCCCTGCATTCCACGCACTTTCTTTTGCCTTGGATATGTGGCATGTACACAGAAAAACAAATGCAAGATAATTTGAGGAGGGAATTTGGAAAGGAGGAGGGGGTCCAACAAAGACTTCTCCTTAGGAAGTGGTACCTGAGCTGAGCCTTTAGCAAATTAAAGATTCTTGAGAGGTATAGGTGCGAAAGGAGTGTATTGCAGGCATCCAGAGAGGTTGCACAAAGGTATTGAGGTAGACAAGGGAATAGCATAAGTGGGAAACAAAAAACAGAACAGTTTGGTTTAAGGACAGATTCAAAGAAGAGCTTTGAAATTAAAACAAAGATTAAAATGGAACCTAGGGGCAGATTGTCCCAGCCTTGAAATGCCAAACTAGGGGATTGTCCTTCTTGAAAGTGATAGGGAACCATTGAAAATCCTTGAGCAGAGGAGGTGGCATGGTCAGAGAGATGCTTGAGGAGTCAATTGTAATAGCCCCATTTATAGCTAAGTGAATAATAAGCAGGCCAAGCATTGTGCACAGGATTATCCTCCCTTCCTCCTCCTTGTTTCCCTCTCCCTTCTCTCTCTCTCTGCCCCTGGCCTCTCTCTCCTCCTAGAATGGAAAGCATACTAACTCAACAGTTTGATTGCCTTATTTCAAATACTGCCTCCGATTCTTTTTTTTTCCCAGGGGGGAAGGCAGGGTAATTGGGGTTAAGTGACTTGCCCAAGGTCACATGGCTAGTAAGTGTTAAATGTCTGACAATGGATTTGAACCCAAATCCTCCTGACTCCAGGGCCAGTGCTCTATTCACTGCGCCACCTAGCTGACCCCAATTATTAATCCTTTTGTAACCATGGACCCTTCATGTTACTTCCCTGGGACTCAGTTTTCTCATCTGTTAAGTCTGGACTCATCCACCTCTGTTGTCCTGCTCAACTCTAGATCTATGATCCTATCTTCTTTTCAAGTCTCTCCCTGTCCAAGAAAACAGTGAATCACAAAAGCTTTCTGGGTTTCCCAGCTGAGGTCAGGCCACAATGGGGATTTCTGGAAAGTCTTGTTTGTTGCAACAGTTTCCCCCCATCTGTTGAGTTCAGCATTGTTACCTGTTTCCCGTCTGTCTAGAATCTGACTCTCAGCAGACAGAGGATTTAAATGGGAGACTCCATTAAGTCAGGAAGCCAATTCAGAATGCTAAATGCCTGGGATTTTTTTTTTCTTTTATAAATTAGGACACTGAGGCGGGGAAAGAGGAAATTACACCTGGGGCCTCCCGATCACAATATTTCCAATAGAAGCAAATTCAGGGAAGGTGGGGATGTCATAATAATGGTACCTTACACATGGGGCGTATTTTATGCTTTTCAGAAATGCTTTCATACACACTGCTTAAATTGATCTACCCAACAGCCCGCTGAAGTGGGAAGAGCAGGCAGGTATTATTAGCCCAATTTTAGAGGTGCCGAGGGGCCAAGCATTTTACTCACACCGCTAGGTAATGGGTTGAAAACCAGTTCTTTGGACTGTATTAGATCAGGGCATGGGTGAGGAACCTGCGACCTCCAGGCCACATGTGTCCCTCTAGGTCCTTGGGTGCAGTCCTTTGGCTGAATCCAAACTTCACAGAACAAAGCCCCTAAATAAAAGGATCTGTTCTGTAAAACTTGGATTCCATCAAAAGGCCACACCCGAGGACCTAGAAGGCCTTGAGGCCACAGGTTCCCCATCCCAGGATCAGAAGATCCCTTTGTTCTGAACTCATAGGACCTTAGATCTGGAGCTCAAAGAAACCTCAAAGACCGGGGGTCCAACTCCTAGTAAGCCTCTTTCTTTTCCAGAGGAGGAAACTGAGGCCAAGACAAATGAAAAGAGGTGCCCAAGAGCAGCTAGGCGGTACCATGGTTAGAACTCTGGCCAGAAATCAGGAAGACTTGAGTTCCAATCTAGCCTCAGATAACTGATCAGCTCTATGACCCCGTGCAAGTCACTTAACCTGTTTCCACAACTGAAACATGTGAAAGTAGCTAACTCACAGGGTTGTTGAGAAAGTTAAGATATAATATTTAATGAGCCATTATTTATGGTTATATATTGTACTTAGATGCAATATAAATGCTTTTTCCCTCTCCCTCCTTTTGCTTCCCATAAGGTCACACCAGATACTAAGGGGAAGAGGTAAGAACAGAACCTGAGACCTCAGAGTCTAGCTCCTTCCCACTGAAATCCCTCCTTGTTGGAGAAAGCAAATGTAGAGTAATATACATGGGCTCATTCTGTATAATGTTAGAAGAGAGCTTAGAAATCTCATGGGCCAGCATCTCCATTTTACAGATGAGGAAACTGAGTACAAGAGAGCGTGAATGACCTGCCCAAAGTTATAAAGTGAGTTATTGGTAGGACTGGGAATAGCAGCTTTCCTCCTCTACCTTCCCTGGTCTCCCCACTCCACCCCACTGCCTGCTTGGCTGGCTTTGACATTTGTGAATAGGCAGCCAAGGAAAGACCACTGCCCATGGAACTGAAAGAATCACCTTGAAATACTGGCTTCACTTTTCTTTCATCTTGGACAACTTACTTGACTTTTCTGAATTTCAGTTTCCTCATCTGTAAAATGGGGATAATGAATTTTCATTTACTTCCCAGGGATATGAAGAGGGAAATACATTGTAAATCCTAAAGCGTGAAATAAATTTAAGATATAATATATTAGATGTAACCATCATTAAAGAGGCAGGGTGGATAGAGAAGTAGAAGACTTGAGTTCGAATTCTGCTTTGACTCATACCTGCCGTATGGCCCTGATTCACTCACTTAACTTCCTAGTGTTAAAGGTGACCCTCTAAGACTGGTTGCCTGGAAGGTTCAGGCTTATACATTAATAGAGGGAAATTTCCTACTGGAAGTTACTTATACAGATGAAAAGAATATTTTATTATTCATTATTACATGACACTTGAGAAGCCCTGAGGTTCTATGGAGTGAGCAATAGATTTAATCTCATTTTAAATCCTGCCTCTGACTCTTGTTATGGGACCATGGATGGAAGATGGCTTTAACTCTGAGCCTCAGTTTCCTCCTCTGAAAATTGTAGAGAGTAATAAAATCTGTATGTTATCCCCCCTCTGCTTTCCCCTTCATGTTATCCTAAAGAGAGCAGACATTGTATATAAAGCACTTTGCAAACCTTAAAAGCCCATGTACAGGCCAGCTATTGTTTCTTCATTCCTTCAACAAACAGTGATTAAGTTCCCACTATGTGTGGGACAGCATGATACAAGGGCAAAAGTGAAGCATTTTCTGCCTCTAACACCTTCCATTCTCTTCCATTCTACAAAATCTAGTCACAAATAAGGATGGGTCACTAGGTGGTGCAATGGATAGAGCGCCTGGCTTAGAGTCCGTAAGTCTCATCTTTAAGAGTTCAAATCTGGCCTCAGACACTTAGTAACTTTGTGACCCTGGACAAGTCACTTCACCCTGTTTGCCTTAGTTTCCTCATCTGTAAAATGAGCTGGAGACGGGAATGGCAAACCAGTCCTGTATCCTTGCCAAGAAAACATCAAGTGGGATCACAAAGAATTGGACAGACTGAAAACCAATAAACAACAACAGTAAGTAGAATGGGGAGCTGTGTCTTCATCAGTAGAAGGGAACTCTTTCTCTGTCAAAACAGGTCAGCACCTTCTCTGTACCTTTCGGTCTTTGATAGCTGCCCACAGCTTCTAACTTGCCCTGGGTCTCACAGCTAGTAAGTATAGGTGGCAGGATTTGAACCCAGCTTTTCATGGTTCCAAGGTATTCCAAGTTGCCTTTTATATAAAGATACAAAGATACCAAATAAAAACCAAAAAGGCATCACTTGGGGGATTTAAAGCATCAATCAGTAAACAATTATTAAGTGCTTTCCATGTACCAAACAATGTGTTTCGCTTGGGATGAGAGAAAGCAAAATGGTCTTTATCTGCAAGTAGCTCATAATATAACTGGGGAGACAGGTATGGAAATGTTGGCATGCAGGATACACAGGGGAGATGGACTTTAAGAATGAGCTGCTGGGAGGAGGAGCTTACTGGCTGTTACCCTGTTAATGGCAAGACAGTCACCCAAGTGGACTCTGCTGCTTTTCTCCCATGTAGCAGTCTTTGCATGGCATGCCATGTTCCATCAGGCCCCATGATTGCTTTTTTTTTTAATTGAAACAAAAGCTGTTTCAGCCAATATCTGATTGCATTGCTAATGCAGAGATTTCAAAGCCTCTCAGTTTCATTCTCTGTTGCATACCCCCCAATAATGAGAGGTTTTGATAAACACAACTGAAATAAAAATTGCATTTCATGGTTAGGGTTTGAGAATTTCATCTGTAAATCAATTTTCCCATTCTCCTTAGGATGAGCAGCATGGCTCTTGGTCTCTTTTTTTTTGGTGAAATAAGAAGCTGCCATGTGAAAATAGTCTTTGTTTTCCATATTGTTGGGACCTCTCTTTGTGATGGTGAACAATTGACTGTTAATGAATGGTTGTGATTTTCTGGGAATCTCTCTGTTGTCTTCAGATCTCCTGGAAAGATGACGATCTTCCTAGACATTGGTGGAAGAAGAATATTTTCTTTATCAGCTCCAAATCTTGCTCCGTATTTGGTGTCATTGAGATACTTTTGGCAAAAGTGGTAACAAAGGCAAGGTTTCTCTTTGGTACCTTCTCTTGTTAATGCTTCCTAGGTGTATAATTTAGGCTGTCACTCCCCCATCTTTTGGAGTCTCTCTTCATACAAAAAGTACATTCTGCAATCTGTTCTGGATACTGGATTATGTTCCCTGGCTCATCTTACATTACCTTTCTTGCATCTGCTTCATATGTATTAGACCAGTTGCTTTCCAGATCCCGTAAGGTTTGTAAAGACAGGATTTGGGGGACATACTTGCCTTTTGTTTTTCTCTCGAGTGCATATTGCAGGTGTTCAATAAATGCTTGCCAGGATTTCTAACTTTGAAAATCAAGGCAGCTTATGGTGCCCACCCCCATCTTAACTTTAAGCATAAATGTAACCCTAGAGAGGAAAGGGTGATGGATTTACTGCCCATGTAATTTTGAGTAAGTTGCTTGGCCTCTTTTGTCACAATTATATACTGTGTAATATTTGAGGATTGGACTAGATGGACTTTGTGATCTCTTCCACTTAAAACAAGTTGTTCTTCCAGTGTCGGGATGACCTGGGGATCAAATCTGGGCTCAGATACTTAGCACCACACCCAGAAATAACTGGCCTTGTAACATTGAGCAAGTTACTTAACCCCGATTGCTTAAAAACAAAACAAAACAAAACAAGCTCTTCTTCTAATCTGTGAGTTTTAAATTCATGCTTTTGCACCAATGAGAACTTGCATCCTTTCAAGCTTCTGATAAATTTGAGTTTGCTACCTCATGGACAGGTCTTTATCTCCCTCATGTCCTGTGGCTACTGGATTGTAATAAATACCTAGAACTTGTTCTCAGAACATAGATTTGGAGCTGGGAGAATGTGGCAAAGAGGGCTGCACAATATTACTCTAGGTGAATGGGAGAATATTTCAGGCATTCCGTAGACATTGTTTCTATGTTCTCCAAGGCCAAATCAAGACAATTCTCCCTGGGAAGGCTTGCTGAGAAAGTTCATTGGCAAGACATTGACTGCAGGGCAAATCTGAATTCCTTCATTTCAAAAAGAATAGCTCAATTTGAATTAGTAGCAGAATGTCAGCTTGACAGCTCCTACCAAGCTGACTCATGGTTTTAAACTTATCTTCAAGTCTAGACCCAGAAAGTGATGCTGTCTGTAGTCTAAGGACCAGGCTCCCTAAGCATGAAGAGTTATTACCATATGGTTGTCAGGCTGGGTGTCCTTGGTCACAGCCACTTGTAAATCCATCTCCTAAGGGAAGGAGAGGTTGTGGTTTGTATCTATGAAAAAGTTCATTAACAGGGATAAAAAGTGGGCAGCCTTGGGGAGGCCAGGTGGTACAGTGAATAGAGCACTGGCCCTGGAGTCAGGAGGACCTGAGTTCAAATCAGGCCTCAGACCCTGAACACTTACTAGCCATGTGACCTTAGGCAAGTCACTTAACCCCAATTGCCCTACCTTCCCCCCCAAAAAAGCACACACACACACACAAAAGAAATTGGGGACCCTTGCAGTGTTGAAATGAAAGTAGGGTGAATTTGAAACCACTTTTTTCAGATTTTAGGTTGAAGATATAGCAGCTGAGTTCTGATTCATGTCTGGCTGTCACAAAAGGGATCAGAGAGAACGCAATGTCACATTTTCAGTAGAAAGTCTGATCAAAAAGTTTTCAAAGTGTATCCCCCAAGGCACTTACCTTGAGATATCATATGATCTTTCTGGCTGAGATTTGCATAAAGAATGATAGGTGCATGGATTTAGAATTGGAAAGAGACCACAGAAGCCATTGCATTAAAAGCCTTCATTTTACAGATGAGGAAAATAAGGCCCATGGAAGTCAGATGACTTGTCCAGGTTCATACAGTTAGTGATTGTCTGAGGTAGTATTTGAATTCAGATCTTCCTGACAACAAATTCATTGCTTTTCCATGACATAAGGAATTCATTATCTTTTTTTTTTTTCAGTCATGAACCCCTTGGGCACTGATGAAGCCTATAAACCTTTCTCAGAATGCCGTTTTTAAATGCTTAAAATGAAATTCATAAAATTAAAATGGAAAGCAATTTGATTAAAATGCGGTGAACGGAATGTTAAAAAAACAAACTTAACAGACCCTAAGTTAAGAAAGCATGGACTGTACCAAGTTGGGATATCTTGGAAGTGGGCATAATGATGAATAGTTTCTGTAAATGGCAAGAGGTGTTTCTGTCTCTCAGAAGAGATGGACCATTTAATTTTTAACATATTCATATACGTATAAATACAAAACAAATGTCACATTGTAATCCCGTGAGCAAGAGAGCACAAAAGGACTTTGAATTAATTTCAAATATAAAAATTTCAGATATAAAATATAAAATGAATTTCAAGTAATATAAAAATGTAATTTCAAAATATAGCGATTTCAAAGATAAAATAATTTCACATATAAATATATATGTGTAATTTCAAATATAGAGTGTGGTGAATAACAACAAGATTCTAAACGTGTATGTATGCACTTATATCCACATATCTACATACATATAGGTAGATAAATTCAAAAAGTCTTAGGGAAATTCTCAACTTTAATAGATCATGTACAATGTTGTCGATCAGTCATTTCAGTTGTGTCTGACCCTTTGTGACCCTATTTGAGATTTTCCTGGTGAAGTACTGGAATAGTTTGCCATTTCCTTCTCCAGCACATTTTCCAGATGAAGAAATTGAGACATACTAGCCGTGTGACCTTGGGCAAGTCACTTAACCCCAATTGCCTTGCCTTTCCCTCTCCAAAAAGAAAAAAAAATGAGGGAAACAGGGTTAAGTGACTCGCTACATAGGGCTACATAGCTAGTAATTATCTGAGACCAGGTTGAAACTCAAGAAGTTGAGTCTAACTGACTCTAGGGCTGGCCTTCTATCCAGTGTACCACCTAGTTGCCCACACTTAACACTATTAGAGGATAAAAGAGGCAAGTAGCCAGGATGCTAAAGGAAGTGGAGATGATCAGGTTGGAGAAGAAAAAAAATTAGTGGAGATAAGAGAGCTATCTTCAAGCATTTGAAGGACCATTCATGTGGAGGGGGGATCAGCCTTGTCCTCAGCCCCATGGGGCAGAATCAGTAGCAATGTGGAAAATTTGTTGGAAAAAAAAAGATTTTGTCTCAATATGGGGGGGGGGGATGAAACAAAAACTTCCTGTCAACTAGACCTATCTCAAAGTGAACTGGGCTGCAATGTGATGTAGTGAGTTCCCCCTCACTGGGAGTCTGCCCTTGAAACCTGGATAGCCATTCAGTGGGGCTGTTGGAGAAGGCAGTTTTGTTCGTAAACTGTTTGCACTAAGTGGTCAGGAAGTCCTTTCCAACTTGGCATTCAGTGAGTCTGATTATTCCTGCTTTAGTGCAGGAAAAAGTCTCCCACTAGTGGTATCTTTTGAATAGACGAAGATGATAACAAGGGCTTCTGTTGCAATTTTAACTGTTCCCACTTGGGAAGTGTTTTTAGCCCCTCATCATTCTCAGGACATTCACCAGATATCAGTAGTTTGTTTAAACTCAATTGGAAGTTGCTGCCCTCTTGTATGGTGGACAGGGAAAAGCTAAGGAAGTTGAATTTTAAAATGGGACTTTGTAGGTAGCTTTGTGAAATCTGCAGCTTGAAGCATAGGACCTTGGATTAAGAGCTAGATGGGACTGGTTGGAAAAGTGAACAGAGTCCTAGAGAGGTTATTTCATTTGCCCTGGGCCAGGAGGGATTCACATTTAGGTCTATGGAACTCCACTTTATTACTCTTTTATACCATGCTGTGTAATTGCAAGAGACCAAATGGGGAAGTATTTTCTGAAGAATATCATGGTGTAGGTGTGTTGGAAAGAGAAGTGACTCGAAGACCTGGGTTCAAGTCCAGATTTTAGTTATTTGTTGGCAGAACTTGGGCAAGAAATTCCTCCTTCCCGGATCTCAGCTTCTTCACCTGCTAAATGTAGAGGTTAAACATTTTGATCCTTCTCTGTTGTGATTTTACAACAGATCAATCCATTCCAGTTCTAAGATTCTAAATTCTAAGACCCCCTCCACCTCCAGCATGCTCTGCTCTAGCTTCTCACATTTCCAGTTCTATGGTTCCTTGGGTCTAACACAATGTTAGATGAATAAAATAGAACATAGAATGTTCTATGACATAGAGATTCTCATTCTTAGTCTAGTTCAGTGTTAATGTAAATACTTTAAGCTCTCACTCATTCACTTTGGGGATTATTATCTGAAGCCAATTTTCAAATTTCAGGCTGGCTTCCTTCTGCTACCCAGTATGCTTTTGGGCTACTGCCCATCCTCTCACTCTCTCTTTGCCTCCCCCCACTCTAAAGACACACGCACACACACAAACACACACACACACACACACACAGCCGCCACCATGAGGCATACATTCCTGGGAATGTAAAACTCTTGAAAAAGAGAAGAAAAAACCCAACACATGTCAAAAGAAATGAGAAATCATTTTTGGATGATCTCTCTTTGAGATTGTTGCCCATTTCCCCTTTTTCCTTTCAGTTGGTGGTAGTGGTCAAGAATGGATAGATTGCTGATTTATTCTTACTTGTCAAAGCTATGTCCGTTGTCTAAGAGACTAACAGAGCAACAGCATGTTCAGGATGTCTTAGTCCTTTTCTCTCTGTCTAGTCAAGTCACTATACTGCTCAAACATCTCCTCTGACTCTCTGTTCCCTCCTATGTAAATATATACTCCTTTGGCATTCAAGTACCAATTGGTAACATCCACCCTTTACACACTTAACTCACATTACTCCACACACCCTTGGATCCAGATAAACAAGACATTTCCTTGTCTTGCCTGCTCTTTCTTCTGTAGGCCTCTGTTCAGACCAATCCCTGGGCTTAGAATATCCTCACACTCCCTCTACTGCTGTTGAATTCCCAGCAGTCCTTTAAAGGCCAACTCCTAGACCAACTTTGCCAGGAAGCTTCCTTTGATCCCCACAGTCAATAATGACCTTTTCCCCCCAATCCTGAGTACCTTGTGGCTCCCTAAGTCATTCAAGCAATATTGTTTTTATCTGTGCTTGGGGCTTATTCTCTCCTCCCCCCCAACTAGACTGTAAGCTTCATGAGGGCAGATCCATGTCTATTGAAGCTTTTCTGATATTTTACACAATAGGTTCTTAATAGTGGTTTGTTGATTTGGCCTGAGCTTCTCTACCTTGGTATACCTTCCAGTGTCTGGTTCATACAAAATAAGTATCTCTTGAATTGAACTAGGGCAAATGATCGAAAGTCTAGTGAGCTATTTAGCCTAAGTAATCCTTAGCATGGACAGCTTCTGGAACCCTTATTATTATTTAGGACTCTAAGCCCCATTTGGTGCCAAATCTCTTCATCTCCATCTAGTTCTCATCTCACTCCCCTACTTGATCACTCCCACTTAAAATCCCTTCCCAACCTGGCCGCAAACTACCTTTGTAGAAATTACTGTCCATTACTCCCCTTCATGAATTCTCAGGTACAGGCATAACAGCCTGCTTGATGTTGTCAGGCTCCTATCTCTCTGCCTTTGCATTAACTATGCCAATCCCTACAATGCACTCTCTCCTCATCCTAGCCTCTTGTAATGTAATGCCAAGGAAAGGCAACTTCCCAAGGTTCAGAATACCAGCATAGGGGCTCTCCATTTTATTCAGTGACAAACCAAGAACAGAGAAGATCAAAACATGACATCATTCCAAATACAGCATTTACTAAATGTGATTAAATAATCTCCAAGGACTACCCCACCCCAGGACTTTCCAATCATTCAATCAATTACAAAGTCCCTGTTCTAAATACTACTTCACCCCTAGGCTGTACCTTCATTTAGTCCACCACAAAGCCCCTCTTCTCAAATGGAGATTAGTTTCCAAACATAAGTAAACTACATTCATTTGTTCAACCACAGAACACAAAAAGGTCAAAAGTTCCCCACCCCTGGATCACAATTGAATCTACCCCAGAGTTACATCAATTTTAAGCACAGCACTTAATACCCAAATGGAGGTCTTTGCTTCATCTTGACAGGAGGCAAGTTCTCAGCAATCTTAGTTCCTGGGGAGACAAGGCTTAGCAAGGCCACAAAATACATTGTCAGTCCCTTCATTAATTCATCCTCTGTCTGTAGAACAGTCCTAGAACCCCTGAAAACGTTAGCAAAACCCTCTCCCAGGATTTCTGTAAACATACAACAAGAAAATCCTTCTTCAGGGCTTCTGAACCAACAGAAAGGTTCCCAGACCCCTGCAACAACAGCACTGTCCTTCACCAGTGGACAGTATTCACTCTCTGTCTGCAGGACAGTCTCAGGGCTTCTTAACCAAAAGCCAGGTTCCAGGACTTCTTCAACAAAAGGACTGTCTTTCACCAGTGGACAAATCTGGCAAAACAACATCAAAACAGACAGACAAAGTACCAGCAAAACAGCCATCTCCTCAGTCCTTGGCAGCTCCGGGGGCAGGTCTCAAAAGTCCAGGGCAATTCAAAGTAGCCCTCAGCAATCCTTCTCAGTCTCTCTCTCTGCCTCCAGGAGGTGCTGCTTCCAAAAAGTTCTTCTGCCTCTCTCTTGTCTCTCCAAATCTATGTCACCAGCTCCTCCCAGTTCAGGACTTTCTTTTTAAGAAAGTTAAGATTAACAAGCTCTGGGTTTTAACACAATCAATTTGAAAACCAAGCCAATACAGGGGAATCTTTAATTGCCATTACTATCACACCTCTCCAAATTCCTAATTTTTCTTCAGGACTCCATTCTGGGGCTACCTTCTACATGAGACCTTTCTTGATTACCCCATCCCCACCCCCCATTCCCACTTAAATCTTTTTTAAAAATACATACTTATATCTATATGTATAGTCTTCAGTGTTGGAAAGAAAACTGTTTGAGGATAGGAAGCATTTCATTTTTTCTCTATGTCTCTGTCAGCTAGCATGGCACCTGGCACACATTTAATGAATATTTGTTGATTGATAATCCCCTTCATTCCTTGGCACAGTGTCTGACACATAGTAGGGGCTTAATCAATGTTTGTTGACTGACTGATTAACTTTAATCTCTGCAGTTCAGGCAAAGTGAGCAGGAGATGCCCACCTCTTTGCAGGCCTCTGAGCAGAAGCCCAATGCCCACTCATTGTCACTATGTGACACAGAGTTAATCCTCAAGGGTTAGACTTACTTTCTGAGGAACTTCTGTTTCTAAGGTTCTTTCAGAAGACTAATAGGTGCAGTAGCCCTTAAATCAGTAAAGGACCTTAGAGATAATCTCCACTTCCTTTATTTTATAGGTGAGGAAACAGAGACACTGAGGGGAAGTGACTTGCCCAAGGTCACATGCTGAATCTGTGATGAGGAATCAGCATTGGAGAGAGACAAAGTAGTGCCATAGAACATGCTGGATTTTGAGAAGGAAGACACAGATTTTAGTTCTGGTTTCTGCATATTATATGCTCTGGGGTTATGGGTTAATCATTTGCCTTTTCTGGGCTTTAGTTTCCTTCACTTTAAAATGCCTGGGTCGAACTAGATGACTTCTGAGATCCCTTCCAACTCTAATGCTAGTATCTGATGATGCTTTCAGTTGTAAATTCATCCTCCATTCAGCACTAGAACCCTAGACTCCTGACTCCTGACCCTCTCTTCTTTCCATTGAGGCATGCCTTGGTAGCCTCAGCTGAAAGTGCATGGACATATGTATTCCAGTTCTGAATGGAGGCTGAAATAAACTTCATCTCATCAATAACAAACTTAACCCCATCATCTGTAAACCGAGGTCATCGATTGAGACTTGGAAGGGACCTTTTGGTCCATCTGATGAGCAGGGCTCCTTAATGGGGGTTATGAACTTGTTTAAAGATACTCATATACCTGGATTTTAATAAAATTTTATTTCTTTTGTAATTCTATATATTTTCCCTTGTTCCTTTAAAAACATTATTCTGAAAAGTATTCCATGGTTTTCACCAGACTGTCCAAGGAGTCCATGCCAAAAAAAAAAAAGTTTATAAACCCTTGATCCAACCCAACCCCCTGATTGTACAAATGAGGGAAGAATGCCTTGCCCAGTCACTTTGGTCAGTCAGAGACGAGCTCCTTCCCCCCCACCCCCCACAGGCTCAGATTCTCCTTGTGTAAAGTGGAGGGAAGGGGTGCTGTGATTGGACCCTTGCAGCTGCACACATCTGAGATTCTGGAATCCTCCCTGAGAATATTGAGGATACTTTCCTTTGACCTTGGCAGTGACTGTCCATCACATTCTCTCCCTCTGCTGTTTAGCTTGTGCTGAACAAGCCTCAAAGGGGGGAAATGGAGTTTGTAGCAGAAAAGAACATTATTTCTTGTCAGCACACTTGGGACATGGTTTATCATAATTCACTTTGGATGGCAATACTAAAATATATTCCTCTTCTGAATATGTGCAAGATTAATCAAGCTGCATATTAGGCAAGGTTTATTAATCCATAATTTATGGACAAAGGAGGAAGAGATGAGTGATGCAGCTTCAGAATCTTTTCATGTTGCTGAGAATTATGGGAAGGCATTATGATCTTCATATTGAGTGTCTGTGCATGCCCAGTCTTCTATGATGGCAAAGACTTGTTGGCATAGGGATAATTAGGAGGAAGAGTTCTAGTCAAGGCACTGGAGGGACTCTCTACATTCTACATCTGTCATTTATTTTTCTGTGACATTGGACAAATCATCACCCCCCCCCCCCGGTCCTTGGTTTCCTCAATTGTAAAAAGGGATGTGTTGAATTGGATAATCTCCAAGGCCCCTTCTAGTCTTAAACTTCTGTATTCCATCATTCTTTGCTCTAAGGTCCCTAATGGCTAATATTTTATGTTCTAAGATCTCCCTTGGTTTTGAATGAGCTCCGACATTTTCTACTTCGTGTTCTCCTTTAGGTCCATTGTATTTTATGCTTTAAGATCACTTCTAGCTCTGAGGTTCTATGTTCTAGGGGACCTTCTGGCTCCAATATCTTGTTTACATCCAATATTCTAAGATCACTTCTAGCTCTGATGTCTTACATTCTAAGTTCCATCAATCCACATTCTAAGGTCCGTCCCAGCCCTCGCACTTTACCTTCTATGGCACACTCAGAGTTGGAAGCCATCTTACATTTCAAGCTATATCTGACCAAGAATCCCTCTATATCACACCGGACGAGTCATCTTATCTTTGCTTGGATTGTTTAGAGTGCTTTTGGCATTCTCCATTCTAGGTCTCTCCCAGCTCTTACATTTAAGGCTCCTTCTATAGTACTTTTATCCTCCGTGCTAACATTCGATAGTCTAAGGTTTTCCCAGCCCAGATGTGCCATTTTCTGAGGTTCTTTCCAGTTCTGACATTTTCTAATCTAAGGTTGTCCCAGCTTGGACATGGTCTGATGTTCTTCCTAGCTCTGACATTCTATATGATGACATTTGATGATCTTTTCTAAAATGTGAAATTCTGTGATTCTGCTAGCTTTGGTTGAGGTATCATGAAGGGAATGCTTAAATGCTTTCCTCCTTAACCTCATTGCCCCCAATTGCTCTACCCTTTTCATTATACAAAAATGCTGCTATGCTTGGTGAGAGGGGAGGTGCAGATGAAGCAGGCTCAAGCAAATGAAGTCAGTTGGCAAAGCTGTCTGAACATAGCAACTGGGTCCCTTCTGGTTCTGGGGTTTCTACGTCAGCGTTTTGGGTCAGACTTCTCTTGTCCATGGTCCTTATCAAAAGAGAGCCAGTGTTGACTGAGAGATTGAGAATGGGATGCTCATTTAATTGTTTATAGCATGGCCCTGGGGTGTGGATCCATGGAAATCTGCAGCTGCTGTAATTAGGCTTCTTATGCTGTACCGTGTGGAGGCCTTGGCTTGTGGGGAGTGAGATGAGGTGTTTAGGGTCTGGAGATGAGAACCGGCTGGTCCCCAGCCTTCTCCAGGAAGATGCAGAAACATAGCAGCCCAATCAGGCTCATTGCAAACCTGAGAAAGAACACGCACAACTTAGTAGTTACTGTGGAATTGAGTGAATGTCATAAATATTTATTTATCTTTTTCATGGCTGGCATAAAATGTTAGGATATAAAAAAAGTTGTTCACTATAAAAACAACAGAAAATATATTGGCTATACATCTACTGAATGCACATGTCTCTCTGAGTTTTCATTATATAGTGTAGCAATATACTGAGAGAAATTAAATTTTGAAAAACTGGTTCTCTTGCATCTAAAGCCCATAAGTATTGTAATTAACCCATTTTTAGCCAGAAACACTTTCCTGTACATTTCTTACTAGAACCATATTGTCCCCTGCAGTGGAGAGAGTTATAGTATAACATTTTCTGTTCTAGGAAATCAGAATTGGAATATTAGCAGAATATATTTAGATGCTTTATATTGGAAACAAGGAAATCTCATTTATGTGGCCTTCAGTCATGTGTGTCTGCCACTTATCCTGTCCGTGTTCCCAGGCAAGCTGGCTCTCCTCTCCAATACATTCGAAATTCATTCATTCATCCCCAAAACAGTGTTGAGTTCTTAATGTATGCAAAGTACTATGGGGGCATTCAAAATAAATAACATAAGCTAACATTCACCTTATGCCTTAAGTTTTGAAAGTGCTTTGCAGATCTACGTTATATCACTGTTCATAACAACCCTGAGGGATAGGTGCTAGTATGTCCCCATGCTATAGATGATGGGACTGAGTTATTGACTTTCTTACTGTTCCCTATGTTTGAATCTCAGTATCCGAGTTCTATTGCTTGTCACTGACCATTCCCTTTCACCAGAATTCTTTCCCTTCAAACTCTCACTTCTTAGAATCCCATACCTTCCTTTCATACCACCACGTCCTAGAATCTCTAGAATTCTTTGAGATTTAGTCCAAGAGCTGCCTTTATATGAACCTTTTCCTAATCCCATCTTAACACCCTCCCCTTTCTTTCCTTCCCCATATTATATTTTATTGATTTTTGTATAGCTAAATATGTTCATGTTGGTTCACCCAATAGAAGGTAAGCTCTCTGAGAGCAGGGAATAATACTTCCTTTCTCTGTCCCTAAGAGCCAATATACTGACTCTCTCCAGAGATCCTCAAAGGTTATCCTTGAAGAGGTAAACAAAGAATTAGAAAAGTTGTCCCAGTTGTTTTTTTCAGCAAAAAAGATCCCATCATGAGGCTCTTGGTTATTCCTGTTGCCTGGCACATAGGTGCCAAATAAATGCTTTCTAATCCATTTGATGCTTGCAGCAAATTGCTACTAAGTGTCAGAGGTGGGGTTTGAGGTCATGTCTTCTTGACTTCCCATGTCTAGAACTCTTTTTAATGAACCTCAAGCCTTTTTAAATACAAAGTTCTCCAATAAGAACTAATGTCTTGTAGGAATGCTCAGATCCAAACTCGAATAACTTTCACATACAGCAAAATGTGAAAAAGGCAAAGAAGAAATCTAGACACAGTGTCATGAGAGGTCTGAAAATGAATGATCTCTATCAGTTGGGTTGAGATGACTAAGATATCATCCCTCTCTCCTGGGAACTTACATTTTGGTGGGGAGGGCTAGACATACACGCAGAATTTCCTTAGAAAATGTAATATGATAAGTGCAAAGGAAAAGTACAAACAAAATACAGGAAAAAATCAGAGGAAGAGATAATTTCTACTTGGGAAGGTCATAAAAGACTTCTCAGAGAAAATAATATTTAAACATGGCTGTAACAGATGACTAGTAATAGTATTAATAATTGAGGGGTTCCATGGGGTATTGGAAAGAATCCTGGAGATGATTCAGGAGGTCTCCATGTGAATTCAAGCTGAAGAACTCTGAGGCCTTGGACAATTCAGTTAATCTTTCTCAGCATCAGTTTTTTCATCTGTAAACTAGGGAAATAATTTCATAACAGTTGTGAACAGAGGACTTTCTGGAGAGGGCCCACCAGCTTGCACTTCTCCTATGTACTCACTGAGCTGTCCTAGCAATGCACTCATCCCTCAGCAAGGGACCAAGTGTGCATGTCTAGCCCTGTGGGTCAAGTGCCCCAATATGGCTACTCAGTCAGCCCAACCTGCTTTCTGGTTTCCAAGAACAATTCCTGTGTAGTTATCCTCCCCTTCCCTTCTGCTTCTGATGCTTTCCACCATCGCTTCTGCCTCTTAGAATGCCTTGATCTCTTTCAAGACTTTGCTCTTTCTACAGGAAGCCTTTCTTGGACTTGTTAGCTGTTTGGTTCATTCTCTTCTAAGGCTGTTTGTATTTTGGATATATCTTGCCTTTATCTATTGACAAACATATTGTCCCTTTCATTAGAATGTAAACTCTTTGAAGGCATGGACTATGGTTTGTCTTTGCTTCGTGTCTCCCAGCATACATAATGAGTGAGGGAAGAATGCTTGTAGATTGATTGACTGACCCCTGGCACACCTGAACAAAGACCGTTGTCATAAGAAATCAAATTAAGTAAGGTGTTTATAAAAATAGCAGATTCTATTTCGGGTCTGTTTTGATATTTGTGAAGAGTTTTCCTCACAACGGTCCTGTGAGGTAGGCCTTGGCAAAATTATTATCCCCATTTTACAGACAGAGAAGCTGAGGCCCACAACGGGGAAGTGACTTGCCCAAGGTCACACAACTAACATGCAGCAAACTTGGGATTCCTTGTCTAGTACTCTTTTTGCTGCCTCCAATCTTTGAATGTTATACCCTTCTCTTAAGAATTAAGAAATGAATGAAATTGTCCTACTTATTGAAGACCAAAACTCTACAAATATGGCAGAATGTTACTAGAGTCCTTCCTTAGAAAAGTGAATCAGCATTGATGGGAAGAATCCCATGGAGAGACAATGTTTCAGCCACAAGGCTCAGTGGCGGCAGCAACGGCGACAGCAACATCTAGGGAGTTATGGGTGTAATTAAAGCCTTCCTATTAGTAATTACAAGATGAGACAAACTGCCCTTAATCTTCCCCATAATCCATCAGCTCTTGACGAAACCCTCCTGCTATTGAGTTAATCAACAAATTCAGCACAGGAAATATTTTATTAATATTTCAGTCCTCCAGTTCAGCCCTTTGTGGTGTAAAATACGCCAATAAAGTTAGATCCTTTCTTTATGGCCCTCTCTCTGGAGCTGAAGTGGGCATAAAATCCCCAGGTTCCATTTATGTCAATTTCCCTTTAAATTCATTCACATAAAGAAGATCAGCAAATTAATATTTCCTGACTGCAAGATGAGAATGACCCCTGAGGTGCAAGTTCATCTCCTGTCCAAATATCTACTGTACCATGAAATTAGGGATATATGTAATATATATATAGGTCTACTCACATGCTCATATATATATATATATATATTTATATAAAGATTGTGTGTGTGTGTGTGTGTGTGTGTGTGTGTGTAGTTTTCAAGTAGTTGGTCTCTGGTTTTCAGTGATTTGAGCAATATGATATTATGCCCAGACTTGAATTTTTAAAGTTATACTGTTCATGATAGCACCACATTAGGGCAGATCACCGTGATTAATAAACCTCCCTCCCTACTTTCTGGTGCTCTTGGGTAACCAAACACTTATTTCCCTTTTAGCCATGCTGAGGTTTGAGCAGTATAGGAATCATGATCCCATTTTCCAGATAAGGACATCAAGGCTCCGAGAAATGAAATCACTTGGGCCAGCATCATTCAGAATGGGGATTCTGAACAATGGGACCTGTCCAAACATGGGTAGCCTTAGCAGGGAGCCTTAGCTCCCCATCTTTGGAGAGCTCTAAACAGATGTTGCATGAACACTTGTTAAGGATCTTGTGCTTGGGAATCCTTTTTTAGTTTGGGGTTGGACTACTTGCCTGGTGAACTCCGTTCCTTCTCTCAAATGCTATGAGTCTGTTAGATCCACTGAGGTCCTCCAACATAGAGGTCTAGTATACTTCCCACTGTATGACAAAAACAGTCAACATGTATATGGTATTTTGAGATTTGGCATACATCATCTCTTTGGAGCCTGACCACACAAAGCAATTCGAACTTTAAACAAACACATTTCTATAACAAATAGAAATATTATCAGCTGCCTTTTACAGATGGGGAAGTTGAGACCTCAGAGATGTTCAATGAGACTTCCAAGATAGCACAAGTAGGAAACATTTTATTTAGGATTTAAACCCAGATCTTCCTGACTCCCAAGTCTGATGACCTACATACCACATCATGGCATTTTCTCCATGGACATGGACCTAATTCTTAGCATAGACCTTTTACCTACCTCATAGTCAGGGCTTGCTTCATAAATGAATGATATGAAAGTCCATTATACATACAGTGTGGCTTGGGTTTGACTGAATCCAGTCAAAGGGACATACTTCAGGACCTAGAGGGCCACATGTGGCCTCGAGGGTCAAGGTTACCCATCCCTGTTACATGCCATAGAGTCATGAAGATCTGCATTCAGATCCCAATTTTGTCCCTCGCTGTGTGACCACAGACAAGTTACTTACTGTCTCTGAGCCATAGGCGGTGTGGTATAGTGGAAAGTACACCGGATTTCAATTCAGTTGGCTTAGTTCCAAATCACCTGTTTTTTTACCTGTGCAAACGTGGGTAAATCATTTAACCTCGCTGTACCCAATTTCTTCATCTGTAAAATGAAGGGATTTGATTAAGTGACTTCCAAGGGCCCTTCCGGCTCTAAAATCTCTGATCCTGTTATCTATGATGATAAATTATGGTTAGAGTAGCAATCAGCCTCCGTAGAATAGGTTTCTTCATGGAGGAAGTCATAGGTCCTTGACATGAGTTGACTTCGATGTAATTAGATATTTAAATAAGAAATCCTAAGGAATGAAACATTTCTGAGGCAATGTCACTGAGTGACCTTCCTGATGAGTTATAACTAGAAATGGCATTGGATGATGTAACATGCAAGAACAGTTCTCTTGACTTGCTGACATTGTATGGATTGCATCATCATGGTCTAAAGTAAAAGATGTGTCAGAAAAGGAAAGCAAGCTCTTGCTGTTATTTTGAGCTTGTTTGGACACATTCATCACAGAGACTGTAAATTCAATCGTTCCTCTGGAAGATTTCCTTTTAATGTATATGAAATGCCAAAATTTTGCAGTTGAGTGGAGAAGGAAATAATTTCATGCACCTAATGGAATCCCTTTATACATTTCAGACAATTCCACTCTTTACAAGAAGATTATGCTCTCCTCCATTCTCCAGTATCATACCAGGGCCATTTTGTCTCTTAGTTCATTTGTGCCTTTAAAACAAACACATAAACAAAAGGGTCTTCTGGAGACCTCTCCCTTTTTTTTAATAGTCATTTTCAACTGGAGTCTAGAAAACTAGTCTGCATGGGAAACCAATATGGCTAGAATCCGTCCCCCTCCTCCACTCCAAATCAATGGGAATTGTGCTGTCCTCTAGAAAATTAGGTTTGGGTCACATCAACGTCAGTGTCTGAGACTGAATAAATCCCATCTCGTGATTGCCGAGTCTATGAATTGTGTAATACGTCTGGCTCAGCATCAGCAATGATTGCCTCTCTTTCCTACATCATTTCTAAATGGTAATGCGATGGAGTCTTGTAAGGAGGAGAGCCTCGAATAAACATGGCCACAGCTATATGAGACAATTTAAGGCCTGTGCTGCTGCTGGAGTCTTGATGGGTACATATGATGAGCAGCGATTAACCTGAGACAGTTTAGTGACTGCTCTCTTTTTTAAAAAGGAGAGAAAGAAATGATCAACACTGATATTAAGTAGTTTTGTTTAACCTTCTCAGTACAATATCCTGGCTGGACAGGTAGGTACATAGGTAGATGGATAGATAGATAGATAGATAGATAGATAGATAGAGAGTCAGAGATAGAGAGTGAAAGAGATACAGAGATGGAGAGTGAGAGATACAGAGAGATAGACAGAAAGATAGACAGAGATAGATTTAGAGAGTGAGAGAGATACAGAGATAGAGAGAGATGATAGAAAGAAAGATAGTGAGAAAAATAGAGATAGATAGATAGGATAGGATAGATAAATGGATAGATGACTAGTCAGCAAGCATTTTTTGACTGTTTATGGTGTTCCAGGTACTGTTGATCAGCAGTGTTTCAAACAAGCTTTTCTTGGTGATAATAGCTCCTGTTTCTGTGGTTTTAATGCTTATGAGAGGCAACGTGATGAAGCATGTGGACTAGACTTTGAGTGAGGAAGGCTCAAGGTGAAGCTTCCATACTATACTGGCTTTGTGACCCTAGAAAATCCTTTTCCTTGCAGTGCCCCGGTCAACTTTATAAGAATAACAGTATAATATTAATTGCAGAGAAAGTGGTGATCTGAATCGGTGAAGAGAACCTGCTCACCTGAAAGTACTCTCTATAGGTGAGATGACAGATCCAATCCCTAACAATCACTCATTGAATTGACTTGATTCTCATTCATTTAAGATTTATAAGGTACTATTTTTACAACAGCATACAGAGGTCAGTGGCAAATATATTTATTGTCCTTACTTTACAAATAAGGAAACTGAGGAGCAGAGAACAATGCAGTGATGATCACCTGCATTTGAAGCCAGATCTCCTGACCCTGTGACCAGCACTTTGTTCACTATATGTTGCATCTTCCTGATGGTGGTTTTAGTGAGTTTCAGAGAGCTTTTGCCAAATCATTGATTCCAAACTTCTGGTTTTTCCCTGAATAAGGATCTCTTGGCCATGGTCATTCCCTGCTCCCCAGTAGTCTCTGCCTGATGCTGATCCAGATAGACTTCAATGGAATTCAATTGTAATCCATTGGGGGTACCTCAGGGACAAAGAGAGCATGAATGGTTGGGGACCCTCAGCCTCCTTCCCCCAAATATACAGTTCTAGGATCCCTCAGAGTCATCATGTTGCTTTGGACCCAAGGAAGACTGAAAGATCTGCTTTATGTCAATGATCCAGGTAACCAGTCACATGGAGATAAGTGACTTGCTCCCTCCCTAACACCTTGCTGTCCTTGTTGCCTTAGTGATTCCGAGTAGCCAAACACAGAATAAATTCTGTCCAGAAATCTGGGGGTTCTTCCTTTCACTTGTGGTTTACGGCTAGTAAGTCAAGGCAGTTTATCCAGGATGGCATTTTTAGGGGGCTTATTGATGTTGCTTACTTACATTGATGACTTTATTGCAGGAATTCAGAATGCCAGCATCACTGGGGCTTCTCTGGGATGAGTCTAGGAGTCAAGAATCATTTTCCAGTTTGTGGTGGTGACTGATGCCATCCTCCAGTCTTGTCATATGAGTTTTGTGTCTTATATTCAATCTGTTTGGGTCTTCCCATGGAATTCAAACCCCAATGCATTGGTTTTGTGTGTGTGTCTCTGAGGAGACCTTACAGTTCTTGTCTATTTACAGGTGGGAGGAGTGAAGCTTAGAACTTCTCTTGTTTTGATCAAGACCATATATCTGACCCCCAGCCTATCCTGCATTACTCCAGGGAATGAGTGGGGAACCTGTATCCTTGAGGCCACATGTGGCCCTCTAAGTCCTCAAGTGTAGCTTTGGATTCAGTCAAAGGGCTGCCCTTGAGGACCTAGGCTAGGGCTAGATGTGGCCAAGAGGCCTTGGGTCTCCCACCCCAACTTCAAGGTTTCTCTCCTTGTTATGTTTCCTTATTCCTTGACATTTGAATAGCAGAAGAGAAGGATAATAGAATCTGATTTGTAGGGGACCTCAGAGGTCACATTGTCCAGGCCAAACCTCAGCAAGTATTTTCTTTATAGCTCACCTTGTAAATGGTTACCCAACCACTGAGTAAAAATTTCAGCAAGGGGGGAACCCCACTATATCCTTGGGGACTGTGGGTTCTAAGGGTATGGAGTAAGGGGAGGGAATGAACTCAGGGGAGTATTTTGGGAGCATGGAAAGCTTTCAAACCAATGAATATCCCACTTAAAAAAAATACACCTTTCTTGTATTTGCACAGTGTTTGACACACAATAATCATTTAATAAACACTTGTTTCCTGCCTGCCTGAATGCTGGTAAAAGGTTTTTGACCATCACCACCTGATATATGTATGTAAATTTATTTAGGAATTATATACACAGACTACTTTATTCCTGTATTACATATATTATCAAACATACATGAAAGAGAATAAAAAAGAATAGGAAAGATGACATAAAATCTTAATTTTTAAAATCTTTTTGGCTACTAAAAAGTTCTTTGCTCTCACTAAAATTTTATTAATAGTTTTTAGTGAGGGAAACTGGTGGAATATGGTTTGTGTATCTTTGAAAAATCATAGTTTATGTCTTGAGATTTGTAAATATTAAATATTTTCTAATAATCAGTCAATTCTGTGAATATTGCTAGTCAAGCAGGTGAACTCCTTTAATTTTTTAGGCTCTTATTAAAGGATATAAATAACAGTAGCACATAGTAGGGCATATGAACTTAATCGATTTCCACCAGGGATTAGGTTTGTCTCTGTGTAAATATTGGAAAAACAGCAAACCAAAGCCAGCTCTCCAATTTTAACTCCGTAGAAAGTTTTCCGTGGCAATCTATTTCTTTTTCTTTGCATGGTCCCCTTTAGAGGATTATCTTGCATCTTAATTTGCTATTCATGTTTAGAAATTTTAGGAGAGTGTTTGTAAGTATAAAGAACATGAAGAAGGCCACGGTGGCTGGTTCTAGAGGTGTCTTGTAAGGAAGTGGATTCAGGGAGGCTCAAGGAGAGCTTCTGAACTCTGCTAGTCAGTCCTCCCTGGCAGTTCCAAAGCCAAAGGAGTTCCATCCCCAAGGGCCAAAAAGTTAAGAATCAGAATCCCTTTGTTGTTATGGTTGAGTCATGTCCAGCTCTTCATGACCCTGTTTAGGGTTTCTTGGCAAAGATAATGGAATAGTTTGCCATATTCTTCTCCAAATCATTTTATAGGTAAGGAAACTGAGGCAAACAGAGTTCAGTGACTTGCTCAGGGTCACACAGCTAGTGAGGGACTGAGGCCAGATTTGAACTCGGGTCTTCATTATTCCCAGCACAGAGCTCACTGCACTGTGCCTCCTTAGTTGTCTGTCAGTATATAAAATAACTGAGATGTTTTGGAAAAGACCAGCTCATTTGGTCTGGATCTGGGCCACTTTATTATTGTGGTAATAATAAATAATGTGGCAAAAATAATTAAAACATGCCAAAAATGTTTTAATTTGCAAAGTGAACATGTCACAGACAAACCTATGACTAATTATAAGGGAGATGCTAATGTGAAGAAGTTGAAGGTCCAATTTGCAAGCTTTGGCCTTGGGGCGCACATAATGCCTTTAAATACAAACAGTTTGTTGTAAATGATGTCATCAGAAGTTTGATTTTTCTGGTTTTGGGGGGTGTAAAAATCCCCAGATACTAAAGGTTTTCCTGGGTGTTGTTTTTTTTTTTTTTATATAAAGCAAGCAAACAAAAAAACAAAACCTTCATTTTTTTTAATGGCAATTCTCATCCTTCCTCCTGGCCTGGATCTCTCTTGTGTGATAAATGGATCGTCGGTAGCAAGAAGATAATTGGATAAATAGATTCAAAGCCTGTGACGTGATGGAACAAGAAGTATCTAAGGTGACCTGGGTTCTAGCATCAACTCTACCGGGTGAACTGGAAGATGGTTCATCAGTCCTGAGATTCAGGGTTCTAACATTCTGGTTAGAATGGACTAAGGATATGTCATAGCCCCACAGTCTACACTCTAACATTCTTTAGTTAAGAGCTTACTCAGGCCTATCAGTCTGTGTTCTGTGTTCTAGCATTCTAAATCCTGAAGTCTTTCCAGCCATAGCACTGAATGTCCTATGTTCTAAGGTGTCTCTCAATTTTAATAAAGTATGTTCTATAGTGAAATGTCCTAGGTTCTGAGGTCATATATAACCCTTACATCCTATGTTCTATGTTCAAACATTGCATATTATAAAGCCCTTCCAAGTTCTCCTATTACATGTTCTGTGTTCCAGCATTCACATTCTGTCCTCTGAGTTATAAAGTTTTATGTCCCAAGATTCCCCCTAGTTTTCACGGAGTATCTTCCACATTGTAACATCTTGTATTCTAAAGTCTTTCCGAGTACTGACATCCTATGCTTTATGTTCTGACATTGAATGTTCCAAGGCAGGGATGAGGGACCTGTGAACTCGAGGCCCCACGTAGCCCTCTAGGTCCTCATGTGCAGCCCTTTGAGTCCGAACTTGATGACCCAGAGGGCCACATGTGGCCTTGAGGCCACAGGTTCTCCACTCCTGTTATAAGGTCTCTCCCAGATCTGACATTGTATGTTCTGTGGTCTAACATTATTCACTCGTACGTCCTTTTTCTTGCCAACATTCAAAGCTTTTTGAAATCGCATGGTCTTTTGTTTTTTTTTTTTGCCAGTTTAAGCAGCTAGTAACTGGCTTTCCTTCCCACTGTCCCCCATGTCCCCTCCCAATCCACCTGCCCCTGGCAAGCATTTATCAGTAAACATTTAACCCTAAAAATAAATGCTACAATCGTAACAGGCTGTTGAATTTCTTGCAGACACTTAGTAATGGTGTTTCAAACCCGCAGCAATTCATATCAGGAGGCGAGCTCTCCTGTGGAGGAGTCTTTGGGAGCCATCAAACACTGCCAGGGTTATTACAAGTCTGAAAGAAATTTGAATGATAATTCCAAAAGGCTTTCTTATCTCATAATCCAGTGGAAACTATCCACAATTTGAATTCAGCAACTGCCAGGCATGGCCAGCCATTCATCCCGCTAGTACCACAGGAGCTCAGAAAGTAGGCAGCACCATTATATACCCGAGCTTTTTATTTAGAGCAATTAGCATTTTCAATTCAGGTGCAGCCCCGATGTCTTAGGCTTACCAGGTCTTCACTGGGACTTAGGAACCTTGCAGTTAATTGAGTCCATTAGTTGTATTATGACTAGGGCTGATACATTTTTCCCCCCATCTTGAATATGAATGAGCAGCTCCGTTGGTGAAACAGGAGAGGGGAAGGCAGATACAGCTTGAGGTCTTGTCAACATCCTCCCTATGATGGAAGAAAGTGAAGAGCTATTAACTGATCTTTGAGAAAGCAATTGGACAGCATGTACTGAGCATTGCTCTGGGATTTCCAGTCTTGGCTCTCCTTCTGTTTTTTGT
>NW_027185850.1:18750104-18766992 GCF_028583685.1 Petaurus breviceps papuanus
AGAGAGAGAGAGAGAAAGACAGAGAGACAGAGACGGAGACAGGGACAGAGAGAGAGAGAAACATCAAATTTTAGATCTGGAATAGACCTTAAAACATAGAATATTAGTGCTACAAAGTCAATAAATCAGCATTCATTAAGTAATAAATCTGTGTGTGTGTGTGTGTGTGTGTGTGTGTGTGTGTGTGTGTGTGTGTATGTAGGGGGCATAAGAAAGGGAAGCTGTAAGAATTCTGGAGAGAAGTTAGAGGAAAGGGAGTTAGGATATCTAACTCCGTGCCCCTAGAAGACCCTAAGCACTCTGGGTCACCAGCTTGCATAGAAAGCTTTGTCTGGGTCTTAATAGGGAAGAATTACAACAACCAGAAGGGAGAAGACATAGAGCTTCCTTTCAGTATGTCCACACTGTCCCCTGTGCTGCCTCACTCCCCAAGTCTTCCACATTCTGGTTTTCAACGTTCTATGTCAGAGCATGTCTAGATATCACATCCCTAAACCCAGGGGAGGGGTCTGAGGGCCCAAGATCACTTTGCTGCCAGATACTGGGCCAGCGAGGTCACTTAGAGGAGATTTCCATGAAGATGCCTTCCTCCAGGTGTTAATTATTCTCTATTTGCTCCTCAGTTTCTCTTGGAGTCGGAAGGTAAAATAGAATATTCTGTATCCCAGCGAAGCATCATACTTTGTTTCATTCATTCGTTCGTTCATTCATTCATTCAACATTAGACTTACAAACTTAGAATAAATTGTTATAGATACTAGAGGTGAGTCAACAAGTTCTTGATAAAATCATAATACATATAAATAGTCCACTTTTCTCATATTTTTCTTTTCACATCTTCCTTCCTTTTTTCTTTGTTTCTCTTTGTCTTTCTTTTTCTCTTTCTCTTCCTCTTCCTCTCTCTCTTTCTTCCTTCCTTTCTTTCACAAGGCAAGCAACCAGCATTTTTAAGCACTTTATATGTGTGTCTGGCATCCTAATAAGTTCTGGAGATCTAAATGCTAATGAAAACAAAGACAAGCTGTACCCTCAAGGAGCTTATATTTAAATGGGGGAAGTCAATATGAAAAGGAAGGTGGGAAGTGAGTGTGTGTGTGTGTGTATGTGTGTGTGTGAGTGTGAGAAGGAATTCAGGATGGGAGCTTGGAGCTGAAGTTAGAACCACAGCCAGGAGGGGAATGAAGGTTGGCTGGCTGAGGTTCCTCTCTAAAATGGAGACTGCTGGATGAATTCACCGACTGGAAGAGGGGGCTGTCAAGCTAGGATGCTCCAGGGGGAAAAGTCTGCAGGGAAGTTTAGATGTTCCAGGTACAGAAGGCCCTAGGAGTAGAGGAAGGCTCCAGGCAGAGATTGCAGCTGAGGATGGTATTAAAGTCCAGAAAAAATATTTCATTGATAATTTTTAAAATATCAAAAATATCAAAATGAAGCAGTCTTTTTCCTGGTAATCTCATGAACTTTCCTTTCTAACAAAACAAAAACAAAGCTGCTAACAGACCCAAAGGCCCAAAGCCTCGTGTTACCCCTGCCTGACAGAAAATGTAGCCTCTGACATTCTGAGACCATCTTTCTTTGCCCAGAGAATTAGGTTTCATTGGTAGCTCTCAAGAATCATGACTGGTCATGGCATGAGTTTGACTTCTAGCATGTTCCTGCTTCATGCTTTGGAAGTCGTCCCTGTGTTGATTTTCCTCTGGCTTCTAATTGTTTGCTTTTTGTCAATTCATCGAATTTTTCCTAAGTTTCTCTGTATGTATTTCCCCATCTATGTTATTCCTCAATCAGAAGGTGTTCATTGAACACCAACCTTGTACCAGGTACTGTGCTAGGTCCTGGCCATACAGAGACAAAGATAAAATAGTCGCTGCCACAGAAGAGTTGCTATATGGAAGGATGTGCACATCGAGGAACATTTAAAGCATTTCCAAGTAAATTCAAGCTCATTTCTGTTGGAAGGGAGGCCTTAGGAGTTGAAGAAACATCATGCAGTATGATTTCATGGCATTCATAGATCGCATTTTGTTCTTTCTCTCCTTAGTGAGTATCTAGTGAGTTTTCAGTATCTAGTAAGGTGTTTTGGTTTCGTTTTGATTTTTTTCCTATTACAAAATGCCTCAATCCTTATGCAAAAAGTCTCATCTTCCAGTTGGCCTGAGGGTGATAAATTTTTGTGGCCACAACATTCTCCCAAAGAAGAAGTTATTCGTGGGAGAAATGAGCATACTGATGAAATCACAGATGCTAGAAATACTTAACTGACGATTGTCTTAACAGAACCCTGGAGGCCCATGTGTATGTAGATACACGGGGCATGGAAAGGAAGACTCACGACCTACCTCATGGTATGATTGTGATGAAAATTCTCCTTACACCCTTAAGAAGTATACAGAAAGTAGAGAAGCCTGAGGTTCCAAGAGGTTAAACTTGTTTTCTAAGGTCATAAACTTTCTTTCAGAGTTAGATGGGGCCTTCATAAGCATCCCATTCAACCATATCTGAAAAACCAGCCCACTGAAACAGACCTGACAAATGGTTATCCATCCTCTGATCTTACATGTTCAAAATGAAGAGCCCCTAGACAGCTCCAGCTTTTAGGATGTCAAACAGACAGCTCTCCACCCCAACCCCACCCTGCCATTCCTCCTAATTCTGTTGTCTAGGGACAAAGAGATCAAATCTGATTGCTTATTTATATATCATCTACCTACCAGACCCTCAAAGACTTGAATACAGGTATCATGTGTCCTCTGCCCTACCCCCCAATCTTTTCTTCTCTAGATTACCCCCCTCCCAATTTCAAGAAATCTTCATATGGCATAAACTCAAATCTTTTCACTGTCCTGGATATCTTCCTCTGGGTGGTCTTCAGTTTTTCCAAGTCCTTGCTAAAATCTGGGGCCTTAAATGGACTATTTTGCAAATGTGGGTTGACCAAAAGAGAATAGAAAGAGTAATGCCTCTGTTGTCAGAGGACAGAGGTTCATCTCCCACCTCTGACACTTACTATCTGTGATCAGGGGTTAGTCATTCACTGGGTCTCAGTTTCTTTATTTGTCAAAAGAGGAGCTTGATCACAAGTCCTTTTATCCTATGACAATTACCTCCCTATGTCTGAATGATCTTTATGTAGCCCAAGATCATATCAGCTTTACTACTTCAAGTTGCTTTCTGTTCATCTGTGAAACCTTGGGATCTACCTCAGTCTTTCCTTTCCTCAATACCCTCTCTCTGCCCCTCACAAAAAATCTTTAAAAATAAAACCAGCCCTAAATTATCTTGTCTTCTTTGATCCTTTTCATAAGTTAGTCATTGGCCCTAATTAGAAAAAGGTTTCCCACCCCTGGCCTTATAGTCCAGGGCTTTTGTGGAGAGTCCTTTCAAGCCAAAGAGGGATCGGAAATTGAAAGAAAAAAAGCTGTTTATAAGCAAAAAGCCCAGCCAGGAGTCAAGTGCATGGCCCTTGATGTGGGACTTCAAGATCAGAGTGAATGAGGGTCTGACAACCCCAAAGTCAGCACTCAAAGCAGTGAAAGGCCAGCCGAAATTGGGACATAATTGGGCCCCCCACCGGGAGCCCAACAAAACCCAGAAAGGATCCCTGGACTTCAATCAGGAAATGGTCACAATTCTGGAACTCAGCCTTGCAAATTTGGTCACTGGCATTCTGAGGAAAGGAGGCAGTGACTTTGTGTCCAGCTGGGGAAAAAGTAGATTCATCACACATTCTGAGATGGAGGGAAGAAAGTAGAATGTGGTAAATCACTGAAAGGGGTGAAGCTCAGACAGTAGTGTTTTCATAGATTATAGAATACTAGAAGTTGAGAGAGGAGGATATAAAATGTTAGAGCTGTAAGGAAACTTCCTTGAATGGTATAGTTTAACAATCTGGGAAACTGACCTATTCTCAGAATTTTGCTTTTAAAGGCAAGAATTTTTATAAATAATCAATAAAATTATGTTAATAAATTAACTTAATAAATGAATTAAGCAAATAGATAATTTCAATAAATAAGATTACAAAAGAAACCAATTATAGTGAAATAAAGATATAATGGTTTTTCTCACCCAGATTCATAGACCTCCCCAAAGGATTAATGATGGAGCTCCCAGGATTGTTGGGAGGATTACATGAAATAATATTTGTAAAACACTTAATGTAGTGTAGTGTAGCATATAGTAGGCATTTAATAAATGCTTGTTTTTTACTTTCCTTAAAAACAGCTGGTATAATACATGGAGGACATTAAGTTAGGAAGTCCTAGGTTTAAATGTTACTAGATGTATGACCATGAATGAATGAAAAGAAATATATCAAGGACTTACTGTGTGCTCAAATGCTGGGCTAAGCTAAGTGCTGGCATATAAATAGAAATATTGAGGCAGTACTTGCTTTCAAGGAGCTTATACTCTAACTTAGTACAATGCCTGGCACATAGTAGGTGCTTAATAAATGTGTATTGACTGACAGAAGAGCAGAGGGTTTTGGAGAAAGATAATGAGTTCTGCTTTGAACACATTGAATTTGACATGACTGAGAATTCCAGTTCAAAATGTTTAATAGGTGGTGCAGGCCTTTCAGAAGAGAGACTTGGCTTGGATATATAGATCTAGGTATTAATCTGCATGGAAATTGTCATTTAACCTATGGAAACTGATAAGACCACCCAGGAGGGTAGTTCAAAGGGGAGAAAAAGAGCAGATAAACTAGGATAGATCCTTGGGTGACATCTGTAATTAATGGGGATACTATGGATGAAGATCATATCAAGAGCAGCCAGAAAGGGGAAGGAGGAGAATTAGGAAAGAACAGTATCAGGAAAACTCTGAAGAGAGAGCATATCCAAGAGAAGGTAGTGACCAACAGTGGCAAAGAGGGATGAAGACTGGAGCAAGACCAGAATATGCAGCAATAAAGAGGTCATGGGAGAGCACGGTTTCAGAAAAATGATGAGACTGACAGATTACAAAGGGTTTAGATATTACGAGAGGGGGAATGGAGGTCAAAAGCATGGTCCATTTTTTTCATGGAGTTTCTCTGAGAGGAAAAGATAAAGATGAGATGATAATTTCTTAGTGCAGGGATGACTGGATCAAGTGGAGGTTTTGAGAAGGGGTGAGGGGACATGTTTGTTCGTTACAGGGAAGGAGGCAGTAGATAAGGAGAGATGAATGATTAAAAAGGCAGAGGTGATAGTGAGGACATGCTGCTAATGATGACAGGAGGAGGTGGAATCAAAAGTAGCCATCAACTAGTTGAGTTTTCTGAAAAGAATCCCCTATATATCCGAGACTAGAGCAGAGAAGGAAATAGAGGAGAATGATGTCGGCAGGTTGTGAGGTGAAGAGAAGGGGACAAGAGGAAGCTCTTGGCAAATAGCTTCCATAATTTTGGTGGCGTATGAGATAAGAACCTCAACTGAGAGGGAGGGGACAGGAGGCAACCTGAGGATGATGATCAGAAATGAGAAGTTTAGAACAGTTGATGAGATGAATGTAATAGAAAATTGATTAGTGGATTTCCTTTTTGCAGTGAGGGCCCAGATGAGACAAAATAAACTGAAAATTTATTGGATACAGTTAGCGCAGTTTCTTGACTTTCTCCAGTCTTCTTTGGTAGCACAAAGGAGTGAAGGGAGCAGATGGTAGGAGGAATTGAGGATTTAAGTTTGGCAAGGTTGTAATGGAGATAAGACAAGAGGACAGAGGAACGTAAGACTCAATAATGGTGTGGAGTTGGACTAGTTTACCAAGGGTTGGAGACTGGGGAGGGAGGAGCGTATAGCCAGTACTAGAGTGATGATCCAGGTAAGTATTAAAGGGTGGAGGGATTGGAAGCATTGGTAAAGATGGAGAAAAAGGTTGGGGTCATAAGGATTTGGGAAAAATGAAATGATAAAAAGATTATCACCTGATAAAGGAATTTCATGTCCGATAAGCATGGAAGGGGAATATTTCTGGATTGCTCAGCTGGTAAGCATCTGAGGTTAGATGTGAATCCAGGTCTATGGTTTAAAAACTAAATTTCTCAAGTATTAGTTGGGGAAGGTATGAATATACACCAGTTGTTGAGGAATCAGATGATTTGAGAGAGTCAATAGTGTGATATTGGAGTCCAGAGAGCTAATGTAATCAGAAACTGCAACAATAAAATCACAGCGTCTAGAATAAGAGATGCCCCTGCTATTGTCTGACAAGTCATGGCAGATCTGGAATGCACCATTCCGTTCAGAGGTGGATGCCCCATCTTGGGTGAGACAGTGATCAGATGGAGGTTGTCCAGAGGGGGGCAGCCACCATGCTCAAAGGCCTTGAAATCATGATTAATCAACATGGATTTATCAAGGGCCGTTTCTATGTCTGGTACTGAGATATCCACTAGGAATGCAAATTTAAAAGTGAGGCAGCCCCTACCCTCAAGGGGCTTACATTCCATAGGAGGAGAGAACTTGTACTGTGTCCATATAAATAAAACAATCATGTTTAAAAATGGTTGAAAAAGCCAAAGATATTTAGCCTAGAGAAGGAAAGACATCAGTGAGAGATTTAAGTATTCCTTGAGTTGTCAGACAGAAGAGAGATAGTGTTGTTCACTCAGCCCCTGAGGGCTGCACAAGGAGCAGTGCTTAGAGGCCACTGAGAGGGAGCCTTCAGCTTCATGTTAACACAAACAAATTTACAAAATGACTTCCTGGCAATAAGAACTTCTCATGGGTGGTGGGAGCTGCTGGCAGGAAGTCATAGAGTCATAGACTTGATCTGGAAAGCAGAAAGGCATCACCAAGGTGACATCTCTGACGTCAGCTGGTCCTGCCTCTGCTTTGGGCTGCCCTTGGGGCTACTTTGGGACAGGTTTTTTTTTTTTTTCTTTAGGCAAAGGCTAAATGGTCCTTTCCATGGATGTCCCAGCTGGGCTTCTTTTTCAGGTGTGGGTAGGACTGAATGGTTGCTGATGTTACCTTCTACTTTTGGGTCCTGTAATTCTGTAGATTCTGTAACTGACCGAGATCTGAAGGGGATCTTAAGGTATAGAGTATTGGGGCTTTGGAACAGAGAATATCAGAGCTAGGAGGGGCCTGAGAACAGGGGATGTCAGATCTGGGAGGGGCCTGAGAATAGGGGATGTCAAAACTGGGAGGGGCCTGAGAATAGGGGATGTCAAAACTGGGACAGGCCTGAGAATAGGGGATGTCAAAACTGGGAGGGGCCCGAGAATAGGGGATGTCAGCTTGGAGGGGGCCAAGAACTAGGGATGTCAGCTGGGAGGGGCCTGAGAACAAGGGATGTCAAAGCTGAGAGGAACCTGAGAAGCAGGAATATTAGTGATTTAGTTTGAAGATTTTCAGGGTAGAATGGACCTTAAGACTTTGAGTGTAAGAGCTCGAAGAGACATTAAAAATCATGTGGCCAAAAGCCCTTGTTTTACAGATAAAGAACACTGGGGGTTGATAGATGCAGTGCCCTGCCCAGAATGCAGCAATAGGTCTGGGACCCAAACCCAGATGCTCTGATCCCCAGCCTGAGTTATTCTTCGCTGCTCATTGATACTTTTCCCTCCCATATTCTCTCTCAGTGAAGCCCTTTGTTATTGTTGCCCCAGGCTGTAAAATACAGGATTTGTGCAAATTCAGACTTGAATGTATTGTAAGCAGTAAACATCTTTAAATAAGACTCAGAACTTATGTCAGAAAAATAGATCTGAATTCTCAACATAAGTTGTACATTCAGAACAATATTTCAGAGATTCACTGAGTATTCTTCCCTGATTTGGCATAAGATATAATTCAATATGTACTCTGAACACACATGAAGAGGTGTGTATGTAGATGTGTCCTGGGAGCCCCAAAGAGAGTCATAGAATGAGAAAGCTTGAGGGTGGAGGAATGGATGAGTGAGAGCCTGCTGTGAGCCAAGCACCTTGGTGCCTGAACCTTTGGCATCGTACGCGTACTAGGTGCTTAATTCATTCTCCTCTTGTTGGTGATGGTGAGAATCATCATTTCTGGTCTGCTGAGGACGGGGAGACTGATGGGCCCACAGAGGCAGCTGTCAGGTTCATATCCACAAGTATTTATTTCCTGGATGATGGGGACAGGGTTTCCAGCTGGACTGGAGGCAGGACCTGTGGTCTTGGAAGCATTACTGTTCCCAGAGGTCTTGGGTTTACCCAACCATCTATGGCAATTGGTCTATAGTTCATGTTGCTGGTCCTGGGGATTATGGGGGTTGAGGTACCTGGCCTGTTCCAATGTGGAAAAAGGAGAATCACAGGAGTCGGGTCCAGCTCCCTCATCCTTATCTCGCCCTCCTAGCTACCCAGACTTCTTTAAAGTGTCAGCTCAAACACAGCCTTCTACCAAAAGCCTTTCCCAGTCCTCCTTAATGCTAAGGCCTTCCCTCTGTTGCTTATCTCCAATTTATTGGGTCCATTTTCATTTGTCAATAGTGATTTCCATGTTGTGAAATGTGAGAGCAGAGATTGCCTCATACCTTCTGTGTATCTCCAGTTTTTAGCACAGTGCCCAGCACATAGTAGGGATGGCTAAATGCTTGTGAACTTGTCATAACTGGGACTTTCTTCTCTAAATTGGTCCCCAAGGTTCCTCCCACCCAAAATCTGAGTATCAACAAATATAGTTGTTTAAGGTGCCTACCATGTTTTTCTTTTTCTTTTTCTTTTTTTTCCATTGGTGGAGGGCAAGTGAGAAAGAGAAAATAAACACTCTTTAATTAAAAGAAAATTTTAAATGAAGTGATTAAAAAAACAAATATGATAGCATGTCCCAGAAGTCTTAGTGTAGTTTTAAACTTCCAAAGTTTTGGGACACTTGGTATTTTTGCATCTTCTTGATCCATTTAAAAAGTTAGTAGGTTAAATAAACTTGAAGGCAAAGGGTCTGCTTCATATTTTTCTCCCCTCAAGCACATGGTGAAGTATCTCATGTGGTAGTTGTCCAATAAATATTTGTTGAATGGATCAATGCTGAAGGGAGTAGACTGTGGGATGATGCATCAAATATATTGCCACCACAGTAAGTCTTGGTATTAAGACTGTATTTTACTTTTAAACTTTTAAACAGCTTTAAATGCATCACAATTAATGATGTATCTGCAAGCCGTCATTTGCCTTCAGACTGGCTTTGCATAATGAATACATCATTTGCATGAAAGATTAATGCTGTCGGTTTTAAATGAAACGATGCAAATCTGGATATTATGAAGATGCAACGAAATAGAGACTAGACTAAAATGAAACTTTCCCAGGGAAATTATTAATAGGACTGGAGAATATTTGGATGGTTGATGAACACGGCCTACCTGAGCTCATCTCTGAAATGCCATTCCCTGACCTTACAGATTGTCTGTTGTGACCTCTGGGTTTTGCAAATGAGGAAGCTGCTACCCAGAGTGGGAAAGGTATTTCCTGAAGTTCCCAAAGCAATAGATGTCACTAGCCTGGCTTATCTCATTAACAACTCAGGACCATCAATCAAGAGCTGGAATGGACCTCAAAGGTCATCTAGAACAACTTCCTCACACAAATGAGGGAAACTGAGACCAAGGTGCATTGTAGGATCATAGGTACAGAGCTAGAAGGGCCCTTAGAGGCCCAGAGAGTTAAGTGACCTAGCATCAGACTGTCATAGATTGAGATTTCAAAGGGACTTCCGGCCCTCTCTTTTTACAATTAAGGAAACTGAGACCCAGGGGGAGAGACATCATTGGCCTAGGGTTATACAGGTAATGAGTGAATGGGTTTGAGTCCTGGATGTTACATGAACTAAATATGTAATCTCAGTCAATTTTGAGGCCTCTATTTTATAAAAGAAGATTGGCTTAGGTGATTGTTAAGTGGCCATTCCATCTCTGCTCTCCTTGGAGTCAATGGAAGTAGTCAATGCAGTGTGCTGGGATGTAACATAGACCATAGCAAGGGGAGAGGGGCACTACCTACTGACCAGTTGTTTTTCATATAAAGGCAGAGGAAGATCATAGCCAATTCTTTCAGGGGGCATCATTCAGACTTGCTGCAGACAAAGCTTAAGAAATTATTGGAGCAAAATATGCAGTCTGGAAAAGTGTTGTGGATGGGAAAGAATGAGGCCACAGTGATTCTCCCTGCAAAGACAATTGTCTCTAAGCTTTGTGGGGAAGCATGGCGCTGGATGCCGACTGACCAGGAGCATGTCTCCAGGAATGGGAGAGAAACAGCGGAGCAGGGCCCCTGCCCTGATGAATGTGGAAGTGTCCCTTGGGGTTGTAGGAGAAAGCGGTGGCAAAAGGAAGGAGCGGGGAGGCTGGGGACTGAAGGATGGGGAGTTAAGAGATGGATTTTAGGGTAGTGAGATTGGGGGAGAGGAGAAAGGAGATAGGGATAAATCAGGACTATGAGGAAACAATGGGAAAAGCTAGCAAAAGCAGAAGGGCCTGCTTTGTCGGAAGTCCATGGGGCGGGGGGAAGGGGGGGAGAAAGAGAACGGGGATCGTTTGTGAGGCCAATAGAGAGAGTGAGAATAACGGAGGGGAAACAAGTGGCATCCAGGTCTCCAAAGGAAGGTGAGGGAAAGTGGCAGAACCAAAGGGGCAAAGAGAAAAAAGATTTCAAGGGGAAATCTTGAAGCGCTAAATAGATGCGGTATAGGATAGGAAATCACCACTGAGACAAGGAATTGTTATTAATAATAATGGCTTATATTTTATAGTATGTGGTATGTTCCAGGCCTTGTGCTAAACACTTTGAAAATATTATCTCATTTGATCTTTACAAGAATGCTGGGAGCTAGGTGCTGTTACTATTCCCATTATATAGGTAAGGAAACTGAGGCAAACAATATGATAACTGAGAAGGTTAGAGAGGGAGCTTAGGGAACTTTGGATAGAAGAGAGTCAGAAGCCTGGTGGAGAGGATCCTGGACTTGGAGTTATTAGGAAGGGGCTGCAGGGGCCATCTGGTCTTACCCTCTCATTTTATAGAAAGGGAAACTGAGGCCTGGAGAGGTTATGTGTCGTAAGGTAAAAAGGTCATAGATCTACAGCTTTGAGACTTCAGTGGCCATCAGTCCAATTTCCTTATTTCACTGATGTGGAAACTGAGGCAAAGGGAAATAAAGTAATTTAGGGCCATAGAACTAGAGATTTAGAGCTGGAAGGTCAGCTCATCCAGATTAAAAAAAAAAGATTTATCCATGTACATATATGGCTCTTTGTACATTTTCAAGTGGTACAGAGGTGTTGATTATTGCAGAATGTAATGTGCTTGAGGGCAGGGATTTTTAAAATCTTCTTACCCCAAGAAGCTCGCTGCTGTCCACACCTGGAAGACAATAAATGTATATTCGATGATCCTAGCAGGGTTTTAGAGAAGGATTGACCAGTGAATCACTTGATGCATTGACCTCTTCTGTCCAAGCCCCTGAGCTCAGACCATCTGCCAACCAGGGAGGCCCTGAAATCTTTGAAGATCAATACAGGGAGTTCTCAAGGGTTGCTTTCTAAGAAGCAGCTTTGACCTTTCCACACACCTCCCCTTTCTTATGATTACTTCTTGGGTATTAGTTTCAGGATTTCCCTGAGGAGGGGGGTGACACCTTGAGATTAAAGTCCTCACTGCCCTGGGGGCAGAAACCACTCACAATATTCCCCTCCCAAGTCTATGTTCAGAAAGTTGCCTAGGTGATACAGTAGAGAGAATGTGGGATCCAGAGCCAGGAAGACTGGAGATCAAATCTGTTTTGGCTGTATGACCCTAGACAAGTCACCTAATCTCTGCCTCCCTCAATTTTCTCATCTGTAAAATAGGGCTAATAATAGCATTTACCTCCTAGTGCTGTGATGAGATTCAAATGAGATACTGACAGCCACAGTACTAACTAACTGGCCCATAGTAGGTGCTCTATAAATGTTTATTCCCTTCCTCTTTCTTTTTTTCCTTTTTGGAGGGGAATGGGAGGGCAATTGGGGTTAAGTGACTTGCCCAAGGTCACATGGCTAATAAGTGTTAAGTGTCTGAGGCTGGATTTGAACTCAGGTTCTCCTGACTGCAGGTCCGGGGCTCTATTCACTTCACCACCTAGCCGCCCCTCCCTTCCTCTTTCTTGTCCCCCTGTTTCTGCTTACAGTGATGGCCACTATATCATATATGACTAAAGAATGCCTGGTGTGTGTATGTGAGTGTGCAGGTGAAGGTCCACAGTGAACCTGTGAGGCAGGGAGAAGAGACGGAAACTCAAATGAAGAAAGAGTAAGTGCTTTGTCCATAGTCACGTAGCTGTTGAGCATGAGAGCTTGGGCTGACACAACACAAAATCTGGAACAGCTTTGACGTTTGCAAAGTGATCTAGGATCCGACTCTAGTCTCCCAACAGCCTGTGAGGTGGGTGCTTTCATGGTCCCCATTTTCCAGATGAGCAAAGCGAGTTGGGCAGAGGTTTAAGTGGCTTGCCTTAGGTGACAGAGCTACTAAGTGTCAGAGGCAAGATCCAAGTTCGAGGCTTTACCTGATATACCAGATTCCTCTACTTTGATTTTCATAAAAATACAGAATTCTAGAGCTTTTGGCAGCCCATCCCCCTGAATCCATTAAGTCCATCCCCAGCTGTCCCCAGCCCACCCCACCCTGGACACTGTACAGAAATCTGAGGCAGCAATCTGTGGGGGAAATAATGCTGTTACATCAGACAGGCCCTCTTCTACCTGACCCTCTGGCAGCTAGATGGTACAGGGGATAGACCTTTGGACTTGGAGCCAGGAAGGCCTGAGTTCAAATCCAGATTCAGTTATGTGACCCTGGCCAAGTCATTTGACTTCTCTCAGATACAGTTTTCTCATCTGTAAAATGGGGATAATATTAGCATCTACCTCCAACTGGTAGTGTGAAGATCAAATGAGAAAATATCTATAAAGGGCTTTGCAGACCTTAAAATGCTGTATACATGCTAACTTATAACCCGTGTGACGTTGGGCTAATTATTTCCCTTCTGAGCCTCAGTTTTCATGTCTATAAGATGAGGGGATGGTCTCTAAGGAGCCTTCCAACTTTAATACTCTCTGAAGTCTCTTGCCATTAAAACATTCTGAGGTTTCTGTGACATTCTAGATCTGCGTTCAGAAGCTGTGTGCCTAATGCTGTTGATTGGTACCTAGAAAGATGACACATAAAGGTGAAATATCACAGTCATTTCATAGGGACCATTTCTGTACATGTGAATCATAAAACACTGACTAAACATTCAGTTAAGAGCCTACTATGTGCCAGGCTGTGCTCCATGGTGGAAGCAATGTGGACAGTCAGTCAGCCTACACTTGAGAGAGTTAATGCCAGTGGGACCCAGTTAAGAGTCTCCTGGACTCTCAGTCAGGAGAATGGGCACACAGTGGTGGGCTGATCTGCCTCATGTGCAGCTTCTGCTCTCTGCCCTCTGGGCGACTCTGGCTCCAGGGCTCCCTATTGTCCACTGAATGACATGCAAAGTCCTTCATTACCATTTAGTATCTCCCTCCCCTTCCAGCTGGTTTGAAGTTCACTCCCTCTGTTCTCCTGCCAGCCATTCTCTGGTTGGGTTTCAAGCTGTCCTGCATTTCCTCCCACTGTTCCCTGAGCCTGGAAGCCTGTTCCAGCACAACAGCTGAATTCTAGCCCCTCCTTTAAAGCCCAACTCAGAAGAGGAACTTGGGCCTTTATTTCAAAGGAAAGAAGCCTGTATTTCTTGTATTGCCTTCATATGTACTGATCTTTGTGGGTACTGTGATTTTTAGCCAAATTGTTGCCATTCTTTGAGCTCCCTTCCCTAGATCCTGAGCTCCCTGAGGGCAGAAGCTATGTATTTCTTGAAATTTCCATCTTTCCTAGCTCTGATCAAAGGGCTTTGTATACAGCAGGTGTTTAATATATGCATGAAGTGAATTGAGCTGAATTGTATTGTCAGCTAACAAAACAAGTCCTGAATAAACATGTGGGCACTTATAGGGTCCTTTAAGATTTATAAAGCATTGTCTATACACTATCACACTTGAGCTTCATAAGAGCCCAGTGAGAGAGCCTAGGAGCTAGATCTGGAGTCAGCAACACCTGGGTTCAGATTCTGCTCTGACCCATGTTGATCTGTGTGACCGTGGGCAAGTAACATAACTTCTCTGAGTCCCAGGCACCTTTTTTAGGTTGTAAGTGTCTAAACATTTGCTTATCTTCATCGGCAAAGGGAGTTTCCACATCCTAAGTCTCCAAACCATTGACATCATAAATCCCCATATGTGGGAGAGCACACACATACACATATGTGTGCACATGTAAGACAAACATGCACACCCTTGAGCACACACATTCTTCTGAGGAGGGTGAGACTGGTTATTGTTCCTATTTATAGATGAAGAAACTGAGACCGAGAAAAGGTCAGTGACTTGGTTTCGGTCACACAGCTTGTAACTTTGGAAGTGGGATTTATAACCAGGTCATCTGGAGTCCAGCATCTTATCACCGGCATTCTGGGAGAGACAGGGTAGTGTAGTGGGTAGAGTGCTGGGCATGGGAGTCAGAAAGATAGTAATAGTAGTAGTAGCAGTAGTAGTAGTAGTAATAGTAATAATAGTAGTAGTAGTAGCAGTAGTAGTAATAGTAGTAGTAGCAGTAGTAGTAATAGTAATAATAGTAGTAGTTATAGTAGTGGTGGTAGTAATAGTAGTAGTAGCAGTAGTAGTAGTAGTGATAGTTGTAGTTGTAGTAGTTGGTAGTAATAGTAGTAGCAGTAACAGTAGGAGGGGTGGGAGTAATAGTAACTAACATTTATAGAGTTTGGGTGAGGCATTGTGCTAAGCGATTTATAGATAGGATCTCTTTTCATCCTCATAGCATCCCTGGGAGGGAGCTGCTTTTATTATCCCCAATTTACAGGTAAGGGAATTGAGACAAATAAAGGTTAAATGACTTGCTCAGGGTCACACAGCTAGTGTCTAAGGGCACATTTGAACTTGGGTCTTCTGACTTCACGCTCATCACTCTCTGCACTGCCCCAAGTGAATTGGCTGTAACAGAAATGGCATTCTTGCAAAATTAAATAGGCCAGAGCATCATTCTGAAGGATATTCTCCCAGCTTGGCATGCAAGAGGTAAGTTTTAATCTGAGCCTTTAGAAAACCATAAATATTTTAAAAGCAATATAGTTTAGGTGGCAATGCCTACGGGTATTATATGTTCCTGATTAAGAAGTCACTGACTTTTTGTTCTTGGCATTTCATCTCCCTGGTCCCCTCCCCCACTCCACACTCCCTCCACACCCCACACACCCCCCCCAGAGCCCCTCAGCATTGTACGATCTGTATCCTCTGCCTAGAACACCTGCGCCTTGAGTTGAGGATCTGTGACTTCCTACAAGTAGGCTCCATCCCACAGGGAACCTTTTATCTTTCTTACAGAGGCAAACACATTATGCCCTGGCTAGGACATGGGACTTGGCTGTGGGAAGACTCGAGTTAAATTCCTGTCTCACACCTGATAAATGTATGATAGTGAGTTAATTGCTTACCCATATTCAGTCTTAGTTTCTTCACCTGTAAAATGAGGGTAATAATAACACCCACCTTCCTGGGTTGTGATGAGCAAATGAGATAATTATTATATGCAAATCACTTTGCCAACTTTGTATAAAAGTTTGTTATTTTTTCCAAGTTAAGTTACTTGCCCAGGGTCATGCAGCTCAGTGTGGGTCAGAAATAGAATCAGCACCCCCTCCTAGTCTGGGGGGGGGGCTTGCACTCCTCAGATTACTGTCAGGGTAGTAGCTTTTTTTTGGTGACAGGTTCTCCCTGTTTTATGGAGAATGGAAGTGCAGTGGCCTCTTGTGGGAGAGATCCCCTTGCTAATCTCTGATTCCAAGCCAGGCCAGGTCATTCCTCCTTAGGCAGCCTTGTAGCCACTCCACCTCCCACCTGTGGGTTTGCCATATTGGTGCTAACTCAGTGTGGATACTGATGGCATTTATTTATAATTAGTGCAGTGTAGGTGGCTTAGCGAAGTGCAGTGTAGTGGCCAGGTTTAGGGTCCTGAAGACCCAAGTTCAGATTCAGTTTCAGACATTTACTAGCTATGTGACCCTGGGCAAGTCACTTAATCCTGTTTGCCTCAGTTTCCTCATCTATAAAATGAACTGAAGAATGAAATGGCAAGCCACTTCAGTATCTTTACCAAGAAAACTCCAAGTGGGGTCATGGAGAGTCAGACGTGACTGAAACGACTCCACAGAAACAACCGTGCAGCTTAAAGCTCCTTAGCTCAAGTGATTCCCCAGCCCTGGCCTCCCCAGAGACAGGGGATACCAGGCACAGGCAGCCACCATGCCCAATTTAAAAATTGTTTCTCCTCTCCCCACCCCCTGTAGAATGTAAGCTCCTTGATGTCAAGGATTATTTCATTTTCACCTCTGCATCTATCCTCTGTCCCCAGTGCCTAGCACAGTGTTCAGCCCTGAGAGGGAGCTCGATAAACTCATTGAATTATATCACTGAATGTGACAGAACCATCTGTTTGATGATACAAGTGGTGCGGGCATCCTGTCTGGTTGGATTCTTAATGGCAATTGCCCATCCCATCTCTTTTCTGAGAAGGTATGAATTGGAAGAAGATCATTGGGCAGGTCTCAATTGTGTTATGAAAGACAACAATACAACGATGTCTCTGATGTTTTCTTCTTAGCAAGGAAAAAAAAATTAAAAACACAGCTTCTTACTGAATTTTTTAAAAAGTTATTAACCTGTCAGGCAGTTTAATCCCTTTGGGAGTAGAAAAACATGTTTTTTTTTCTTTATTTCCTTCTTCCTTTCCTTCTCTTTTCTTCTTTCCTTCCCTCCTTCCGTTCCTTCCTTCCTTCCTTCCTTCCTTCCTTCCTTCCTTCCTTCCTTC
>NW_027185850.1:18767002-18835972 GCF_028583685.1 Petaurus breviceps papuanus
TTCCTTCCTTCCTTCCTTCCTTCCTTCCTTCCTTCCTTCCTTCCTTCCTTTCTTTCTTCCTTTCTTTCTTTCTCTCTCTCTTTCTTTCTCTTTCTCTCTCTTTCTCTCTTTCTCTCCTTCTCTCCTCTCCTCTCCTCTCCTCTCTTTCTCTCTTTCTTTTTCTTTCTTTCTTTCTTTCTTTCTTTCTTCCTTTCTTTCTTTCTTTCTTTCTTTCTTTCTTTCTTTCTTTCTTTCTTTCTTTCTTTCTTTCTTTCTTTCTTTCTTTCTTTCTTTCTTTCTTTCTTTCTTTCTTTCCTTCTCCTTCCTTCTTTCCTTCCTTCTTTCCCTCCTTCCTTTCTTCTTTGCTTTTTCTTCCTCTTCCCCCTCTTTCTCTCCCCTTTCCCTCCCTCCCAATGGACTAATAGAGTTCCTACTCTCTAATCCTGTCTCTACTATAAAGTGTATATATGATTTTAGCCAAGTGACTCCACCTCTCCAGAAATATTTCACTGAAAGATAAATTAAGCCAGTATGTTGATTTGCTGGACTACCTTCGATAAATGATGAATGTGTTATAAAGGAATGTTTCTGTTGTGGGGGTGTGGCGAGGGAGGCCTGGGGAATAAGTGTTTATTTAGCATCCACTATGGACAAGACACTGGCTAAGTGGTGGACATTTAAGGAGAGGCAAGACAGCCCCTGCTCTCAAGCAGGACTAATTCAAGAGATAACATGAAAACAATTATGTAGAAACCAAAGACACCCTGAATAAATTACAGATAATCAGCAGACAAAAAGCACTTAGAATTAGGGGAAGTAGGAGAAATTTTGCACAAGGTAGTAATATAACTGGGACTTGAAGGAGGCAGAGTGGAGGAGGAAGAACATTCTGGAATCAGAATATGGTAGCCTTTTGTTTGAGGTGTTTGTTGGTAACTTGGCCAATTGAACAATTGATTAATAGATGTGCATATAATCTCCCTGATAGAATGTAAGCTCCTTGAGGGTAAGACATATTCCATTTTTGTCTTTGCATTTATCTCCTAGCAGAGTACCTGGAACATAGCAGATGTTTAATAATACTTGTTAATTTTGCTGATTGCTAGGTCATCAGATGTCACACTGTTCCATAATTGATATAAATATTGATTTGATTATTGAATAAGGAGTGGGAAAGTAGGGTCGATGACATAAGTGTAGCAATGATATGGCCCTGGTCTCTTAGTGGATGGCTAGATGGTCAGATTTCAGAGGTCCCAATCTTGCAGTAATTTAAGGACTTGCTTTCAGTGACATGACCCATATGACATTTTCCTTGGAATCCCTCCTGGCTTCAACTGAAAATGGCCCTTCTCTCCCTTGAGTCCCTGATGAAATTTATATTTCTTTAATAGCTAACTTCTTAAGTTACTAAATGAATGAACAAATAAACAAGTAAATCACTTCTAAATTCTGGGAGGAATCATAGGATGATGGGAAGAATGCCTTTCTCATATCATAGGGAATGAAGGTTTGTAATTTGCTATTCTCAGAGCAACCTTTTGGCATAGGTAGAATGAGTCTAATTATCCTTCTGTCACAGGTAGTGAAGATATGGGTCAGAAAGGTTAAGTGAATGAATGGCAGAACCATTATTCAAACCCAGTTCTCCCAAGGAATATGGTGTTTCCACACTTGGAATACTTGGTGGCAATTTCTAGAACCAAGTCCTTATTCTACCAGTTATGGGTGATATGACCTTTGTCCCTCACTGGGCATCAGCTTCCTCCATAATGTGAGAGGACTGGACTAGCCAATCTCCATGTGTACTTTTAGGTCTGTCTCATTCTGTGGGACAGAGTGGTCCTGCCCATGTTAGGTATCTTCAGGGCCATGATGTGGCAGAAGGGACATCAGACTTAGAGACAGGAAGTAGCAAGTTCAAGGGTAGGCCCAGTTACTTCCTGGTTGCAGTGATCATGGGAAAGCACTTTACCTCTCAACCTTGGTTTCCTCATCTGAAAATGGTGATAATAATAGCAGCTCTCTCAGACGGTCTGTAAGGCTCAAATGAGATGGCATGTGAGATGCTTTATCTACTTTAATCCATATTAATACTAACAATTGTTTGTGTCTTTGTCTTATTGTCCCTACTGGACTGTGAGCCCCTAGAAGGAAGGGATCATGTCTCAAACACTTTTACATCTCCTAGCAACAGAGCTTTTCACATAATGAGTGCTTAATAAGGGATGTTTTTTTTAATGAATTAATGATTGAAACTGGTCTGTTTGGGCATCCAGGATTCAATTGACCAGGAAAGGAGATGTTTATGGAGCAATGGGTTACTGGACCCTTGGCTGGTTGTGGAGAAGTTACAAGCTTCACTCCCTCCTTTCCTCCAACATAATTCTATATTAGATTTTATGTTCCTTGAGGGTTGTAATTATGTCTTATTTATTTTTGAATACTCATTATAAATTGCCCAGGATATTTCCCATAGTGCCATTGTAGATGAAGCCAATGGACCTGAATTTGGAAAAGGCTGAGCTTAAATCCTGCCTTTCTGAAATCAACTAGATGTGCGATCCCAAGGCTAGTAAGTCACCTAATCTCCCTCAGTTTCCTCCTCCACCTACTTCACAGTCTTGTCTTTGAGCAATCTCTGTGAAATCCTTTGCCAGCCTTGCAGCTCTTTATCAAGGGTAGTTGAGAATCGGGGTGATGTAATCTTTAAAGAGCCATTCTCGAAGCCTGGAGGACCTGGGGTCACATCCAGACTTTTGACTGTGTGAACTTGAGCAAGTCCCTTAACCTCTTACTTAAGTCCTAGAGAGGAAAAATAACTTGCAAAGGGCATACACACCTCTAGCATTCATAGAACCAAGATTCAAGTTCAGGTTCTCTGGACTTTGCAACAGACTGTTGGACTAACCCCTTAGCCAACCCTCTAAAGCTAGTAAATGTCAGAGATGGTGGCCACTTGTGTTAGTTCCCTGTAACAAAGAAATCATAGGTCTCCTCCCTATCCCTATAAGTATTACCTATTATTATTGTTGTTATTATTTTTATTATGCATTTGTTAAAAGCCTGTAAAATTGTGTCAGGCAGCTGCTTAAGGCAAGCCCTCGGCATATCAAAATACTATCTGAATACTCATCAACTCCTCATTGACAAATGTTCTTGGTCAACTTCTGTCTGAGCTGTCAGGAGGGTGCCTTTTCCTTCTGTCCTTTGGAAAGACTGAAAGATGAAAACTAGAGATAGAACAGTCTGTTGCAAAGTACAGAGACCTGAGCTTGAATCTTGGTTCTACTGTGTGCTAGATGTGTGTATGCCCTTTGGCAACTTATTTTTCCTCTCTAGGACTCAGCTTCCTCATCTGTTAAATGAAGGGTCAGACTAGATAACTTATAACGTCCTTTCAAGCTCTAAACAGGAAGCAGAGAAATATGTGACTGGAGAGACAAACAGATGGGCCAGTCACATAGAAGAGGGAGGGATGGTTCATGCATGGCTGGTCCCCTGGGGGACCACTGGCATTCTTGTCATGACAGGGGATGTATGGGAAAACCCCCGGCATTGTGGTCACCCCTCCTCGCCCACCTGGAGGATTGATGAGATGACATAGACAGAAGTGAAGCAGGATGGACAGGCATGGACAGCTTGTGATCTGCGTCACTGGAGGGGGACATCACCCATCATTTCAATTGATTGATGGCCCATGTTGGATTTCACAATTAGGGGCTAAATTCCCAGACTTAGAGGATTGGATCGGAAGGGAATTGTAGGGGCTCTAGTTAATAACCTTCTTCCTTTACAGAGGCATAACCTGGGACCCAGAGAACTCAGGGGCTTTGTCCCGGTCCCATGACTCCCAATCTAACATTGTTCCCAAAGCAGCTAGATGGTTCAGTGAAGAGTGCTAGTGATGGAGGCAGGAAGACCTGAGTTCAAATCTGCTCTCAGACACTGAGTAGCTGTGTAGCCCTAGGCAAGTCACTTAACTGCCGCTTGCCTCAGTTTCCCCACCTGTAAAAAGGGTTAAGAAAAACATATATCTCCCAGGATTGTTGTGAGAATAAATTAGAAAATACTTGTAAAGTGCTTTGCAAATCTTAAATTGCTACATAAATGTTAGCAATTAGTAGTAGTAGTAATGTTATATTCATCATTCAAATATTGTGATTTTCATCATTACATATTATAATAGTTCTACAATAAATGTTAAAACTGGAGATTATCATGGGTCCCATCCAGTCCATTCCTGATGTACTGTGATTAGTATGTAGAACAGGCACAATTGATATTTACTGAGTTTAATATCAGGGGTAGGGCTCTTTTTGGTGGAGATCTGTGGTTTCATTGATGTAGGGGGTCCTTACATTAATGGAGAATAGATATTCTCATCAGTGAAAATTAGACACTCTCTCCACCAAGGAAGATTTTGTAATTTGTCTACAATTTATGGTCTTAGAGGGTTGCTTGGAATCTTTAAAGGGTAAATGACTGCCTGTAATGTAATGCCAAAAGAAGGCAACTTCCCAGGTTCAAAATACCAGCATAGGTGCTCTCTATTTTATTTAGTGACAAACCAAGAACAGAGAAGATCAAAACATGACATCATTCCAAATACAGCATTTACTAAGTGTGATTAAATAATCTCCAAGTAACACCCCACCCCAGGATCTTCCAATCATTCAATCAATTACAAAGTCTCTGTTCTAAATACTTCTCCACCCCTAGGCTATACCTTAATTAAGTCCACCACAAAGCCCCTCTTCTCAAATGGAGATTAGTTTCCAAACATAGGTAAAGTACCTTCATTTGTCAATCACAGAGCACAATAAGGTCAAAAGTTCCCCACCCCTGGATCACAATTGAATCTACCCCAGAGTTACATCAAGTTTAAACACAGCACTTAATACCCAAATGGAGGTCTTTTCTTCATCTTGACAGGAGGCAAGTTCTCAGCAATCTTAGTTCCTGGGGAGACAAGGCTTAGCAAGGCCATAAGATACATTGCCAGTCCCTTCATGAATTTATCCTCTGTCTGTAGAACAGTCCTAGAACCCCTGAACACATTAGCAAAGCCCTCTCCCAAGATTTCTGTAAACATACAACAAGAAAATCCTTCTTCAGGGCTTCTGAACCAACAGAAAGGCTCCCAGACCCCTGCAACAACAGCACTGTCCCTCACCAGTGGACAGTATTCACTCTCTGTCTTCAGGACAGTCTCAGGGCTTCTTAGCGAACAGCCAGGTTCCAGGACTTCTTCAACAAAAGGACTGTCTTTCACCAGTGGACAAATCTGGCAAAATAACATCAAAACAGACAGACAAAGTACCAGCAAAACAGCCATGTCTCCTCAGTCCTTGGCAGCTCAGGGGGCAGGTCTCAAAAGTCCAGGGCAATTCAAAGCGGCCACCAGCAATTCTCTTAGTCTCTCTCTCTCTCCACGAGGTGCTGCTTCCAAAAAGATCTTCCGCCTCTCTCTAGTGTCTCTCCAAATCTACGTCACCAGCTCCTCCCAATTCAGGACTTTCTTTTCACATCAACAAGCCCATCCCACAGGTGGGATTAACAAACTCTGGGTTTTAACACAATCAATTTGAAAACCAAGCCAATACAGGGGAATCTTTAATTGCCATTACTATCACACTGCCCCAGGATGAAACAGTTAGTATGAGTGAAAGGCAGGATTTGAACGCAGGTCTTCCTGAAGCCAAGTTTGGCTCTAGACACTATATCACAAGACCTCTTGAATTCAGTTGTGCAGATCAGGAAATAGTATTCCAGAGAGGTAGAGAAAGAGTGTGGTGCTTGGAAGAATTCAGTTTGAATCTTGGTTTTGCCAGTTAATGACAGTTTGTCCTTGAGAAATTCCCTGAAGGCCTCAATTTCCTCACCTGTATATTAAGGGGCTTGGCTTTTCCAGTTCTGAATCTGATCCCGTAAGATTTACCAAGAACACAAAGGAAGTCATTGCCAGACCATAAAATCCAGGTCGTATGAAGCCTCTCTTCTATTGTCAGAATATCACAGATCTAGTCATACAAGGAACTTCAGGGACTGTTGAAACTAATGTAATAATAATAATAATAATTTGATGATGATGGTGAGGGTGATGACAAACGGCATCTATATCACACGTTAAGATTTGCAAAGTGCTTTACAAATAGAATCTCATTTTATCCCAAAAATTAACTAACTTGGACAAGTACCAGAAAGTCCCAGAGTCAGGATATGAATATCAGTCCTCTCATACCAAATGCTGCTAAATGCTAACTCAGTTCCAGTAAGGGAAAGGAGAAGGCAGTGGTCAGCCCTGTTTAGAGTCTGCTACGGGATATCATCAATTCTATTTTTTTTTTTTTGCTTTGTGGAGGGCAGTTGGGGTTAAGTGATTTGCCCAAGGTCATACGGCTAGTAAGTGTTTCGTGTCTGAGATGGGATTTGAACTCAGGCTCTCCTGACTCCAGGGCTGGTGCTCCATTCACTGCGCCACCTCGCCACCCCCATAAGTTAGACTTATGAGGCTCCCAAATAAAAGCTATTCAATATATATTCTTAGCCTTTCTCAGAGTAGCTTATCAAGCCTGTGCAGTAAAGCCAACTTTACTCCAGTTCAGTGACTCCCCTGCCTCACTAAGTGCGTGGCTAAAAATAAGAAAGCCAACATTAAAAGATGCTGTGCATCTGCCTAAACTTGGCCATGGACCAGCCAAGTGTGATAGGCCTTGCATCTCCACGACACTGATGCATGTGCATGAAGGAATCTGGAGAGTAGGGACACCATAGTGTTGTTCAAATGTGACCTCAGGTACTTACTAGCTGTGTGACCCTGGGCAAGTCACTTAACTCTATTGGTCTCAGTTTCCTCATCTGTGAAATGAGCTGCAGAAGGAAATGGCAAACCACTCCAGTGTCTCTGCCAAGAAAACCCCAAATGGCATCACAAAGAGTCCATTATGATCAAGAAACAAACAGGTATGATCATTTAAACCTTGGTCTGGTAGTCCAGAGTCCGAGGCTCTAGGACTGTCACCATTTACAAGGAATATCACCTTTCAGGATAAAAATGTTCTTGTCCTCAATTTCCCTCTCTGAAAAATGGGAGGGACGGGGCAGGTCAGATGATCTCTAAGGCACCTTCCAGTTCTAACTCCGACCATGGTAAGCATGAATTCCTTCCACAGAATTTTTGACAAATGGTCATTCATTCAGCTTCTTTAAGACCTACCCGCTTTGAGAAACCATTGCTAATTCAGGAAGCCTGTGTTCTATTCTTGCACAGCTCTGATTGCTACAGAACTTTTATTATAATGAACCCAAATCAGCTTCTGCTGTGCCAGGTTCTGTGTGTGGTGCTGAAAATAGAAAGACACAATGAATAATAACAATGATGATGATAATAAAAGCACCTAGCATTTATGTACCACCTACTATGTGCCAGATGCCATCCTGAGCGCTCTGCAAACATTATCTCATTTGTTCCTTACAACAACTCTGGAAGGTGGGTACTACTATTATGCCCATTTTACAGATGAGGAAAGTAAGGGACTTGCCCAAGATCCCACAGGGCAAGTAATGATCTGAGGCCAGACTTTCAGGTCTGCCCAACCCTAAGCCCAGTGCACAATCTGCTGTACCACTCAGCTGCCTTTATATATCAAGAAATCAACCTATGAGCATGAATGAAGTATCTATCATGTTCCACAAAATGTGTGATGTGCTGGATCTCCAAATTTTATGTAACTATATTGAATTATATATACATACATACATTTACATATTTATAAACTATAACTGTATAACAATAACTAGCTGTACATAAGTATATATTACTATATATAACTAACTATAACCATATAACTATATATAACACCATATAACTATATAGATGTAGTTATAGTTACATAGTCCCTGCCCTCAGGGAGTTTGAAGTGGAGTAGATCATAGATTTGAGTTGGAAGGGTCCTCTGAGGTCATCTAGTCCTGTCCCCTCATTTCATAGATGAGAAAGATTCTAGAGAGATTCAGTGACTTGCCCACAGTCATCCAAATAGTAAATGGTGGAGCCAGAATTGAACCCAGGCCCTCTCCTTCCAAATCACGTCTCCTTTCCCCACTCTTTTAGGACTACTAGACATTAAAACTCAGATAACTGACCTTCAAGATAAAGTGGGATAAATCCTTAGGAGACACCAGAACAAGGCACTATGAGAGATTTGAGTAAGAATCTCGAGATGATGCATTGTTATTTCCAGTTTTTCTGTGTGTTATTTAAGCCCTTTGTAACTCATAAACTTTAAACAATCATGAGCACTTATTTATTTTACCCTGTAATGATCAGGATCAAATTACCCTTCTCAGTAAACAAGAACAGATTTAGATATAGGACATTCTAGTGGATTCTCCTTCCTGGAAGTCTTATGAAGGCTTTTGCTCTCTCCAGGGTCATGGTCGACTTTTTAATTTTTTTTTTCACTTTTTAATAAATGTACATTTCTCTTTATCTCTTATGGGAGGGAGCTCCTTCCCGAAGGGGACTGAAATCAGGCTGGGAAAATTCTCTTCATTCTTTAATAATCCCTTAAGTACCTTCTGATACGCATTTCAGAATCAGGCCTCCAACATATAATTTGTAATGAAAAAAGATGAACTTGAATTTTATAGGAAAGTAGCGATTATGTTCTTGAAGCTCGTTCCAGGGGACGCTAGTAGAGGGTTACCCAATCTCCCGGATTTATCCTGCATGTGCCACAGTGCATGGCTGATGAGTGCTTTTCTCCCACTCCTGCTAATGGATTCAGGAAGTCATTTTCAGATGCAGAAACAGTAGATCTTATCTACTAAAAATGGTGCAGGGGCAATTTGGAAGGCAGATAGACTGGGAGCCTAAATCCTTTTCACTTTTCAATAATGCCAATATCACATCCTTATCCAGTGTTTCACAGTTTACAAGCCCTGTTCCTTGCATCTGTGGACAGTAGCACCTGTCACATGTTTCCTATCATATAAATGCCAATAGAATTTAAAACCGAGTGCAAATCAGATACTAAATGAATGGGTGACCCTAGGCAAGTCCTTCTCTGTAAAATGGGGATAATAAAACCAGCTATCTCCCAGGCTTGTTGTCAAGATGTGTGTGTGTATGTATACACATATACATACACACACACACACACACACATATATATATACACACATATAAGTATGTGTGTATAGTGCTTTATAAACTTTACACCATTACATCAATGCTTGTTGTTTGCTGTTGTTTTCACCATTGTGGGGGAGAGGCTGGTTTTGGTTTTCACTGGGAGCTGTCCTCACTGGAAGCTCCCTGATAATGGTGAAATAACAGCTACATCCCCATTTCATCCTTAAAATTCTGGGGTATATTATGTATTTTTTAGGGAGGGACTGTACTTCTAAATTCATTGATTTAGGAAATTTTTTGTTTGTTTTTGGAGGGCAATTGGGGTTATGTGACTTGCCCAGAGTTACACGTCTAGTAAGTATGTCAAGTGTCTGAGGCTGGATTTGAACTCAGGTCCTTCTGACTCCAGGGCTGGTGCTCTATTCACTGTGCCACCTAACCGCCTTGATGGAGGGAATTCTTGATGAGGAAAATGCCTATACCAAGGCAGATAAACACCTGCTTGTTCTGCAATAGACAATTGCCTAGAGATGTTCAAAGGTGAGGTCACTTGCCCAGGGTTACAGAACTAACTTATAAATCAGAGGCAAGACCTGAACCCGGTGCTTCCTGACTCTGAAGCAAATTCTCTGTCCGTTGACCATGTTGCCTCTCCAAACACGCATCTCGAGATTGTCTCTTTTTTATGGATGAGAAACCTGTGAGCCATGAGAGTTACAGTGACTTGCCTAAGGAGGGGCAGTAGGCTCACATACTGAGAATGGAATGGGAGTTTAAGGACAATCTAGTTTAATCCCCTCATTTATAAATGGGGAAACTGAGGCTCAGAAGGATGAAATGACTTGTCAAAGTCAAATACGTGGTAAGGACACAGTCATTAGCTGTGTGTAGAATGAGTAGCTTTGCATCTGTGGGCCTCAGTTTCCTCATATGTAAAATGGGATCTTATGCCACCTTTGGCACCTACCTTATGTCTTCCCAGTGCTTGGCATATCAGTACTTTATCCATAGTAACCACTTTCTAAATGCTTACCAATTGATTGATTGAACTGAGATAACAGAGAAAACTCATTAGAAGCCCCAAACGTTATGGCGGCATTTCATATGGTTGCTTTCTCTCATATGTGGTTAGGTCTTAGGGTCATATAGGATCATAGATTTAAAGTTGGAAGGGGACCCTAAAGGCCATCTAGTCCAGTCCCTTAATTTTCAGAAGAAGCTAAGACCCAAAGGTGTGACTTTTCATGCTCAAGCTCATCCAGATAGCAAATGGCCAAGCTAGGATTTGAATCCAGTTCCTTTTACTCCAGAGCTATGGGTTCTCTCCATTACACTGCTCTTTTTTGAGAAGGGACATTTATAACTTAGACTTTGGAGTTGATTAGTGTGGGGAACCCCCAGTGTGGAAATTTCCACACTGCCTAACCTATAATTTTAGAGTTACCTGGGACATTGAGAGATAAATTAACTTGGCCATCATCACAGGACTAAAATGTACCTGAGATAGGCCTTGAAACCAATTCTTGTGAGTACGACAGCCTCTCTGCCAGTGTGGGTGAGATCTTCTCTGCTACGTATCACTGGAGAGTTCCACATGGCACTAAGGGATTGAATAGGTCTCATAGTCAAAATGTATTAGTTGGAATTTGAACCCAGGCCTTCTTTAGTTCTGAGGCTAGTTTTCTAGTCACTGTTCTCTGTTTATATCTGATCTCTGTGTCTATCCACCTCTCATTTACATGTGATACACACACATTCAGAATTCATATATGTATATACATATATGCATATGCACATACATATTTATGCATGTATATTCAATCAGTACACTCACACATATTCACCACATGCTCAGGAGCAAACCACCTGCTTCTTTCTCTCCAACTCAAGCCGTTATTTGTTCATAACTGTTCATTTGGTTTAGCACTCTGGGGGACTATGTGTTGTTAAAATTTAATCACTGCTCAGTATCACGGAGGGTCACTCACGCTGGCCAGAAAGTATGGAGGGATGGGGAGATCTGACTGGCAGTTAAGTATTTCAATCAGTCAACATTGTGATTTATTTCTTTAAGGTAGGAACACAAGGGGAAATGAGGTCATGCGTTTCTTGTAACTGAAGCACGAAGCAGTGTATATATTAGTTGTAAAGGTCATCTGTGTGAGTAGAAATAGTTTTTGAGGACAGTATCATATTACTACAAGATAATCTACTGTACACACAGAGAGTGTACCTAGTCATTCTGAAAGCAAAATGACATTTGGTGGGCGCTTCAGACAAGATAAAGAACCGTGATGGGCTTCCTTGAAGACTGGGTTTGCACGAAGCCTTTTATGGGACTTGCAGTGAAAAAGTCAGCTGGAGGTCAGACCAGATCTTATTAGATGCTTCTATTATAAACATCACTTATGGATCCTCTGTCTCCAGCAGAGCCTTCCTGTATTTCCAAATATTCCAGCTCCCAAGGGCAGAATTATAATCTCATCCTTGATTGCCTGAAAAAGGGTGCCCAATGCAAAGAGAGGAGACTCTGGGAACAGGTGACACTCTGAAGATGTGTTTTGGTGATTGGTTGGTGTTCAGTCTTATTAAAAAACTGTGGCTCCCTCCCTTTATGAAGAACCATGTGTGGAACCTGGAGGGAGAAATTTCCACCATTTGTGAATTTCCCAGAATCCTCACTAAGGTCAGGAAGTACCTTATACTATGCAGATATTTAGCATTTCCTTGAAAATCAAGGTATGAAACACACACACATATACATATGTGTGTATGTATGTATAATATAAAATATAAAGCTATAATATATAGGTATACATAGGCATAATATATGTGTGTATATGTATATACACACATAACTATATCTGTCTATCTGTCTATCCATCCATCCATCATCCATCATCCATCTGACTGTCTGCCTGCCTGCCTGTCTGTCTGTCTTTCTGTCTATGTGATTTTTCCCTTGTGGCTCTTGGTTGGAAGTGGAAGATGGATGAGCATTCATCAAGCCCTTTCATTTATTCTTCTTCTATCTTGTGCCTTCTGACTTACATTCTGTCATCTCTCTTGTTGGGATGCAAGCTCCTTGAGGGCAAGGACTGTGTTTTTGTCTTTCTTCGTGTCCCATCCCTTAGGACAGTGAGTAACACATACTGCTTAAGAGATGCTTGTAGACTTGGAAGCAGTCATAGAATCACATATTGTGAGCTAGGAAGGATCACAGAGGCCCCATGACTGGGTTGTAAGAAATAGTGAATGCAGAGACTCATGAAAAGACTTAGGATCATAGAAATTTGAGCCGGATGGGCCCTTAAAGGCAATTTAGCCCAATGCCCTCATTTTATGGAGGAGAAGTCAAGCAACGTCTGCCCAAAGGAAGGAAGAAAAAGTGACACAATTGGACTTGAACCCACATCTTTTCATTCAAACTCCGGCTTTTTTTCCATTGTGCCATGATGTTTTCCCATGTTCCTGCTCAGATTGGGGTTGACTCTCCTTTGGATATCTGTCCTTCACCATCCTCCAGAGTAGGAAATTAGGAAAAGTGCAAAGGAGCCAACAGCTGGAGGTAAACAATTGTATTAGCATGTCTGTTTTGGTTTGTGACCCTGGATGAGTCACTTCTTTCTGATCCTCAGTTTCCTCCTTTAAAAGAAGGGAGACCATCGGAGAGTCAGAATGGTGCCATAGAAAGTACATGAGATTTTGGAGGTGGAGGATCTAGGTTCAAATTTGACCTGGCCACTTACTAGCTATGCATGATCATGGAATCCCAGGTTTGTAATTGGGAGGTGCATTTGGGGGCAGGTTTCTTAACTGACATTCAAACCTGGGTTCTCTAGCTCCAAATCCTAAATTCTTTCTATTGCAGGAACACTGCCTTTTCATCCTGCATAAGCCCATTCATTTCTGGATCTCGGTTTTCTCACTTGAAAAATGAGATAACTGAGCAAAGTCCTTATTTAGCAACAACAGCAATAATAAATAGTTAACATTTATATAGCCCTTACTATGTACAGAGTGCTTTACAGTTACCATTCAACTGATCCTCACAACAACCCAGGAGTAGGTGTTATTATTATCCCCATTTTACTTATGAAAAACTGAGGGAAACAAGAGTGAAGTGACTTGTCCAGGGTCACACAGCTAGTAAGTATCTGAGGCAAAGTTTAAACTTAGGTCTTCCTGACTCCAGACCTGAAGCACTATCCACTGAGGCCACCAGCTGCCTCTGTAACCCTAAGACTAGGGAATCTCTGGTTTACCTCTGAGATTCTTCCGAGATTAGAATTTCTGGGACTGTATATGAGCACTCATAAGCATTGCTGGATTTCTACCATTAGTCTCTGATGTTTTAGTAAGGACTGATGACTTTTAGAAACAAGAATGGTACAGTACCTTAGTGTGATGAAGTGAATGCTGGCCTGTGATTGGAATCGGAAGCTCCTGTCTCTGTCGCTAAGTAGATCTGAAAGCATGAGCAGCCACTGTAATGCAAGACATCAAGGCCCCTTCCCAAACCAACATCCAGTGTCCTTCCATTCTGTGGGCTAATATCTCCTTCTGCTGTAACGTTCTATGTTACATGTTCAAAGGATCATATACTTAGACTTGAAAGGAATCTTAGAGGTCATCTAGCCCAAACTTCTCATTTTAAGGAAGAGGAAACTAAGGCCCTTAGAAATTGACTTGCCCAACGTCACAAATGACAAATTTGGGATTCGAATCCAGGCCAATTATTTCCAAATCCATTTCTCTTTCCATGGTATCACATCCCTTCTGCCTCTAATATTCTAGATTTGAAAGCTTTTTCCTGTCATAACCTTCCATGCTGCAATGATGCTTTCAGCTCACATCCTTTATCTTCCTAAGCTTCCTTTCAGATCTGATGTTTTATGATTCCAACAAAGAACCTTTGCATTGTCTAAATTTGGAACAGAGTGAGTTGCTGACAGTAACGTGAAACAAACAGTGAGGCTTGTTCCCAATGCTACGTAGCTTATGAAGATTCCTATGGAAGAGATACCTCTTTACTAATGACACTCTCATGGTTTGTTCTGGGCTGCTCTCTGTAAGTGGACACTGACTGATCTCGGTTACATCTCCTCATACTGAATCAGCTTCCTTGAGACATTTGTACATTGCACACGGTAGACAATCAGTAGTTACTTGATTATAATATGATCTAGGAAATCCACTTTGGACCTTCACCTCATTGAGTCAGAGGATCCTGGTAGGTTTGATTTCCCATTCCAACACTTACCACCTGTATAAGCTTGGACAAGTCGTTTATTGTCCATGAATTTGAATTTTCTGTTGGAGGAAATTGGACCAGATGGACTTAACTTGTTTTTAATTCTAAACCTGTACAACTGGATGGAGGTGGGGGAAATCATCATGTAGTAGAAAGACACACAGTTTTGACATAAGAGACCTTGGTAGTCTTTCCAATCCACTTGTGTGACCTTGACCTAGCCCTACTACCTTCTCTAGGTCTTCGGGGTCTTTTGGTTCCAAACTCTTCCAACTTGATGATAGTGATGAGGAATATCACTGTGGCATAGTGGGGTCAGGAAGACCTGAATTCAAATCTTGCCTCACACACATATAGCAAAATATAGTGGATAGAGTCCAGGACTTGGAGTTGTACGACCTGAGTCCAATTTCAGCTTCAGACACTTAGTAGCTGCATGACTTTGGACAAGTAACTCAGCTTCTCTGTGTGCCAGTATCGACTTCTGTAAAAAGGAGATAATAATGGCACTCACTTCACAGAGTTGGGAGGATTGAATGAGTTAACACATGTACTTTGTAAACTTTAAAGCACTGCATAATCGCTAACTTGATTTCTTATCCTTGTTATTGTCACCTAACCTGGTAGAGGGTGTTTCCTTTTTAGGAATTCCTAATGCCAATAAATCACAGGTCTAGACCAAAAAACTCTCAAAGCACCAGCATTAACTGGCATTGACATTGCTTTAAATTGAGCAAATCAGTTTATATGCATGATCTCTTTGTCTGACAGCAGCCCTGTGAGCTAGGTGTTATTATCACAGTTTTACAGGTGAGGAAACTGAGGCTCAGAGAAAATAAATGATTAGTCCAGGTTTATAGAGAACATGTCAGACATGGGAGCTGGACCTGCATTTCTTCAGCTTTCATATCCTTCTTTTGAAAAAGTAGAAGCAGATGCATTGAGAACCCTGGTAGAGCAAGTGACCCATGATCCAGTGTAAGCTGGAGTCTATTACATATATGGGGAGGTAGTGGATCATGGGACTCCAGATCATTTGAGTCCCCCAGGTAGCCTAGACAAAGAGGTGTTAAGTTTGTGTTCTTTTGAAAGACTCTTTTCTCAGCTTTTAAAGGGTGTGAGACCTTGAGTGGCTGATGCCCCTGAGAGCTCCCTTCCATTCAGTTTATACAGGAAGGATAAAGAAAGGTTCACACTTAGTCACACCTTTAAGATATATGAAGATGTTCCCCCATCAGGTTTCTAGAATGACAAGGCTGCTGGTCATTGGCTGCCTGAAAGATCAGCCATTCCCTTATTGGGAATCTAAAAAGTCACCCCCTAACCCCCCTCATCTGCAGCCAAAACATATTCTATCAGGAGCCAGTTCAGGGCAATTCTCCCTGTCATTCTTTCTCAGGCAGTAATTTCTAGAGTTGAAGAAGATTCATTCCTGGTGATTGAGAAAAGGGCTTTCTTTGGAAAAAGAGCCAGTTCTTGAGAGAGAATTCCTCCTCACCTTTCCCAGTCTTCTTCTGTCATCCAGTAGGGTGATGGGAGGGAATTTCTCTCTCCTTTCCAGTCAGCATTGGAATGAAGCACCTCACCTAGTAAGAGATCCTGAACCCAACAGAGAAAATCCATTGGAGCCCTTCAGTGCCTGAGGAGTAAATGGCCTAGACCATGTATATCTTTCACATGTGTCTCCTCACCAGCATTCTCTCCGTGTGTACCCCCCTTCCCTCTGACACTATGCATATTTGTGGGAGGTTCCTCCCAGCTTTAACAGAGACAGGATTGTGTTGCTTCTCTCCCATTGTGTCTTGGCTTTGAGCTTAATTGTGAACACTGACAATTGAAAGTCACTTAGTGAAGGGGACATGTAAGTTTTAGTTTCAGGAATATAGATTCAGTGCCTTAAATGGGGTTTCCAAGACACAAAGTGTGTGTACTGTGTGTACGTGGTCACTCACACATGAGGTGAGTTCACACACACATTGCCTGGGTGTGGACAGATGCAGACTATTGATCCTGTAGGCAGAATGGATTTAGCCAATGCTTTTATTCCAAGCTACTTTTTAAACCAGCTTGGAAGAGCCTTTCTTTGGCTCTGGAATTCTCCTTAGGGTGATGGATTTAGTCTTTTATCCAGTACAGAAAACCTGGTCCCTAGATTTACACCCAAATGGAGCTGGCCAAAGTTAAATGCTATCTGAAAGAATTTGAGAGCCCTTTTTCCCCTGATGTCAAACATATAACTTAGCCTGTCACTTTTCCTGGTGGTGGCATGAATTTTAAAAGGTGTGTATAAAAACATTTACAGGGTACAGTGAATTTCTAGGTCAGGACAGAGTGCTTTAGGAAGATTGCAGTGCCCTTAAAAGGCTTTTCAGTTCAAATCATAAATATTTTAGGGCTAGAAGAGATGCAGTTATCACCTAGACCCACCCCCTCATTTTATATAGCCAGAAACTGATGCTCAGAGAGGTAGAGCAACTGGTCCAAGGTCACACAGGCAGAAAGGGGCACAGCTGGGAGTCGAATGCAGCTGTGCATGTCTAGTACCTGAGTTATCACACTACACTATCTTCCTACATAATAAATGGTCTTTAAATATTGCTTTGAAGTTGGTATATCCTGCCATACACATGATATTAGCTTCCGGACAGCCCTGCCAGGGAGTAATTACTAATATCACCCTTCCTTTTTACAAAAGGGGAAACCGGGTCTCAGAGTGCTGACTTTGTAGGCAGTTGAGATCTTAGCTCTTTCACTTGTTACCTGTGGGACATTTGCACAAGTGTTCACTGTTCTTCTCTGTAAATGAAAGGGTTGGACACCATAGCGCATCAGGGCTCTTCGGCTCTAACCCTTTGATACCAGAATGCCCCCCGAGCCAGCAGTGTTTGCATATACCTCACCTAGCAGAAAAGCACACATACATCTCAGCATTTACCCATCTAAATGCTCTGAGCCGCCCCACAGTGACCCCAGCACATGTGTGCTGGGAGGGAATCGCAAAAGACATCAGATCCGACCTGCACCTTGGCAGGAGGCCCCCTACAGCCTCCCTGATGAGTCATCATCGCATTTTTGTTGAAGGGCATCGGCATCTCCTTACACATGAATGCGAATGATGCTCAGAGGGGCTCTCACCTATGGCTTGAAAATGTCAAACATGGGATCATCGAGCAGAAGAGGACCTCATAGTCCAACCCTCTCATTTTACAAATGAGATAATTGGGACCCAGAGAAGGGAACTACATTGCTCAGGGTCATACAGGTAGCAAGTGGCAGATCTGGGATGTGAATTCGTAACTTTGGATTCCAGAAATGGTGCTCTTTCCATTATACCACACTGTCTTTAATTGAATCCAGCCAAATTTGTGACTTGAAGTCTGGTCCTGTGTCCATTATGACCAAATCTCTCTCTCTCTCTCTCTCTCTCTCTCTCTCTCTCTCTCTCTCACACACACACACACACACTCATGTATGTGTCTGCTGCCATATATTTTATACACAATTGGAGTAAGGTCTTGCATCTCTGATGTTGACAAAATTGTTGATCATGTTATCTGGAAGTCAGGACATTTGGAGATCAGTTAGTCTTTGGGGATTTTAGCTCCATAGGGAAATAGTCAAAGGTGGATGGATAAAGGCAGTGTTTGAATTTCAGATGTTTGGATGATGTGTCCAAGCTGTTGCTTTCTCATCCTCTTCATTTTCTTCTGCACAGAGTGCAAGTTAAACTGGGGTCACCTTTTCCTCTGGGATTGTCAACTGCACAGAATCCCAGGAATGCCAGAACTGGAAGGGACCTTAGTGGTGAAGCAGGGCAAGCCCTCCTTTTACGTGTGTTTCCTTTGTTTGTTTGTCTTACAGATAAACTCAGACTCAGATTGGTGCTGTGATTGGACTAAGGTTCTACAGCCTTTTAGGAGCAGAGATGAAAATTAGGGTCCAGTTTCTCCTGGATCAATTCTGATCCAACCTACCAGACACTGCTGTGGGGACCTGCTCTCCTGATAGCTGCATTGATGTGTTTAACTGAGTTGCTGCTTATAGACTGTTATGTGTGAAATGAAAATCACATTTCACCAATATTCCCTTTTAGCCGCCACATTCTGGAGGTGGATTGTATTTTAGTAGCTAATTAAGAATAATGAAAAAATGGAAGGCAACACATTTGTAACATGTTTGTGGGCTTGTATTTCCCAGGCTGGGAAGCAATCTCATAATTATGGAGGGAAATCAAGTCTTTAAAGCAAACCGGCTGGTGCCAGGATGGGAGCTCAGGGGGTGGGGGAAGGATTCTTTCAGAATGCTGGGGAGAAGGAAGCCTCCAGCAGGGTTTGCATGTACTTTGCCTAGAAAAGATGGGGCTGAAAGTAACTTTTGACCCTAAGCCCATGATGTTTCCGTTGCTCCAATATACCCATGCTTCAGAGGAGTCAAAGAATCTTGGTGTTGGAAGGGAATGTTCATTTCACGTCTAATCAAGCATGCCCTCTGAAATGTACCCAACAAGTATCCCAAAAATTGCAGCCAGGAAGACCAAAATTCAAATCCTACCCTTAGAAACTTAATAGCTTTGTGACCCTGAATTAGTCATTTAACCTCCATGTGATTCTGTTTCTTCATGTATAAAATGAGAAGATTGGACTCAGTTGTACTAAGGTTCTTTCAAGCTCTAATCCATGGTTCTATCAGTGTCCAGTTGGGATGGGGACAGGACGCTAACTCCCTAGACAGCCCATTCCACTTTTGGGGAAGTCTGACTGTTAGGAAGTTGCTTTATTTCTTATCTGGATCCCAATACTGTCTCTTTTCAGCTGTCACCCATGTGCCTAGTTCTGCTCTGTGGGACCAAACAGAACAAGTCTATCTGTTTTTCCCTTCAACTATTTGGAGTGACTATTATGTCCTTCTTAAGTTATTTCTTCTCCAGGATGAATGTCCTTCAAGTCATTTCCGTATAATACGGCCTCAGAGCCCTATACCATTCTGACACCTACTTCTGTATTCCTTCCAGCCCATCAAAGTCAGGATTCAAACCCAGGTCTTCCAATGCTTGTTTTTACCAATACCAGTAATGTATAGTGAGGTTGGAAGTAGGTCTTGAAGGGCAATGCCAAATGAGGAGTTTTGTATTTGATCCTGGAGGTCACAGGGAGCCTCTGGGGTTTTTTGAGCAGGTGAAAGATATGGTTAGATTTGTGCTTTAGGAATATGATTGGCAATTGTGTGAAGCATCGATTAGCAAGAGATGACTGATTAGCATTGATTAGCAAGACAAGCAGAGTCACAAATTCAATAAGGGCCCCAAAGACATGTTTATTTTTGATTGGCACTGGGCAGGGAGTTTCAGCTGGCATCTTGGTGATTAGAAGCAAAGACTAAATGTGGCATTCCATGGATATGAGGAATTCCTTGATATGAGAAAACACACTATCCCAGTTCAGAAATAGAATCTTTCCTGTACGTTCTAGTCTTAATAATTTGCTTAGACACATTATTAGATAATTAGACTTATCTAGGGTCACACAGCTGATTTGGGGTGGAGGTGAGAGTTGAGTGCAGGTCTTTTTGGGTCTACGGTCTGTTTCCTTCTCCTACTCCATCAACTCTATTGGTGCTTTATTAGATGCTCAGCTACCTGACTCTGCTTTTTTTCCCAAGAAACACATTTTATTTTATTTTTATTTTTATTGGAGGGGGGAAGGTAGGGCAATTCGGGTTAAGTGACTTGCCCAAGGTCACATGGATAGGTTTTGTGTGTGTGTGTGTGTTAAGTGTCTGAGGTCGGATTTGAACTCAGGTCCTCCTGACTCCAGGGTCAGTGCTTTATTTACTGCACCACCCAGAAGTCCCTAGCTGTGCTTATTTTGCTTGATCTGAGGAATCTGGGATATTATGGGCCTTTGGAGTACCATAGTTCTTAGTGCCAGGAGCCTCCTTTCTTCTGACATGCAAGTAGCCATTGGGATAATAAGGGAGCTACTCCCAACTGCTGCTCCTTGAGCGATCTCTGTGCTCTAGGTTACTCTCCAGCTCCAGCTCCCCCAAGGAGGCTAAACGTGTATACTATAAATGCCTTGGCAGTGATTGTGAACACCTGGTCAGTACATGTGTCTCCGCCATGGGAAGGAGGGTGCCTTGAGAGCAAGGGCCATCTTGTTTTTCCATATGTATCCCGAGTGCTTGGCACACGTTCATCATTTTATTTGTGTCTCACCCTTTGGACTCATTTGGAATTTCCTTAGCAAAGATAATGGAGTGGTTGGCCATTTCCTTCTCCAGCTCATTTAACAGATGAGGACCTGAAACAGTTAAGTGACTTGCCCAGGGCCACACAGCTACTAAGTGTCTGAGGCCAGATTTGAATTTAGGAAGATGAGTCTTCCTGACTTCAAGCCCAGAACTCTATAAAATGTGCCATTAAACTATCCTCATTTGGCACATAGTAAGTGCTTAATAAAGGTGGTTTTCATCCACACATCCATTCATCCAACCATCTGTACAGATCCAGGCTTCCGTATGTCTTTATCAGAGTCATGGGGGTTAATGGAATGAAATGATGAAAAATGAATGAAAAACATTTATTAAGTATATGCCATATATTGTGATTATACCAAAAAACCTGAGGCCCTGGCTGTGATCTTCTTACCTGATTGCTTTGCATTTATTTTGTGTAATGTATTTTTATTGTGTTTTTATATATTTTAGTTATTTTGGTATATTGTATTTTGGGGTAGGGTTTTTTTTTTGTTTACTCTTCTGTTCCTCCCAGTTGAATGTTTTCTTGAGGGCAAGGATTACCTAAAGTTTGTCTTTTTATCCTCCAAATCTGGCATAGAATAAGCAATTAATAATACTTGTTTGATTACATTAAATGCAGGATCAAATGTAAAGTGCTTTGGAAATCTGGAAGCTATGTGAATGTTACCTCTAGTTATCATCATCATAGGAACCTTGAAGACCATTCAGTTCAATCATTTCATCTTCCAGATGAGTTACTCCAAGAGGTCACCCTGGATTACACATCCCCAGAGGGGGCAGTTGAACCCAGGGCTTACTGACTCCAAGTCCAATAAACTATCAGCTGGACCAAGTCTTCACCATCTCTTTAAGCAGTGGTCAACCACTGAGGCATGTGTGTGTGTGTGTGTGTGTGTGTGTGTGTATGTGTGTATTAGGGAAAAAAAAACAGACCCAGGGACTAAACTGTGAAAGGGAAAAACTGTGGTGAAAAGAGGAACCATCGGCTTACAAAGCACTTTCTTAGGAAATATGCCTTTGGCTATAAATAGGGGGAGATATTCAATTTTAGGCGTCCCCCACCTCCCCGCCTCCCTGCCTGAAATTAGATTTGTGGTTGGTGGGGATGAATATAGAATGGGGTGATTCTGTGTTGTCAGTACTGGTGCCTTTCTCCTCGTTCCGAACAGCTGGTGTTCAGAACAGCTGAGCTGAAAGCAAATGTTGGCCAAGTCGATCGTTTCTCCTTTTCAGATGGCCTGGTTTCATAGAGCTGGTAGATTGGCCTTAATCAAGACCCACCATGGACTCCATTGTCTCCCTCCCTAGATGGAAGCAGTGTCCACATTCATATGTGTAAGCACAAGCAATATCCTTTCAACAACCCTATATAGGTAAAGTAGCAATAAACCTTAGGGTTCAAATTTTTGCAGAAAAAAGAACTAAAACTCAGCAAAGTTAAGTGACTTGTGTAAGGTCACACAGAGTGTAAGTGTTGGGGTCAGGACCCTCCTAAGTTATGATCCTTTATATTTCTAAATGTTTTAAGGTCTCTTCTCACTCTCACATTCAGTATTTTAAGGTTCTTGCCTTCTCTAATATTCTGTGCTCTTAGGGTCCTCCCAGAAGTAACATTTTATGTTCTGAGATCTTTTCCAGCCCTATTCCCATCTCTGACAGATTCTGTTCCAAGGTCCTTCCATCCCTGACCTCCTGTATTCTAAGGTTTTCCCCAGCTCTCCCATCCTGTACTTGAAGGTTCTTCCCAGCTCTGACATTCTCATGTTCTAAGACCTCTGCCTTTGCTGACATTCCATTTGTTTCCGTGTATTTCTGAGATACAGAGTGCTACTGGGATGCTGATTAACTCATTGGCGAGGATGTCAGTAAAAGCGTATCAGTTGAGATCAGGGAAGTTGCTGGACTTCCCATTGATTTTGAGTTGTTCAGCTTTATGTAAGCAGACAAAACACCGTTGGATAAAGATGGAGTGATGAGTCTGATATGAAGTAAGGGCCTCAAGCAGAAGCATTGTTGTTTGTATGGGGGATTCTTGATTAGGCACAGATTGGGCGAGTTGGCTTCAGAGGTCACTTCTTTGCCGGTGTTCTACGGGCTCTTTACCTGACTGTCCTATTTTGTGTTGTGTTCTGCATCCTGATCTTGGGCTCTAGGGCAGAACGACTTCATAAAGATGATCCAGAGGCATACTGGTTTGAGAAGGATCAGTGCACGTCAGTCAGATTGGAAGCCATTGTGTATCTGGGCTTCCATACATCAGAGATGGATGATCTCAGGGCACAGAGAGGGGGCATAACCTTTCACCCAAGTTACACAGCTATTCACTATCTCTGGTGGGATTTGAAACTAGGTCTTCCAGATTCCAAGTCTGGTGAATTTTGTTACTCCAGGCTGCCTCTCTCTGGATGCCATCAAACAAATGGTGTGTGATCTCATGGCATGCATGTTGTAGGGAGTCATTCCCATTGCATAGATACACATCCATCCCTCCCTACTTTTTAATTGACAGTTCATAAGTAAGTTGTGGTCAAAAAGAGATATCCTTTTGTGGTCAACCTTATGGTGAGCAGCCCTTCTGTACCCAGCTGAACCATGGTCTTGGCTGGTAGACATGCATATCATCCCTTGGTCTATATATTCAAAGCCTTTCCCAATTGCCATGACCTAGCTGCCATATATTGTTATGTGTTGAAATCAGCTTTAGGAGGCTAGGCCATTAACACCAACAGTTCCCATCAACATTGCACAGCCCTGAAAAATGGGCTGGTCACATGGGAAGGGTGAGGGACCACAGACTGACCACCCAAGGGCTCCTTTTGGAGTCCTTGAATGTCAAGAGGAGGGAGCAAAGGCTTCAGTCCTTGGGTAGGAACTTGTGGTAGGATCTGGGCCAAGAGATTCCCAAGATGGTTAAGCACGGGTTGATCACAATCTTCAACTTTAGTGACAGCTCTCAAATCAGTGATCTTAGGATTCCAGATTTCATACCGGAAGGGAGTTTCGTCCCCAGTTCATGTTAGAGTCCCTTCCCCACTTCATTTTACAAATGAGGAAACTTAGGCCCAGAGAAATTAAATGGTTTGCTCAGAGACATGCAGCCAGTAAGTGCCCAAAGCAGGATTTGAAGCTGGCCTTCCTGACTCCAAATCCAGCACTCTCTATTGCACCATGCACTGGCCTCTTTGAGTGTCCGTCCTTATTAGAAAACTCTTCCAATACCTTGACTCATTCAATCCTAACAGCAGGTCTGTGTGTATGTGATTCTAAGTTTAAGCATCTCTATTTTACTGATGAAGAAACAGAGACTAAAACTGGGAGGTGACTTTCCCTGAGATCATAGAGTAAGAAGAAGAGTATCGAGAACCTGGAGAAGGTCAGAGCTGGAAGAGAGAAGAAACATGACCCTGAGGTCATCTCACTCCCTCCTTCCCACACAAGCCTAAGGGTGCTCAACACCAAGTGACAAATTAATAGCAGAGCCAGCCATCTCTCAGGGTGTTATCGGAAAGGGATTTGTAAGCCTCAAAGCACTTTTCCAAATTTGAGTTGTCATGGACACTGGGTATGAATGGGTAGAGCCACATTTTCTTCTGGAGAGTTACCAGTTTTACCCCTGGATGGTTATGTGTCCAGAGAATTCCTGTTTGAGTATATATTGGACCAGATGACCCTCGAGGTCCCTTCTGTCTCCAAGAGCATTACAATGCTGTAAATTGAGGAACCACTGGGTGTTCGAATTCTACCTCTGCCACTTTTTCCCTTTATGATTTTCCCCTCTCTGAGCCTTGGCTCCCTCTTCTGTTCAAAGAAAGGTTTGGGCTTGAATTGCTAAGGTCCCTTCTACCTCCAAGCCTGTGATGCTATAAAATATTTAGTTTGTAGGAAATTTAGCCCTAAGAGGGACATTTCTAGTTGAGACTAAGAGAAAATGGAATTTACCAAATCTTATCTGTTAACAGATAAATGTTTGCTGTTCATGTCACCTATCGGAGGACTTGGGACATTTCCTCTTTAATATAAATGATATTTGTCCTAGCTATAAAGATTTTTACTCTTTGATACCAGTTGAGTTTTCACATTGTAGGATTCAAGAGATATTTCTTCCTTCCAGTTTTTTTTTTTTTGAGGATGAATACTGGACATAAATACAGAGTCCAATTATCCTCTTTAATTAAGTAATTTTATTTTTATTAATTGTTTCTAACTCACTGGAGTCCCTAGAGACATTTTGCATATTTCCAAATGGATCCAGGAACAAAAAGCCCATCAATTATCCCCACAAACGACTTTAAGTGTATTAGACATGATACATATCGGACATGAAATGCCTAGTCATCCTGGGCTATCTATCTTGTTATTACTGATGGCTTGTGTTAGTGTTATTGACACAGGCTCACCCAGATTAGATCCTTCAGAGTGGTTGGAATTTCATGCATTCAGCCCAAGGCAAAGCTTTGAGATGGTACTGGCTTTTGGAAACATGACTTGGCTGAACGATTCCTCAGTTTGTCTCTCCGTATTCTCAGGACTTTGTTCACTTTTAAAGGGGCTCTAACAGTACTAGTTAGACATGGGCATAAGATACTAGCGATTATAAGGGACTTTATAAAAAAATATAGAAGACTGAAGTTGAGAGAGATTGTGGAACAATATGAAGTTAGATCACTGAAAATTGGAACTAGAAAGTATTTCCGAATGCTCCCTGTTGGATGGGTTTACTCTATCCGCTAAGTGACCTTAAGATATAGACTGTTAGAAGTAGAGGCGGCTTACAAAATAAAATGTTAGAACATAGAATCTTAATGAGTAATTAATGATAACACATTAAAAAGTTAGAACATAGAACTAGAAAGAGCCCTGGTATATACTGTCAGGACTAGCTAGGTGAGACCTTGGAACATAAAATGTTAGAACTCAGAATTTTAGCAAATGATTAATGAATGGCATTAGATGCTTCCTCTCTGCTAGGCACTATGCTAAGTATTGGGGCCCTCAAGGAGCTTCTATTCTAATGGGAGAGTACAAAACACAAAAGGGAGCTTTTTGGTGGAGGATGGTAGTGGTGGTGCCATAGTTTGGAAATGAATGTGATGTAGGAGCCTGGTCCATGGAAAATAAGGGGACACTACTACCCCCAACCCTAGTAGTGCCCACAAACCCACAGTCAGAGTCCAGGGATCTAGGGGGAGGGAGGGCCTGGAGATAGAATATTAGTGCCAGAGTACAGGAGGCAGAGTTTGGCAATGGCTGGGACATAGGATGTAGAATATCAGATCTGAGAGGAACTTTAGAACACAAAATGTCAGAGCTAAGTGTGACCTTAGAAAAATATCCTGCAAACCCTGGAAAAGACCTCAAGAATGGTCTGAGACAGAGGTGTCAAGCACAAGGCTTTCTGTATATCAGTCCCTAATACTCCCAAGTGCTGCTGAACCAGATTAAAATGTAACTGGGAAATGTGTAACAAAATAAATAAAACACCATAAAACACAGATAATACTACATTTTAAAACTAAGTCAGTCACTCTGCTGTGTGCATTGATCCTAATGTACCAGTAAGGATTGGTGACCCATATTTCTATTTGAGTTTAATATAAATAGTCTAAAACCTGAGTGGATAAAGAGGTAGCTCATGGCCAGGAAGATGAGTTGAGGAGCTGCATGTGTCATATCCTGACTGTACAACCCTTGGTCAGTCAGTTCACCTCAGAATGGGGAGCCATGCTCTTAAAGACCTGGAGTTTGGGAACAAGTGCAGGACTGCAATGATGGATTGAGATTCCTCATTGAGATCTTCCTGCATTAATGAAATCGGTGGAGGGTTTGTGAGGACTGGGGGACAATCAGTTCATAAAACATAGAATGCTAGCCCCGAAAAGGAGTTAGGACACACAAATGTCAGTCAGGAAGGGACATTTGTCATCGTCTAGGACAAACCCCAAGGCTGGGGCAAAAAGGAAACGGAAGCACAGAGGAAGGAGAGTAATGGGCCAAAGCTCACCAGTGAGCTCATAGGGAAGAGCTATGGCTGGATCTCAGGTCTTCTCTATCCCAAGCTATTGCCTTGGCCACCTCTCAGGGAATCTCCAAGCTACTAATGAATCCCATGAGCTCCCAAACTTAGAACTGAGAAAGTTTTCTCAGACAGTGTGTTCCACGGCTACAAAGACAGGACTGTTAATCTACTGGAATACTGGAATATTCCTAATGGAGTTCCCGGTACTTTGAGCCCAGGCTCTGGTTGGTGAGCTGTCCACCTTATCTAGTCCTGTCTCAGTACACTTTCTGGTCATCTCCACATCACACTGATTCCAGGCCAATTACCAAGTACTTTCTATTAACTATTACCTGGATCTTCACAATAAACCTACCAAGGAATGAATGAATGAATGATTGAAGTCAATGAAAGAGTATTAAGTCCTTACTATGAGCTGAAATTATGTAAATTCCTGGAGATACAAAAACTAGCAAACAAGATCACCTGTGGCCTCAAGGTACTTAGCATTCTAAAAGGGGTGTTCCATTTTTTGTGAGTCATGGGCTTCTGTGGAATCTGGTAAAACCATTGTACCTCTTCTCAGAATAAAAACAACAAATAAATGAGCTATTGTTGATATGGGGAATTTTCTCCAAATTAATACTAAGAACTACTAGCATTTCCATTATACTTTAATATTGATATGAATCAATTACAATTTACTGAACACCCACAATGTGCCAGGCTTACTCCTGGAGATACAAAGACAAAAGCAAAACAATACAAAATTGAACTAGAATGTAGGAGGGCTTTCTCCAATTCTGGCATTTCTTTTTCCCCTAAGCTGTGATACTGTGATAGCATATGATTCTATGGGAAAGGGTCATTCAGGCAACATTTTTTTTCCCCAAAACATTGAGCAGTGCTTAGGAATAGCCAGGTGGTACAGTGAATAGAGCATCAGCCTGGAGTCAGGAGGACCTGAGTTCCAATCTGGCCTCAGACACTTAACACTTACTAGCTGTGTGACCTTGGGCAAGTAACTTAACCCCAATTGTCCTGCCTTCCCCCCTCAAAAAATTTTGACAAAAAAAAGATTAAGCAACATTTGTATGGAAAACATAATGGGATATACTAAAAGATAGGCAGGCTAGACAGGTCAGAATGATCTTTGGCCTTATGAGGCTTCCTGTCTAATCAGGGGAAAACACACTTATTTGTAGAACCTCATTGGCCCATCAAGTCCAACCCGAACCAGCTTTGCAAGTATCATCCAGTCTTGGCTGCATCTTGAGGTGGCCCATTAGATTTCTGGACATCTGCAAAGGTGAGGGGTCATCTTGGCATCAAGATTTTATTTGCCTGTTTTCTTCTGCTACCCATTTCTCCTGGCTCTGCCCACTAGGGCCAAAGCATTATTTTGTGCAAAGCATTAGAAATAGACAAGTCAGATCTTTTTTTTCTGTGTGGAAATCCTTTAGGTATTTGAAGACAATTATCTCATTCTTTCCTCTCCTATCTAGTAACAGAAACTTGAAATCACAGATTTGGAAGAAACCTCAGAAACCCTGTAGTCTTACCCATAACCCAAAGGGTGTGGTATCCACTACCACCAAAACTGATTTTCTCTCTTTTCCAGGCCAAATTTCCCTAAATTCACAAATTTCCTCATGTGGTTGAAGGCTCAAGGTCCTTCTCCACTCTGGCTACCCTTCGCTCACATTCTTTAGCTTACTAGCTGTTGTTGTTTAGTTCTTTCGGTCCTGTCTGGCTCTCCATGACCCCATTTGAGGTTTTCTTGGCATGGATACTAGAATGGCTTGCCATTTCCTTCTCCTGCTTATTTTGCAGATGAGGAAACTGAGATAAACAGGGTTAAATGGCTTTCCCAGGGTTACACAGCCAGTAAGGATCTGAGGCTGGATTTGAATTCAGATCCTCCCAACTCCAGACCCAGAACTCTGTTCGCTGCACCACCTAACTGCCCTTACTACTCTACTAACATCCTTCCTAAAATGTAGAAATGGAATTCAGTTCAGAATCAGTGTTTAACAAAAGTGTCAAATGCTATGATAGACACTAGAAATAGTAATGATAGTAATGGTTTAAATTCCTATGGTGGTTTACATAAGTTTATAGTATCCTCAGTCCTAAGCTGGAGGGAATCTCAGAAAGCACAGTCCAACCTACCAATTTCACACAAAAGATAATACTGAGGCTTAGGGAAATGAATGTCTTGCCTGGCGTCATGGAGGTAGTGATTGTCAGAGTTGGGATTTGGGCCTAGACCTCAGACCCCATAGTTAGGCTCCTTTCTACTGGACAATACCCACCTTGGAGGTCAGGGTTCTTCACCTCAGTCTGTAGACCGATGGATAAATGTCAGGGGGTCCATAAACTCAGATGGGAAAAATTACATCTTTGTTTCATAAAATTGGTTTCTTTTGTAATTCTATAGTAAGCATTTAAAAATATTCTTCTGATAAGGGTCTATAGGCTTTACTAGATTGCCAAAGGGGTCCATGAAATGTAAAAGGTTAAGAATCTCTCCTGGAGGTGTTCTGTTTATTGTCATTTTACAGGTGAGGAAACTGAGATTTAGAAAAGCTAAGTAATTTCCATTCAGTTCTTGAATGTTAAGGTAGAATTTGCATTCAGGTCTTTCTGAGCATTTCCAGTGCTCCAAGAGCCCCTGAAGATAAGCAGTGACAAGGCAAATAGAACAAGGCTAATTAGACAGAGAAATTGGAACTGCCCTTGCTTTTGAGGAACCTGCATTCATAAACCCCAGGAAATAAACATGGATATTGTATTTCTTTTTAAAATTTCTTTTATTTTTTGAATTTCCATTCTTTTTTAAAAAATTAATTATTTTTAGTTTTCAACATTCATTTCCACAAGATTTTGAGTTAAATGTTTTTTCTCCCTCTTTTTCCTCTACCCCCTTCCTCAAAATAGCAAGCCTACTGAATACCCCTTCCCCCAATCTGTTCTCTCTTATATCCTCCCCCATGCCCCCCTAACTTTCTATTAGGGAAAGATGGATTTCTATACCCCAGTGCCTGTATATCTTATTTCCCAGTTGCGTGTAAAAAACAATTTTTTTAAACATTTGTTTTAAAAACTTTGAGTTCCAGATTTTTTCCTTCTTCCCCCCTCACCCACCCCCACTGGGAAGATAAGCAGTTTAATATAGGTTATACATATGTAGTTACCCATATCATTTCCTAATTACTTATATTTTGAAAGACTATGTTTCCCTCCATCCAATCCCACCCCCACTTATTCTATTTTCTCCTTTGACCCTGCCCCTTTTCAAAAATGTTTGCTTTTAACTACCCTCTCCCCCAACCTGCCCTCCCTTCTATCATCCCTGTCTCATTCTCTACCCCCCTATTTTCCTGTATGGTAAGATACCCAATTGAGTGTGTATGTTGTTCCTTCCTTAAAGTCAAATTCAATGAAAACAAGGTGGTCTCATTCCCTTTCACTTTCCTGCTCTTCCCCTCCATTGTAACAGTTTTCTCTTGCCTCTTTTATATGAGATAATTTACCCTAATCTGTGTTTCCCTTTCTCCTCCCAATAAATTTCTCTCTCACCTCTTAATTTTATTTTTTAGATATCATCCCTTCATATTCAACTCATCCTGTGCCCTCTATGTATACATGAACATACATATGCCCACGCGCGCACACACACACACACACACACACACACATATATATATATATACACACATATACCCCTTATAAATAAATATATATGTATGTGTACATATATATATACACACACATATATATTCCCTTCAACTATCCTCATACTGAGAAAAGTCTTATGAGTTACAATTATCATTTTTCATGTAGGAATGTAAATAGTTCAACTCTAATAAGGTTCCTTGTGTTTTCTTTTTCCTGTTTGCCTTCTCATGTTTCTCTTGTGTTTGAAATTCAAATTTTCTGTTCAGCCCTGGTTTTTTCATCAAGAATGCTTGAAAATCCTCTATTTCATTGAATTGACCATATTTTCCCCTGTAGCATTGTACTCAGGTTTTGCTGGGTAGGTGATTCTTGATTTTAGTCCTAGTTTGTTGGACCTCCAGAATATCATATTCCAAGCCTCACAATCTCTTAATGTAGAAGTGCTAGGTCTTGTGTTATCCTGATTGTGTTTCCACAATACTCAAATTGTTTCTTTCTGACTGCTTGCAGTATTTTCTCCTTTACCTGGGAACTCTGGAATTTGATTATAATATTTCTAGGAGTTTTCTTTTTGGGATCTTTTTCAAGAGGTGATTGGTGAATTCTTTAAATCTTGCCTTAAAATTTGAATTCTCTATTTTTCCCTCTGGTTCTAGAATATCATGGAAATTTTGCTTGATAATTTCTTGAAAGATGGTGTCTAGGCTCCTTTTTTGATCATGGCTTTCAGGTAGTCCAATAATTTTTAAATTATCTGTCCTGGATCTGTTTTCCAGGTTAGTGGTTTTTCTAATGAGATATTTCACATTGCCTTCTATTTTTTCATCTGTTTGGATCTGTTTTATAGTATCTTGATTTCTCATAAAGTCATTAGCTTCCATTTGTTCCAATTTAATGTTGGAGTTTTTCTCTTCAGTGAGCTTTTGAAATTCTTTTTCCACCCGGCAAATTCAGCTTTATAAGGAATTCTTCTCTTCACTGGCTTTGTGGGCCTCTTTTGCCATTTGAGTTCATCTATTTTTAAGGTGTTATTTTCTTCAGTGTATTTTTGGGATCTCCTTTAGCAGGCTGTTGACTTTCTTTTCATGACTTTCTTGCATCATTCTCATTTCTCTTCCCAATTTTTCCTCCACTTCTCCTATTTGATTTTCAGAATCCTTCTTGAGCTTCTCCATGGCCTGTAACCATATTTTTCTTGGAGGTTTTTGATGCAGGAGTTCTGACTTCACTGTCTTACTCCCACACTAGGGCTTGATCCTTTTTGTCCCCAAAAAGGATGCTCTGGTCTGTTTGTGCTTCCTCTGCTTGCTCATATCGCCAGCCAATTACTTGACTTTTGAGCTCTTTGCCGCGGTAGAACTCTGCTTCTAGAGTGGAGAGAGCTTTGTCCCAGATTGCTGGGGTTTTTGCAGCTGCCAGAGCTGTTAGGAGGGCACCCTCTCTACAGCCCCCACAAGCTCTGGTTCACTGGCCATACACCCCAGGATCACTACCCAAGACTGTGATCCAGATCCAAGCAGGTTAAAGCAAAAGTGATTGATTACCCTCTGAATGGTCGCTTGGTCCCCCAACAATCTGCAGGCCGGGTGCCCTTGAGGCAGCCACACCGAGGCGGCCACACCTCCGCTGCCTCTCACTCTTGGGGCAGGGACCGGATCGCGCTCTTCTGTCCCATCGTGTTCCAACAGAGTTCCACACTGACCTTTTGCTTTGTCTTTGGCGGGTATACATTGAGAAGTCTGGAAACCACTACAGCTGCTGGTGATTCTCTCTCCTGAAGTCTGCTCTGGCTGCTCTGGTCGGGGCTGCCCTGGGGCCAGAACTGTGTGACGTGGGACTGTGCTCGGCTCCCAGCTCAGTATGAGAGAACCTTCCTGTCAGCCTGCTGGGCTTCCTTCAGCGGGCAGTTTGTTTCTCTCTGTCACTTTGTGGGTTCTGTAGCTCTAAAGTTTATTTAGAGTCATTTTTTGACGTGTATTGGAAGTGATTAGAGCAAGAGCTCACACCAAGTTTGTGCTTCTACTCAGCCATTGTGGTTCCGCTCCCATGGATATTGTATTTCTTGATAGGAGTAGACAGTTCCCAGCTCCTTGAATGGCACATGTCCTATTACTGAAGCTTCTCAATGCACAGACCCTGAGCCCAACTGGTGCCGCCCACCTCATTTGCATATGAGTGGATCTCAGCATAGTCCCAGGGGTGAAAGAAGGACCATTTCCAAGAAAATCCTGATTTCTCAGGCCTGGTCTCCATTCCATGATGAATTGTGGGAGCCCTGATTGAAAATTCTAATCAGAGCCATGCAGTCCTTCGGATCTCCACCAGTGACAGTTGATTCACTTCTCTTCATGCTGGCTGACTCTTACTGCTTATGGGGCCTCTTATGCATGAGTCTATCATTAGCAGACAAAGCATGATGGATTGTCCACAGTCCCCTCCACCCTTCGAACCTGGGAAACCCTGCTCTTTTTTTCTGACTCTCAGGACCTGGGTGTGACATCGTCATGAATGAAAGAAGAAGGTAATGCAATATTGGATATGCCTGTGGGTTGCCACTTCCAGAACCAAAATGATCCATGATGGGCAGTGTAAGTGTATGGCCTGCTTCCCCAACCCTTGAGGCATCCCCTCCCCCAAAGTACCTCAGCAGAGGATGTGGCAAATCACTCACTTCAGTCAGAAGACCAGCAACGTCTGGTGAATCCAAGGGAGAGATAGCACATGCTATTTTAAAACTGACACAGTGAACAATTTCCAAAATTCCACTGTGGCACCCCTAAAATCTGCAGACTGTCTATTCTTTAAGGCTTTTTTAATTTATTAACTTAATAATTATCAACAAAGGTTTCAAAAGCAATCAGTAACTGGAAGAATCAGGGTGAATCAGATGGTTGTTTGTCTTCTCTGTGTAATTGCTGGTCTTCAGGTTGCCAGTTACGTCTCTCCAGATGTGAAGGACTCTAAATGCTCATATGGACTTTTTATTTATTTACTCGTGTCCCCTCAGATTTGCTCCCTGGACTCCATGCCTGTATTTAATGTTCCAGCAGAGAAAAACTGTGACGATGCAAGATTGATAGGGACAATTTTCAGATGTGGATCAAAACAGAGGGAAAATATGTCACATTTAAATAAAATGCAGCCTTTGGATGCATCATGTGGCCCCTTAATGAATGAATTTGTGGGACAGAGTTGACAGACTTGGAAAGCAGGTTTTTTTTTCAGAATTTAAGGTGATTCATTTTCATGATAAACTGCTGCAAAAACAATTACCGGGGGATTTTTAAAGCGAACAGCAAAAGAAGCCTTTAGAAGGGTGTGTGTGTGTGGGGGGGGGGGGTGTCTTCTGTTTTTCCAGCTGAGCTTTGGAAAAACTGGGCAGGAAGATGGAAGGAGGTTTGGCAAGAGGCCATGGGACCCAACTCTGAAAGTGTGCAGCAATGATTGGTCTCATTAATTGGATTATAGATTTGGAAAGAAATCATCAAGTATAGAGCTTTCATTTTACAGATGAGGAGACTGAGACCCAGAGAAGGGCTTTTAGTGATTCATCAATTTAGAAATAGAAAGGAGGGCCTTTTGAAGTTGATTCCCACCTCAGCATAATACAGGTGAGAGAATGGAAACCCAGAGAGGAGAATTCACGATAGTTATAATTGGCAGAAGTGACATTTGAAATGTAAATATAGTGGCTTTTCTGCTATCACAGTTATCATTACTGTTAGTCATCATAATTTCCACTTGACTAGTACATTCATTGCACAAAGTGCATACCTCAAAGCAACGCTGTGAGTTACATTGTGCATGTATTGAGCACCAATGGTCACCCCTGAGGTTGATTGTCAGTGAGGTCTGTAGCTACTTTTGGGTTTTGTGGAACTGAGTGGCCCCATAGAGGTAAACAGTGTTGGGTTGGATTCCACATAGTCTCAATCACACTTCTGTTCAATAAAAGTCTAGCATTGCCTTGCTCCACTAAACACTGCATGGAGAACCTTTTAGTGGACAGGTAATTTTGCCCATAGCCCAGGCAGACAGCAGCTGGGCTGCCTGGGCAAGCTCAGCCGTAACCTTTCATTAAAGCAGAATTGATTTTTATCTTAGGATTTGGTCATTAGACAATTGCAGCAATTTTTCTTCCCTGAAGGCTCCCTAAGCCAGCTGTTTCCAGCTCAGCCTCAGGGTCCGTCCAGTCTAGTGGGGATCCGCTTGCACCTTCCTTATTGTTTTCTCAAGATCTTTAATAATAATGGCTCACTTCATGATTGTGAAGTCACATCACATGAACCACATAAGTATACTTTCAAGAAGAAAGTATAAAGATGATTGTTCCCATTTTATGGCTGAGGAAAACTGATGCTGAGAGATATAAAAATGACACAGCTGGAAAGCTGGCGAACCTGGACTTGAACCTATGGGATCCAAATCCAAGACCAACACTGTTCATCATAGCATGCTCACTGCTGAATCTCAGCAAAAGCCATCAGATCATATAGGATGGTCTTAATGCCAGGCAGGCAATATATGTAAAGTTATCTCCATGTTGCAAGCAGGGGAAACTGAGAGTCAGAGAGGCAAACATTGTCAAACAATCAAAAACCAATTATTAACTAGGTGGTAATCTGGGCATACACAAAAAATGGCAAAACCCTGGTCCCTGCCCTACAGAAACTTAGTCTAATGGGGCAGAGGGCATCTTGATAGACAAAGGGGTATTGAAGCAATACAAAAAAGATAATACAAGATAGTTTGGGATGAGGAGTGTACTGGCACTTGTGGCAAGGGGTAGTAGACATACCAGACAAGGTTTCATGAAGAAGTTTCTAGATGAGAGAGAAGCTGTCCAAATCTAAGACCTAAGCACTGTCTGCACCACTCTACTGACTGTCTTGCAAAAATCATCAAACCTTTTAAGTTGGTCTTTACATCACTCTGTTGGCTTTGGATTTCTAATGGCCAATCATCTGTATGTCTGTTGTGCTGAGCTAAGCCGAGTAAAGAGAGATCCCTTTGAAGTCAGCTTGACCCACATTCAGCTCAGCTCCAAAGGATGGTGAGAATTGGGTCATGCTTTTCTAGTCTTGCAGTGGTTAACCATGCAGTGGGATCAAACAAACTGAAAGCATATGGCTTGCCATTCTGCATATTTGTTTAGATTGTAGGTCAGATCATGTCCCTCAGAGGATGATTGCATACAAAAATTACCAGGTGGATTGGAGCTGGCCTAAGTGCTAGCTCTGAAAGTGTTGATTGATAGGTCAAGGGCAACCTGGAGGCCTGTCTCCAGTGAAAGCCACATTGTCCTAGTTCAATTTTAAATTTTTATCTGGCATATCAGTCAGTCAGTTAACATTTATTAAGCAGCTATTAGGTGTCAGGCACTGTGCTAAGCTTGGGGGGTACAAAGAATGGCAGAACAAAAAACCAGTTCCTGCTCTCAAGGAGCTCCCTTGGGATTAGATGGCAGCCACTGTGTACAACCAAGATGTAGACAGGATAAACTGAAGGATAGTCAACAGAGGAAGGTGAAATCAATAAGGAGAACTTGCAAAGGCTTCTTACAGAAGATGGGACTTTAGCTGAGACTTGAAGGAAGCCTGGGAAGCTGGCAGCTGGAGATGAGAAGGTATGGAGTTTCAGGCATGGGGGACAGCCAGGGAAAATGCCTGGAGGAGGCAGACGGAGTGTCATATGCTAGATACAACAAGGAGACCAGTGTCAACTTTTTGAGGAAATGGAGCATGAGAAAGAATCATAATAGGATCCTGTATTTATATATTCCAGATGAAGAACCTGAAAAGCCATTTAGAACAGCCTTCTCATTTGCAGATGGGGAAAATGAGGCCCAGGGATGGTAAGCAACTTGCTTATAGTTCCAGAGCTGGTAAGCATTAGATGTAGGGTTTGAATCCAGGACCTCCCCAAGTTATCTCTTTCTTGTATACCACACTGCTGCCAGACTGAAAAGGGGCCATGGTCCTCCTTAAGAAATTCACATGCTCTCCAGGTTGGAAGAGAACTCAGGGGGCAATTTAGCTCAATCTGGACCTGACCTAGATTCCCCCTTGACCATATATCCAGCAGGCATACCTCCAGATTTTGAAGACTTTACATGGGGATGAGGCAAGGCATCCTAAGGTAACTCCCCTCCATTTATGAAGACCTTTCATTGCTGGGGTGTCTTTCCTGATATCAAGCCTAAATTTGCCAATTTTTATGGATCTTCCGTTTTTCCTCATTCTACCCTCTGGGGCCATACAGAACAATTCTCATCCTTCTAATCACAATCTTTCTGATTCCTAAAAATTCCCATCCCTTCAAAGTCTTCTCTTGAGACTAAACATGTCCAGGTCCTTCAGTCCTTCCTCATGTGATGGGAGCTTGGAGGTCTCTGCCATCATGGTTCCCCTGCTCTGGGCACTCTCTAACTTCTCAAGGTTCTTATCAGAATGTGGCACCTGGAAATAAACATAGTATTGTAAAGGTTATCTGTCCAGGGCACACAAGTGGGAGATTATTTCCTCCCTCAATCTAGACATTCTTCCTTACTCATGCAAACCCATGTTTGTGCATTAGAGAGAGAATCCAGAAAGTCTTAGGTTGGATTAGAGTCAGGGCTATGTCTGAAGTGCAGGCTTCTTGCCTGGGTCATTTCCTGGAGGAAATATAAAATGCTGGGAATGCGTGATTGGGAAAAAAAAAAGAAAGCTCCTAGACTTCATAGACTTATAGGCTGGAAGGGGCATAAGGAGTTAATAAATCCATCCCCCTCATACTAAGTTTATGTTTATTGAGGTCCAGGGAGATGAAAAGGCAGTAACTGGCAGAGCTGGGATTTGAAAATAGATTCTCTCACTCTAAAACCTGGTTGCCACAGAAGCAGATATGGGATACAAGACTTTTAGAAACTAAGGGAAACTTGATGGAGTATTGATCAGTACAAAGACCTAAGGGGTGATGTGTAGCCTGGAGAAGCAACAATGAATGGAGTAGGGTATATTAAATGACCCTCATCTTCAAATTGCTAAAAGTCTGTGGCAGAGAAGGAGCAAGGTGCCAAGAATGTGCCAACAACCTTGGCACCAGAAGAAAGACCTAGGAGTGATTAGTTAAAATTGCAGAGAGGGACATTTAAGTTTCTAAAAGAAAAAAAAATCCTCAAAATCAAAACTGACCAGTAATGGAAAGTGATGTTCTAGCAGACAGTTTCCCATCACTAGGGGTCTTCCAAGGCTGGGTGACTGCTTGCCTTAAATGACCCTGAGTGGATACATGTTTCAGCTGTGGGTTTGCCAGTTTGATTAGATGACATTTGACTGATCCCTCCCATCCCACCCTCACAAGCTCTAAGCTCTTACGAGTCTGTGGGGGCTCTCATTGGTCCTGTCTAGGCTGATTCTTTACAGATAAGAAACCATGTTGTGAAAGCCAGGGACTTTGGGATCATAAAAGTAGGGAATTATAAAGTTCAAACTCCCAGCAAGTGAGTCATTGTAACTACTCTTAAGCTGTCTGATTCTTGGAATCTCCAGGAAAGAATAGAACACTAAAAGCTTTGACAAGAAATCAAAGCTCAAATCTCAGTCTGGAGGAGACAGAGGACCCCTGGTCTCTAGGTGCTCATGTTTTTCTTTCTAAAGTTGCCTCCCATTTACTTTGTTTCATCTTGCGTATTTCTGCTTATTTAAATGCTGTCTCTCCCTTTAGACTATAGACTCCTTGAGGGCAGCAACCATTTTTGCTTCTCCTAAACACTTAGCATATAGCAGGTGTTTTTGATCAATTGATTCTGTACGCTTCGCCATCCAATCAGTTGTCAAGTCTTGTCCATTCCGTCTCCATGGAGTCCCTTACCTCCATCTGCTTCTTTTTACTCAGATGGCCACCTTCTTGTACAGTCCCTCCACACCTGTCATCCAGACTTCTGCAATAGCCCAGTCCTCTTGGTCTCCCTCCTTCAAGTTCTTCTCCTTTCTGATCCATCCTACACACAGGAGCTGCAATCATAATCTTCCCAGAATGACCTACTCAAGAATCTTTGGGGTCTCTCTTCCCTAAAATACAAACGTCTTTGTTATTCCAAGTTCTTCCTGAACCAGAGCCACCCCAGCTTTATGGATGCATCCCCCACTACTGTTTTTCACCCACTCTCAGTTGCAGACGAAGTAGATTACATGTTAGTCAGTATCCAATCTCTTACCTCAGTATCTTTGTATAGGCAGATGTGTAGAGCATGTAGAGCAGATACCTGGCATGCATTCCTTCTTCACCCTCTACCTCTCAGAATTCTTTACTTCCTTTTAAGCTCAACTCACATATGACTCCCTGTGGGGAGATTTTCCACATCTCCTTGGTCCTTCGTTGTTCTTTCTCCAGATGGGTCCTCCTGGTATAAGGTCAGCTTGTTGGAGGCAGGGATTACTTTTCATCTTACCTTTGAATTCTCAGGGTCTCGCTTAATGATCACTCACTTTTATATAGCATTTTAAGACTTACAAAGTTCTTTCCATATATTATTTTCATATGATATCTTTGAAAGGTAAATGCTATTTTTACCTGCAATTTACAAAAGAAGTAATTGTTGATTGAGAGAAATTAAATGACATTTTCACATAGTTTGTATCAGAGAAAGGATTTAAATTCTGACTCCAAGTCCAATAATCTGCCCCTCATGCCATGTTTGCATATAGTATGTGGTTGAGTCAAGCCAAAAAAAACATTTAAGTGCCACTTTGTGTCAGGCTTTAGTTAATAAAATCTAGAGAATGTGCACAAGTTGGGGTCAAAAGACCTGGATTCAAATCTGTCTCTACCGATTCCTATGTCTATCACCATGGGTAAAGTTTCTGGGCCTTAGTTTCCTCATCTGTAAAATCAAGTGGATTTGTCAGGTCTAACTTCTGAGGTACCTTCCCACTCTAAATTTATGGCCCTCTCATCCTATGAAATGTTGATGAATTACCCTTGGTGATACAGGGCTACTAAAATGCAAGGTTTTGTTTTCATTTGTGAAACGAATCTGGTATATGAGAGAGACCCTGCCAACTTCCCATATGTTCTCAATTTTAGCTTTACTCTTTGTGAATTTCTTGATGCAAAAATAAATGTTTTAAAAGACGATGGGATCTGTCTTATTCATGACTGATTTAGTTGTCTTTTGATATTGTCTCTGTCTTCATGGGCACAAAATAGTAAACTGTTCTCTGTGTTAATCATTTGTGTTATTTTCATTTGAAGGGACCATTTAAAGGAGAGATAGATTAGAGAAACTGGGGTCACAGAAGAGAGATATTTTTTTCTAACATTTTAAAACCCAATGGGTTTCTTTCAGGGAAACGGAATTTCTACATTTTTTTTCCTAAAAAAAAATAACCATGGAAAGTGCTGTGTCTTCTAAGTGAGTCTCTTGACCTTGGGAGGAAGCTTGGGACAAGGCCCATATCCACCCCCACACAGCATGCTGAGGCCTGATGTCTAGTGTCCCTGTGCCACTTTCCTGGCCACCCCCCAGGATTTCCTGACCATGAATCAAATCGGGTCTTTGTTTCATGAGGGCAGCATAACATAAGAATGAATGGGATGGGATGGAAAATCATGACCAAAATTGAGTGTGTATGTGTGGGTGTGGTGGGGGAGGGTGTAGACTCAATTAAATGCAGAGAGAAAGGCTGGAGCCAAGGAGAGAGATGGGTATGGGAATGTCCTCCAGTTGAGAAATGGCCTCATTTGTTCCTGAGCGTGATATCTGTTGATATGAAATGCCTGCCCAGCATCAAATGAACAACAGAATTTACTTGAGTGGTTCTTACTTATTTGCAATGACTAAAATCAGTTTTCAGTTGTCTAGTGAGCTGTTGCCAGGCTGGCTGCCTGATTTCCAGAAGTCAGGCATACCTCCCTGAGACTTCAGATTTTTTCTGTTAAGGAATCCTGAAGTCTCCATTGCTGCCCCTTCCCACCCTTCAATCATGGCCTCACACAACTGATACTGGAATGTCTCCAGCTCCATGTGACAACCAACATAATATGGCCGACTAAAGTTACCTGACTCCCTCTGTTCCAATATGCTAATCTGTTTAGAATACTAATAGAGGCTGTGTAATTCAATCAATAATCATTGATTAAGCATCTTTTGCCCTTCATCAGTGAATGGCAGGTGCTCTGCCAGGTACTAGATTTATAAATTATAGGCCTTCCTCTCAAGGAGCTCATTCTAATGGAGGAGACAAAAAGTATATATGAAGGTAAGTACAAAATAAGGGGAAAAAATCTTATAGGTCATATAGTAATGAGTCAGAAACTGAGGCACAGAGGATTTGAATGGCATACATAAGGGCACATGAGTAATCAGTGACCAAGAATCCTTGTCCACTGATTGTAATCCAGGATTTTCCCCTATGAACCACACTTTTGGCCTACTTGTACTATGGCAATTCTAGTATCAGATGCCCTGAGTTCAAATTTTCACATTTGCTAGCTATGTGACCCAGATATTTCATCACCTTTAGCTCATTTCCTTATTTAAAAAATGAGGCAGTTGGATTGTCAGACCTCTGGATTCTTCATTCCTTCATTCAACAAACATGTACTTAGCACTTACTGTGTCTGGAATCGCCTGCTAGAGGAAAGTTTAGCAAAGACACAGTCCCTTCTTGTTCTTGTCCAGTTCACTGCCTCATGGAAGGATCAGAACCTCATCAAGATAATTGGAACACACCTTGGTAAATACTTAGTATTGACTTTTCTGTGTCCATGAAATGTCTCCTCACAAAAATGGAACCTCCTTGAGGGTAGGAACTGCCTTATTTTTTGTCTTTGTATGTATAGTGCCTTGTGTTTGTGCCAAACCCCAGTAAGTGTTTATTGAATTACACTGAACATTCCATGACAGGTACAATGGAGAGAGACAGAGGTCTGAGGGAGAAGGTTGGTGGATTTGATCAGGGAAGACTTCATAGAGGAAATAAACCTCACAAGTCCAAATGGGATCACTTCCATTTCCCATATGCTATTATCTCCATATGACAGAACAGGTACCAAGGAACTTGTCCAGGGTCGAATAGCTACTGTAAGAGCAGGAACTTGACCTATGTTGTCTGACTGGGCAAAGGGAGGCAGCATGCATATTCACTACTTGTTGGCAGCCCCCCAGCTCTAACAGAAGAATTTGGTGGAAAGGGTGATTGGTGTGTGATATTGTACAAGTCACTTAATCTCTATATGTCATTGTTTCCTCATCCATAATATGAAATAGTTGGATTGGTCAAGCTCTGGGGTGTCTTCTAGCTTCTAATCTGTTATCCTATGATAGTCTACTCCTATTGTCCATGCCCTTGACTCAACAAACAAATTGCATTCCTTCATGCTGATAATAATTGAGGACCTGGTACATCATGGACAGGATGTTATCTCTCTAGTGCCTTGTGACTGGACGTGATCAGTGAACAGATTTTGCCCTCAGAGCATAGGTTAGGCATTGGTGGAAATTTGAAATCAGAAGTCCCCCATAATGTTGTTTCAGGTAGAGCTAAAGTGATCTCAAGCAGGAGTTCAGTGAACTTTGTTTATTCTTCAAGGACAAGCCAAGACAATGTGTCTTGAGGAGCTTATTGAGAAACTTCACAGGTAAGGAATTTCCTGAACAGTGAATCCCTGAATCCATCCCAGTTCCATTTTTAAAGGATGGGTAGGAATTCATCTGGCAAAAAATTAAGAAGGAAGGCAACACATGTATAGAAGCCAGCATAAGCACAGGGTAGTTGCACAGTCTGCCCAATGTAGAGAGGACAGCAGTTGGGTTAGAATGGAGATGTTAGTGAAAGGTTGGTAGAGAAATGATTGTAGTTTGTATGACACTTGATTGTAGGGAAGCTTTCAGTGCTGGGTAGAGGCAGGGGCATGGATGTTGTGAAGTATGGATGTAAAACGCAATGCTAATTGTTGTGATTTGGGCATCCTCCAGTCATCAGGCCTCCAGGCTGGTGACGACTCTATTCCCTAAGCTTTTAGTGCCCTGCCGCTCAGCTCAAGCGATGGTGATGGAGAAGGAGCTTGAATTTTACTTTGGAGGTAATAGGGTCCATGCCATATGCTTGAACAAACTGGGGGCATTTACCCCAAAGCAATGAGGATGCAGTGGACACACTGTTCGGGCTTTGAAGGGTTTTCACATGGAGGAGGGATTCGATTTCATAAGATCATAATACAGGTTAGGAAGGGACCCCAGGCGCATTCAAGTCCACACCCCGTTTTTCATAGGTGAGCAAACTGAGCAAAACAGGAAGTGAAGGGACTTGTCCAATGCCACATCACAGGAAGGATTTGAACTCAAGCAGTTGCCTGCACAGCCACTCTTTCCACTCAGCCCTGGTGCAGAATAAGGAGCAGTGGGTGGTAGAAGCTAAAAATAAGATTTAGAATTGACTCAATGAAGAGTTCCCAAAAATGGGAACTGTTCAAAAAAGGCGAGGGTGGGCTACCTCCAGGATGGCAGCTTCCCCTATACTTGAGTTATTTACTTGAAGATTAGATGGCCACCCAGCATGAATATTGGAGCAAGGGATTCTTGTTCAGGCTAGGGCTCACCTGGTTTCTGAAGTTCTCTCTATATGTAAAATTCTGAGATTCCCCTTATTTTGGAATGGTCCTTGTGGCTCCACTGATTCTGCAAATGAGAATCTATCTTCCCCCCCTTTGGACCCCCATATAACTTTGTTCCCCACTCTGTTTTGCACTATATTTATTTTGGGGATGTCTTCTTTCTCTTGCTAGCTCTCCAGATCAAATACTAGCTCAGAGAAGGAAACATTTTCTAGCCAATATCATTTTCTCCAAATAATATTGTATTTACTTTGTGTGTGTATACACACATATGTGTATATATGTAGAGAGAGTATATATCTGTATGTACACGTCATATCCAATGACAGAATGTGAACTCCTTGAGGACAGGGGCTGTTTGATTTTTGTCTTTGTTTTCCTAGTGCTTAGTACAGTGTCTTAGCACATATTAGGTACTCAAAAATGATTACTGATTGATTAATAGTTGTGACTTGAATTGTCCTTGAAGAGACAATACTACATGCTTGCTGGGCCATAATTCTTATAAAAGCCATCCACGCTTTCTTCTAGGATAGGCTGGAATGACTTCCATGCCTGAATCCTATTCCAAAATACTGTGCTTCTTTAACAGATGATAACTAAAAGCCATTTCCAGCCCAGAAATTCAATGATTTGATTTTATTTGATCAGTGATATACATTTTAATCTGGAGACTGAGCAGAGGTTAACTCTGAGTTGCCACCCAATTTTCTTTCTCTGCCTAATTGCAGTTTTTAATATCACTTATGACCATATGGAAGCAGGTTGGCTCCAAAGGCATTTATTCATTTAACATATTCATATGTGTTTGATAGTTTTGCATCCATTGGTTGTACAGAATCACATAGGACTTGGAGATAAGGTTGTGTGGGGTCGGATAGTGATCGGTGATGTCCTTGGTATAGAGTATGCACAGGTGCAAAAACTTCCCCTTATTGGCACAGTAGAGTTCCTTGTCTTACAGAGTTGCCTAGAGCACTGATAAGTTAAGCAACTTGCTTAAGCCCAGCCCACCAGCATGGGTCAGCAGTGGGACTGAAGCCCCGGTCTCCCTGACTTTGAAGCCAGCTGTCTCTCTCTCTTTCTCATGCTGCTGCTCTGCAAGGGGCGAGTTCTCTCAAAGTGGAGGGCAGCACCAAAGAGGAGCGAAATAAGGAGGAAATGGTGGCCTCCACAGAGCGTTCCATGCACAATGAAGACATTGGAAGTCTGAGCTGGTTTCGGAGTCGCAGATTGTAATTGGAGAGCTGCGATAACCATCTAATCTGCTCAGCTCATAAATGATTGTATGCTGTAATCAGATTGTAAATATTATGATGTTGCCGTGTAATTACACAGTTATTTGTTCCTTAAACTGAACTGATGTCAATTTCCCCATACATCTAATCTCTTTTCTACATGGGAAAAATTAAAGAATGTCAACGCAAGAAGTGACCTTAAAGGCAGTGAGATTTCTTCTAGTACAGACTGAAGGACTGAACAAGGAGATCCTGGGAAACCCTCATGCTCTGCCTTTCCGTGTTCTTTGTTTTCATCCTAAGGGGTGGCCACCACTGATATTCCATGTTCCATATGTTCTATGTTCGAAGGTCCCTACTGTCTTATGTTCTGTGAGAGACAATGTGGTGGAGTAGAATATGGGCCAACATGGACTAACATGAATTCAACAGACCTGTTTCTCTCAGTCACTCAATACGCATTTACGAAATACCTATCATTTGCCAATTACTGGGGATATAAAAAAGGCAAAAGATAGTCTTTACTCTCCAGGAGCTCACAGAGTAACGGTCTGTCACATACTGGCCACCCCTCTTTGAGGCTTGATTTTCTCCTCTAAATGGGGTTGGTAAATGGTAAAATGGGGATAATACCTCACAGATTGGTGTGAGCAAAACACCTTCTAGATCATAAAAGTGTTACATGAAGGTGAGGAATTCCTTCTGTTCAGATATTCTGTATTCTGAAGTCTCTTCTGGTTCTACTATGTCCAATGTTCTAGCACTCTATGTCAAACACACTATGTTTAGATGTCCCTTATAGTCCCAACATTATATGTTCTTTTTTTTTTTTAACATGCTATATTCTAACATTCTCTATTATTGTAAGGCAGCTGGGTGGTTCAGTGGACAGAGCCCTGAAACTGGAGTCAGGCAGACCTGACTTCAACTCCAATCCCAGACACCTACTAGCCGGGTTATCTTGGGCTAGCCACTTCAACTCTATTTGTCTCAGTTTCCTCATCTGTAGAATGGGAATAATAATAGCCCCTACCTTCCAGGGACATTGTGAGGATAAAGCGAGATAGTATTTGTGTAATATTTTGTGCACCTTAAACTTCTGTACAAATTCAGGATCGTTGTTTTATTTCCTTTCCACCACTGGGTTCAATGTTATCATATGTTCTTGGGAGATGGATGTTCCCAGCACTGGTGGCCAACCCTTAAGGTTGAGAAGCATGGAATCCTTAAATCAGGTGCCTTAAGGTTCTAAAAGGAAGGACTTCCTCCAAGTCCTCAGAGGGGCTTATGGTTAGAAGGAGGAGCCAGAGCCTGGCTGGAAATAACCACCTGTCAGGATCACTCTTCCATCAGCTCCGATTAGGAAAAGAAAAAAAAAAAGGAGGAGTCAGCCAAGACCAGTTTGCTGCTCACCTGGACAAACACATAGGCTTCTGGTAGTGGGAGTGTCATTGTCTGTGTGAATAACGGGATGGGAAAAGCAGAGGAAAATGCCCTCTGTGACCCTCCCATCAATGGGAATTCAAAGGAGGGCTTGTGCTGGTGGTGTTCCAACAAAGAAGGAGCCACCTGACAAGAGGCTGGGCCCACTTCTCTATCCTTGTGCCCTTTGTCCTCTGACATGGGGACCAAGGGACCAATCAGAAGCCACTGGCCACTCTTTTTAGAAGGGGACAGAGCCTTTTTCTCACTGGAAAGGGCTAGACTGGGTCCAGTTTTCTGAAAAGTACCCAGATCTATTTCCCATCTTCCTGGGATGTCCTTGCCAGCCTGGATTCTGAAGTCTTCCAGCTTTGCCTCTGACACAGCCTGGGGTAGTCACATGATTCATCTGGACCTCATGAATATGGCAGCTAGATGGTACAGTGGCCAGAGATCTGGATTTGGCATCAGGAAGAGCTAGGTTCAAATCCTGCCTCTGATACTGAATGTGTGACCCTGGACAAGTCACTTAGCTGCTCCTCCTTACCTGTAAAGTAGGATAATAATAGCACCCCTCTGGCATGGTTGTTGTGAGGGTCGCATTTATAAATGCATTGTGAACTTTAAAAGCCAATGCTAATGATATCTTTTTCACTTTACCTTTGTTTACTTTAGTTTCTTCTTCTGTAAAATGGGAATGATAACATTTCCCTCTCTGGGCTGTTGTGAGGTTCAAATGATAGCAAAAATGATGATGATGATGATGGTGACTAACGTTTATTAAGCAGCTTCTGCATGCTGGGCCCTTTAAAATCCTTGTCTCGTCCGATCCTCACAAAAAACTCACAATAATATTTGTAAAGTGCTTAGCACGGTGCCTTGCACATAGCAAGGGTTACACAAATATTAGCTATTACTATTATTAATTAAATTCTGAAAGCTAATTTAAAAATTCCTTCACACTTGGCTTGGAAGGGGAGAGTTAGTCAGCCTCTCCCGCGTGACCTAGAGAGGGGCTCATCCATCGCAAGAGCTTTGAGCCTCCGACTTCACCTTTCACATTGTGTGTCCCAGAACCCTTCCACTGCCAATCCCTTATTTGACAGATGCAGAAACTGAGGCTCGGGGGTGGGGCCCCACGTCCAGACTTGCACTTTTGGCTAAGGGGCCAGTCCAGTCAACAAGCCAGGCCTCCTTGTTCCCAGCCCTGTGCTCCGTCCAAGGTGAAGGCCCCTGTTTCTCTGCTCAAGAACAGCTGGCGCTGGGCCCAGATCTACAGGAGGAGATGATCAAGGTTGACTGATGCCCAGGGAGACAGCTTGCTGGGAGAGCCCAGGACAGAAGCTCTTGGCCAGCCCCTCCTCCCCTGCCGGGACCTGTCCTCCCCTGCCTGCACCCCTCCTCCCCTGCCCACACCCCTCTTCCCCTGCTCCGCCTACCATCCTCCTCAGCCTCCTTGCTCAGGGGCGCTCCCAGGAACTTTCCCCTTACTTCATCAGCATGCTCCTTCAGGCCTTGGTGCTGCAGCGAGGTCTGACGGACACACCCAAGCCGGCTCCGTCTGGGGCTAATTGTGTGCAATTTAGCATTCTCCCAGCACTGCCAGGCCTCCTTCAAGCCAAGTGTGAAAGTTTTTAAATTAGCTTTCACAGTTTGATTCACAGGCAGCAAATGCAAAGAGGCACCGGATTAATTTTTTCCCTACCGCGGGCTCTGCCGCTCCAGCATCGCCCAAAGGCGATTGGAGTTCATTTTCCTTAACTAGGAAGGAAAATTCAGAGGCTGGGCCACGTTCCAGGGAGATACAGATACAGGCTCACTAAAGATCACAATCAGGATCATGAGATCAGAGCAGGGTCGCTGCCAGGATCCTTGATGGCCAGCCGGTCCGACCCCTTCATTTCCCAGAAGAGGAAACAGGCTGGGAGAGAGAGAGAGTCAGGGAGGGGTGGAAGATCCAGAGGCTGAGCCTGGGCCCTCCCGTTCTTCCCTCCCATTCCCACAGGTGAAGGAACAGAGACCTAGAGAAGGGACATATAGATTGTTTCATCCCCAGTATTCAGTGCAGGGCCCAGCAGTCATGCAGCTACATTCATTAAGACCTACTCTGCACCAGGCATTGTGCTAAGCGCCCAGGAGGAGCCGAATAACTGAGTATCCTCTAAGTAACAAATCTAGGATTTCATCCTAAGTCCCCTGATGGGCAGTCTTGTCAATTCGCCATGCCTCCCCTCCCCATCAATGCTCAGGTTATAATAATGTTGGGTCACATGTTTGCATGGGAGGCAGAAACAGCACCAAATTTACAGTAACAGGGAACTGTATTGATATTCTCAGTCTGCCATTTACCAACAACAAAACTCTTCCTTTCTTTTGAGCCTCAGTTTCCCCATCTGTTAAACAAGGAGATTGAACTAAGGGATCACATGATCCCTTCCAGGTCAAAATCCTATGATCTTTTATTGATGATAAAGGTTAATGTTTTGTCACCACCTGCCATCCATTATCTAATGTTGTGTTCGCTAGAGTCATGGCTAGGTAAGACAAGTATAATTAGCCTCTTCTTGCAGTTGGGGCCAACTGAGGCCCATAGGTGCCTGGCATTTACTGATGGAAAGGACCTTATTCTCAGACTAACACTGACAGTCTCATTCTCCCAATCTAGGTCAGCTTTTGCTCCCTTAGAATGTTCTCTTTGTCCATGTAGATATTACATGGAAAATGCTACATTTCACAGGGGCCTGAAAATTGTGTCAAACAGATTTAGCATCTGTCAGGGCTTCTCATCCTTGCCCCCAGATGTTACAGTTGCTCACTGGAGAGTGACCAGGACATACCCAAACTTGTTGCCTGGATGCAGAGTTTGGGTACGCTTATAGATTCACCTTTTATGGTCCTTTCCAACTCAGACATTCCCTGTTCCGAGGCTCCTCCCAATCCTGACATACCCTTTTCTTTTTTTCCTTCTAAATGTGTCTCTTTTTAGTTGACAACATTCAGTTCCACAGGCTTTTGAGTTCCAAATTTTCTCCTGCTCCCTTTCCTCCCTCCCTCCCCCCACCATGGCGGCATGCAATCTGATATAGGTTCTACATATACCATCACATTAAACATTAGTCATGTTGTAAAAAAGAATTCTAAACAATGGAATTAACCATGAGAAAGAAGAAACAAAATAAAACAAAAGAGAGAGCAAGTGATTTCCTTCAATCTGCATTCAGACTCTGTAGTTCTTTCTCTGGACGTGGATAGCCCCTTGCATCATGAGTCCCTTGGAACCATCTTATAGCCTGGCATTGCTGAGAGAAGCCCAGTCTATCCGAGTTAGTCATCAGAGATGCAGTGTGTCTGTAACTGTGAACGTTTCCTGGTTCTGCTCCCCTCACTCAGCATCAGTCTGACATACTCCATTCTGAACTCCCTCCCAGTCTGGATATTCACTGTTCTTAGGTCCCTCCCAGGTCTGGTGTTTTCTGTTCTCAGGCAGGCTCCTCCCAGCTCTGATATTCCTAGTTCGAAGGCTCCCCCCACATCTAATATCCCTGTCCTAAGGCCCCAGCTACCTCCGACATTCCCTGTTCTAAGGCTCTACCCAGCACTGACATCCTCCTTCTAAGACTCTGTCTATTCTGTGTTCACATTCTATACTCACTCCTAGTTTGGATGCTCGTTGTTTTAAGGTTCCTCCCAGCTCAATTATTCTTTGTTCTAAGGGTCGTCTGGCCCTGACTTTCTATCCTGTCCCAACACTCTAAAGTTCTAAGCCCCCCTCTAGCACGAACACTCTATATCCTTGGGTCCCTTAAATCCTTAAAGTTCATTATGGGTTGTCTCAGGAAGCCAAGGCCAGAGCAGAAAGGCTAAGACTTCAGGAACAGTGAACAGGATTTACCAAAGAAAAGTTTGATGTTCTCTAAAAAGACAAACAGATGTTCTGCATTTGGCACACAAATTGCTATCTGCATATGCGTATGCAAAATTATTTCAAGGGGCTAAATAAAGGAATTATTTCCTTTTAAGAGGGAAATCTTAAAAGTAACTTAAAAAAAAAGAGTCCACACAGTATAATGTAGAATCATAGTTCTGGATGGGACCTTCCTGCTCTAATCCCAACCCAAAGAGATCATAAACATAGCCCTTCCAATTGGTTAGTTAGCTTCTACTTGATCTTGGCTTAACAGGAAACTCACCCCTTCCATAAGCAATTGGGAAAAAGGGGTGGGTAGAGAAGAGAAGCAGACAGCTCCTTTGGTTAGGAAGCTTTTCTGTGGCTTGTGCTGAAATTTGACTTGGAATTTCGAGTTCTTAGTTTAGTTTAGTTCTTAGTTCTAGTTACCCTTGAAGCCCAGCAGAGAAGCTGAATGACTTGCTCGGATTGGCACAGTTAGTGGCAAAGTCCTGACTCCAGCCCAGGTCTCCTGACCCACTTTCCATAAAGCTTCATTCTCTATTCAAGACAGGGACTAAAGCTGCCATGGTCCATGGTCCAGGTCTTCTTGCTCTAAGCATTGTGTGATAAAAAAAACAACAACAGATTATTTTGAAATTTTGATTCCCAGTACAGACAGGACCTATGAATGTGGAGTATCAGTGTCAAGGATGGTAGCCACAGATATTGTGTGTGTGTGTGTGTGTGTTGTGTGTGAGTACAAATAGAGACAGTAGACAATATCCAAACTTTGACTTGTCTCTTATACTTACTTTCTGTGTGACCAAGAGGAAATTGCTTAAACTCCCTGAGACTCCATTTCCTAATCATAAAATAGTCATAGTGATACTTTCCTTTTCTGGAAAATGACAGGATTTGGTTAAAATATACTTTCAGGAATCCTCTGATTTGAAATCCTATTTTTAGATCTAGTCCTAGGATTAGCCCTATCTAGTCCCTCTCTTGTTGGGCTTCTCCCTTTGGCTTCAAGGCCCTCTTAGTTGATTTGAGAACACTGGGCATTTGGTTCCTCAGCAATGAAAAGTTCTCATGGAATTTGTGAATCCTGCCAGGAAACCATCCTTTTGTTATTGAATGATTGAAGTTACTCCTTTCCCACATGTATCCTTCTCGGAGCTCTTCATCATTATTAAATGATGAAGGGTAGGGTGGGATTTCTATTCCTTTTTTTTCCCCAGGTCTACCAAGTAAACCCCCCAAACTGATGGGATGGAGGAGACAAAAAGAAAAAGGGAGGAAAACAGAGAAGACAAAAAGAAGGGTCCTTTCAGGGTTACTGGGGCTGTTGTTCCTGCTATGATCTATGCTAAGGATCATTCCTGTAGGTACATTTTTACCAGGTCTTTTTCCTTGGATCTATCAATGATGATGATTATTTGTGCCTCCTTATGGTTGATGAAGCTTCTGCCAGGATTCCTTTGCTGCCCTAGCCTAGAGGTCAGTCAGTTGATAGAACCTGCTAACTTAAAGTGGTCAATTCTGTCTCTCGTTATTTTATCGCAATGGGGTAGTTTGGGAAGGCTTTCACATTTATTTGTCCCTCTGCCACTAGCTACATGGACAGCCTGAGGGATTCTTTTTTCTGGGACTCAGTTTCCCATATTGTAGAATAGATAGGATTAAATTACTTCTGTGGTATCTTTAAGCTAGAACATTCTATGTTCTAATGTTCTATGTTCTAAGGCTCCTCCTAACTCTGACATTCTCTGTTCTAAAGTCCCTCCCAGCTCTGACATTCACTGTTCTTAGTCCTCTCTCAGTTCTCACCTTCTATGAGCCCCTGATCAGATTTCCCATACTAGAAAATATAAACTTATTGCAAAGGGTACTTTAACAGAAAAGGGATTCATTTCTTAACAAATGTAGTAGAATTGGTCATCTCTCCAACTGAATCCCATGGTCTTTCTAAAGGCTGTCTCTTGATGGGGCTGCTCATGTATCCTAACCATCTGTCCAATGTTTGGACCTTTTCCTTGATTCCTCTTTGTATATCACCTTAAGATGGTTTGCACTTTTTTTAAAACCTCTGCAGTTGTGACAAATCTCAGGTTACTGAAGGCAGAGCTACTTTCAGTAATGAATAAGCACAAACATTTATTAAGGCTTACCATGTTCCAGACTTACTATGTGCCAAACCTAAAGATACAAACATAAACAAACAAGCATATATAAAGGTACATTCCAGTGTGGGAATATACTCTAAAAATTGGGCTTAGAAAGAGGATGGAGGATGATTTGGGAATGACCCAGAATCAAGGGGTCTGGAGGTCTTGTTCTGAGCAAGATGAGGCAGCAGTCCCCTGTCAGACCTTGGCCAGGTCCCCAAATTTAGAATCTAAGGTTCAGGTGGGAGGGGGAAAAGGAAGATCTAAAGGATGGTCAGAGAGGAGGCAGCAGGGGTTATTGATGACTGGGAAGAAACAGCTAAAAGTTATGTGTTGCTGAGTCTGGGGAATAGGCTTCTGGTGCTCAAGGAGAGGTCAAAAGATGAGGTATGTAAATAAAGTCAGGAAACTGCATAGAGATTCAGAAGGAGATTTAGATCCATTCAGAGCAAGAGAGAATCATTGACATTTGCATATGTGTCTCTCCCTCCACCCTTCACCCTTCCATCCACGTCCATGTACAAAGCACATTCATATTGAAGGACATTGTTTTTATTAAAGGATGCTCTTCGATGGGTTAAACATTCTGTGTTCTATTTGGGAAGAAAGTTGTCTAATGCCGTTGTGTCACTGCATGACCCTGTATGAGACAGAGGGGTTGACTTTTCCCGCTCTCTACTCTCAGAAGGCAGTCTGACTGCTTGGAAATTAATGAGGTGCTCCCATAAGTTATTTGCCTTCTCTTCACTTACTGATGACTGATTAATGCCTAGCAGTCAATGACATTTGGAAGGAAAAGCTACTTTTGATGGATCTAGGCAGCGCCTATCCCTCTGCTTCTCCAAGGAGATAAAGAAAATACAAGATTTTGCCTATTAAATATAATTTCTATATTTCTAGGCTAGTTCCACATTCGATTATGGCATATATTACAATTACATATAATTATTTTTTTCTTTTAAGTTTTGAGTACCAGATTCTGTCCCTCATTTCCTCACCTTTCCCAGTAAGTGATCAGATATAGGTTATACATGTGCAATTATGTAAAACATTTCCATATTAGTAATTTTATACAGGAAGACTTGAACAAAAGAAAAAGGAAAGAAAGTGAAAAATAGCATGCTTCAGTCTATATTCAAACAATATCAGTTCTTTCTCTGGAAGTTTCTAGCATGTTTCATCATTAGTCCTTTGGGATTGCCTTGGATCATTATATTGCTGAGAATAACTAAGTCATCCACAATTCTTCATCAAAAAATATTTTCTATCAAACAATGTTTCTATGTACAACATTCTCCTGGTTCTGTAAACTTTACTATGCATCAGTTCATGTAAGTCTTTCTAGTTTTTTTTTCTTTTTATGAAAGCATCCTACTTGTCATTTCTTATAGCACAATGATATTTTATCACAATCATATACCACAACTTGTTTATCCATTCCCCAATTGATAAACATCCCTTTGATTTACAATTCTTAGCCGCCACAAAAATAGCTGCTATAAATATTTATTTTTTGTAGAAATAAGCCCTTTTCCTTTTGGGTGGGGATATCTTTGGGATATAGACCTAGCAATGGTATTTCTGGGTCAAAGGTTATATACAGTTTTACAGCCTTTGGGGCATAGTTCCAAATTGCCCTCCAGAATAATTGGACCAATTCACAACTCAACCAACAGTGCATCCATGTCCCAGTTTTCCTACATTCCCTCCAACATCCATTTTCTTTTTTGTCATATTAGCAAATCTGACAGGTGCGGGGGGAGGAGGGGTTATCATAGAGCTGTTTTAATTTGCATTTCTCTAATCAATAGTGATTTAGAGCATTTTTTCGTGTGGGTATAGATAGCTTAGATTTCTTTGTCTGAAAGCTCCCTGTTCACAGCCTTTGACCATTACCAATTGTGGAATGACATTTTATTGTTATAAATTTGGCTCAGTTCTCTATATAGTTGAGAAATGAGATCTTTATCAGAGATATTTGTTGTGAAAATTTCCACAGTTTTCTGCTTTCCTTATAGTTTTGTTTGCAGTGGTTTTGTTTGTGCAAGAAATTTTTAATGGCATATAGCCAAAATGATCAATTTTGCATTTTGTAATGCCCTCTATATCTTCTTTGGTCCTAAAGATTCTTCCCTTACTCATAAATGTGACAAATAAACTATTCCATTCTCATTTAATTTGCTAATAGTATCACCCTTTAGGTGATGTAAATCATGTACCCATTTTGACTTTATCTTTGTAACAGTGTGAGATGTTAGTCTATACCTAGTTTTTGTCCAATAATTTTTCAGTTTTTCCAGAAATTTTTGTCAGATAATGGGGTTTTGTTCCAAAAGCTTGAGTCTTTTGATTTATCATATACTAGATTCTTATGTGCATTTACAATGAACAAAATTTGTACCTAATCTATTCCACTGATCCATCACTCTATTCTTCAGCTTGTACCAGATTTTTTTTTCATAATTACCACTTTATAATGCAGTTTGAGATCTGGTATGACTAGATTATACTTTCTTTTGCATTTTTTTGTTATTGATTCCCTTGATGTCCTTGAGCTTTTGTTCTAGATGAATTTTGTTATTATATTTTCTAGCTCTATAAAATAATTTTGATAGTTTGATGTAGTATTGAATGAGTAAATTAATTTAGATTGAATTGCTGTTTTTATTGTATTGGCTCGGCCTACCCATGAGCAATTAATATTTTTTTTTCTAATTGTTTACATTCGACTTTGCGTGAGAAGTGTTTTATAGTTGTGTTTATAGAGTTCCTAGTTTTGTCTTGGAGGATACACTCTGAAGTATCTTACTGTATTTTACATTGTCTACAATTATTTACATGGGATTTCTCTATCTTCTGCTTTGTTCCTGATATATAGAAATGCTGATGATTTATGTGGGTTTATTTTGTATCCTGTAACTTTGCTAAAGTTGTTAATTCAAGTAGTTTTAGTTGATTCTCTAGGGATCTCTAAATGTAATATGTCATCTGCAGAGTGATAGTTTTGTTTCCTCATTGCCTATTCTAAATCCTTTAATTTCTTTTCCTTCTCTTTTTGCTATAGCTAATATTTCTTTTATGATATTAAATAATACAGGTGATAAAGGACATATTTCCTTCCCCCTAATTGTATTGGAAAGGCTTCTACTTATCTCCATTATAGATAATGCTTGCTGATTGTTTTAGATAAAGATTACCTATCATTTTACAGAAAGCTCCATTTATTCCTGTGTTAGCTAGTGCTTTTTAATGGGTGCTGTATTTTGTCAAAGGCTTTTTCTGCATCTACTGAGATAATTGTATGACTTATATTGGTTTTGTTATTGATATGTTCAATTATGCTGATAGTTTTCATAATACTGAACCAAACTTGAATTCCTGGTATAAATCCCACCTGGTCATAGTATGTGATACTTATGATATATTGCTGTAATCTCTTTGCCAGCATTTTATTTAACATTTTTGCATCAATATTCATCAGTGAAATTCGTCTGTAATTTTCTTTCTCTGTTTTGCCTCTTCCTGGTTTAGGTATCAGCACCATATTTGCATCATAAAAGAAATTTAGTAGAACTTCACTAATTTTTTTCAATAGTTTATATAGTATTGGGATTAATTGTTTTTTTAAATGTTTGGCATAATTTGCTTGTGAATCCATCTGGTCTTCAGGATATTTTTCTTAGGAAGTTCATTGATGGCTTGTTTAATTTCTTTTTCTAAGATTGAGTTATTTAAGCATTTTATTTCTTCTCTTAATCCGGGTTATTTATATCTTTGTAGATATTCATTCATTTCATTTAGATTGTTAGATTAATTGGCATATAATTGGGCAACATAGCTCCTAGCAATTGTCTTAATTTCCTCTTTGTTGATGTTGAATTCACCCCTTTCATTTTTGATACTAGTAATTTGGTTTACTTTCCTTTATTAAATCAAATTAACCAATGGTTCATATATTTTATTGCTTTTTTCATAAAACCATCTTCTAGTATTATTTATTAGTTCAATAGTTTTATTACTTTCCATTTTATTAATTTTTCCTTTGATTTTTCAGGATTTACAATTTGGTGTTTAATTAGGGATTTTTATTTTTTTGTCTTAGTTTTTTTTTTTAGTCGCATGCTTAATTCATCAATATTATTTTTCTTTATTTTATTGATGTAAGCAATTAGAGATATACAATTTCCATATGTACCTATTTGGTCAAATCTCATAAATTTTGATATGTTATTTCATTATAATTTTTTAAATAAAATTTTTGATTGTTTCTATGATTTGTTCTGTGAACCATTGTCCATTATTGAATGTAATTTTTATTGCATTATAACCTGAAAAGGATGTGCTTACTATTTCTGCTTTACTGCATTTGGTTGTGAGGGTTTTTATATCCTTATACATGGTAAGTTTTTCTGCTGGTGCAATGTACTGTTGAGAAATGATATATTCCTTTCTATTCCCATTCAATTTTCTCCAAAGAACAATGATGTTTAACTTTTCCATATTTTTTTTTCACCTCCTTAACTTCTTTCCTGCTTATTTTTTGGTTGGATTTTTTTAGTTCAGAAAGGGGAAAGTTAAGGTCCCCCATTAGTGTAGTTTTATTATCTATTTTTTTTTCTGTAACTTATTCAACTTCTCTTTCAAAAATTTAGATGCTATACCATTTAGTACATATATGTTTAGCATTGATATGAATTCATTGTCCATGGTATCTTTCAGCAAGATATAGCTTCTTTCCTTATCTTTTTAAATTAGATCTAATTTTGCTTTTGCTTTGTCTGAGATCATGATTGCTACACCTGATTTCTTTGCTTCAATTGAAGCATAATACATTCTGCTCCAGCCCATTACTTTTACTCTGTGTGTTTCTCTCTGCTTCATATGTGTTTCTTGTAAACAACATATTGTAGGATTCTGTTTTTTGATCCATTCTGCTATCTACTTCCATTCAATGGGTGAGTTCATCCCATTCACATTTGTAGTTATGATAACTGTGTATTTCCCCATTCTATTTTCCCTTTGTTTATCCCCCTCTCTCTTACCACCACCCTTTCCCTTCTCACAAGTATTTTACTTCTGATCACTGCCTTCTCTTATATCCCTTCCCTTTTATCATTTCCTCTTCCCCCTTTTATTGTCTCCATAAGTTTTTTTTTTTTACTTCCATATAGGGTAAGATAGACTTCTGTATCCAACTGACTGTGCATTTCATTCACTCTTTGAACTAATTTTGGTGAGAGTAAGGTTTAAGGTTTGTTCACCACCATCACCCCCATCTTCCCCTCCATTTTAACATCTCTTTTATGCAACTTTGATGTGGGATGATTTACCCCCATTCAATTCCCCCCTTCTTCTTCCAGTGCAATTTTCTTTCTCCTACCTTTATTTTATTTGGGGGATATCATTCCATCAATGTCAACTTATATCCATAACTTGTGTTTATATGTGCTCTTTCTAATTGTTTTTTAAGTAATAAAGTTGTTGAGTTAGAAAAATAATCTTGCTGCATAGAATTATACACAGTTTAACCTTATTGAATTTCCTATATTTTCTCTTTCTTTTTTTTTTTACCTTTTTATGTTTTCCTTGAGTCTTGTATTTGAGAGTCATTTTTTTTTATCTCTGGTCTTTTAATTATGAATGCTTGAAAGTGCTCTATTTCATTAAATGGTCATTTTCCCCTGAAAGGTTATATTCAGTTTTTCTGAGTAGATGATTCTTGGTTTAATTCTTTGCCTTTCATAATTGTATAGTTAGGATTGTCCTATATAGTGGATAGAGAGCCAGTTTGAAAGCACAAAAGGCCCAAGTTCCAGTTCTGCTCCTGATTCATCATTGTTGTGTGATGCTGGCTAACTCGCTTCTCTTCTTAGTGCTCTAGTCAGCTCTCTAAGAGTTTCATTTGTAGAAAACATCACAGTCTGCATTGACATAGGGGATTTTTTACCTGGGAGGTCCATATACCAATAGAATCAAACCCTGACAGTACCTGTTCCAGGTCTCAAGGAACTTGTGGTCTAATGGGAAGATTGGAACAACTTTTATATTAATTTTTTTGGTGCTTGCAAACATACATTTCGCAAGCATTTGCTAAGCAACTATTATATTCTAGGCACAAAAATCAATCTCTCAATTGAAGGCACTCATGGTATATAGGAAAACAATGTGTTCACATATAAATACATTTAACATATTTTCAAAGTGAATGTAAGCCAATTTGTGGGTACTAATAGAGTACACACTCTATTAGTAGGTAATACTGCTAGGTAGTATTAGATAGGAAAGACCTCAGGCAGAAGGAGAAGCTTGGCTTTGAAGCTGAAGTTAAAACATTTAAAGATGTCCTATGTACTAAGATAAAACAGGTCTGTGACAGTTGTATGAAGGTGTCTTGACATCCACTAACTCATTTATACTACAAAGGAATTATTTAAGGAAGGTGGGGTGAGTTGACTTATACAACATGAGAATTATAAAGAACTCTAGAATATAGGAACCCTAAAAGAGACCTTTATACATGGAACTCTAGATGGGACCTCACAGATGCCTTAGTCTACCTCCTCCACTTTACATTTGAGTAGCTTGAGTCTGGTCACACATCTGCTTTATGGCAGAGCCAGCAATAAAACCTAGGTCTCCTGAATCACAGTCTAGAACTTTTTCTAATAAAAAGAAACAAATTTTTTAGTACCTACTGTCTGCCAAGTAGTATGATTAATTCTGGAAAATACAAACAGCAAAGCAATACAATCCTCTTGTCTAGGAGCTCACACTCTAAGTGCTTGAGACAACATGTGCTGGATGGTGTAACATCAGGGTGGAGAGCGAGGTCTGGGAATCCTAAGGGTACAGCAGCAGGACAGATGGCAATTTCCATGTGTCTTTAGGGTTCCTGAGTTCCTGTTCTTTTTTTCATATTTGACCATGAGGATGTGTCCTGCAAAGGAATTAAGGATGAGGTAGGCTCGGTCTTGATGTGGCTGAAATAGACCTAGTAGATGAAATGCAAATTAACCAAAGCCAAGTAAAATAATTAAATTCATTTATTGACATATAAAATAAACCCTACATTTTTATATATTCAAATGCTTTTAATATGCAATATTCATGGGCTTTAATAATTTATTTTACATGTTTTGGCATTGAGTTTACTACATTTTCAAACATACTCTATAATGTTTCATTGGGAGACCTCACCCTATCATTTTGGATGTTATAAACATACCTTTACTGAAGAGTTCATTTTTCCAAATCCAGTCTTTCCAAATTATAGCCCATTGTATTGCAGGCTTTAAAATTAGACAAATACCAGATCATTGAAAAATCCCTATCTTCCTCCCTTGCATAAATTCCTTAACCATTCATGATGTGTGTTGTGGTACTATGTTATAGTAGTCTATCTACTTTTGGGAATTTATCTAATTCCATAAGAATTCTGTTTCTCAATAAACTGATAGATTTAGGAGAGTTCATCTTTCATTCAGTTGAGATAAGACTTCCAGGTCTACTGGAAGTTTAAAAAAGTCCCCCAGACACTTTTGGGGTTGAATGTTTTATAATCTGATGAAGAAATTCAGATCTTACCCAGATTGCTCTTCTGGACTTCTTAGGACCCTGAATTTGGTATGACTTTGAATGTAGAGAAAATGAGTGTCATGTTAAAAAATACTTCTTCTCAATCTAAAATATTCCAGTCTTTTTTTTTGTTATTGTTGTCTTGCATGTAACAAGCATAGCAATGGTTAAAACCTGCTATGTTTAGTTTTATTATCATTACCATTATGAAGCAAACATTCATATAGTTCCTTAAGGTTTTTAGAGTGCTTCCTAAGTGTATTTTGTCCTTATAATTATTATATAATACTATAATTACATTATTATCTCATAATATATAATAATATTATATTATTATATAATAATGTTATTATTATGCTCACTTTACATATGAGAAAGGTTAAGTGATTTGCCCAGAGTCACACAGCTAGTAAATGCCAGAGACTGGATTTAAATTCATGTCCTTTTAAACTCCAAATTCAAAATTCTATCCCTCATGCCAATCAACTATTTTTTTTTTATCTTCTTAATGTTCTTCTATTAAAAAAAAATCCTATGCCACATAGATCAGATCTTCCAGATCAGGTCATTCTGAAGGTATTTGTTTATATTCTAAAGATGTGTTATGGTCAAGCAAACAATAATTTATCAGTTTCTTATTTTAAAAAAATTGACTTTTTTTCCTTTAGTGTAAGAAATTTATCTTATTTTGTTGTAAACTTGGTTGGTCCTTAAAAAGTTGATTTTAAAAATTAAGTTGATTTCCCATACAAACATCTATTGTACTATTTAAAAAAACATCATTGAGCTGTTGCTTCTGCATATTTCTTGGGAGTAACATCTATTCCTTAAAAAATAGACTTTTATTTCTATTCTTTGTTTTTATAAAACCTAGATTCCCTCTAGGATTTTTTTCTCTCTTTTTGCTCCCTCTCCCACAGAGCTATGTCTTATAATGTGTTGTTGTTTTTTAGTCCTGTCTGACTTTTCTTGATCCCATTTGGGGTTTTCTTGGAAAAGATACTTAAATAGTTTGCCATGCCTCTTCCAGCTCACTTTGCAGATGTGAAACTGAGGAAAACAGGGCAAAGTGACTTTCCCAGGGTCACATACCTAGTAAGTGTCTTATGCTATTTGAACTCAGAAAAATGAGTCTCCCTAACTGCAGGTCTGGTGCTCTATCCCATCCTGATACCTAGTCAACCTCACATCTCTTATAATAGACGTTTTACATTAAAAAAAAAAGAACATGAAAAAGAATGAGCAAAACCAATCAATACATCCAGAAAAATTTGGTTTTGTGTACAATGTTAAATACCCATGGACACAGCCTCTGCAATAGAGTGGAAGAAGGTGCCTTCTTATATTATTTTGGGGGAAGCAAGTTTACTTTGAAAAAAATTTCAATAATCAATTTATTTTGTAATTCTTTACATTACCATTACTGTTTTGTTTCCCCTTGTTTTGCTTACTTAATTATCAGTTTTGAAAAGTCTTCCCATCTTTTCTATACTCATCACATTCATCATTTCTCACATGACAGCAATATTTCATTACAGTCAAGTACCACAATTTGTTTTAATATCCTCCAATCAATAGGAATTTACTTTGTTTTCAGTTCCTGACTACTTCAGAAGGTACTGCTAAGAGAACTCCCAGCCTTAACTACAGAATTAAAAACATAACAAGAGACCAGTTAAATATTTTGTTTGGCACAAATCCCCCACTCAAATGCCAGAATAAACAAACGACCAAGTGAAGATTGGGGAACCATATCTAATCAAAGTCCAGATGTTCTGAGTCGACAGTGTTAGAAGAAGCACATGGCCATAACCATTGTCACAAAAATGAAAATACATCAAAAGACTTGCTTGCCTCAAATAATTTGCACAACACTGATGACTTGAAAAAGGACTGAAGAGCTAAAGTGACTGCCCAGTTTCACAGAGGGTGCTTGAGGCTTTTTATCACTGCTGTTTCCTGTTTCACTTTCCATTCAGATAACTTTGGGCTGTATTCTAACCAGCAGTTTGGTTGAACAGACAATATAAAAGCAAGTTTGCTGCTTTAACAGAGTCAGGGTTCAGATGATAAAGCAGCGAGACATTTTTCAATGCTTTCTTCATCTTAGATTGAGTCTGCAATTTCCACCGCTAAACGAGTACACATTAATAGTGGATGGAGGAGTTAAGTGCAATCAAGAAAAATGAGGAGGCACTCAGGCCAAGTCCCTAATTCACCTTAGCCAAGCATCAGAAGCTCTGTATGTCAGCTGCACCTACTACATACTCAGGGTTCTTTGGACACTCCAGTGACATAATTAGTGTGAATAAATGTAGGAAATTGAAAGTATGCTACACATTTCAGCTCCTGGCTTATTTCGTTCTCGTCTCCTCCTTGAGAATATCCAGCGCCTTAAAGGCAGGGACTCTTATTTTTCTAAGTGTATCTTCAGCACTGGGTGTAGCACTTTGAACATCAAGGTAGCTGGTGTTTCAGGGGATAGGACTCTGGTCCTCGAGTCAAATCCAACCTCAGATCCTTACTAGCGGTACCAGCCTGAGCAAATCCTCTCCTCAGGTTCCTCAGCTGTAAAATGGGGATAACAATAACCTTTTACCACAGCATGTTTGTGAGGATCAAATGCGATATTTGCAAAAGTTGCTTAGCACAGTGCATGTTGCATATTAAGTGCTATACAAATGTGTATTCCCTTCCTATCCCCTTTAATAATGGTTCCCTTTACTTAAGTCATTCATTTTATGGGACATAGTATTAGAAGAGGAACAAGAGGAAATAGTCCAATGAAGGAGTCTAGTGGTTCAGTGGAGTGGGCCCAGAGCTGGTTTCAGGGAACCTGGACTCAAAACCTTGACTTTGTTACTCATGATCTATGTGATCTTGAGAAAGAAATGCACTCTCTCTGGGTCACCATTTCTTTTACTGTAAAATGACAGAGTTGGACAGATGATGTTCTGGTACTGCCAGCAGGCGATCTGTGATCCTCTGAAATTCCAGAAGTATTATGAGGTGAATCCCAAGTCAAATCCCATCATCTAGTGGAAGCCTTTCCCAGCCTCTTCATTCTGGTGACTTCCTTTCTTTAATTATTCCTATCTCTCCTGCTTATATCTTGTCTGTTGCATGTTTGTTTACTTGTTGTCTCCTCTATTAGATTGTGAGCTTGTCGAGGTCAAGGTCTTTCTTTTTTCTAACTTCAGTACTTTACGGTGCCCAGCATATAATGGCTCTTAACTGTTGTTTATTGACTGACTAGTTTTGTGATCCAAGGAAAGTTCACAAAACGTTATTGGTTTTATAGGGAAGATTATATACATTATCTCATTTGATAGACCAATTACTGCCATTGCCATCTGACTTCCAAAGAAATGAAAACTCAGAGACATGGAAGGATTTACCCACAGCCACAGCCACTGACTCCCAGTCTAACAGTATGCCCCTTTCAATCTAATCAACATGTATTTTGCTTATACTGTGTGCTGGGTACTATTCTAAGCACTGTCCATGGTACAGGGGCGTCTCAGTTCACCTCTAATATAGAGATGATAATACTCATTTCTCCACACACCTCAGATTAGTTTTGGAATAGAATCCAGCTGTGTGGTACAGTTGGAAATACTATTGTCTCTAGAGTCAGAGGAGGGACTTGAAATCCCCCACTGATAGAAGCCAACTATATTGAAATATAATTATCAAAGTATTTTAAGATATTAAATGAGATCATAGACTCCAGGTTAAGATCCCCTGGTCTAGACAGAATCCAAAGTACCTTTTAGCTCTAGAATTATAATGTGCTGTAAGAGCAATATGTGGTTGATATTAGTATTATTTTGCAAAATAAGTGGGGTATATTAAGGGGTGGAATCCTTTAGGTCATGCTCAGTCTGGGTCATCTAATTCCCTTGCTGGCCAGAAATGTCAGAGAAACTGCTAAGAGTGTCCCTAGAGTTATTGAGAATTTTATCTGCTTTGTGTTAAGTTCTAGCAAAATCACCACCATCTTTGAATTAATGAAATCCTTTGAATCTGAGGACTGTTTACAGGATCCCAGGCAGTCAAAAAGTCTTTTTGGTTTCTCCTTGAATTAATCATGTTTACCAACAACTCTTGAAATCCTTTCCAACCTTCAGAAAGAAAATGACAATAGTTGTAACAAGGTATTTAGACTTGCCTCTCTTGGAGCTAATCTGAAAAAATGAGAGGGGGGAGAAGAATTAAAAGGGGGGAAATTGAGGGAATTGAGCAGTCCTATTTAAACATTGTCACATGTGTATCTTTGAATGTAAATGCACAACTGTGCTAGCATGTGGGCTTCTGCCTGCCTGCCTGCCTGAGGTTTGATCACAGCATAATGCAGTGATGAGCTATTTCTTTAGTTTCAGCTTTTCCACTTGCAGATGCCAGCGATGATTATTCACAATTTTAGAAATCAGGATGCTCAGCTTCAACAGCTGTGAAGCTGTATTTTTCTGTGAGATCCATGCTATAGTTTCAAAGGGGGAGATGTTTGTGAGCTGGTATTGCCAAGTGGGGTGGTAAGAGAGTACAGTTTGGGCAAAAGCAGGGGATGGGAAATTGAGAGGCCTGGGTTCAAATCCCAGCTCTCCCACTAACTGGGTGATTTGGAGAAAGCCCCTTCTTCAATCTGGTTCTCAATTTCCTCACATGTAAAATAAAAGGGTCCCCTCAGGTAAGACTCCTCTTCTTAATAATGTCTAAGGCCCCTTCTAGTTCTAACAGTCAATGTTCTGAAGTCTCGTCCCACTTTAATAATCTTTATACTGAGCTCTCCTACAGATCTAACATTCTCTTTTCTAAAGCCTCTCCCAGTTTTGATATTCTAAATTCTTTGCTCTGACAATTGAGGTTCAAAGATTGCTTTCAGCTCTGACATTCCATACTATCAGAGTATTCTCATGTCTAACATTCCACGTTCTAAAGTCTCTCCCAGCTCTAATGTGCTCTGCTGTAAAGTTTCTTGCAGTATAAACACTCTCTGTTCTAAGGTTTCTTTCAGTTGACATTGTAAACAATGAGCTCTAACATTCCATATGTTAAAATGGTCCCTTTGACATCTAACATTCTGCATCTGAAGACCCTTTCCAGCTCTCACATGCTTTTTTTCTAGTCATAACCCACTCTGTTCTAAAGCAGTGATTCATTGATTTTTTTTTTTTTAATCTCCGGGCACAGTTTTTTCTTTGCTGTGAGGAATCAGGGCACACTGAATGTTTCCATTTGCAACAGGATAGAAGACTCCCACACTTGCAGTTTCCCTAATCTCTTAGAACAAACACTTTTCTTAGACACCTTTGCCAATTCAAAGTCGGATATATTTTGAGGTTACTGTGTTTGCTTATTTGTCAATACTACATTCACTGGGTAAGCAAAATTCATATTAAATAACATATTTATAAATTTTCTTTATCTAGAGTAACATACCATTCTGAATTTCTTGGCAAGCCTATGGAAACTCATGGGTGAGCCTTGGCACACCCACTGAGAACTACCGTGCCAAGATCTCTTCTAGCTCTGACTCCAGAATTTCTTTGTGGTAGACAGTCTTACGTCAAAATGGCAAAACTCTCAAAATAGCCAAGGAGTTGAGAGCAACTGTGTCCTCTTGACCTCTTAATCTACATTCGTGTTTAAGCATGTTTTAATACAAATGGAATGGAATTCCTCAATTCATTCAGATTAGTGAGTATATTCCATGTAAGTAGCAAGGGATTACAGGTTTCATTTGTCCTCCCTTCCTATTTCAGGGATTACAAGTAGCTCTCCACTAAGAGAAGCCAGCCTGGTTTCTATTTTAGTTTAAATGGCATCTGATGGCATGTTATTATTATGCCCTCTCTCATATGTCCTGCTAGCTCTTCAGAGTCCCAGGGCCTTTGTGGGGGGGCGGGGTGTTCATCTTGAATTTGACCTCACCACTTATGCTAGAGATGCAATTTAATCCTGATATATAATGAAATATTTGCCAGTAAAATAGTCATTTGCATTTCTTATTGACAATACAAATTGTGTTTAATCAGGCGGGAGGCTCGTTAGCCTTCCCATGTCCTTAAATTCATAGCCCCCTCCCTTTTCCACCTCTCTTCCCCCTTGCAAACTGAAACCATGTTGGTTGACATGAGCTTGTTCACGTGGATGGTTAGGGTGCGAATTGTGACTTTTGCACATGCCTTTTGGGTTTTCTTTAAAATTCAGAAAAGTCCTCTTAAGCCTTCCTAACAGGAAGAATCAAGCCAAGGAGTCAATTCAATTCATTTGGGTTTTAGATATAGTCCTGGAAGGGACTTTGGAGATCATCTAGCCCAACCCCCTGATTTTACCAAAAAGGTAATTAATTAGGTATGAAATTGCAGTGAGTTGACAAAGTCACATAGGTAGTAATGACAAAGCTAAGATTTGAACCTGGGTCCTTTGACTATATCAAACTATCTCTTTGTAAAGCTCATTGGATCATAGATTAGAGCTGGAGTGGGTCAAGAATTTGTACCCACTCATTTTACAGATGAAGAAACTGAGTCCCAGCTAGCTGAAGTGACTTGTCTAGGGCTGCCCAGCTAGGAAGCATCAGAGGTGGGATGTGTTCTCAGGTCTTCTTGGCTCTAGAGTCAGTCCACTCATTCCTCTTATAGACGAGGCCCTTTCAGCTGGGAGCTCATATGTGTGTGTGGGTTCTCCTTATATGGGGAGGATCACAACCCTTCATGAAACTTCCTTTAAAAAAGTATGTGTTTTTTATACCTGCTATTTCCCCAAAGAAACCATTCCTCATCCCACGCCTCCCCCAGAAGCCTCCCTTATAAGGAAGAAAGAAAGCTAAGAAAACCCAGAGGCAAAATTTAATAGAGCAGTGTTTCCAAACTTAGTCCCCTTTAGTACTCTACTTTTCTACTGGGAAGGGGAAAAGATGTTTCAAAATCACCGTTCCATAGCTGACTGGTCATTGTTCTAAGAGATCTTCTCATCCTGAGAGGCGGCATGCACAGTTGACAGAGTGCCAGAGTTTGAGTCGGTTTCAGATATTTAGTAGCTGTGTGTGACCCTGAGGAAGGCACTTAACCAATCTCAGCATCACTTTTTTTCATCTGTGAAAGACGGATAGTCACAGTGTATATCTTAGTTGCTGTAAGTGAAATAAAGCAGTTATGCCTTCCACAGAGTTGGGCTTAGGAGTGCAGTGTCTTAGTGATCTGGAAAACCTGCATAAAAACTGTTGACCCTCTCTTCATGCCAGAGGAGTCTGAATTATTATGATATTAAAAATACTATCCGTACATATATGTGTATATATGTAGGTATATACACATATGTACATATGTGTATACATAATGCATTTCTGAGTTTCTAAACTGTTTCTGTGTCATCTGCTGGCTTTCATGTGTTATCTATGACTTCTGTGAAGCTCCCCCCAAAATTCCCATTTCATTTTTCCTGCTGACCTGTGAGATATTAAAACCACAGTGGGGAAAGTTGTGATGTGGAAGGGATGACTGTCCATGTAAGTTCTCATTATTATACAGTGTGCCTTATTTCAGTGAGCTTTCTCCCTACACATCCTCCCTAGAAGATCTCGTCAACATGCTGGAGACATCCCTTTGTATCTCTTAATATTCTCTGAATTCCAGAGCAATCCTCTGTTTGCTAATGGATTAGGATCCCCTTCAGCTACCTGCTTGGCCTACTGTCTCATTTTTGTTCCTTTCACATGTGTCCATGATAGCATTTTCCATTTGAAGGTTATGGGGTTAATGCATCCATCCACCATTTTTGATTCTTGTGATAGCCTTGGATATGGAGCCATTGAAGGATTGGAAGTGGGAAGGTAGGGGTTTATGTTACAGTGATGAATATGATATAGTCCTTTCTCTGAAGCAGGTGACAACTTAGCAGGGGAGATAAGACATGAACAAAAATAATTAGAGCACAAAATAGAATATGAAAAGTGGAGGGGAGGGGGGATGAAAAAAGTGCTGTGAGCAGTCGGGGGAAGGTGAGCCCACTTCTGGCCATGGCCTTTTACATTCAGTGCCTGAACATTCTATTTTCTGGAGTCCTCAGCTGTCATACCCTCTGTTCTATGCCCCCCCCCCACCCTTACTATCTGAATTTTTCTAGTCTAAGAACCCTCCCAGCTCTGACATTCCCTGTTTTGAGGTCCCACCCAGCTCTGGCATTTCCTGTTCTAAGGTCCTCCCAGCTTTGACTTTCTAAGTTCCTCAGAAGATAATGGGTTCTCTCTCAGCAGAGGTCAGTAAGCAGAGACTGAAAGGACACCTATTGTGTACAAAGAGATCTGTCTTTATGAGTCTGTCTAGGCAGGTTCTGAAGTTGCTCTCAACTCTGACTGTGGTTTTGATCATGAGGTAAGAATTATATAAAAGAATGGATACGTGTAGCCCAAACTTGATGTTCTGCTCAAACCACATGGCTAATGTAGTGTTGGGTTCTTGTTATTAAAAGTCAGTCAGTCAATAAACAGTTATTAAGAGGCTCCTATTTACCAACTACTGTGCTAAGCCTCACGAAAACAAAGAAAGGCAGAAGACAGTCATCGCTTTCCTAGCACTCCCAGGCTAATGGGAAAAAGCACAGTTGATAGCTTCCGGGAATAAAGAGATGATCATCTTGTTCACTTCTTCCTCACTTAAATGAAATCAGGAATACTGGATCAGTGTTAGGAAGGTCACTGATAAATCAGGCATCTAGATGGCTCAGTGGATAGAGTACCAGGCCTGGAGTCAAGAAAGTTTGAATTCAAATCTGGCTTCAGACACTTACTAGCTGTAAGACCCTGGGCGAGTCACTTTACCCTGTTTGCCTCAGTTTCATCATCTGTAAAATGAGGCTGAGAAGGCTCTGGTATCTTTGCTAAGAAAACCCCAAATGGGATCACAAAGAGTTGGACATGACGGAAATCACTGAACCAAAAAAATGGATATATTGGATAACGTCACCAATTGTGGAGGATGGCAAAGGCCTCGATTCCACGCTGAGAAGTAGATGAAGGAAGTGGGAATGTTTAGTGTATAAAAGAAAAGATTTAGGAGAGCTACTTTGCAATATTTGTAGGGCTGTGGAGTTAGGATCAGATGTTTTCTGCTGGTCCCAGAGGGCAGCACTAGAAAGAACGGGTGGAAGATGCAGAGGAAGTTTCAGGCTCTGGGAGGAAAACCTTCTTACCAATTGGAGCTGTCCAAAATATGAATATGTTGCTTTAGGATCTCTTTGATCCAAGCTGTATGACTGCTTGTTGGGTTTGATGTCCAGAGAATTCTCCTTCCATAGCAGGTTGGACTACCCAGCCTCCAAGACTTCTCCCAATTATGAGATACAGTCATTCTGTGATTGCCTGACAACTGCATCTTTATAGCTGGAAGGGACCTAAGAGGACTTCTAAACCAGCCTCCTAGTTTTACATTGCAGGAAATTCAGGCCCAGAGAACAAAAATGAGTTACCCCCAAGTTCCCACAGATGTTAAGTACCAGAGGTAAGGTATGATTCCAAGATTCTTCGACTTCAGAATCAACCCTCTTTCCTTCTTTCCTCCCTTCCTTCCTTCCTTCCTTCCTTCCTTCCTTCCTTCCTTCCTTCCTTCCTTCCTCTTTCTCTCTTTCTCTCTTTCCTTCCTTCTTTCTTTCTCTCTTCCTTTCTCTGTTTCCTTCCTTTCTCTTTCTTTCTTTCTTTCTTTCTCTCTTTCTCTTTCTTTCTTTCTTTCTTTCTTTCTTTCTTTCTTTCTTTCTTTCTTTCTTTCTTTCTTTC
>NW_027185850.1:18835982-18873408 GCF_028583685.1 Petaurus breviceps papuanus
TTCTTTCTTTCTTTCTTTCTTTCTTTCTTTCTTTCTTTCTTTCTTTCCTTGCTCCCTTCATTCCTTCCTCCTTTCATTCCTTCCTTCCTTTACATTTATATATTATCCATTTTTGTTTCTATATTTTTTATCATCATACTTGGATGATTATAACAGGTTCTTAATCATTCTCTCCTTCTCATGTTTTCCTGTTTAGTTTCTCCTCTTCCAGTTTATTGCTATACATCCTGCCTCAGCAATAGAGCCCAGAACTGATCACATTTCTTCTCAAATTAAATACCTTCAGTGACTTCCTGTTCCCTACTGAGTCTGCCATTCAAAGCTCACCACAGTTTGGCCCCAATATGCCTTTCCAACTATAACTCCAACCACACTACTTGCTGTTGCGTAACAATGGTTGACAATTGGTAACAATGGATGAGTAGCTGATTTGGGACTCAGACTCCTGAGATTTGAATTAGAATCCTTGTTTTGATACTTACTACCTCTGTGACAGTAGGTAACAAGTCCCTTCTACCACTAGAATTCCAGGGTTCCATCACTCCCTATCCTCACATTCATTCACACAGATCCCAAACCTTAGATCTATGTAGATTTTCCTTTTTTCTCCTCCTCTCCCACACACAATGACTGCATCCTGACCTGCTTACTTCCTCTACTAACTCAAGCATTCATCACCTTTTTTTCAGCCACCACTGTTTCTTCCCTACTTAGTACCTCAAGCCTCTGGCTTGGACTACTATAACAACCTAACAGTTTTTCTACCTGGGCTCCCTACCTCCCTGACTGCAATTTCTCCCCTTTCCACTTTATCATTCACATAATTGCCAAAATATTGCACTAATCATACCCAATCATTCACCTACTCAAAAACATCCAAACTCCCTATTATCTCTTAATATAAACTACTCAGTCTATCACCAAAGGTCATCCACAATCTGTCCAACCCTTCTTATTTTGTGCTTCTCCTCATGTGCTCTCTGGACAGGACTACTTACTATTCTTCCAGTCTTCTTTCAGTTGGGCCACATCATCTCTTCCGGTGGGGCTTCTCTAGATTCCCCCAAATTAATGTTCACTCCCTCTTGAAAATTTCTCTTATGAAAGGAAACTACTATTGCATTTTAGATGAATACCAGAAAGCCTCACATGTGAGAGGTGACTTGGCCAAGCACTATTTCTTGATGAGATAATGAATATCATAGGTTATCTTTTAACCTAATGTAGGGCCATAAATCATTGAGTTCTTTTTATTGATCGACCTCTCCTATATTGCCTAATGCCAGCGATTTCACAATTCCAGCTGTTTTACTGTGTGAAGGATCCAGTCTACACCCTCTTGTCCCTCCCTCCCTTTCTACTTCTTATTCCAGAAGCCTATTCAGAACTTCAGGTCCAATCCACATTTATAGCTATCTATATTTTTTAAGAGAAAAAAGTGCCCATAATTCTAGAATGAGTGAATATGGAACACATTAGCTTTTCTGAATGGAAACATAACAAAGCAGTGAATTGTTGATGACACCCAGGGAAGGGTTTCAAAGAGGAGAGTAATCAAGCCAGGGTAATTAGAGTGACTGTTTAAATATGCAAGTGCAAGCCTGCAGAACTGTGAGACTGAGTGGGCTAATGTAAAAATGAATTATGATTCCCCCAAAACAAACCTATCTTAGATCTTTTAACCAAGCAAAAGAAAGTGATGGAAATGCTTTTCAATACACTGTGTGGTCCCTCTCGGAGACTCCATTTTCATATTTTTTCCAAAAGAGCTGAAGTTCCCTGAAGTACTTAACCTCAAAGGTTGTAGTGAGGAACAAATGACGGCACATATATGCAACATCTCTGTGTATATGAAAGTCTCTGATGTACTATAGTGATGACAGTTCATGTCGTTATTAGAATTAGCAGATCTCGGAATGGAAAGGACCCAAGGATCAATGTCAGGCATGGCCTATGTGATGTGTGGATTCTTTTTCTTCCCTTCTCTATGGGACTGCTTGGTTGAGTTAGGGAAGGCTTGCTAATAGTGATTCAATGCCTTGCACTAGGTTGAATTACAGTGATTGGAATTCAGGTTCTTAAGTTTGATCATGTTGAGAGCCATTTGGCTTCATTCTGATTCACAGTCAGAGACCATGCCTCAATATCTATCCTGTGGTTATCTAGATGTGTTCTCTGTGTGTTTTATGGCTGTTGGCCACAGAGGCTATAGATCAACACAGACGCATTCAATTACCTGGTGAAAATGTCATCACTGTCCTGACATATTATCAACATGAATGACCAAATCATGTAGAAGGGATACTAGATATCGAGTCAGATCAGTTGGGTTTGAATCCTGGACACAAGTCTCACTAGCTTTTTGGCACAGATGAATACTTTGACCCTCAGTTTCCTTACTTGTAAACTGGGATGATAATGATGATGATGATGGTGATGATATTCATGTAGTCCCTACTATGAGCCAGACACTTTCCTAAGAACTTTGCAAATATCATCTCATTTATCCTTCAAAACAATTCTGGACATAGGGGCTATTATAATCTTCATTTTACAGTTGAAGAAACTGAGGCAAATAGAAAGTAAGTAACTTGCCAAAAGTCACACACTAAGTAAGTGTGTCTGAGGCTGGATTCAGTGCTCTCTACTGAGTCACTTAGCTACATACCTCACAGGGTTGTCGTGAAGAAAATGCTTAATACATTTTAAAGAGCTTTAGAAATGTGTTGTTTTAATATTATTGTCATAATTATTATCATTGTTTTTTATTATTTGTTGGGATTCAGGTAGACAAAAAACAACCGAGGCACAGGTTGTTTTCATAGGCTCAAGAAATGATTGTATAAATGAATAAAAAACTTTTTTTCTTTTTGTGTAGTTATTGAATGATGTATTTTTAGTGTTAAGTCATCCTCAGAAAGGTCACTGGGAAAATCCTCAGTACAATACAAACAGAAAACCAAACAACGTGGATAACATGATCCAATTCCCACTTTTTAAATATTCTCTCAGTTAATAAATATTTAAAAAGTACCTACTGTGGGGCAGCTGGGTAGAACAGTAGCTCTGAAGGAGTCAAGAAAATTCATCAATTTCATCTCAGACATCGCCTACCTGTGTGACTCTGTGCAGGTCACTTAACCCTGTTTGCCTCAGTTTCCTCATCTGTAAAATGATCTAGAGAAGGAAATGGCAAGCCACTCCAATGTCTTTGCCAAAAAAAAAAAAAAACAAATGGGATGACAATGAGTCAGACATGACTGTAACAACTGAACACATACATAGACACACATGCACATGTACACGTACCTGCTATGTGCTGAGCACTGTGCTAAGCATCAGGGATCCAAATACAAAAAGGAAAGTGAGTCCCTACTGTCAAGGAACTTGAGTCCAATGGGGAAGTATAACACAAAAAGTAGGTAAAAGGGAGGAGGCGCCAAGGAATATACTTGCTGCAGGTATATAGTGGAAAAGTTGTTGTACCCCAAAGTTGTAACCAGGTCAGAAATGAGATATTTTGAACAGAGTTCCCTCTTTAAATAACCTTTGCTACATCTAGAAAACTTCTAACACTACCATAGCAAACCTCACTCATGCTGGCAATGTGGATTCCCAGAACACAACTGTTATTTCTCCACTCAGGATTCTAGGGAGCCCTGAAGGGCTAGCAGATGATTATCTAGTAGAACATCTCTCATGAGCCCCCACTGGTGGGTTTCCCCTACTGGTTATAATTTCATATCCATTAGCTACAAGAGACTTACTTAGCTTTTAGAAACACTTACATACTAAGATGATATAGTACAGATAGTTGATACAAAACATTTCTCTCAGATGCCTCAGGCATAGTCTCCCTAAAGTATATACATAGTCCAGGGGGAACATGGGCTTAAATTTAGAGCACATATGGTGAAGTGGATAACTCACAGCTCCTGTATTTTTTCCTGTGGGAATGTTTTTGTATTTTGGAAGCTTTTTGTTCCACATTCTTTAGAATTTTGGGGATATTTATGAAATAAACTCTTCATAAGTTTTTATGCGTTATGTCGTGGCAATTGTGAACAACCGTTCTATATGTGACAATGTTTGGATTCCAATATAGTTTAGTGGTTGAGTTCTAAAGGATATTTTGAGGTCTATATGTGCAGTATACGAATTTATCATCTGTCAATCCATGAAAGATAACAAGCTTCTAATAGTGTGATTCTTACCACCTTGTTAAATATCAATAGATATTTGGTAGGTTTTTAATTTTTACATTCTAAAGTCATATGTTGAATATTTTTCTAAGATTTCCTTGCATAATCTTTATTGATCACTCAGTTGGAGTACCTACGGATGACCATTTTTTTAAATTACTGGTGGTGATTACCTGGTCCCAAAATGCTGTCATAAACCACTCTGTTTCTATTATATGATTCATCCATTTCTTTGAAGTTTCTTTGAAAACATATAATTCAGTTTATATAGACATTGCTCAAAATCTTTTGATTCTTTTTTGGATCTTAAATATTTTGTAGGTCCCATCAAGATAAATCCAATGACATATGTACATCTTACTAAATATAGTCATCACTCAGGGATGTCTGCTTATTCCAAAAGTTTTCCCCCCTGTAGATTTTTTTTGGAGGGCAATTGGGATTAAGTGACTTGCCCAAGATCACACAACTAGTTTTTGTGTTAAGTGTCTGAGCCCGAATTTGAACTCAGGTCCTCCTGACTCCAGGGCTGGTGCTTTATGCAATGCTCCACCTAGCTGCCCCCACCCCTGTAGTTTTTGACCCATTTATCTTGTCTTCTGAGCATACTTATCTCCGTCTCCTTTGTTATTGTTGTTACTATTATAGCAATCAATAATACTAATTAACTAAATTGCCTGTTTACTCTTAATATTTCACCAACTTTTCTAAGCCAGCTAAAATATAGAGTGTCAGAGAAACTGTGATTTTATTAACAGCCGTCTGTTTTCAACTCATAGCTCTGATATAATTTAATTCTCTCAGTTAAATGTCTTCCAAGGATGCATTAGTGGGACAGCACGCACGTTGCAGTTCTCAACAATTAGGTGCCCCTTGAACATACACCTTTGAAAACATTACTTAACCTCATCTAGTCTTAGATTCTTCATACATAAAATGGGTACAATAATCCCTGCCTGACCTAATTAATGAAATAATGCGTATGAATGTGCTTTTTAAGTGGCAAACAGTACATGTCAGATATTATAATGGCTACTATTATTGATCATCATTACTCTTTTGGATGATCTTTTATTTTTAGGTGATTTTCCATTTCTCCAATTACCATAAAACCAGAGCATTAAGGTAGATGACCTCCTTGATGTCTTGGCTTATACATCCTCTTACATTGGATAGATTTTAGGTTCTGTAAAGCTCTGAATCTTTTGAAGGCCCTTCCCATGTGTAACATTCAAAGCTCCACCTTCACCTTCTACCTTCTGTTATAGCTTCTATATATCACTGTTATACCTTGCACCTTAAAGTGTCCTCTAATGACCCTCCCAGCTCTGACACTCTCTGTTCTAACATCCCTGCTAGTGCTAAATTTCTATATTCTAAGGTTCCTTCCAGCACCAGCATTCTGCAGTTTCAAATTTCACAACTCTGACATTCTTTATTATAAATCCCCTTTTAGAGCTGCCCCAAATATGCTCTCAGGTCTTAAGTAGCTCTTGTAGTCTACACTGTGCACTTCTTCTCAGCACTAACACTCTCCTCTTTGTCCGAAGGTCCATCTGATGCTCCTTGTGCCAAGGTCTTTCTCAGCCTTGACATTGGTAATGTATGATTCTCCCTCCTCTTACCCACTGGCCATCCAAAGATCTCTCTAAAAGGAAGTGAGAAGAATGATATCATACCACAGCAAAGAAACCATCTAGTCCAGCCTTCTCATCAAGTGGTTGTTTATTCAGTCATTCCAAATGCATCTTGATATTTGGGATTTTCTTGGATACTGGATGAGGTTTGCCATCTTCTTCTCCAGCTTCTTTTCCAGATGAGGAAACTGAGGCAAACAGGGTAGTTTGCCCAGGGTCACATAGCTAGTAAATGTCTGAGGCCAGATTTGAACTCAGGAAGTTGAGTCTTCCTGACTCCAGACATGGTACTCTGTCCATCTGCCTCTCATTATAAACATCTTTTAAATTTGTTTCTTTGTAGTTTGGAGAGGGTGGGAGAGAGGAATACAAAAGAAAAAGAAATGGACTCAGATTAATGACTACAGTCAAGGAAGGCATTTATCTCTAAGATACTAGTTTTTGGAGGGATTTGTACCTTTGTTTTCCAAGAATCACTTCTTAGGCAAGAGGGAAAGAGGAAACTAGGAGATGTTTACTGTCAGGTAATAGGAAGAGTTAAGAGTTCCTCTAAGTCAGTTCCTGACTCCATCACTCATTCAGTGAGTACTTTTAGAAGTCACCACACTGGAAAAAATGGAACATGAATACAGTGTTGGTGGAGTTGTGAACTGATCTGACCTTTCTGGAGAGCAATTTGGAACTATGCCCATAGGGACTATAAAACTGTGCATACCATTTGATCCAGCAATACCCCTGCTAGGTCTGTATCCCAGAGAGATCATAAAAAAGAGACGAGGACCCAAACCACAAATTCAAAAATATTGATAGTAACTCTTTTTGTGGTGGCAAAGAATTGCAATTTGAGGGGACACCCATCAACTAGGGAATGGCTGAAGGGTTTGTGGTATATGAGTGTGATGGAATGTTATTGTGCTATAAGAAATGATGAGCAGGTAGATTTCAAAAAAACCTGGAAAGACTTACATGAATTAATGCTGAGTGAAGTGAGCAGAACCAGAAAAACATTGTGTGCAGTAACAGCAACATTGTGGGATGATCAACTTTGATAGACTTAGCTCTTCTCGGCAATATAATGATTCAGGGCAATTACAAAGTCTCATCATGGAAAATGCTATCCACATCCAGAGAAAGAACTATGGAGTCTGAATGCAGATCGCACCCGACCTCTCTCTCTCTCTCTCTCTCTCTCTCTCTCTCTCTCTCTCTCTCTCTCCCCCTCTTTTCTTTCTCATGGTCTTTCTCTTTTGTTCTGAGTCTTATTGCACAATGTGATTGATGTGGAAATATGTTAATATGACTGTACATGTATAGCATATATCGGATTGCTTACTGTCTTGAGGGGAGGGAGAAAAAATTTTGAAACTCAAAAATCTTATAAAAGCAAATGTTGAAAAGTATCTTGACAATTAACTGGAAAAAATACTATTAAGTGGAGGGGAGGAAAGAAGTGCCCACATTTCTATAATATATGGTTCACAAAATCCATGTCTTAGAATAACCTCATAGGGTAAGTTTTATTATTCACACTTTACATATGAGAAAAGTAAGGTCCAGAGAGGGTAAAGAATTGCCCAAGTTCATGTAATTCTGAAGGATGCCAAGTTAGGAACTAAAACTTCAATCTCTTGCCTCCCAGTCCAAGTACGGTCCTGGGGCCCCCTGCACCAAGTTCCTAATCCCCCTGCTGTGCTTTTATTTCTCTTGCAAGATGCCTTGATAATCAAGCCCTTTTTGATTGACTCCCAAATGCATATTAATACTGTTCTACTTTTAATTTCTAGCTATGGAGGGGGAAAAAAAATCACTTAGGTTTATTGACTGCTTCTTTATCTGCCTTTGCTTAATTAGAAAATAAACAGATGAAATGATACCTTTCATGCCGATGAATAATGCATGCTCACTTTGCCTTTTGTCAGAAAAGACAGCGCTGCAGATCTCCCTTTCAATGAGGAGGTTGGAGAGATGAGAAGGGGAAAAAAATATTTGAGCGATTAGCTCCAAATTGAGTTCCATGTGAACTCCTGAGGAAGTAAGGGAAGCCCTTTGTATAATGAATTTGAGTTATATTCACTGATAGGGTCACCTGGCACCAGCAGAGCCCAAATCCAAAACGTATGAGTGCTATTGACCTTCCTGGAAATGTTTTCATCTGCATGAAAAATGGAATGTATTAATTGTCTCACATTAATGAGGGCTGACGAGGATGTCGGGCTGAATTAAGCTGTATTTTCCTGATCTTAGCCCTCTGTGTTTGATTTGACCCCAACACGTGTATCTATTTTCCCTCCATGTCAATCATCTGTACACTGTGTCCTCAGAGGATGAGGCCAACTGTAAATCTTTGTATTCTGGAAGAGGGGATTGGGGCTTTAGAGGAGGCTTTAGATATGATCTAGTATGATTGATTCCTCCTTTTACAAAAGAGGAAACTGAGACTCACAGAGCCAATGGGACTCACCTACTGGTTGAACCAGTAGTAACTGGAAAGTTCTCTGATTCCAAACCTAAATCCCCTTTGCATGATATCTACCATTTTGCCTCCGAATAAATCATTCCTGAAGGATTTTTACCTTTGAGTTCTGTTACCTTTTAACTTCTGTTATTTGACAGTGCCTTTATGTTGGTCAGAAGAAAGGGGAACAGAATCACAGAGTGAAGGAATTTCAGAATAGGAAGGAACTCTTTGGCCCATGTGGTCTAGCCCATACCTGAAGATGAATCTCCCCCCCCCCTTACTGTATTATGGTGGGCTAAACACACAGATTACACCTCTTCTGAGTCAGCCCTTCAAGTGTGATTGCATCCATGTCATTGCTACAAGGAGGTCCATCCAGGGAACTGAGGGATTTCCTCACCAGTTCCTCCTATCAAGACAATACCAGTGGAGAACACCATCGTTGCATTGGTTACCTCCTGCCTTCCGTTGATTGTTGTATTGGGCATAATGGAGCGAGACAGAAGATCCCTGAGATTAAAATTGGAAGTGGATTTTAATACCGTGAGACTGCCGGGGTCACATACCCAAATCAGACAGTAAATTGGCTTGAGCGGTATGCCAGTTTTTAAAGAGATTACAACAGGTTATGTAAGCTGAAACTACAATCAGTGATTGGTCAGTGTATATTTGAATTTTCCCGTGCATTTTTCCTAGGCTGAGGTACAGGGAACCCAGAATCGATGGAGATGGGGAACACCCGGTAAGGGGGGGGTGCAGGGAAGAATGGAGCAGGGATTTTACTCTAGACTGAAACCCCCCCACCCATGGATCCATTAGGAGAGGGAAAGGTAAAAGTTATGCTAAAATGGCTGCTTACAGATCAATGGAAGGGAAGGGAAGGTGGAGTTGTTGCTTATAGATCAGTTAAGGGAATGGAAGGTGGGGTTGTGCTCAACAGTTGTCCTTCATTCTTAGATGACCAAAGTGACATCACTGTGCTATAGTCAGGTCACAGTGTGTCTGTGCCTGATCAGACTGATGTGTCTGAACATCGCCTCTTTTGTGATCAGCCTATCTTTAAAAAAAATCTCTGCCATTCTTTTTCATAGATACTTATTTCTTATATGTTCTCCCAGCTTACTCCCCCTACCATTGACTTCTGCGTGATCCTTATCCAGACACTATAGGATCCTTGAAAGCTATGCTCCTTGAAATCTATGCTTCTAGGCTGGCTGGTGCGGTGAATAAAGCACCAGCTCTGGAGTCAGGAGGACCCGAGTTCAAATGTGGCCTCAGACACTTAACATTTACTAACTGTGTGACCTTGGGCAAGTCACTTAACCCCAACTGCCCTACCTTCCTCCTCCAAAAAAAAGAATAAGAAAGAAAGTTATGCTTCTAAACACAGCCCAAGATCATATTAACCTTTTGTAGTAACTGCTTTACACTGTTGAAGCCTATTGAGCTTGATGTCTCCCAGGAACTCCGGATATCTTTTTCTTGTAAATTGTTGGCTGTCCATGCATGCCTCCCAATCTGGTATTTGTGAAGTTGATGTTTCATAGCTGAACGTAATACCCTAAATATATCCTTATTTAAATTCAACCTATATTCTATCCTGTCTAGATCATGGTGGATCTAGATTCACATATGTTAACTGTCCCTCCCAACTTTTTGTTATCTGCCTTTAAGCTCAAGGAGCAATGATAAGTACTGGTCTGGTGCTCAAGTGTGTTGCTCAAGGGTGCCAAGGTCTGCCACTCCCTGCCTCAGACACTTTTCTCTGAATAGTGTGTTAGCAAGCCCAGGACATAAGCAGAGGGCAAGATTTGGAATCAGCTAACCTGAGCTCCGGCTCCACTTGCAACACTCACTGGCTTTGTGACCTTGTAAGTCACTCACTCTTCTGAACTCATTTCCTCATCTGGAAGAGATGTGAATAATAATAATTGGTGGAATGCTCAGGGGCCATTCTCCCAACTGAGCATGTTCAGCCACCACAGACTGGGGGCCCTAGAGGGCCTCTGGCTACTCCCAAAGGTTTCTGGGAAATGATTGCTCTTCAGAAAATGAACAGACCCTCAAGCCCATGCATTCCACCTCATTCCTTTAGGGAATCCCCTTCACACCATCTCCAATGAGTTTATGCAGTATTTTCCCATATCTCTAGTGCAACCCATCCCATGTTTGGACACATTTACTTATGAGGAGGTTAGCTAGACACAATTTTATGCAGAAGATACTTGAAGATATTTCAAGTGGGAAAGTCCACTAATGACTGGTAGGCTCAAGAAAGCCTTATGTATGTAGTGGTACCCAAAGATGTACTTTGAGGGAAGCCAGGAATTCTAAGAGGCAAGAAGGGAGTGCCCGGGGAAAAGGCCTGGAGGCTATATGAGCCACAGACATAAGGATGTCCATCTCCGTACATCTCTTTTCTTGAAAAACAAACTGTTCTCTGGGAGGGAAGGAGCAGTGAATACAAGACTAACACCTTTGTCCCATAATTATCAACAGCCCTGGGGCCTTGTGAAATCCCTAAAAAGACTAGGGGAGCTAATAACTGGTTGCTGCCCTCAGCTTTCCAGGCAAGAGAAACAGGGGAGGGGAAGGGGAATTGTAGCACTAACCAAAGGGCCTGTCTTTGCCAGCAGGAGTCAAAAGGTAGATAATGGAAGAACTGGGCAAGGATACCAAACAGGTGGAGAGGGGAAGCCACAGGACTGCTGGGTGGTGCTAATGGAATGCCTGCTCATGTGGAATTTCTTGACAAAATGGTTGTCTAATTTACAAGTGCTTTGGTCCAACAGAAGCAATGGTCCAGATGTCTTTTTAGGACCAAGTTTGGGATGATACAGCCAAATTGTGTGTGCATGAGAGTTTGTGTATATTTTCTGTTGGCTAAGAAAACAGATTCTTCTCCCCCACAAACACCCACCTGTTGAAATTCCTCTCCTTCAAGGGCCCACACAGGGCTACCTCATTCAGGAAGCTTTCTCTAACCACACCACCTTCTACACAAAAGGGATATTTCCATCTTCAATCCATCAATCAACAAGGATTTATTAATTGCCTGCTGCTTCAGGAGCTCTCCTAAGCTCTGGGGATACAAATACAACTGATCAATTCAGTTTTCTCATAACACTTCTTAATCTTATTAAGTAAATAATAGTCTGTAGAGATAGATATCCAAATACAGTAATGGACAAAAAAGAGCTACACATGAAGCAATTGTATATTATGGAATATTCAGTTCACAAATTCAAAACAAAACTGCCTCGTTTGCTCCTCTGTCTCTTCTGAACCCCTCTCTTTTTTTCTACATTTTTCTAGATTTGTTGCCATAATTTTTGTTGGACTTTTGATTTCATTAGTGTAGGGAAAGCTCCCAGTGAAGAGACAGCATCTACAAATTCAGATTAAGCCCCTTCTCTGCAATGTAGAGTCTTAGAGAGTTGTTTGGAGTACTGAGAGATTGGCCAGCTAGGTAGCACAGGGGATAGAGCCCCAGAAGTTAGGAAGACCTGAGTTCAAATCGAGCCTTAGACATTAGCTGTGTGACCCTGGGCAAGTCACCTCACCCTGTTAGCCTCAGTTTCCTCACCTAGCTAAAATAAGCCAGAGAAGGAAATGGCAAACCACTCTATTATCTTTGTCAAGAGAACCTCAAATGGGGTCACAAAGAGTTGGACAGGACTGAAAGGAATGAACAACAGCTGAGATGTTCCTAGGTCACACAGGCAGTCCATAGCAGACTTGGAAAGCTGCCACCACTGCAGGCTGCCACTGTGATTATTACAATAGCCCAGTGCCTCCTGTCCCAAATGATTTCCATGGAGGTAGCCCATTGCCTGGCTTGTCATCGCCTTTGAATAAATGCTTATTGATTGATTAATTGTATAAATATTGTCACTATTTTCTTCATTCTGTCTAGCCGCACCTAAGATTCCCATGCCTCTTTTCATTCTCAAGATTTTTCTGGCCTCTCATTCCCTTGGATTGTAATATTTGTACTCCTGTCTTACCCTGGCAATTAGATTGTATGCTCCATAAGGAAAAGGATTGGGAAGGGCATAAAAAAGACAGTTAAGTTGAATCAATAAGTATTTATTTTCTTCTTCAGAAGACAGGAGGAGCCCTTGGCAGCTAGATGGCACAGTGGTTAGAGTACTGGATCTGAAGTCAATTATCCCTGAGTTCAAATCCTGCCTCAGACACTAGCTGTGTAACCCAGGGGAAGTAATTTCACCTCAGTTTCCTCATCTGTAAATAAGGGATCTTACATTGCAGGGTTGTTATGTTGATCAGATGAGATAATAATTATAAAGCACTTCTTGCCTATGTATTTGCTTTGCTTACATTTCTTTGCTTGTTGTCTCCCCCTTTAGACAGTAAGCTCTTTGAGGGCAGGGACTGTCTTTTGCCTCTTTTTGTAGCCCTAGTGCTTAGCTCAGTGCCTGGCACATAGTAGGTGCTTAATAAATTTTTTTTTTCATTGACTGATAGTTAAAAAGAGGTGAAGTGACTTGTCTGCCATCCCACAGCTACTAAGTGTCCGAATGAAGGTTTGAATCTGGGTCTTCCCAATTCGAAGTCCAACAGTTCATTCACTGTTCCTGGTAACTGGCCCTATGAAATGAGCCCCTGGGGTTAGATGAGCTTGGCTAAGTGAGTTCACTGTCATGGGCCTCAGTAGCATCATCTGAAAAAGGAAGGGTCTGACCTCGATCACACCCCCACCTCCCTCCCAGCTCAAAGCCTGCCTTCTTTCTGTCTTATGCTCAGCATGATAGAAACTGTCCTTTTATTCCATTATTTCTCTTGCATCTGACTCTTTATGACCCAGTTTTGGGGTTTTCTTGGCAAAGATGCTGGAATGGTTTTGCCATGTCCTTCTTCAGCTCATTGTACCGATGAGGAAACTAAGGAAGACAGGGACAAGTGACTTGCCTAGGGTCATACAGCTAGTAAGTGTCTGATGCTAGATCTGAACTCAGGAAGATGAGTCTTGACTCCAATCCCAGTGTTGTATGCACTGTGGCAACTACATCAACATCTTGCACTCAAGTTGACTAAAATGGAATTCCGTCGAGTTTCTCCTAGTTGATCCTTGCTCCAAACTTTTCTTTTTATGGCATGGGTAACACTGCCCTACAAGTTTCATTGTCCAAGTGCCATCCCAAACTCTTCCTTTCCATTACATTCCAAGGCCAGTCAGCTTCCATCTTGCCAATTCTACCTCCAAAGCATCGCTTACATTTGTCACCTTCCCTCCACTCACATGACTCCCAACTGTGTTTCATCACCACTTGCCTAGAATATTTCATCAGCCTCCTAATTGGTCTCCCTTCTTTCATTCTTTCCCTCTGCAAGCCATCCTCTACACAATGCCAAAGTAATAGCCTTAAATTTCATGTCTCACCATGCAGCTCCCCTGCTCAGAAATCTTCAATGGCTCCTAATTGCCTCTAGGTTCCAATATAAGATCTTTGACAAGGCATTTAAGGCCCTCTGTCGTCTGGCTCCAACCGACTTTTTCAGCCTTTGTTAAACTTTCCCGTTCCTGAACTCTGCTTTCTCGCCAAATAGGACACACTATTGGGTTCTGCCTACCTACAGTATTAAAGGTTTATTGTAAGAAAGTGGGTCACCAGCCAGTGAATGTTTAGGGTCATGGCAGTTCATGACAGTGGTCTTAAAGCTTAAGAGGGCTGTCCTTTCTCTTTGTGGAGGGGCGGCCGTCTATACTAGTGCCATTGGAGCTTTTGAAGAAGCATCATTATATTTGGGAGCATTAGAAGCAGAACTAATACCAGCTGGATCTTAGTGTAGGTTGGTGTTGAGAAAACATGAGGCACTTGCAAGTCACCTTCCAACGATTGGTAAGGACCTATTATTTCAGACCCCAATATTACTTTTCTCATAGTTATATAATACTGTGTATTGTCATATCATCTGTGTGTATCTCCTACCTCAGCTAGACTGTCAGCTCCATGAGGGCACAGTCAAAACTTGTCTGAACTTATTTTCCCTAGATTCTAGTTCAATGCCCTGTAAACAGCGAGTGCCTGACAAATGCATGAGTAGAATCAATGAAAGATTGAATGAATGACTTGTTCATTTATATTTGTGGCATTGACTAGTATCCCTCTCTTACATCTTAGGCTGCTGCTCCTGCTGCTAGTTTGAGCAGAAGGAATGCTGGGATGTTTTTAGGCTTCCACACAGGACCTAGGATTGGCTTGTGAGTTTTGGAACCATTGTTTGTTAGCGAGCTTAGTGGCTTTTGCCAGTTAATATTTCCGAAGTGGCCTTAGCCCAGTGGCTTTTTACAAAGTAAATCAGAGGCTTGAAAACTGACAAGCATAATGGGCAGTCAGGTCAGTACGGGATAGGATGGGGAGGGTGGAACAGGAGCCAGCTAGCTCCCGGGCAGTAGAGCTATGTCTGACCCCTGGCCATTGGAAAGCTGCCAAGGCAGTTTTCTGAGGAATCGCCAAGGAGCCAGATGCTGCTGCTGGAAAAATACCTTCTGTAGCTTGGCACTTGTCCTGTCCCTGATCTCTGGGAGAGAATAAGCAGAGTTGCACCTTGGAGGTGTGAGGGAAATGAATGGTTCTGAACTGCTGAATCTGAGAAGGAACTTAAATCATCCCAAGAAATCCAAAGTCAGGGATTGGGAAGGTAAAAGAGAATCTATCAAAAGCAAGCTCTATTTGTCCCCTTTCAAATCTGGTCCCTATCTGAGGATTTGTCTTGTTTTCAAGGCATAATGTAATGCTACTTTCAGCAAACTCAAATAACCTTTCCTATAAGTTACCGTTTCTATTTTGTCCTAAGGTTTACAGAGTAATTTCTCCACATGCACAGAGATTATTCATCCCACTTTATATGTGAGGAAAATAAGGCTTGGAATGGTTAAGTGCCACAAAATGACAGAGTCAGGACTTGAACTCAGATCTTCAGATGCTAAGACCATGTATACATAGCTCAAGAACCAGTGCATTGAACAGTGTCTAAGACATAGTAGGCACTTAATAAATGTCTGTTTAGGGGTGGCTAGGTGGCACAGCAAATGGAGCACTGGCCCTGGAGTCAGGAGGACCTGAGTTCAAATCAGGCCTCAGACACTTAACACAAAACTAGCCATGTCACCTTGGGCAAGTCAATTAACCCCAATTACCCTGCCTTCCCCCCTCAAAAAAAAAGGCAAAAAAAGTCTTATTGGACAATTGATTCTTCTACCATACCACGTGGCTTCTATATCACTAAGCTGCTAATCTCACACAGATAATAAGCATTTATTAAATGATTACTGTATTATGGACACCATACTAGTCATTTGAGATATAAAGATAAAACTGAAATGGTCCTTGCCTTTAAGGATCTGACATTCCCTTTGTCAAGTCCCTGTGATAAGCGTTGAGGTAGGCATGATGTCTGTTAAACCATGGTCCCCTATCCTCAAGGTGCATACAGGGTAGGGAGGAGAAATCCAGATATTTGAAGGAGAAGCATCCTGGTGAATGGGGTCAGAGACATGGGTTTGAGTGCCTTAGGACTGGATGTCCCCAGTACCTGGAATGGACTCCTTTCTCACCCCCTCCTCTAAGAATCTCCCATCTTCTTCAAAGCTTAGCTCTAGTGCTCTCTTCTGCTAAAGCCCTTCTCAGCCTCCCCCTACCCCAAGGACATATCCCTGTTCTCAATTCCATCTTTTGCAAACCTTTTATATCTATTTTCATATAACTTTATATGGATGTGTTGTCTCTCATGCTTAGGTTGTAAGCTTCTCAAGGGCAGGGACTATGTTTCATTTATTGACTCTGTCCTCCTTGTGTCTAACAGGGTCTGGCAAACAGGAGGCACTTAAATGTTTGCTTGGACTCTCTTATTGTCTGAATTCAAATTGGCAACAGACCAATGCAGTATGGAAGAGGTATCACTTTTAGGGTTATATGTGATGAAATTAGAAGGGAGTTAAAATCTGGTCTGACTTTTTTTTTTTGCTTTTTTTTGGGGGGAGGGGCAATTGGGGTTAAGTGACTTGCCAAAGGTCACCTGGCTAGTAAGTGCTAAGTGTCTGAGGCCGCATTTGAACTCAGATCCTCCTGACTTGAGGGCCAGTGCTCTATTCACTGTGCCACCTAGCTGCCCCTGGCCTGACTTCTTTTTACCACTCAGAAACCTGAGACCCAGAAAGGGCCTTGGCAGCAATTATTTGTTCTCCTAGAGCCTCAGTTTCCTCATTAGTAACAAGACAGAGTGAGACCAGATCTTGTTATAAGATGGGGATCAGAATGCCCTCCTGCCTGTTTCCTCTCCTGGGTTTTTTTGGAGTGTACAAACATCAGCTGTTTTTATTACAAAGCAATGAAATACATTGTAGACAGCGAGAGCTAGGGGAGGCACAGACATGGCTATGAGTGGTCTCGGGAGGGAGGGAGCGCAATAAATCAAACCCTGTCTTAGTATCACAAAATGGGCAAAATACACCCCATGCCTTGGAATTTACGGGTAAATAATCGTGTTTCTTGCACAATGGCTGGAGCTGCTGTTTCACATCTCGATATCCATCTATGGAAAGTCCCATTTAGTAACCCCATCATTCAGCCCCTTAACTGCCGGCTCATAGCCTGGGAAGTCAATAAAAGTGGCCCATTCCCATTATCCTGAATAACAAATAAGGGCCATTTTGACATAGAGGAAAAAATCTGGTGAGAAAATGTTTGCTTTGAAGTAATTGTTATTATTAGCAATATGCATTTATCGAACAGCCTGGGCTGTCAGAGCTTGGGAAAGTTTTGAAAAATGGGAAAAGGGGAAAACATCCAGTCATAGAACATGTGAAAAGAAGGGGGGGGGGAATCCTGTTTCTAGATTTGGAGTGAGAAGACCTGAGTTTGAATCCCCCTTCTGAGGCTAATGAACTCTGTGAGATTGGAAAAGCAATCTCTGCTCCCAGGTTACCTCACCTTTAAAGGGCCCAGGGCTGAGCTAACTGCTTCGCAGCTGATATATCTCACAGAATAACAGTAAGGATTGAAGAACAGCAACAGCAAAACTATATGTAATGCATTCGAAGGGCTGCTTCCTCCCTTACCCCCATCTAGTCTTCAGTCCAAAGACACTGGCCTTCTTGCAGTTCCTGCAGCAGGACGTTATTCCATCTCAGTCCAAGCATTTTCACCCGCTGCCTCTGTCAACTGAAATTCTCTCCCTCCTGGCTTCTCTGGCTTCCTTCCCCTGACTCAGATCCCTCCTTCTCCTAGAGGCCTTTCTTGCGCTTTTTAATACTCGTGCCTGATTATTTCCAGTTTAATTTGTATTTTTCTTATTTGCATGCAGTCATTTGCATGTTGTCTCATTAGACTGTGCACTCCTTGAGAGCAGGAATTATTTTTTCTCTTTCTTTGTAACAACCCCAGTCTGCATATAGTAGATACTTAATAAAAGCCCATTGATAAAATTTTTGACTAAATGACAAAAGTTTTTAGGCTCATCAGAGCTGTAAAGGATCATAGATCTGTACCTGGAGGGACCTTTGGGGTCATCTAATCCAACATTTTTATATTATAAAGTCTAGTAGGATGAAATTACTGGCCCAAAATCACATGGAAAATTAGTGACACTCCCAGTCCAGGGCCCTTCCTTTTATATCATGTCATGTCATCATGTCACACATCCTGTTTGTCATCACCACCATCTCCCTAAAGTTTAGAGCTACCCCCCCAAAAAAGGGGGGATTGGTAGTGAGTCCCATATCACTGGAGGTCTTCAAGGAAAGTAGCGTTGAATAAGTACCTAAGCTAGTATTTGTCCAGCAAGCTCTCCAGCCACTTGTTGGAGATGTTTTATGAGATAGTCTTATTTAGTTATGAGTTGGACTGGGTAAGCCCTGAGGTCTTTTCTAATTGGGAAGTTCTGAGATTCTGTCATCACTGCGATTCTGTTATTTGAGGTGAGGAGGTGACCCTAGTTCTTTACAGCTTCATGCTTCAAGGAAAGCATGAACTCTGGTGAGTCTTTCCAATCTGGAAATATATTGTGCGATCCTAGTAATCAATCCAGTGTATTTTACCCAATGACTGGCCTAACTAATTGGAGACTGACTGCCAGACGACAGATTTTTTTTTTTATCAATAGCAAATCATTAAAAAAAATAAACTATGGAGGGGGTGAGGTAGGGCTCAGTGAAGGAAATACTCATCTTTATAAAATCATGGATATTTTTGTTTTCATAGCTAGCATCATTCCTCCACTAGTAAATAATGTCACAACCTGAGACTCAAGTTTCTTCATCAGTCACATGTCACAAGGAGCTGTTAGCTCCTTGAGGGTAGAAACAACTTTGGTTTTTGTCTTTGTACCCCAAACACCTGGCACAGTGCCTACCAACTCAGAGTTGCTTAATAAACTTTGTTTAATAGATCAATTAAAATTCTGCTTTGATACCTTATCAGAGTATGGGTATGACCTAGAGTTCTTGGAGACTTTGCCCATGAAACAAATTCAGGCAGACCTTATGAAAGTATAAGTATTTGATAGATAGCTTTGGTAATATCTGGGGTCCATTGCTTAGCCTCAATGAATGCTATCTGTCACTCAACAAGTATTTATGAGGCACTTACTTTGATACTGGCTCTGATAGACGCAAAGGATACAAGAACAAAGACAGAACAGCCCCTGTCCTCCGGTAGCTTACATTCTATGTGAGAAGACCATGATTCCAACTGATGAGCTCATCCCATCCTTAAGAATGAGGACTACTTCATGCATGTCTCTGGGTCTTTAGCACTTTCCACAGTACCAAGCACATAGTAGGCACCAGGTACATAATAGGCACTTAATAAATGCTCATTGATTGACTTGCTGGTTTGGCCATAGGAACTCAAGAAGATGTCTTCTAGGGCCAGCTAGGTGGCACAGTGAATAGTGTACTGGTCATGGAATCAGGAGGACCTGAGGTCAAAAGTGGCCTCAGACACTTACCACTAGCTGTGTGACCTTGGTCAAGTCATTTAACCCCAATTGCCCTGCCTTCCCACCCTCCAAAAAAAAAAAGATCTTTATCACAGTCTCTACCGTGTAATACTAGTAATTCTGTTTCTCCAGCAAGACATCCTTCTGCCTGCCTTTCCCTGTGAACTGGAACTTTTCCCTCCTCATTTCTGCCTCCTGGCCTCCCTGAATTTCTTCAAATCCCAATTCAGATCCCTCCTTCTACAACAATGTCAGCTAACAAACATTGTTTAAATACTTAATTTGCCGGGTGCTGGGCAAAGACCACAGATGAAACAATGCATTCCTTAGGGAGCTTATAAGTCTGCTTCTATCACTACCTAACATTTACAAATTGCATAGCTTTTTAGAATTTACATCATCTCATACAAGTCTTAAAACAACCTTGTAGTGAGGTGCTATTATTTTCCCATCTCAGATCAGAAAATTGAGTCACAGGTTAAATGACTTGTATAGGATCACACAGCTAGAAAGCATCCATGGTGTGATTTCAGGTGCCCAACTCTCTCCTCTGAGTCACTTTATTAAGCTGTGATAGTGGAGTCTTTATCTCTGTAGAGGATTCCTACCCCAATAATTCTTGTACGGGTGTTTAAGAGTAAGACTCTCCCATTGAAATCCCATAAGTCCTGCCCTTTCTTGTCTCCAAAGGCCCCTAGCCTGATAACAAGTAAAACAGCTCTGAGCTTAATCATTCCATTCTTATAAACAGCCAGTCCCCCCCAACTCGAGGAGGCCAGCTTTCGTTTGAACGCTCCATCTGCTCTGCGATAATGAGGCCTGGAGTGCCCAGAGCCAGCTTTAGGCTGAGGTGCCCCTTGCAAACATGGAACAGACACGTAATGCTGGTGCTGGCCTCCCAAGCAGTGAGCGCAATGGAGCTCAAGTGGTCTGGTGCTGGCCTTGTTAAATAGCATAGGGCAGCTCAGCAGAAGCCTTCTGCTTCCGTTAGAATGTAGATGGCAAAGCAGTCTCCAGGAAGTGCCAGCTAATGAGCAAGTGAGAGGGGGCCAGCACTCTGGCTTTGATCGGCCGGCCACCATCTAGTCCAGCAAATGCGAAACTTGGGGAAATTGGGCTGGAGACTCTGCGTGGTGATTCACTGATGTTTTATATTCAGGGCATGAGGTGCTATGACCCACAATCTACAGGAGTTGGGTCTTGAAGAAACCCCTTGTCAAAACTGAAATCTAAAAACTGAGAATGGTAATAGCAATAGCCGCTGGTATTTACATACTGCCTACTCTGTGCTGGATACCTTGCTCGGCCCTTTGCAAACATGCAGATTGATAATATTTAGATAACTCATTGCGAGAGCTAGCATGATGTAACAAAGCACCATTGATGCTTTCTAGCTGTGTGACTGTGGATAAGTCACTTAACCCGTTACTCAGTTTCCCCATCTGTAAGATGAGAAAATTACAGCACCTACCTTCAAGGTTGTTTTAAGGCTCACATGAGATAATGTCAATTCTAAATAGCTGTGCAATTTGTAAATGTTAGATAGTGATAGAAGCAGACTTATAAGCTCCCTAAGGAATGCATTTTTTCATCTGTCGTCTTTGCCCAGCACCTGGCAAATGAAGTATTTAAACAATGCTTGTTGGATGACTGTTATAGAAGGAGGGACCTGGATTGGGATTTGAAGGAATTCAGGGAAGCCAGGAGGCAGAGGAGACTGAAAACCCATCCCTGGCACATACTGGCTGTGTGACTGTGATCTAGTCACTTAAGTTAAAGTTGCAAAGCCATTGGGAGAGAGAGCTCCCTACATCATAAAGGAGGACCTGTGACATGGGATGGGAGTAATTTGACCACATCGGTTATGCATTTATTATGTGCTTGGTGCTGGGGAATCATCACAGGTTAAACAATAGAGAGGTCCAGCCTCTTGGGGCATACAGTCATATACAGACAATTTAAATACCACAATAATATATTATAAGTGCATTAACAACACCTTACATTTATATCTTGCTCAAGAAAGGTAGTACCAGCCTTGAGTCAAGAAGGCCTGGGTTTATAAGTTCTGGCTTATGCACAGTAACTATGCCAATGCATAACTCACCTAATCTCCCATTGCTTCAACAATGGGCCAGGTCTGTAAATTACAGAGCAGTTGTGAACTTCACATGAGGGAAAGGAAGTTGCAAACCAGGAGTTCCCTATCAATTACCAAGTATTTATTAAATTCCTACCAGGTACTAGACAATTTGTTAGGGGCTGGCAAAGACAGAAGTGAAATAATTCCTTTTCATGCCAAGGAAATCATGGCGCTGGACTTCCCTTGCCACCCCCTCCCAAATGTTTGCAGATAATTTTGTTGATATTATCTGATTGGAGCTGAATGACCCTGGGGGGAGGTGCGGATAATAGGTATTACTTGTAGATATTATATGTTTCTAGATAAGTGACTGAGGCTCTTGGAAAGGTTAAATGATTTGGTTATGGTAACATCGCTGGTGTTAGAAGTGGGATTAGAGGCTCAGTCTTCCTGATTACAATCAGTGTCATGGGCTTGTAAGGAAGAACAAAAATAAAAACAAGAACCTTCCTCCCAAGGAGTGTTGGCCTGTAGTGGAATGGGCTGCCTGGAGGGGAAGTCCCCCATCCCTAGAAGTATTCCAGCAGAGGCTGGCCAGTCACTTGGACTGCTTAATCACGTGATTCTTGTTCATGTTCATATCACACAATGGTCTCTGAGGTCCTTTCCCAGTCCTGGGGATCATGTGATTCCTGAAGATCAGAGGGCATCCAAAGGCCTGGAGCAGGCAGTGAACTTTGCCTGGAGAGGATTTCTCTTGGCAGAGTCAGATGCGTGCTGTTCTAGCCAGGGGCCAAGCATACCCAAAGGCTGAAAGTCCCCTCATTAGCGAAACTGCATCTGCTTTACTGGGAGCAAGGTACAGGAACTGTAAACCAGCCTGGGCTGGCCTGCCATTACAGTGTCTGCTCCCTGTTCACAGACCTGCTGAGGAAGATGCGTTCCCAGTGCTTTGTGTATCACATCACGTGCAGTAGGTGTGTCAGATATCTTGGCTGAGAGACACTGAGTCCATTCCGATTTTGTTCCTCAAAGAGAAGAGTTAGGTCTTTTTCCTTGTGTGTGTGCCAGCACCAACCTAATACACACCTTAGACACTTAAGCAAGGGTGATTAAATGGAGAAGAGACTACTTTGGTCAGCTGCCCTTCCAGTCCCAGCTTGGGAGGGGGGGTGACTTAGGGGCCTTGAGTCCTTTTAATATAATGATGACTTGTATGTAGTGCACATTATTACGGTATAGTGATTTAAGGTGCACCAAATGTTTTCAGACGTTTTGCAGAGACCATAGAACTAGATCTGGAAGGGGCCTTTGAGGTCATCTAGCCCAGACCTCTCATTTTACAGAGGAGGAAACTGAGGCTTATAGAAATTATGTGACTTGTCCAAGATCACAAGAGATAGTAAGTAACAGAGGCAGGATTGGAACCAATGAGTTCTGACTCCAAATCTAGCTCCCACTCCACTGCACCTCAATGAACCTTCACAACAGGTATCAACAAGATTTATTAAGGATCTGCTACGTGCCACAAACTGCTCTAAGCAGTTTTAATGACAGAAATGGAAATGGAGAGGCACATGTAGGGTGAGCAGCCTGCAACCAAAACAGGGTCTCTAAAGGACAGAAATAAAGAAAGCCATCAAGAAAGAGAAGATAGGCTGGTCTCATGGCAAGAATGAGGAATGCTCGGTGGGCATTATCTCATTTGACCCTCATATGGCAAGAATGAGGAATGCTCGGTGGGCATTATCTCATTTGACCCTCATATGGCAAGAATGAGGAATGCTCATGGGCTATGGGGCTATGCTGGTACCATCACACTGACAGAGAAAGGAAGGGATTTCTGTAGCACGTTGGATTGACCCAATGTGGTAAATTTCTAGGGACAAGAACTATGCAAGTCTATGGGTTGGACTCTGCAACTTTGGGTCGTATGTCTGAAGCAAAGAGATCAGATGCATTGGAGTATTTCATGTAGACTTCCAAGGCTTTTTGGTCATTGTTACCCCAAATCAATTTTGGTTGTTGTTTTGCTGTTCATTTGTTTGTTTATTCTTTTGCCATGCCCAGCACAATTCTTGGTGCTGAGAATATGAAGATCACAATGAAAATCCGTACCCTCGGCAAGCTTACATTCTATCAGAGGAAATAATACGCATACCATGTGCACCATACATACAATGTGAATTCCAAGTAATTTTGGGAGAAAGGCACTTGCAGCTGGGGGAATTGGGAAAGGTTTCTTGGAGAAGATGGTGCTTTGATTTTCCAGTTTCCTCAGCTATAAATTGAGTGGATTTGATGAGATGCTCTCTACCGAATCTTCTCGCTCTAAGTCGACAATAGATACAAATATCTTGTGACACGAGAAGACTGAGGAACTGTCAAGGGAAGTGACATGGGCAAGGTTGCAGTCAGCTCAAGTGGCAAAGTCAACAACACCCGACTCAAGATCTTATAACTCAAAATTCAGCCTTCTTTCCGTTGTACCAGGATGGTCACTGCCTTCCCTTGAGAACAAGTTGGTTCCTTAGAAGATTTGGGGGATTTCACTCCTATTGCTGATAGCTTGATCAACAAGAACAGCCAGCATGTGTGTGGTACCTACTATGCGTGGGTTACTGTGCTAAGCACTTTGCAATTATTGTCTCATTTGATCCTTACAATAACCCTGGGGGGTGGGTGCTGTTATTATTCTCATTTTACAGTTGAAGAAATTGAGGCAAACAGATTAAGTGACTTGCCCAAAGTCACACAGCTAGTAAGTGTGTGAGGCTGGATTTGAACTCAGGGCTTCCTGATAGTGACCCAGCTATCTATTCACTGCCATGTCCTAGGGCAGAGAGTGGGTGCCTAAAGAATGCCTTGAATTGTGCCTCTCCCTTGCTGACCTGAGGGGATGTAAATTGATGACTTTAAAGTGGTAGTTGGACAAGCTATCCTATGTTCTATTGGAAATTGAGGAAAGATGGGGAGGGAAGAGACTGTGGGAGGTAGAAGAAGAAAGTGAGAGAAGATGAGAGAGAGAGAGGGAGAGGGAGAAGAGAGAGAGAGCGGGGGAGAGGGAGATGGGGGGAGAGAATGAAAGGGGGAAAGGGGGAAGGGGAAGAGAACAGAGGGGAGTGGAGCAGAGGGGAGGGGGAAAAAGCACACACAGGCAACAGCAAAGATTAAGGAAAGGCCTCATGCAGGAGGGAGCACCTGAGTTGTTCTCTGAAGCCAGCTGATGATTCTGAGAAGCTGATGGTCAGGAGGGCACACATTGCAGACATATTTATGATCCCAGCTGTGTACTTTGTCCTTCCTCTTTGTAAGGCCTTTCTCTCCCCACTCTGGAGAGGTTCCCCGGGCTTTGTTGGCTGTCAAAGACTGTCATCTTCCCTAGGTGGGTAACATAACTTTGTTTCTTATCATTGTCTACTAAGAGAATGCTTGAAATCAATTTCCTTGGGTTGTTGGGTTTTGTTTGATTTTAGAGGTTGAATTTGGAGGGTTTTCCTCTGGGAAAGTCAGCCTCTTTTTGAGGTAAATTTCACAGGAGATTTTAAGAGCTTGGAGGCACCTCAGAACAGCCAGAAGGAGCCTGCAGACATTGAATGTGAGCTCAAAAGGGCCCTTAGAACATAGGTTATCAGACCTGAGAGATGTCTTGGAACATAGAATGGTAGAAAGGAAGCATAGATTGGAAAGAACCTTAGAACAGAGAATATTAGAGCATTGAACTTCGGATGTCAGGGTTTGTGAAGGATTCTTACATCTTAAGAGCGATCTTAAAACATCGACTATTAGAAGGGCATAAAAACCAGTAGACATTAATTCAGTTCATCAGGCATAGGTATCTCTTCTGTGTCAGGGATATAAGTGCGTATCATACAGTTTATAAGGTTTAAAGTCACACCAAGACTTAGGTGTTAGGGATTACCCTTTGTTTCCTAAAAACTCTGTGAATTGGATACCATGGGCATTGTTTAATCATTGTTTTAATTGTGTCCAACTTTTTGTGACCCCATTTGGGGCTGTTCTTGGCAAAGATACTGCAGTGGTTTACATTTTCTTCTCCAGCTCATTTTACAGATGAGGACACTGAGGCAAACAGACTGAAGTGACTTGCCCAGGGTCACACTAGCCAGTAAATGTCTGAGACCAGATTTGAACTTGGGAGGATGAGCCATCCTGACTTCAGGCCCAGCACTCTATACACTGTACCATTGTCACCCTTTTCAGAAGCAGGCATCAAGTCTACCTAGGTCATGCAGTCTTTTAATAGACAATAGAATATCAGATCTGGGAGGGACCCCAGAACATTGAGTATTAGCTTTGGAAAGGAACTTAAAATAAAGAATGTCAGATCTGGGAGGGACCTTAGGACAGAGAATATTCAAATATAAAATGCTGGAACTGAGGAGGGAACGTCTCAGAACCTAGAATGTTATTGAATTGAATTTTAAAGCCGCACGGGACCTCTCCATTGGAGAATACCTCCCCTAGCTACCTCAGTTGGGGGGGGGGGGGGGGGGAGATGAGGGCCAGAGAAAGAGCCACGGCTTTCCCTCGGTTTCTTTTCCTAGAGGTCTGCCTTTATATCCCTGGGGAAGTGCTTGCCAGAAATGTCACTCTGCTATCCCAAGTTTTGTGGAATTGGATCTGGACTGTGCCCTTCTTTTCCAGTGTGTGAAAGACTTCAGAAATGCCGTGTTCTTTAGCATGCATATTGCATGCTCCTTCTAAGAAAGTTTGGTTTCTATTGGAGGCAAGAGAGGAGGGGGTGGCATTTCAATAAGCAAGAAAATTGGGCCTTGGAGGAATTGTAGCCCAGTTGGAAAGCATGTGAAAGTGCTTTTTGCAAGCTTTGACAGAGGCGTGACTCGCCCAGAGGAATAATACCGAGGGCTTTCTGGTATGGGGAATCTATTTCTTTTGTCACTATTAGAAGTAACATGTTTCTTTCCTGCTGGTTTTTTTGTTGTTATTCCTGATATGAAGAGCAAATAATGAAGGAGAAGTAAGGAGAACTGGAGATGATGCCTCATATTGACCATTTAAAATTAAATGGCATTCAGGGCTTAAAGTTGGCATTTGATTTTCATTGTAAAAGGATGCTTTGGACTGTGTGACTGGGCTCCTCAGTTATTTTAACATAGCTTCTAACGGAGACAGGTGGGGCCATGGAATGTAGGTCATCTGACCTGGAAGGGAGTTTAGAAACAGAACGTCAGGAGATGGGACACAGAAAGTTAAACACTGAAAGAGTATTTCCAACATGACCTGTGACAGGGCTGTGACCTTGGTGGGAGCCCTCAGCCCTTCACACCTACACTGAGCTTCTGCTTGGCCTCCCTGCCTCAGGTCTCTCTCCACTGTGATCCATCCTTCACTTAGCTGTTAAACTGAACTTCCTTAAGGGAAGTCTGACAACATCAATGTCTCCCTGTATTTAATACACTCCAGTGGCTTCCTACTGTCTCCAGAATCAGATACAACATTTCAGCATTCAGAGCCCTTCCTTACATAGCCCTCTACCTACTTTTCCAGCTTTCTTACATTTCACATGCCTTCCTACACTGCTCTCTCCCCTTCCCCCCCCACACACACACACATGTATGCTATGATTCCAGCCACCCAGGCTTCCTTGTTGTTTCTTGAACCTGACACTCCCTCTCCTGATTCTGGGCAGTCTTCTGAGTTTGGAACTTTCTCCCTCCTCATCCTCTCCTGCTGGTTTCTCTGGTTTCCTTCAAGTCCCAGATAAAATCCCACACTAGGCAAGAGCCCTCTAGTAACCCTCCCTAATCTTGGTGCCTTCCCTCTGAAGCTATCTCAGATTTACCCTGTGTGTAGCTCGTGTATACCCAGGGGTTTGCATATTCTCTCTCTTGTCTTACAATCTCCTTGACTGGCAGGAACTGGTTGTTCTTGCTGTTGCTGTAGCTTTGCCTGGCACATAGTAGGCCTTTAACAAATGCTTGTGGACCGACTGACCCATAAGCTGCCCTATGAAGGTAATGATCCTGTTCTCCATTCTGTTCACTCTTCTTTTGCTGGGTCCCTCACTTTTGACGGTTCCTTCTGCCTTTTAAAGCTATAATGGATGTTGAGCATGGTGATATTTACTGCCAGTGATGGGGTGTCATGATCCAAGAACAGGCCTCAGAGTTGACTGAGTTCACATCCCATCTCTTGCCACTTCCCAGCTGTGGCCCTTGAGCCATTTCCTTGACCTCTGGACTACAATTTTCTCAACTATGACACGGGAAAAACATTGTCTTGTAAAGAGCTTGTAAGAAAATTCTTTATTGGCAGTCTTTCAATCTCCACTTGAAGACCGTCAGTCCCATCCTGGGCTGAGGTAACCCCTTTGGAAACTTCAAGTTGTCAGGAGGGTTTTATTTTTGTTTCTGTTCTTCCCCTAATCAAATCTAAATCTGGCCCTTTGCAAGTTATATCCATTGTTTCTGTTTGTATTCTCAATCCTTCTTCCATTCCATAGCCCATTCCAAACCTTAAAGATGGTGGGCATTGCATCATTGGGTTTTCCTTCCTCTGGGCTAAATATCTCCACTTCTTTCATCTGATCCTTGCATTGCCTTATCTTGGTCTCTCAACAACCTCATCCTGCTACTGGATAATCTTCCATAGACTGAGAGCTCTTTCTTTTCTCATCCTGGTTGCTATAGATACTAGTTTTTGTCTTTGGCAAGAGACCTTACCTCCTGAGATTGACATATTCTGTTTGACCTCCATAAACTGAATCAATGGTAAATAACCTGTCCATGAGAGCTTCATGAGGCATATCCCTATATCTGCTACCTTTCTGCCTGCCCCCTAGAAATCTACTCCATGGAGGGACCAATGCTGTGCCCCCCTAACAGGCCCGGTGACATTTGTATTTCTTTGACCATGGCATTTCAGGCATCTTGTCCAGGATTTCAGATTTAGAACAGGAAGGTAATGCACAGTTCTAATCTTACAGTTCTAGATGCTATATGCATTGCATGATCTACTAGGCCAAACCCTTCATTTTAAGGAAATTTCAGGTTCTCAAAGGTAATAGAAGTTGAGTGACCAAGTCTAGATGTGAACCTCAGTTCTCTGATACCAGAGTTGGCATATTTTTTGGACATCCAGAGACAGCAAGCCTTCATTAAGGACCTACTCTGTGCTGAATGTCCCAGATGGCTCCAGAGGAGAAAGTAAGACTGCTGACTTTGCACCACTTAACTCCAATTCACTTGCAAGTCATGGCATCACCTTCCTGATGCCATGGTCCTCTTTGAGAACGAAGAACACACAATCACAACAATTCTTTGCTAGGCACGTTGGTGGAGAAAGTCCAGTGGATTGAGAGTGGAGCCCAGAGAGGAATCAACACAGGGATAGCCTGGGTATTTTCCTCAAAATGGAACAGAGAGAGAGATCCAGGACCCCCCCCCTCCCCCCTGCCCCCGGCCTTTTAATTTTTGAACTTACTTCAGCCTAGGTCATTTTTTCTATGAAGTCTCTAGAGCTGGTGACCCCTCTGCATATCCTCCCTTCTGTGCCTCAAATCAGTTCTGCCATTTTCAGGTATAGATTACTCCTTTATATATTTTAGTCACTTACTAATTCATTCATCAGAACTTTAGTTTATTTGGTAAGATGAATCAGATCTGTGGCCCAGTTCAGTCACAATACGAAGCAGGTGTAATAGTTTTACAATGAATATGTCAGAATTTCAGTTAGAAGGAACTACAGAAATCATCGGGTGTAGCCCATATAAATATAAAAATTCTTCCAGATCATACCTGACACGTGATTATCCAGTCTTGGAAAACCTCTAGTATTGGGGAGCCTACTGATTCCCAAGGGTCTATACTATGTTGAGATAACTCTAATTGGCAGAAATTTTTTTCTTCAATCCAATGACAAATTTTTGTTGAGTGCTTCTACTACCAGGAACTTGGCATCAAACTTAAGTCTGCCCCTTTGCCAAGTTTACTTATTGCTCCTAATTTTATCCCCTGGGACCAAACAGAACATCTATGTATGAAACAGCCTTTCGTGCCCTCAGAGAGAACTATCACATGCTTCTTGAGTCTTCTCTTCAGAGAAAATAGCACCCTTTCCTTTATCGGATACCATATTGCATGAACCTCGTTGGCTTCCTCAGCACACTCTGCAGATTAATCAATATCCTTCCTAATATGTGATGCCTAGAGCTGAACACAATTCTTCAGATGAGGTCTGAGCAGGGCAGAGGACTGAGTGACTATCCCCTCCCTAGTCTTTTAACTTTCCCTCTCTTAATGTAGTTTGATTGCTCCCACATTTGTGACTGCCATATCTCACCATTGACTTGCTCAGCTTGTAATCACAGACAATTGAAGTCAAGAGAATGAGAATGTCAGTGCTGGAACTTGTTAAGGGACTCTTTGGGCTCTTGTCCTCTCCCAGGTCTAGCATTCTGACAAGGCCAACTGGCCTCCAGCCCTGAAAGAAAATCCCAGGTATGTGGTGAAAGAAAGGTGAGGTTGTTTAGGCCGTAGGCTTCAGGTCCCTTATGGTGCTGACACCAAGTAACCTCTCTCTGTCTAACTAGAGAGGTGAAGGGATTAATGAGGAAGTGTCTAGAAAGGACTTGGAGGCTTTTGAGAAAGACAGTCACAATGGAACACCCTCCACACTCACATGCTGAGAATTGATGTTACTGGTTATTAGTCAGGCCCTTGCTGACCTACAGAGTCTATTTTTAAATGGGGATTGAGTTCACTCAAATCAATTAGGCCAATTGTGTTCTATTTAACCCTCTGGTGAGACTTTGGGTAAAAAGAAGTGACCAAATCGTTTGAAACTTGCCCATTAGGAATCAAGCTGAGAGATGCTGAATATTTCACAAATATTTTCTTACACCTAAGTGAAAGAAGCAGCTTTTGTGAATTTGGAATTTATTGTTGTTATTTTTTGTGAGAGTGACAAGTTGTGAATTCTTTGAACAAGTCAGTAGGAAAAAACACTTGGTACCTTTTAAAATGGAGGAGAAATACTTGTGATGTGCAAAGCAGATTTTTTTAAAGAAAATACTTTTTTCCCCTTTTTGGGGGGGGGGGGGGGCAATTGGGGTTAAGTGACTTCCCCAAGTCACATGGCTAGTTTTTGTGTTAAGTGTCTGAGGTTAGATTTGAACTCAGGTCCTCCTGACCCTAGGGCCAGTGCTCTATTCACTGCACCACCTAGCCGCCCTCTGCAATGCAGATTCTTTTAAGCTGAAAGATGGGAAAGTGTGTTTCTAAAAAAGTTTCTGTCTTCATTTGTCAGACACATTCTTATTTTCTTTTTCTATACATTTTTATTTAATTTAAGTTTTAAATTCCCAATTCTAACCTTCCTTTCCCTTCCCCCCTTCCTGAAATGGTAAGCAATTAGGTAAAGGTTATACATGTGCAATTACATAAAATATTCCCATGTTATTGATTCTGTTCAAGAAGACTCAAAAGAAAGAAAATGAAAAATAGCCTGATTCAGTCTCTATTCCAACAACATCAGTTCTCTCACTGGAGGCAGATAGTATATATGCTTTATCATTAGTCCCTTGGAGTTGTCTTAGATCATTGTATTGCTGAGATGTTCTCCTGATTCTGCTCATTTCACTTTGCATCAGTTCATGTAAATCTTTCCAGGTTTTTCTGTAAGACACATAATTATTGAGCACCTGGTCATTCATTAATTCACTGACTATTTCTTGAGTATCTTCTATGTTTTAGATGCTAGGGATACAGAGACCAGAAAATAAATGAACTCTACCTTCAAAGAATTTATAGTCTTCTAATGGGGAAGACAATATATACCTAGAAATGGAAATATAAAATATGTACTAATATTGGATGGCTTTGCATAGCTGAACCTTGATGAATGCTGGGGATTTTAAGAAGGGCTAGTGAGGAGGGAATTCATTTCAGAGAAGGAGGATAGCTTAGACAAAGACAGGAGAGGAGAGATGGAATGATAAGAAAAAGAGAAATCAGGCTAGTTTGCTTGAAACAATGCATACTTGAAGTAGTGTTCCATAAGCTTGGGAAAGCTTACTGTATTGGAGTCAGGTTGTGAAAGACTCTAAGGACCAAGAAGGTAAAAATTATTATTTATGTTTTAACATTGATTTAAAAAAATCGAGTTCCAAATTCTCTCCTTCACTCCAGCCTTTTGAGAAGGCAAGCAATGTGATATCAATTATATGTATGAAGTCATGCAAAGCATATTTCCATATTAGCTGTGTTGCAAACAAAAAAAGCAAGAAAAACAAAGCAAGTGAAAACATACTTGTGCTGCCCTCAGAGTTTGTCAGTTCTCTCTCTGCAAGTGGAGGACATCCATTGTTCTTTCTCTCCAAAGATATAGGGGGTCAGTGGAGCTTCTGGAGAAAAGGAGTGACTTGGCCAGAAGTGTTCTTTGGAAAAATCACTGTGTCAGTTATGTGGAAAGCCACTTATTGTGGGAAAAGCCTAGAAGCAGGTAGGGCAATGAAGAGACTGTTGCAATCCCCAGGCAAGAAATTATGTGTACTTAACCATGGCAGACGTGGTTTAGACATCAAGAAAACTTGAAAAAACCACAGCAATAATTTAAAAAATATATTTGTTTAAAAATAATTTATTAAACAATGCCTAAATTGAACAATAAACAATTTAATTGATAATGCGAAGAGCTGACAATTACGTCAGCCTTTAGGTGACCTAAAGACCTAGGAGCCTTTAAGGTGTTTATAAACTATTTGATTGCTATTTAATTGTTCATTTGTGTCCAACTCTTTGGGATCTTATGGACCATAGCACATCAGGTCCTTGTATCCTCCACTATCTCCACACTCAAAGTGTGTCCAAGCTTATGTGCATTCTTTCTATGGCACTGTTTATCCATCTCATCCTCTGCCTTTTCCTTTTCCTTTTCCCTTCAATCTTTCCCAATATCAGAGTCTTTTCCAATGAGTCCCATTTTCTTATTATGTGACCAAAGCATTTAAACTTCAGCCTCAGTATTTGACCTTCCAGTTAATTGTCTAAATAAATATCTTTAGTTGTTGACTAATTTGATCTCCTTTCTGCCCAAGGGATTCTCAAAAGTCTTCTCTAGTACCCCAACTCATGTGAATACTTTCCCCATGTTTATGATCTCTTTGAGATATAGCCCTAGAAGTGATATTGCTGAGTCAAAGGGTATACACATTTTTATAACCATTTGGGCATAGTTCCAAATTGCTCTCCAGAATGGTTGTATCAGCTCACAACTCCACTAACAATGAATTAGAGTTCCAAGTTTCCCACATCATCTCCAACATATATCATTTTCCTGTATTGACATGTTAGCCAATTTAATAGATGTAGTGTGGTAACTCAGAGTTATTTTGATTTGCATCTCTCTAATCAATAGTGATTTAGACCATTTTTTCACATGACTATAGAGAGCTTTAATTTTCCCTCTGAAAACTGTTCATATCCTTTGCAAGTCCTTTGATTTCTAATTCAGTGTTTAAAATATGCTACACTGCCTCTTCACAAGACTTACACAACCAAATGCCAACTGTTATGGTTGCTTTTTTTTTTAACTGTCTTTTGGGGGAAGCTATTTGCACTTTCTGAGCCTTAGTTTCCTCATCTGTGAAATGAAGATAATAGTTTTGCAATCCACCTCACCATATGAAATATACTGTCCTCAGCATAAAAGGTCATTGTGGGATCATCAGGCAGGAAGGTCCAACTCAAGATATTAGACCTCACACAATCCATTCCTGATTCTCTCTCAAGATAGTGTGGTATTATGAACAGGGATTGGATTTGAAGTCAGAATAACTTTGGTTTGAATTCAGCCCCAATTACATACTAACTGTATTATTCTGGAAAAATCACTTAACCCTCTTTCTCTCAGTTTGCTTGCCTCTGAAATTAGGAAATTAGACTATAGGCTCAAAGTTCCATGCTGGAACTGATAGAAATGCTACTCTGATAGAAATCTTCTATTCCTGCCAGGCTAATACTCCCTTGGCTTTCTAATTAGAAGTCGATGTCTCACCTCTGACCTTTTGCTAGTTGGGTCCACCTCTTCCCCTCTGCCCTTCCTAGCAAATCTTTCAATGTTAGGGTTAAATAGCTCCTTTTCTGTGAAACTTTCCCACATCTCACCTGGTAGTCCCTCAATTAAGTTCTTAAATCAGTTAGGATGATCTTTTTTTTTTCCTTGAGTTCTCTTTGGAATTGCTTTTTCTTGAATTCTACATTCAAATTTGTATTTAGGTCTTCATGTTGTAGTGTTGTCTCTCCAATTAGATTCTAAGGTGCTTGGGAGACAAGACTATAATGACCAGTGTATGGCTTAACAAAAAAAGATAGTAAGACTCAAACCCTCTTCCTAATGCGATGGTTGTGAGAACGGACCTGGTTAAGCAACAACCTACTCAGAGGTCACAGGCTCTGTGCTAGACATTAGGAGACCCCTAGACTCCTAATGGGTCCCAGGACTGGGCGTCAGGAAGTCCTGGGTTTGAAGCCTGCCTCAGACACTTGCTGCCTGGCTGATCTTGGGCAGAGCACAACACCTTCTCAGTGTTGATGTCCCCAAATGAGGACAATGGCAACACCTTTGTCCTGGGGTCATTGACAGGATCAAATATGGTAACATGTGAAGAGGTTTGCATTATATACATGTTAATGACTATTAGACTGTATTAAACACATGTCATTTCAAATAAGTTGTTCCTATGAAAGACTCAGGGCCCTCCTTCTCTAGGGTGCCCTCTGTCCTCAGGAACCTGGAGACAGACTGACCACACCCTTCACTTTCCCCGAAAGGCACCTGCCCTAGTACCTGCACCTATTAGAATGTAAGCTGCCTGAGGGTGTTATCATCATCCCTGGTGCAGAGATGCTCCATCAGGGTCATAATTGTGGAAATTGGACAGGTTCATGGGGGGTAGCATGTTTCTTTTTATGAAGGAAATCAGAAGTATGTATGCCTCACATACTGCAATAATTGAGATGGGGCTCCCTTTGCACTATCAAATTATGGCCGACATAAAGGAGGATAAGGTGGGGTTGCCTTTAAAAAAAACATATGGGTGATAAAATTCTACATTGGGAATGAGACTGGTTTGAGTTAGGGCTGCTCAGAGGAAATGGGAAACCAATAAGATTCTTGCTGGAGGCCCTTCCTGAGTCGAGAGAATGTGGACTTCTTAATTGTGCCCAAGATTAGAAGAGACCAGAGAAGCCATGGTGGGAAGCAAAAGCCTGACTGCTTGTCTGAGTCATTGGGAAAGCTGCCTAACAAAGCTCTAAGTGGTTGATGTCCTTCCATGGAGGCAGGATTAAAGGAAGTCAGAAGGAGCCAGCTAGGTGAGAAGAGATCCAGCTTGGTGAGAAGAGATCCAGCTAGGTGAGAAGAGATCCAGCTAGGTGAGAAGAGATCCAGCTGGGTAAGAAGAGATCTAACTAGGTGAGAAGAGATCCAACTCAGGAGACACAAGGCTCAGCTCTTTGGGCTGGCTCTGATCTAAGACCACAGCCAAATTGCTTCTCCTCTCTGAGGCTCATCTGTAGAATGGCATATTCTAATTTGCATGATTAAAATGATTGAAAGGATCAAATCTAATGGAAATGCAAATTTAAAGATCTTCCCTGCCCTTAGGCCCTTTGACAGGCTTAAGAGACTCTGAGAAACTTCCTTGATTTGAAAATATACTCTGCTTCCTAATAGGCTGAATGTGGTCACATGGAGCCTGTGGCAGGAGGCTTGGTTTTCAGGAATTCCCACACCTTGATGCTGTGTGATTGGGCAGTGGGTCAAGAGGGTGGTTACATTCTCTGACCCAGGAGAAGGCTATATAATCCCTGATGTGAGGCTTTGCTTTGGGGCTCACTTTGAGAAGTGTTCTGTGATTTGATCAGATGAGACTCTGGGAAGCCATTGTTGAGAGCCCCCTGGCTTTGAAAAACCCAGATGTTGATTTGGTATGGATGTAATGGTTGGACAGTCTGGAAACCTGTCTACTTGATCTGTTTTTCTCTGTCTTGATAATTCTGTTTGTGTGCTCTGAAGTTCGGGGTGCTGGACTTTTCCCCCTGAACTAGGTAAACAATACATATTTGACTGATTAAAGTAAGCTTGTTAACCCATTTTGAGTTGCTTTCCTTTAACAAAGCAGATCTAAGAATCTGTGTTGGCAGCCACCCTGGCGACACTGGGGTGCTTGCTGATACATCAAATGAGCGGCCATGTGTGGGGCTGTAAATGATCTCGGAACCTGAGTCAGGGGAGAATTTGGATGATAGGATTGGAAGGTAGAAAGGACACCAGCTAGAGATGTTTCCAGGTCCACAGCCTCATTTTAAAGACAAGGAGAAAATAACATCAGCTAGAAATTCTCTGGGTCTACAGCTTACAGATAAGGCAATTGGTACCTAGAAGGAAGGAACCTTACCAAAATTACACAGGGAGTAAGGAAAGCTTGGATTTTGACTCACATCTTCTTCTTGCAAGTCTTGACCTCTTTCTGCTGGGACTTGGGGATTCTGGCTGTGCGATGTTGTGGTTACTGACGTTACACATCAATCAATTAGCCAATACTAGCAGACTTCCCTCTGAGATTATTCCCAGTTTATCCTCCCCATATATCTGCCTTGTATGTAATTGTTTGCATGTTGTTTCCTCCATTAGAACTAAAATTTTAAGGAGGAAGGGGGAGGCAACATGTATACACACACAGACACACACACTCTTTTTGCCCCAGAATCTATTTATTTATGTTTACTTGTAAGGCGAGATGGATTTCTATACCCCAGTGCCTGTATATCTTATTTCCTGGTTGCATGTAATAACAATTTTTTAACATTTGTTTTTAAAACTTTGAGTTCCAGATTCTCTCCCTTCTTCCCTCCTCACCCCCCCCCTCCATGAGAAGATAAACAATTCAGTATAGGTTATACATATGTAGTTATGCAAAACATTTCCATAGCAGTCATATTGTGGAAGACTAACTCTATTTCCCTCCATCCTTTCCCGCCCCTCACTTGTTCTATTTTCTTCTTTGACCCTGTCCTTTTTAAAAAGTGTTTGCTTCTAACTACCCTCTCCCTCCATAGTCTGCCATCCCTTCCATCCCCCCCCATCCCTTTTACCCTTCCCCCCTGCTTTCCTGTAGGGTAAGATACCCAATTGAGTGTGTATGTTATTCCCTCATTGAGCCAAATTCAGTGAGAATAAGGTTAACCCATTACCTTTCACCTTCCTGCTCTTCCCCTCCACTGTTACAGCTTTCTTTCTCTTGCCGCTTATCACATACAAACACACACACACACACACACACACACACTCTTAAACTCTGTACATGTGTGTGTCTGTATTGCAGTGAATGGAATTTCAAATAAACAAATACCTTGACAGCTTCACCTGCCGATTTCCCTGAGAAAACACACCCCTTATTTACTCTTTGACTTTTCATTATCTTCAGACTCATCCATATAGAAATGAAGAATTGTGGCCAAACAAATGTGTATCAATGGGAATTGAACAGTGTCTGCACACACATATCCAGGCATATGCACACACAGGCATGTATACCTGTGCATTCACATGCATGTGGGTGCACATGCACATGTAGTCTACCTATTGACATGTCATCATGTGTATGCACAGGTATATATGTACTTAACTGTACAATATACACACGTGTACGACTGAGTGTATACATGCATACTACATGAAGTGAAGGCCAGGGAGTTGGGAGGAAAGGGGGCTAGCAGGTGATGGGGATAGATACATAACAATCCCAACAACAGTAACTTCATATGGCTCTTATGACATTAAATGCTTTATGATTATTATCCTATTTAACCCTTACAACAACCATGGGAGTAGCTGCTATTATTTTCCCCACTTTACAAAAAATAAAATAAGGCAAACTCAGTTGCAAAGGTTAAATGACTCACCCTAGGTCACACAGCCCAGTAAGCGTCTGAGTGCAGATTGGAACTCAGGTCCTTCTGGCTCTCTGCCAAGCCCTCTATACTCTGCCCCCCCCCCCCCCCCCCCACCCCCCCTCCCCCCCCCCCCCCCCCCC
>NW_027185850.1:18878408-18887941 GCF_028583685.1 Petaurus breviceps papuanus
ACACACACACACACACACACAACCCGAGTTAGTATTTTGCTTTGGGGGATCACTTATGAGAAGGATCATGTTATTCCCAGGTCTTGCTTATGAGTGACCCGTGTTTTCAGGGCTCCCAGACTGCTCGGATGTAAAGGCTCTCTCGATCCAGGGATGTATGTAAAGTGCATTGTTGATTCAAACAGTCAGAGCCCTGTCTGTTGGCTTTTATTTCTCTGCTTGAATTTACTTGTATTTTCTCTGTTTATATTTTCTCTAAAGTTCATGGTGCTGACTTTTCCCCTGAACTAGTAAATGTTATTTGAAAAGATTGTTGACCCTTTAAATAGATATCTTTCCTAGTAAAGGAGATTTAAGAACCTGTGCTAGCAGCCATCCTGGGTATTCCAGTATGGTTGCTTCTATGGGGGGGAGAGAGAGAGACAGAGAGAGAGAGAGAGAGAGAGAGAGAGAGAGAGACAGACAGAAAGAGACAGAGAGACAGAGACAGAGAGAGAGAGAGAGAGAGAGAGAGAGAGAGAGAGAGAGAATGAGGAAGAGGAGGAGAAAAATATAGGGTGTGATGTACATTGGTGAATGAGTTTCCTATAATGAAATACCAGGTCCTTGATGTAAAACAAAGAAGATGACCCAAAAAAGTATGGGGATGATTCAGATGTTACTTTTCTTGTTTGTGCTAATCTTCCCTGCTGTGTCCAGAGACAAAAAGTATCACTGTAATGAAATGTCATAGAGCTATAAACATTTAGTGAACCAGTGTGATCCATTAGCTAAATGGAATGTTGGTAAGGATACCCAATCACTATCTAATAATTCCATGTAATATCACTAAGCCCATCTTACAACTTTTGGTGTATTTGGTTTGATTAAAGTAACCCATCTCATCCCCACCCCGTTTTCTTGGAACTGGATGAATATGAGAATAATGACAAGACTACATTTGTCTGGAGCTCCCTTTAAAGTTTTCAAAGGGCTTTCTTGGAGATGGTGTTTGGGGATGTGATAGTGCTTGACTTGGAATCTTGAGATCTGAGTTCAAGTTCTGACTTTGACATTGACTACATTTGTTAATTTGAGGCAGTTATATCAATTCTGTGGGCCTCTGTTTTTTTTTTAATTTATCAAATGAGTAGACCAGACTGCATGATCTTCGACTCTCACAGGGAGGATGGTGTGCCACTGGGCCTTGGGATATACCTGGTAGTGATTTTCACAGTGTGTAGGAGACGACCATGAAGTGCTCTCCAGACCTGGAGCTTTCGTGAATCTAGGAGAACTTTGAGTAGAGAAAGATGATCGAATAATTTTTACCTTTCCTATAACTGTACCATCCCTTCCAATGTATGGAGTGTTAGTATTTAAGTAAGCTGTTGCTGGAAGCTCTAGAAATGACCACACTGCATTGCCTATGAATGTCATCTCTTCCTGTGGCATTTTGGCTCTTGGTTCTATCGTGTTGATTTGTTTTTAAGAAGCCAGGAATTTCTGAGGTCTGTCTTCAAGTTCAGCTCTTTGGTTTGGAGATTTTTCAAGTGTTTCCTCAACTTTCCTGCCTTTTGATTGTGCTCAGATGTTTCTTGTTGTCTCCCTGTACATTTAGCCTCTATTTTGCCTCTTCTCTGCTTTCTTAGGTTTTTCCACTCTATCTGTTCAAAGGAATATGCAAAATACTTCCATTATACCTGTTCATTTGATCTTTGGGACAAAGGCTTTGAGGGGAGGCTTTGAGAGCAGTAACTTTCATTGTCCCAGTCCCTAGACATTGGTTACTTTAGCCCAAGATGACTAGGTGTTTCAGTGCCTTGTTAAACCATTGCCATCCACTAGAACCCACAGTGCTTTTGTCATGAGAATGTCTTTACTTTCTTTTCCTTTTTTAAAAAATCACATTCCCTTCATTTTATACTCATGAACTTGAATATTTGAACCCAAGTGTAGGACTTGACATTTATTCCTGTATAATTCCATTTCATTAGATTCAGTCCAACATTCCAACCTGTTGAGGTCATCTGTGATCCCAATATTTTCATCTAGTATTTTAACTATCTTTCTCATCTTCTTGTCATCTGCATGTGTGTGTGTGGGGGGGCAGGGATATAGAGAAAAACAGAGACAGACAAATAGAGACACTCAGAGATAGAGAAAAGGAGAGAGAGACTGAGACAGAGTAATGAAGAAAGAGATGCTGAGACTATGAGACAGAGCACAGAGAGACAGAAATAAAAACAAAAACACAGAGACAAGGAGATAGAGAGAGATACAGAGAAGCAGAGATATCAGGATAGAAAAATGGAGACAGAGAGAGGGAAAAAAGAGATAAAAACAGAGACAAAAGCAGAGATAAACAGAAGGAAAAGAGAGAGAAACAGAAATAGAGAAACAAAAGACAGAAACAGAGGGAGGTAGAGAGAAAAAGAGACAGAGGGGAAAGAGCGGAGAGGAGAGGGAAGAGAAAATGGGGAAAGAAAGCAAGAGAAGAAATAACCTAGTGGAAGGAATTCTGGATCTGGAGGGGAAAGACTTTATTTAAGACCCAGCTCTGTCCTTTGAGTGACCCTGTCCAAGTCACTTTTCTTTCCTCCATTTCTTCCTCCCAAAATAATGGATTGGACTAAGTGCGGAGACTCTAAGCCTTTTTTCTGTGTCCTGTTCTCTTTTGCCAGTCTGAGGGAGCCCAGGGATTGCTTCTCAAAATCATGTCTTTAAATGCATCAAATAAAATATATCTAATTACAGGGGGGATTATATATGGAAAGAAGTTTTCAAAATTAAAAACAACAAGTTTGGGACCTTGGGGTGAAGAACCTTCCCACTAAAGGATTTCTGAGGTTCCTTTTAGCAACATTTTGTGATATTGTGTGCGTGCGTGCGTGTGTGTGTGTGTGTGTGTGTGTGTGTGTGTGTTTGTGTTTCCGTTCCAGAGCTTTTTATTCCTCTTCCCTCCTGGCTTGTTTATCATTGGGGGTTGACTTCGGTTCTCTGCAAGCCAAGGCCTCCCCATTGCTCAGCCCTCATCCCAGACAGCCTGTGTCTGTAGTGTACATCTCGATGTGAAGAGCTCATTATAGAAAACCTGACACACTTCAGGAATATTAAATTACCAGAGATCGCATGGCGCCAAGAAACATTATTGAAGCTTTTCAAAATTCGGGAAGAGTCTGAAATTTTCTGATAGAATTCCACAGCTTCTCCTGCAAGGGGTGGGGAGAGAAAAGATTATTTTAATTGTCACATTGTTCTAGGTTGTGGTGGACTTGATTCTCCATAATTACAGATAAATGTTTTCTGAAATAATTTGAGGTTCCTTCTCAGACTTGGCCCAGACATCTTGACTTCTTAAGAAATCAAGAAGAGGCTGCAGCCTAGGTAATGGAATGATCTTTCCAAGCTCCCGTGGCTTGTTTCCCTCTTTATTAGGGGCCAGGGAGACTTTACTGTACACACATAGATATGTACATATACATATGTGTATGTATGTTAGCTCCTTACTCCTGAAATGCATAAGCCATTTTTGAGACTCTTGAATAGAAATACTTTTATATAGAATGGGGGGGTATTTCATAGAGGTGACTTAAATTCATCAATGACAGCATAGTGAGTAAGGAAGGGAAGAAGGGAGGGAGGAAGGAAGGGAAGAAGGGAGTGAGGAAGGGAGGAAAGAAAGGAGGGAGAAAGGAATGAACAAACAAACGAACAAAAGAAGGAAGGAAAGGAGGAAGGAAGGTTGGTCATATTAAGTGCCTAATATGTTTCAGGCACCATGCTAAACCCTTAACAAACTTTATCTCATTTGATCCTCACTGTAACAAAGGGAGGTAGGTGCTAATATTATCCTGATTTTAATCAATCAGTGAAATACTTAGCCCCTGATTTGTGCCAGGCACTGTGCTAAGCTCTGAGACTATTAAAAAAGGCAGAAGACAGTCCCTGCCCTCAAGGAGCTTATGATCTAATGGGGGGACATAACACAGAAACACATATATACACAACAAGCTACACACAGAAGAAATGTGGTCATTAACAGAGCGAAGGCAGTAGAATTAAGAGAGGTTGGGGGAAGGTGCCTTCTTTTCATTCTTTCTTTCTTTCTCTCCTTAATCCTGTTGCCAGATTCTCAGGTCTATAAAAGCATAATCATATTCATGGAAGCTATCAATATTCAATAAGTTTACCTTTAAATTTAAGTTTGGGTTCATTTAAGCTTTCAGTAGCATAAACATCAGCCTCCATGTTGTTCTGGCATGCTCTAGCCCCCTCACTTCTCTTCCTTACCTACCCCTATTGCCTTATTGTGACTGCCCATCACCTCTGGAACCTAGCAGTCCAGAGGCCCTGATATGGTGGAATGAAAACTAGAACTGGGGTGGAGAGAGGGAGGGGGACAGACTGGGGTAGGGCAAAAAATGCTGGCATTGGGGCATTGGAGTTGGGTCAAATCCCAGCTCCACCACTTGCCATCCTGTGATACTAGGCTATGTAGTAAACAGCCTCAGACCTCTATTTCCTTGCTCTAAAAAGGGATTTCAATCTCTGGATCTATCATCTGTGATTCTGGAAATTGGTTTGGATTCTGGCTCCAAATGGTTCCTCCTTGTGTGACCATGAATGAGGCATTGAATTTCTCTCAGCCTCCATTTTCTCTTCTGGCATACATCCATCAGAGGGTAATTGTGAAGAATCTGCTTGGAATGAGATTTGTTCTTTTCAAGCAATATGGATTCAGGAGCTCTTATGTTTATAGGGATTACAGATGGTCACAGAGGACTTGGGGTTAGTTATGACTTTTGGGCGACATGGTCAATTCAGAGGCAGCTAGGGGTGTAAACACTGGAATTGGAATCTGGAGACTTGGTTTTGAATGCAGCCTTCTTGGACAGGTCACTTCTTGGTGGCTTCATCTGTGAAATGGGCATATAACTTTTACTAACTTCTTCTGAACTGGTGTGGGGGAAGTACTCCTACCTAACTTTGAATTATTGTTATGATCCTACATCTGAGCACCTAGAACTGACAGTGATTTTTTTTTTACTTTCTCCATGGACTGATATGGATACAGCCATATTCAAATAATAAGTTCTAGTCTGTGTTTATATGTATTGATTCCTCAATCCTCTCCTCTTCTCTCTTGCTTTTTCTTTTTTCTCTCTCTCATTTAATTTTCTTCTTTCTCTCCCTTCCTGTCTTCTTTTCCTCCCCCTCTTTCTCTCCCCATTCTGCCCCCTCCCCCATCTTTGTGTCTCTTCTTCCCTCCAGCTCTCTAATCTTTTCTATCTTGGTTACTCTTCCTTTTTCTCTATATCTGTCTCTTTCCTTTCTCTTTTTCTTCTCTTTTTTCTTCCCTCTCTTATTGTTATTCCTTCCTACTTCTCCCTCTCCCTCCCTCTTTCTCTTCCTAGCCCCCCTCTTGCTCTCTACTTTCTATTCCTGCCTTCCTATCTAGCTAGAAGCACAATATCCCCTCCAAAAACTGAACACCACAAATTGGCTTTCTGGAAAGTTTGCTATAGCTCACATTTGTCACCCACCCCTCAAAACCCAATTGTGTGTCAGTTCCCTGGCCGCTCTGATCTCCACCAGTGAAGGAAAGGCCACGGGTCACTTCTCAGCAGCCCTTCTTAACTACCACAACACTTTTCTAGTTCGTCTGATGAATGCCCTCCCCTTAGAAAAGGTCTTCATGATTCTGATCCAGAGTCATTCTTGGCATATAATGTGGTGTGATCATCAGGTAAACAAAGGAGCTTAGAATTAACAAACTGGAAAAGAAACCATCAGACTTCCAGCACCATCTTGCCCAACCTCCTACCTAGGACTTTGATCTCACCCTGGCCTTTCCCATGTTGAGTTTACTGAAAGATACTTGTACCTCTTGTATAACCCCTACCTATTATCTTAAGAATTATAATAGGAGAGAATGATGCTCCCCTTTCCAATGGCTTATTTTCTCTTCTCCCTGATTTGCTTGGACTATATGACCATTAACATCACCATGTTTGTTTGTGTTTCAGCACTCGAGCGGAGTGAGTGAGATGTGCTGTCAGTGGGCATAGTTCTGAAGGGAGAAGCCGTTCTCTGGGAGAGGAATTCTCAATGAGCCTGCCCAAGACACTGGATCTGTGTGAAGAGGCCTAAGGATATAATAGGATGTCAACGGAGACAGACCTGCAAGTGGCTGTTAAATCCAGCACCAAGAGAGACTCCAGAAAGAAAGGTGGGAGAATCTGCATCCATCCCCTTGCTGCCTTAATGATTGTTGCCAGGTTGGGAGATGACAGAGAAACTTCCAAATGAGGCTGGAGGAGGGAACATTCCATTTGGGCCTGTTGTTGAGTCTCCAGCAATGCCCCACAGTATGGTGTCATTTGGGCTGTTGGGCGGAAGGGAGGGAGCCTGGCTTCAGTCCTCTGCCCCAGCAAAGGCTGTGGCCTGGCTGAATCCCTCTCATGGAGTGGGCTATCATTTCTGATTTGTTAATGGGCTCTGCTAAAATGCTGAGTCTTCCTATTAGAGTCTTCTTTCCCTTCTCTCTTTTTGCTGCTTTCCTCTTTCCAAATTGTAGTTGAAGACTGTGGCAGTGTGCCTTGGTGAGTGGGAGGGAAGAAACTGAGGGAAGAAACTAAGGAAAGGGTAGCTGTCATGGGAGAATGGGACTATGGATGGGGGTAGACGTGTTAATTTGTCACACACATGCACACACATACACATACACACATATAAATACACATGTATGAAAGGCATCAGCACCAGAAAGATGAGGCTTTGAATCTTGCCTCTGATAATATACTGACTGTGTGAACCTGAGCAAGTCACAACCTTTCTACTAGTACCTTGGGAGCTCTTTAAAAGTATAGATGACAGATAAAATCCCAAGCTGTGTTGGTGGAGGGAGCTTCCTTACCTGGTCATGCCTTGTATCAGTGAAATCACACACCCCATGCCATTTCTGTTCTTCACCCCCTTCCATCTATGCCTTTATTTCCTATCCTCTACCCCCATCCTTCATTTCTGTACACACTGATGGTTATACATTTGTATCGTTTCAATGTAGCCACAGTGACAAACATGCAGCTACTCTTTCTACTAATGCAAATTGTAATCCAAACCATGATAAAATGTTCTCTCTCATAAGGCTCATGCACCCTCACAATGTGTGCCCTAGAAATACATATTGATCTTCACACACACACATATATCTCAGAGGCAACATGGAAGACTGGATAGAGAGCTGGTCTTAAAGACAGGAAAACTTGGCTTTAGATGCCACCTTGGATATATATTTTTTATATGATCTTTCTCAAGTCATTTCTCCATCAAAATCTCAGTTTCCTGAGAGAATAATTATGTAATTGTGTGTGTATAAATATATATACAGTGAGGAGGAATAACTCCTAATTTCACTGGCAAAGTGAACTCCTAGTGTGAAAACTCCTTCCACCAATGAAAATCAGTAACTGTTCTGAAACTTATGACCTTAGAGAGTTGCCCAGAACACTGGGATGTTAACTGTCTTGCCCAGGTAACCAATTTAAAACATAATTATTACAGACTTCTGTGGTGAGTAGAGTGATGGGTGCAGAGTCAGGGATATTTTTATTAAAGGCTTTCCTTCTACACGTACTGACTGCGCGACTCTGGGCAAGTTATTCAACTTTTCTGTACCTCAAGCAAGTCCTCAGATTTGATCTTCTAGAAGAAGTCATAGACAGATAGGCAGAGATCCACCTTGGTGCCTGGGGGGAGGACCAGAGCACCTGTACTGAACGTTCTTTGGCTCACAAAATCACAGATTTGTCATGAATTTGCAAATGGTGCTCTGCTCAGAAGTAATATAGGCATCATATCTAGGCCTCCTGTGCTTTTGCAGGGACCCGTGCTTAATCCTTTTAATCAAGAAAAGAAGACTAAATTTATTCCAATAATGTCATGTACTGGAATCCTATGGGGAAGGAATTTGCAGGCAGGTGGGCTTTTAAGCTTTTCTGCTATCTAAATGAAGGCCATATGAATGGGGACTTTGAGGAACTTAACTTGCTTCTCTCAACAAAATGCTCATCTAAATCAAAGCCCAACCCCAGAAAACCTTTAATCAGTTAAAATTATGGATCCGACTCAGTATCAGTGAAATTGTATCTGGAATCATGGATGGGGTAGGAGAGAAGGTGGTATGCTGTCGTTCAGCTAACCCAGGATGACAGAATCATAGACTGACGAAGGGACTTTAGAGGCCGTCAAGCCCAATCTTTGCATTTTAGAGATGAGGATACTGAGGTGACTCACCAGCGACATCCATCCTAGTGTCTGAGACAGGATTGGAACTTGAATCTTCCTGACTCACACAAAGTTCAATACTTATTTTAGTTTGAATTATTATGAAAGGGAAAAACCACGAGAAAGAAAAAAAAAACGTAACAGAATAAAACAAAACAAAAAAGAAAACAGTGAGCTTCATTCTGGATTCTGACTCCATGATTCTTTCTCTGGATGTGAATTGCATTTCCCATCATGTGTTCTTTGGAATTGTTTTAGGTCCTTGCATTGCTGAGAGGAGCTAAGCCTATCAAAATCAGTCCTCACACACTGTTTCTGTTACTATGTTAACTGTTTTGGTTCTGCTCACTTCATTCAGCATCAGTTCATGTAAGTCTTCCATGTTTCTCTGAAGTCTGCCTGTTCATCATTTCTTATAGTACAATAGTATTCCATTGCATTCATAGACCACATCTTGTTTAGCCATTCCCCAATTTATGGGCATCCCCTCGATTTTCAGTTCTTGGCCACCGCAAAATGTAAATATTTTTGTAAATGTGGGTCCTTTTTTCAAGTCCTCTCCTTTTACAGATTAGTCTACCATGGTTCAAAGGTGCTAAGTCACTCCTTCCCTGGTGATACAGATAGCCAAGGGTAGAGCTGGGAGTAAATCTGAAAACACTGGAAAGATGGGAAAGCATCAGGCTGTCTGGTGACCCCGCGGCATTGATTTCCTGCGTGTTTTTTACACAAAGCCTCCATCTCTGGTCTCCGGGCACTTCCCCACAATGTCCTCCCTCCTCATTCTCTCTTCTGGCTTCCTCTAAGTCCCAGTCGACTTAACACACTCTACAAGAAGCCTTTTCCTATTTTTCCTTCCTTAATGTCGGTGTATTTCTTTTGATAATTATCTCCACTTTTTTCTGTTTCCAATCTTTTTTGGGTGTCGCTGTGTGCTTGTTATCTCCCCAGTGAGACCGTGACTTTCTGGAGGGCAGGGACTGCTCTTATGGTTTTCTTTGTGTCCACACTGCATGTCATAGTCAATGAGCACTTAATGAATGTTGAGAGAGAGACAGAGAGAGAGACAGAGAGAGAGAGAGAGAGAGAGAGAGAGAGACAGAGAGACAGAGACAGAGAGACAGAGACAGAGACAGAGACAGAGAGAGAGACAGAGAGACAGAGAGAAAGAGAGAGAGAGACAGAGAGACAGAGAGAAAGAGAGAGAGAGACAGAGAGAGAGAGACAGAGAGCAGAGAGAGAGAGACAGAGAGAGAGACAGAGAG
>NW_027185850.1:18888041-18889006 GCF_028583685.1 Petaurus breviceps papuanus
AGAGAGACAGAGACAGAGAGAAAGAGACAGAGAGAGAGACAGAGAGAGACAGAGAGACAGAGAGAGAGAGAGAGACAGAGAAAGGAAGGAAGGAAGGAAGGAAAGAAGAGAAAGAAAGAGAGAGAGAGAAAGAAGGGAAAGAGAGAAAGAGAAAGAAAGAAAGAAGAAAAGTGAAAACAGACACGGAGCTGTTGGGGATTTAGGGTTGGCTTCTCTTGAATCCATCTGCCCCTTCACTGATACCAAGACTATTCAGTTAATGAATATTCATGAAGCATTGGCCCCATTCTGTTTTTGGGCGTCTTTCTGACTTGGAAATTGTAGCCGTCCTCTTGGAGGCTGAACCCACATGACCCCAAATTGAAACTGAACTTGCAGGGCCTTTTTCTAGATTGACGTTTTCCTTTTCTAAACTTCTAAATAGCCTTAGGGCCTAGGTCTTGTTAACTAAAAATAGTGTTCCCAATACGATATTGGGGACCCTCTATCCACAAAAGAAGAGATATTTGACAAGAATGTTATGAATTTCCCTTGCTTTGCTTAGCCTCAGAGGGCAGAATTGGCAGCAGGGGGTGGAAGTTGCAAGGAGAAAAGTGTAGGGTCCAGGTTAAGAAATAATTCCTAGTGATTAGAACTATCTGAAAGTGAAACAGGCTTCCTGGAGAGATGAGAGGAGTTCCCCCTCCTTCCTTACAGGGCTTCAAGCTGAGACTGGGGATGTGGAAGGGAGAGGATAATTTTGGTCAGTTAGTTGGACCTGATTGCCTCTGGGATCTTTTCCATGGCTGACGTTCTGGGATTCTGTGAAACAGTCCTGGAGAATGCCTTCCTTTCTCTCACCCCCTTTCTCTGTTTCCCTGTCTCCTTTCCTCCCTCCTTCCCTCCCCTGCTAATCTCTCTGTCTCTCCCTCTCTCTGTCTCTGTCTCTCCCATCTCTCCACTCCCTCTCTCTCCTCCCTCCCCCC
>NW_027185850.1:18889106-18891461 GCF_028583685.1 Petaurus breviceps papuanus
CCCACTCTCTCTCTCTCTCCCACTCTCTCTCTCTCTCACTCTCTCTCCCTCTCTCTTCCTCCTCCTCTCCAAACCTGTTGAAACAAACAGGGATGCTTCACATCAAAGCTAACCATAAGCATATTTCACAGGAGAATGAGTTTTCCGACAGGCTGTGTATAAACTTTAACTAGTGTATTCGCTGTTCAAAAAAGAGATGGATGAAGTCAGAAATAAAGTCATTTCCTTCATTTATTTTTTATTGGATTGTGTCACAACATGTGCATCTCCCCCAGATGGGGCTGATTCCAGAAGTAGGATTTGATGGATGATTGGAAACAAGCGTGTATTTTCAGGTTCATTACCTGTCATGAGGAAATCTGTGCCAGTGACTCCTGGGCAGCAGCAAGAGGAGGTTGGAACAAGGTTCACTGGCCTGGGCACTAAGAGGCCTGGGGTCTAGCTGTGGACCCTTGGGCAAGCCACTAGACTTCATAAGCCTCAGTTTTCTTGTCTGCAAAACTGGAAAAACAACCTCTAATCTGAACCTCACTATGACTGGTCAGGACATTTCAATTTAACCCGTATTTGTTAACCATCTATTCTGTGTCAGGCATCGAGCAAGGTCCTAGAGGTTCATAAAGAAAAAAAACAGTCCTTACCCTCAAAGAGGCTTACATTATACTGAGGGAAACAATCTATTCATAGTAAATAAATACAGTGGGGGAATGAGTAAATACAGTATATTCTTTTTTGTTATTCAATTGTTTCAATCACGCCAAACTCTTCGATGACCCCATGTGAGGTTTTCTTTTAGAGATATTGGAGTGGTTGGCCATTACTTTCTTCAGTACATTTTACAGCTGAGGAAACTGAGGTCAATGGGGTTAAGTGAGTTGCCCAAGGTCACATAGTTAATAAGTGTCCCAGGTCAGATTTGAACTCAGAAAAATGAGTCTTCCTGACTCCAGGCCCAACACTTTATTCACTGCTCAGAGGGCCATTTATTTAGAGGTAAAGGGAACCTTAAAAGTCAATGTCCTCATTTTACCAAGAGGGAAACTAAGACGCAGAGAGGTTAAGTGCCCCTTTAGGTGACACAGGTGGTAAGTAGGAGAGGAGAGAAGGGAAGGGGGGGGGTGAATAAGCCTACTGCATGCCAGGCCAAGTGCTCTGCAAATATGATTTCATTTGATCCTTACAACCCTGGGAGGTAGGTGCTATTTCCCCATTTTGTAGCTGAGGAAACTGAGGCAAAATGAGGTTAAGTGACTTTCTCAAGATCCCACAGCTAGTGAGCATCTAAGAGGCAATTTTCAAACTTAGGTCTCCCTGATTCAAAGTCCAGCTCCAATAGCATTTTCTTTGCTTGTTTTAAAGGGTCCTAGAACATGACCATTCAGGTGCAAGGCAGTGTTTTTCTCTTGACCCTGCTGCCTGATAGGATCCTACATGTGTTATCTCTTACTGACTTGGTCTCTGTCCCTTGCTTTCCCACCTTGACCCTGAGAGGCTCTGATGCCTCAAGCCTTCACCTACTTAGGAAAGTGAAGGACCCACTTGCATAAATGTCATCTATTTTTTCTAACGGCCTCATTTATTATTGGGGAAGACATGGCTTCCCTGCTTCTTTGAAAAAGTTTAGCCAAGATGTCCTTGATAAATAAATTCTCCATGCTCTCTGTAGTGAATCCTGCTAAGTGCTTCCTAGATGGCTTGTCAGAGGGAGTGAATGCCTCAGAAGGGCATCCCAGGGAAAAAGATGCTGGGCCGGGGAGGCAGGGGGCGGGGAGGTGGGATATGGCCAATAGACCGACATTCCATCCAATGAGCAGAAATATCAGGCATCTACCTGCTCTGGACCAGGCCTTGGGGGGGGGGGGGGGGAGTGCAGTGCGAACGAAGGTGAATAATGACACCTGTGCTGGTCCATTTGTTCAACAAACATTTACTTCTTTGTTTTCACATGTAAAATATGGGAGTTTTGCAAAATTCTCTCCAAGGCTCTAACTCCAATATTGTGTTCTAGCATTCTGAATTCTAAGGTCCCATTCAGTTCCCAAATTCTCAGATTCTCTATTCATCCTATTCTAGACTGTTTCCCTACTTTGTTCTCTTTTGATTCTCCTCTCTCTGTGTCTCTCTGTCCCTCTCCCCTTCCTTCTCTCTCCCTTCTATCTCTCTTTTCATCTCTCTGTGTCTCTCCCCTCTTTGTCTCTCTGTCTCTCTCTCTGTATCTTTGTCTCTCTCTGTCTGTCTCTGTCTCTCTTCTGTCTTCTTTCTGTCTTTCTGTCTCTCTCTCCCTCTCTGTCTCCTTCCCTCTATGTAACCTCTATCTCTCTTTTCATCTCTCTATGTGTCTCTCCCCTCTATCTC
>NW_027185850.1:18891471-18908500 GCF_028583685.1 Petaurus breviceps papuanus
ATCTCTCTTTTCATCTCTCTATGTGTCTCTCCCCTCTATCTCTCTCTCTTCATCTCTGCCTCTCTCTGTCTCTCTTTCCTTGTCTCTATCTCTTTCCCTGTCTCCTCTTTCTCTCTTCTCTCTGACTCTCTCTCTCCTCTCTGTCTCTCTCTTCATCTCTCTGTGTGTCTCTCCCCTCTGTCTCTCTTCATCTCTGCCTCTCTCTGTCTCTCCTTCAGCATCTCATTATCATTTCTATGCCAATGACTCCCAGGTTTTTATATCCAGCCCCAGCCCCCTCAACTTCTTCAATCCCACATTTCTCCTCTTAGAATGAAAACTCTTTGTAATTAGAGAGAGATTTGTTTTTGTATCCCTAGTGCACAGTTCAGAAAAAAATGGGCACTTAATAAGTTATGGTGTATTAATTGACTGATTGATTATGTTCCAAGGCCCCTTCCAACTGTGAGGCACCTAAGTGGTGCAATGGATATAAGTCTGAACTTGGCGTCAGGACACCAGATGCGTGATCCTGAGTCAGTCACTTAACCCTTCTCAGCCTCAATTTCCTCATCTGAAAAACAGGGAATAATACTAATACCTCCTTTTCAAGCTCATGAGAATCCAACAAGCTAACATGCATAAAGCATGTCGCAAACTTTCAAGTAATGAATATCTTCAGCCATTATTATTTTTCCCATTCCTATTCTATTATTGTTATTAAAAGTAAGAAGAATAATGCCCTTAGCAGCTTAGAGGTGCAGTGGAGTGAACACTGAACTTTTAGTCAGGAGATCCTGAATCTGAAACTTACTCATTGTGTGTGACCCTGGACAAGTCACCTAACCTTTGCCTGCTTCACTTTCTTCTTCTTTAGAATGAGGATGAAAATAACATCTGCAGCTCAGAATTGTGAGAGAAAAATGAGATGGCCTATGTAAAGTGCTTTGCAAAGTGCTATGTAAATGCTTCTTTTTATTATATTGTGAGGCTCTTTTCAGCCTTGTCATTCTGTGATTCTGGAGGGAAAGGGAAAATGAGTTTCTTCAAATAATCTGACTTTCCCCCTCCCACTTAATAGTACTTTATTTTTCCAATTACATATAAAGAGAGTTTTCTGCATTCACTTTTTCTAAGATTTTGCGTTCCATGGGTAATAACAACACATATCTCAGGGCTTTTGAAAGGATCAAATGAGATAACAGGGAAAGCTTAAAGCCCTTTGTAAATGTATTATTATATTTATTATGTGTTTATTTACTTAGGTACATTTTGATGGAATGCAGGCCCCTTGAGGGTAGGGTCTGATTATTTTTTTTTTTTTTTGAGGGGGAAAGGCCGGGCAATTGGAGTTAAGTGACTTGCTCAAGGTCACATGGCTAGTAAGTGTTAAGTGTCTTGAGATTGGATTTGAACTCAGGTCCTCCCAGCTCCAGGCCAGTGCTCTATTCACTGCTCCACCTATCAGCCTAGGGTCTATTTAATTTTTAAAAGCCATTGTACTCCCAGGGCAGGGCATGGGGCATTCTAATCAGAGTATCCTTAGGACTCATATGGAGTGATTTATGACAACATGTCTTACCTGAGGTCATGAGTTGTAGGGGTGCTGGGGATCTGTATTTGAGTTCTAGCCTTTATTAATCAAACCTTATTAATAACCTTTAATTTAAATTAATTAAACTTTATTAATGACCTTGAGAAAACCAACTACCTCCTCTTGGCTTGGGTTTTTTCATCAATAAAATGCCTGAGTTAGTCGGGCTAATCCCTTAGAATCTCTTCCAGTTCTAATATTTTGCAACTCTATAAACTGCAAATGAGAAATATTTAACCTGGAGAAAAGAAGACTTAGGGGAGATTTAATTCAGTTCAACAAACAGCTCTGGTGTTTAAGTTCCACCTTTGAATATTTAAAAGGTTGCCTTCTCTACAAAAAGAATTATTAGACTTATTTCTTTTGGTACCAGAGAAGACAATTAGAACTCATGGGCTGTTGTTGTTTATTATTGTGTTTTTTTGTCTGTCTTTCTCAAAGAGGACCATGGCATCAGGGAGGTGATGGCAAGACATGCAAGTGAATTGGATATGAGTGAAAGATGTACATGTTAAGTCACCAGCCTCACTTTCTCCTCCAGAGCCATCTGGGTCCAGTGGCCAGATATAGATCAGGACGACTTGAGATGAACCTGGATGTAGTGGGAGACCTTGGGTAGAAAAGTTTAAAAGAAGGCCAATCTAGAATAAGAAAGAGCTTCTAAAGAATTCAGCTCAGTTCAATTCATCAGGCACTTATAAATGAATGAAAAATAATTTAATTAGCACATATGCCAATGCAAAAATAAAAATAGAAGTAGTCCCTGTCCTCAAGGTGCTCACATTTAACTGGAAGGAAGGAATACGTACAGTCAATTAATAAGCTATTTATTATGTACTTACTATGGCAAACACTGAGTATGTAAAGAAAGACAAAAACAAGGTCCCTGCCCCCAAGGATCATACACTCTATTGGGAGGGACACCATGAAAAAAACTTCTTGTATCCAATGTATGTAAAGGGTAAATGGAAGGTTATATGTCAAGATAAGAATAAGAGTCATCCTCAAATGGAAATGACTATTTTTGGAGGGTAGCATTGATCGCTCCTGGGGGAGTTTGGGTAGAATCGAGAGGAGCCAACTAGTATAGGGATATTGTTGGGGAGATCCATCCATTGCATGCAGTTTGGCCAAGCTGACATTCTCAGCATTCTGACAGCATGCTTCTAAAGTCAGTGGGCCAGGCTTACTCGGTCTCAGGCAGAGTGGAGTTTGGTTCACAGGCCCAACTGTAAATCTTCAAGCAAAGAGATCTTGGGGTTACTTTCTTCAGGAGTCACATTTATTAGGGAAAACAGGCAGGCCAACACTGTTTGGGGCAGATTTATACCCGGTCTCTGTCACAGCTGGGGGAGAGAACTCACCCAGCTAATGGGCCTCTTCTGTCTCGAACTGTGATTTGCAAGCTGGAAAACTTCGAAATCAAGGATTTTAATTACGTTAATACATAAATTTCCCCTTAGTTGATAGGGGAGGCTCTTCTTGGGGAGACAAGGCAGTTATCTATGGTAAAATTGACCATCAGATTTTATTATGCAGGCCTAATAGAGACCTCATCCCTTTCTGTGAGTATATGATCTTTAATTTATTAAAGAATACCTCACTCAGCAGGGTCATTTTCAGGAAGAATTTTCATTTTAAGTTTAAATGGTGACATAAATGCTGGGAGGAAATGATACACATGATTTTTTTTTTTGATAGTTGCACGTATAAGCCCTGCCTGGGGACTCTGAGATGTTCAGAGCAGCAATTATAAGAAGGATTTTGCCTTCTCCTCTGTAACTGCTGTTCAGTAAGCTGCTTATCCTTTCCAGATGTGTGCCTGGGAACATCTGGGGATGTAATTTACCATCCTAGAGGGCATGTTTTGACACTTTGATGGATGTATCTGAGATCTCACTGCCATGGGGGTTCCTTTCGTTCATTTGGCTGCAATATGGCAAGTATTTATTAAGCGCCTGCTGTGTACCAGAACTCTGCTAGGCTGTGATGATTCAAAGATGAAATGGAAACCATTCCCTGCCCTCAGGGATCTTGTATTCTCCTGGGGGAAGGAGGAGAAGGTGAATACAACCTGTACACAAATAAATAAAGTATTAGGAGAATTAAAGTAGAGATAGACGGCCATTGTACCATCTTCTTGCTTTCAGTGTGTAATTCTTGATTTTTTTTTCCTCCAAGATAAACATGCCTAATTCCTTTATTTGAGTACTCAATGGCATAAATTCAGGGCCCTTCACTCTCCTGGTTACCCTCCTCTGAACATTCCCCAAATTATGAATTTTCTTTCTAAAAATCCATTTCCCACAAGTGGATCATTTCTAATGATTGAAGGAAAATGTTCCCTAAAATGTCTAAACTTTCTAAAAAAAATACCATATAGGTAAGTCAGGGTAAAAGAAGAAAGGGAATGTGGATGAAAAGGGAATGTGGAATGAGGAGAGATTAGTTCTTGGATGCTTTGATGCACCCTGATATAACCAGGGGGCCTTCCCTCTGACAACCCACTAGGCTTTCTCATCTTCTGGGACTCCTATTTCTCTCTTCCTATAGATTATCCAGAGGGCAGGTTTTTCCTAGAAATCCATAGATATTTTGTGACTTTCATTAGTACATATGGTGTAGGGGTGGTCTGCTGCTTGTCTCATGGTCAAGGAAAGTGACTTTTAAAGACAGTGCCACCATCCTATCACAGAGAGGCAATGTTGTCTAATGGTAGATGCACTAGACAGAGTTAGGAGAAATCTGGTTTTATCTTCTGTCCTCACATTTACTGGTCAGGGCTGTCCCAGAGTGGAATGGGTCATTTTGGGAGATACCAGGCTTCTCCTTCTTCCTAGAGGTCTTCAGGCAGAGTCTACTTGATCATTGTTAACACGTGTGGTAGAGGGGAAGTCTGGTCAGGGATGGAAGAAATCATTTATACTCAGGGGGTTCAGCGAAGATTTCCTAAAGTGAGCATTAGAGCTGGAGAGATATGAAAGTAAGGAAAGGGTTAAAACATGCTGATGTTGGGGTCCTGGAGAACAGAGGATTCAGAAGGGCAGGACATGTTCTGGGAATGGTGGCTACCTTGATATGGTGGGGATCTAGAATGTATGAAGTCTTTGTGTTACCTCGATAGGGGTTGGGACCTAGAACGTATGAAGTTTTTGTTCTTGTAATTCTCTATATTCAGGACTAGATGAATAGTGTCAAATGTAAGTCTCAGGATCTGCAGGAGAGCTCTGTGAGGCCTGGGTGAGAGGTGAGCCACAGCCTGGGCACAGAATGAAGGGAAAGACTCATCAGGAGGGGGAGAGCAGAAGGAGTGCCCAAATCGGGCCCAGAGAACAATGAAGCACCATGCTGCAGCGGGACATCTGTGAATGAGAGGAGATACAAGAGAGAGGAATATTGTGCCCAGATTGGGACAGGCCTCGAATGATGGACGAAGGTTAGACTTCAGCCTGAGGCAGCAATTGTTATCTTTATGGTAGCTTCTGTTTCTACTGTGTATTAGCTCATGGGTGACTTACCTATGAGGTATAGATTAAAAGTGTTTCTTTTTTTAATTCACATTTTACAGATGAGAAAAGTGACTAGGCTTGCCTGGGATTATGTAGCTAGGAGATTCTGGAACTAGAATTTGAACCTAGGTTTTGATTTTTGCTTTTGGTTTTTCACTCATTCTCAAGTCCATCTTTTGGTCCCCAAATGGGAGATCATTAGAGATTGTTGAGCATTCATTTGTTTAAAAAAAAGTTAGCAAGTGTTCACCATGTATAAGGCCCTATGCTGGTCCTAGCATAAGATTGAATAGGATATAAGTCCTAAATCATGAAGCTTACATAATCTAGTAGGGAATGGTGCAGGGTAGAACAGGGTGATGTGTCCTATGCAATAACATAAAATCCTGTAGGACAGGGATTGTTTTACTTTGGGCATTGTGGGGCCATTGTCTGACACATACTAGACTCTTATATACTTGTTGATTGAAGACATGCAATCAAAATATTCCAGAGTTTTGGAGGAAAGATTCTTTTGTTCATTCATTCGTTGAATTTTCCTGCTTTCATTCATTTGACAAATAGTTTTTGAGCTCCCACTAGTGTGTTGAGAGCCCAGTGCTTGGGAGAGATGGTAACCCGTGGCCCTTGCCCTTCCAGAATTTACAGCGTAGGAGTAGGTTAGGTACAAATGCAAATTATTGCCGTATTCGATATTATATGATGAGCATCCCAGAAAGCCCCACACAAGGTGTTCTGCAAGTCCCAGAATAATGATTATGGAAGCCAGGAAGGTGGGTGGACTCTAAGGAGAAAGGGAGGAGAGGAAAGAGAAGAAAATGAATGACAGAGCATTGGGAGCCCCGACACAGGAAGGAAGAGGGACCCCAGAAGAAGAAGCAACATTGTGTGGTTATTGGGATGACAGCAGATGTTTTCTACTTCAAGTTGTTTGACAGATTAGTGGAAGGAAAGCTGAGTTCCTGAGTTCTAGCCCCAACTCTAAATTTACCCGTTATCTTGGGAAAAGCATTTAATTAACCCTTTGGCCTCAGCATTGGGAAAACCTGCATTTAACTCTGCTTAGATGTCCTTTTGTTAGTTATGATGGGTGGGTTGTGCTAAATGGCTGTGCAGGGCCCCTCTTATTCTGTGGCATTCTCCTGACAGTTGCTGGCTCGGTGACTATGGGTGCCATCACCTACCCTCCCTAAGTTTCTGAATCTGGAATAAAGAGTTGGAAGCCCTTTTCCAGTTGTGGTAATACTGAAAGAGATGTTTGTAAAATGATTTCTAAACCTTAAAGTGTTATTTACATGGTATTTATTATTGTCATTTGTATTGTTTATAATAATAAAAACTCTCCAGATCTGAGAGAGAAAAGAAAGCTGCTCTCTTGTCTGGCCATGGATCTCTTAATGGCCAACTCTAATGGCCTTGTCTTAGCACTCAACCTTCTTGACCTCTCTCTAGCATTTGCCAGTGTTAACCATCTTCTCATCCTGGAGACCCTCTTCCTTCTGTGTTTTCATGACTCTGCTAGCTGCTGGTTCTCCACCTGACCATCACTCCTTCTCAGTCTCCTTTGCTGATCCATTATTGAGCCTAGGCCCTTTGTGTGGCTGTTCTTCAGGGGTCTATCATGGACCTTTCCCTGCTTTCACTTTATTCCAGGGCTTGGTAGCAGTCTGGCCCGCTGCCTGTTTTTGTTCATCCCTAAGCTAAAATGTATTTTACGTTTTTAAATACAGGTTATATAAAAACAGGGGGCAGACTATATTTGGCCCTTAAGCTGTAGTTTGCCGGCCCCTGCTGTGTACCATGTTGCTTGATGATCTCATTAGCTCCCATAGATTCAATTACCATCTCACACAAGTGTTGTTCAGATCCATTTATCCAACCCTAGTCTCTTCTGCAAGCTTCAGCCCCAAAGTAATGACTGCCTACTGTACATCGCCCTCTAAATGTCTTGTGGGCTCCTTGAATCCAGCATGTTCAAAAGAGAACTCAGTTGCCCAGGTTCACACCCTCTATTCTCTCACCCAACATATCCCCTCAGTTTCCAAATCTTGTCACTTCCATCTCCATGATGTCTCTTGTATGTGTTTCCCACTTGCCATTCCTGTAACCACCATGCCAGTTCAGGACTTCATTACCTCTCATTTGGATTATTGTGATAACCCTAATTGGCCTGTCTTCCTCAAGTCTTGCCTCATTTCTGTCCATCCTACAAACACCTACAAACACTTTTCTTAAAGTATCCATCTGATTATATCATTCACCCCTGCTCAATGAATTCTAGTGATGCCCTCTTATCTCCAGGCTCAAATACAGAGTCATTCTAAGCATTTAAAACCTTTAACCTGGTTCTAATTTTCTAATTTTTCTATAGAAAATTTTTTCTTTCTAATCTTTTCTAGAAGACTTTTTTTTTTCTCTTTGGACTCTACATTCTAATCCTATTGGCTTATTCACTTTTACACACACATACAAATACACACATTCACACAAACTCTCAAAGATTCACACACACACAAAGACATACACACACAATCACATACGCACACACATACATTCACCTCCAATCAGTTATTCATGTGATTGAACTTCATAAAGAATACACAGGACCCCATTTGTCCTTCTTCATCTTGGGGGATATGACTTGGGTTTGTCAGCTTCTCCCTGTTGGCAGAGGGAGATGTGGTGAGTGTTCCCTGTGGCAGGACTTGGACTCCAGTTCATAAACTTGCTTCTTCAATTGGAGAGAGTTGCACCAAATGATGAATAGCAGCCCTGCATCTTATCATGTAATTCAGGATGATGTACGGGCCTGTTGGAAACTGCATTTGACGAATGTGCCCGGGAAAGGGAATTATCTCCAACAATGAAAAATGTTCTTATTATAGGATCCTAAAAAAGATCAGGACCCCTATCATTGGGAAAATGATCATTGCTGCATCTCCTTATTAATAGTGATGTGGTGATGCGTGCTAACGGCCTTGGAAGCTGGGTGGGAGTGGTGATGGATAGATGGGTGTACAGGAAGCGGGCTGAAATTATGAGCGGTAGCTTGATTGTGGATAGCGCCAGGAAAGTTTACAACTTGCTAATAAAATGAGAGTCCATGTTATAGCTCCATCAGCCAGCACCCAACAGCCTTTGATAAGACTGAATTGTAGCTATGCCTATTAGGCTGTGACGACAGGTTATGGGGAGAGAAACTGGATTAAATATACCTTAATCGTCCAGGTCGTTTCCATGGCTATGCTGCAAACAGAGAATCTCAAGGCTGAAAATGTTAGAAGGAGAATTTTTGCCCTTACTCTAGTTTTGTCCTGGTTAACTCCACCGATTCCATCTTTATTGGGAACTTCTATCTTTTTCCCTTTGGCAGAAATCAGAATTTTGAAATTGGGAAAGCACCTTAGAATCACCTGGTCCACCTCTAACATCAAGAAAAGCATTCTCTACCATCCCTGACATTCATTCTGTACTCACTGATTCTCAGTGACAGGGGACTCCTCTCCCATGGTTTGATCCTTACCATGACCTTTTGAGGTGATTCTTAGAAATATCATTATCCCCTGTTTATAGAGGAGGAAACTATGGCTGTATAGATTAAGTGCTTTGCTTACAGTGGTCCAGTCATCATGTATTAGTTATGATACGAACCCAAGGCTTCTATCTGTAAACCCATTTCTCTTTAGTTGGGGGTCTCCTGTGTTTCAATGGCCTAATTAATTCACATCCCTCAGCCTGTCCCAGCTGGGTGAGCTCAGTTTCTGTTCATGGTTCTCACAAAGTCTGGAGCCCAGCCCTTCCTTTGTGGTTTCTATCCTGCTCAGGACCCTCTCTCCAAAGCCATAGGATCTTGCTGACACCATGGTGCTTGGCTGAGCCTAAGCATTGCCTCTATTACCACCTTTTGACCTTGGCTGAAGACTGAGGATTCTGATGTCCTGCCATTGGACTCTCCCAACTGAATCCTCCTCCTCCATAGCCTCACACTCCCTATCCCAGAAAACCCTTCAATGCCCTCTTGCTCATCACACAGCTTGAATTTCTCTTAAGCATATATCAGGGATTACTTGGTTTTGTAGTTATTTGTGTCATTCAGTAATTGTTTAATCAGTGTTGGTTGAATTGATATGTGACTGTGAGACATGGGACACAATAGTCTCTGAAGAAATGAGGAAGTCAGCTGGAATAGTGGCCAGAGTGCCAGTTTGGAGACAGAAATATCTGAGTTCCAATATCCCTTAGAAACGTGTTAGCTTCATGGCCCTCGACAAATGACCCAACCTCTCTGATTCTTACGTTTATCATGTGTGATCCTGCACACATCACAACCCATCTGTGACTCAGTTTCCTCATCTATAAAATAAGAAGATTGAGCTCAGTTGCCCTTAAATTCCCGCCCAGCTCCTGTGAACCTGCTAAATAACAATGAGAATCTCTTAGGACATGGTGCGTTGGAGCAGACTCTTAAGTCAATGAGGATCTTGGTCAAAGACGTCACTACAGAAATGTGTGCTAGGAAGAAGGGTCAGAGAGCATGTATGTGTATGTGCCAGGTTCTGGGCTACCTTAGCAATAGCCCCTCATGTGGTGGGGGTAGGGTGACAGGTGGGTGTGGGCCTTCTCCACAGGGGCCTTTGCAGTGCCCAGTAAAAATCAAGAAAGGCTCCAGCATGTTGAGTGGACCTCCTGCTGTGGACTTCTGGGAGTCATGGACTAGAGTCACCCAGAACAGACAGATGTGAATGGGTGGCATCTGGATCAGTGAAGAGAATGTTCAAATCTGGGAGATCCCAAAGTTGCTGGCAGGATAGAGCAGGGGGGTTCTGCAGCCACCAGCTCAAGATCTTAGGAGTGTGGTGTACTCTGTATTACCTCCCATTCAGAAACATACCTGTGCTGTCTTGGACAGCGCCACACCAAAGTGGGGAGAGGGCCAGCCTTTGAGTCAAGGTGGATCTCCTCTACCTCCTAATTGTGCCAGAATGCACTGGTGACTTCTACTCTCTGGACCAGTTTCCTTACATAACCACAGAAGTGAGCATATCACTTATACTGGGGCAGGGAACCTGTGACCTCGAGGCCACATGTGGCCCTCTGGATACTCATGTGCAGCCCTTTGGCTGAATCCAAACTTCACAGAACAAATCCCCTTGATCTGTAAAACTTGGATTCCATCAACAAGCTGCACCCAAGTCATATATGGCCTCAAGGCTGCAGGTTTCCCTCTTCTGGGCCTTATACTTTCTACCTCATGGCCCCCTTCAAATTAATGTGCCCATAGTGAGTACCTATTATGTATATGGCCCTGGGGATACTCCTGTCCTTGAGGAGCTTATATTCTAATGTTAAATATTTACTTACTTTTGTTGTATGGACCTGAGATTCCTTCAGTAGAGGGATGTGGAAATTCCATCCATTGATAGAGCCTGGCTGCTGGTCTGTCAGTTATAGACTTCACATATTTCCTAGGACATGGAGCAGTTAATCACTTGCCTATAGCACACAGCTAGTATGAGTCAGCCAATCAGTAAGCACTTACTGTGTTCCAGGTTCCACAGGGAGGCAGAAGCAGGGTCCCTGTCATCAAGTAGCTCATGGTCTGAAGGGGAGTCAAGGAGCTCAGTACTATATGATACATACAGAGTACAAGGTTCTCTCTCTCTCTTTCTCTCTCTCTCTGTCTCTCTCTCTGTCTCTCTCTCTCTCTCTCTCTCTCTCTCTCTCTCTCTCTCTCTCTCTTTCTCTCTCTCTCTCTCTCTCTCTCTCTGTCTCCTTCATACAAGATATAAACAAGACAGATAGAAGGTAATCTCAGAGGCAAGGGACTACACCAGATATGTCCCCTACAAAAAGTAGGATTTGGAGTGAAGAAAGGCCAAGGAGATCCAGTGGGGAGAAGGGAGGAGGCAAAGCATTGCAGGCATTGGAGACAGTCAGTGTCAATTTTCTGGGTCACAGGTAGGAATAATGCATCCCCACTCTTCTTAATTCAGTTATTGAGCACCTTGTAAGTACCTACTCTGTGTGTAATACTGGGAATGCTCCTGGCCTCAAGGAGTTTCCATTCTAACATGACATAATTTTGTATATGTGGTTTGTTTTCTTCTCTGTACATGACCATCTGCCTCTTGATCATAATAACTGCCATTTCCATATGGTTTGTAAAGTATTTTATGTCAATCAATCAATCAACAAACAGATATTAAGCACTGAACTCTGTGCCTGGCAATGAGCTAAAACATCCCATTCGATCCTCACGAGTCCAGGAGCCATCATAGCCCCATTATAGATAAGGAAAGGGAGACCGGGAGAGGTTAAATGGCTCAGCCAGAACTGATGAATGTCAGAGGCAGAGTTTGAACCAAAGTCTTCCAGACACCAACCCTAGTCCTCTCTCTATTACCCCCCACTTCTTGGCTGGGAGATCCACCACATGTGCTGAGAAGTTATAATGAAAGCATTCTGTCACCCTTAAGACGCCATCGCAATGTGAGTTATAATTAAGCCTGGCTCTTGGAGGACACTTCAGGCCCATCACCCAAAGAAAGAAGCATGTTTCTCTCTGCTAATGGTTGCCTCGGAGCCTGAGTGCTTTTTTTGCAGCTGGAGTCTTTTAACCTCAGCTTATCGACTTGATATCTGCTCCCCTGTGCTGTGATTTCTTGGTTCATCTGTTTTAATGTGCTGAAAAGTAAACACTGAACACTGTTTAGTGCCCTCTTGGTGACTTTGGGGTGGGGGTTGGGTGAGATGGGGGCTGAGCCTCCAGCTCTGCTCCTCTGAAGAAGTCAACTTGGAAACCACTGAGAATATATTTTCCCGGTATCTCTCATCAAGTGATTAGTGCAACTCTTTAGTTCTGGTCCTCTCCTCAATTCCTGGTAGATTTATTTTCCCCTCTTAGAATTCTCCTGCCTCTCTCTCTGTCTGAGAGGCTGGAGATGCCATTTAAACATGGCTTATTAGGATTCCATTATTTGTCTCCAGTATACAGTCAGCGGAATCAAGAAAGCAGACAGTGTTTTTAAATTGCAAATTTAAATGACAATTTATAGGGCAGGTCTGCTGGAAATTCTCTAACGTATGCATCTATCATTGTTGGTGTATGGATATATTTTATGCTGGTTCTTGCCCGGGCTCTCTTGTTCCCTCTTTTTTTCTTCTTCTTGAGAAAACAGCACATGCATCCACTGGGGAAAGTCAAGATTACCTGCTGTTTAACAAGCTTCAACATGGTATGGCTGGAGAATACTGGAGCTGGGAATTCAAAAGGCATGGGTTTGAGCACCAACTCTGTTGCTAATCTCTGTGGCCTCTAGCAAGTTATTTCTTGGTTCTGTGATCCAGGTTCATGGCATCATAGATTTAAACATTCCTATAAGGTTAGTAAAGGGTTTTGCCAACATTTCTCCCTTCCCTCTCCCTCTCCCTCTTCCTCTCTCTCTCCTCCCCCTCTCCCTTTTCTCTCCCTCTTCTCTCTCCTCTTTTTTTCTCTCCTCTCTTATCCCTTCCTTCTCACACTATTTGATCCCCTTTCTTAGTTGTGTATGTGTGGTTTATTTCCTTTCTTAACTGTAAGCTCATTGAAGGCAGAAACTAAGTGAATTTGCAATGAGCCACAGCATCTGATTCATGGTAGATACTTGATGTGTGCTTGTTGGATTGAATTAAATTAAATTACATAAAGATTGTAGTTTGCACATCGACATTTATAATATGCTCCGACCACATTTATATAATGAGGCTTCCCATGTAATCTCAATTTGAAGGGCACATCTCCATCATTTCTCCACTGGGAAGTTTGTACCTATGCCAAGCTCTTAACAACCTTGTACCATGCCAGTGAAGCATCTCTCATAGGGCACTGGTACGACGTTGGCATATAAAGTGTCAGATCTGAAAAGGTTCTTAAAATAGAATATGTGAGCTGAGGAGATCAGAACATGGAATGTAAAATGTAGAACACAAAATGTGTTCTAGTGTTAGATCTGGGAAGGACCTCCAAGAGCTTTCATCTTTTCAATAAGAAAGTTGAGACCTAGAGAGAATAACTGGCTTATCCAGAGTCACTTTGGTTAGAGTATAAGGCCAGGAAGGGGCAGGGTGTGGGATCTGAGGCCATGAAAATACAATCAGATTATAGAATTTAGAAAGGCCAAAGGATCATAGGATCATAGGATCATAGTTTTACAGCTGGAAGGAAGCTCAGAGGCCAGTTAGTCTAATCTCTTCATTTCACAGATGAGTAAACTGAGTCTCAGAAGTGTTAAGTCACTTCTTCAAGGTTAACACAGTGACAGGATTCAGCCTCTCTGACCCTCAAATCCAGTACCCTTACTTTGCTACAGCTCCTTACAAGAGAGGGCAAAGGTCAGAGGTCTAGCTAAGCCCAAGGACAAGTTCAAGTAGCTCACCTAAACCAGAGAGAAGGAGACAGATAGGTAATAGATGTCAAGGAAATAATGTAGTGTCCAGGAAGTTAGGCAGCAGGGATTAGGAAACCAGGTCCAAGACTGGGATGGCATGAGGAGCTCAAGATACAGGCAAAGCAGGAGAATGTTAATAGCCCTTTAAATGGGGGAGGGGGCATTATGTATGTATCAGCTAAGGCTAGAACCAAACTCAGAAGGCGTCTGGCCTTGACTGACACATGGGCAGTCACAGACACCTGCTTCTTGGGAAGGGGACAGGCAGATTCATGCACCGTGTATCTGACACAGTGTGGCAATGCTTATGTTGTCAATGCTAGTGATACCATTCATTGATCCGTGGAATGTCAGAGATGGATGGCATCCTAGAAACCACAAGACCAAGTCCTTCATTGTACAGGAGCTAGGGAATGCAAGCCATTTGCCCAACATGATTCACTTTGTAGCAGAACAAAGCAGGAAGAAAATCGTTTTCTTTTCTGACCCTATAAGGTCCCTCTAAAGGAAAAGGCTCTGTTGCTTGGTTCCTTTGCTATTGCCAGCCCCATGTCTGAATTGCTACTAATTATTAATGCACTTTCACCCAGGAGTCAAAATGAGTCAGTCAATGAGCATTTATGAAATGCCAGCTTTGTCCCAGGTACTTTAATGGTCACCAGCGAAACGAAGATTCAGATGAATTTGTTTATAGTCGATGTTGAATGCACATATTATTAATGTCCAACTATGTGTGTACGGCTAGTTACTTTGCTGTTAGTACCATGCTTTCCAAACATGTAATGAAGAACTCATGACTGCCACAGTGAAGGGTGAATGGTTGGTTGATTGCTATCCTTCACTCTTTGTTGTGTTTTTTTTTTGAAGGGGGGAGGGCAGGGCAATCGGGGTTAAGTGACTTGCCCAAGGTGACATGGCTAGTTAAGTGTTCAATGTCTGAGGCTGGATTTGAACTCAGGTCCTTCTGGCCCCAGGGCCGATGCTCTATTCATTGCACCACCTAGCCACCCCATGTCCTTCACTATTGAAGAAGACCAAAATGGCATCACTATGTTGGGGTCAAGGTACTATATGTCCAACTGTGGCTGATCAGACCAATATGAGCTAGGAATGATCTACCACAGAACACAGACAGGTCCATGTGAACATCTGGCGTGGAAATGTCTCTAAATTTGCCCATCTCACATTTCTTTAGAACTACTGCAATTCTGCTTGGCTCTTAGGATGAATGAAGGAGGGAAGGAGCAGGCACTTGCTAAGAAAGAAGAGGTCTTGTAGTTCATTGGATAGAGAACTAGTCTCAATGTTTGGAAGGAACATGTTAAAATCCTACCTCTGGCACATACTGGCTGTGTGACCCTGGGCCAGTCACTTTAGTTCTCAGTACCCCAGGCAACTTGGTAAAACTATAAATTGCAAAGCAAACACTAATTTCAGTTAAAAGAAGGAGTTTCTTCCCTGGAAGGTTTCAACACCAATTAGATCACAGGTCTTTATTAATCCTTCCCGCCTCTCTCCCCCCAAAAAATGTGTAAGGCATTGTGCTGAGTACTGAGAATACAGATATTAAAGGGTGACTGTCTCAATTCCTTCCCTCAAGGTACTTAGGTTCTAATATGGGAGAGAGCATATATAGAGGAATGGTGGCTAGGAATGGGACCTTTAGTCTGGGATGTCCCCAGGATGGTGAGTGAACCATAAGGCAGTTGTTGTCACTATGATAAAATTACTTTTCTGAGAAGAAGAGGTGGAAAGTATTGGGTTTGGTCATGAAAGGTGGCCGAGCAAATGGTTCTGTTTTCTGGGTGTAAGGCTGGATGAGATGTAAATAGATAGCTAGGTTGGCAGAGGGGATGGAGGATCAGAAAGATCTAAGTTTACATCTGGCCTCAGACATTTACTGGCTATCTAGCCCTGAGCAAGTCACTCTAACCCTATTTACCTCAGTTTCCTCATCTGTAAAATGGGAACCATAATAGCACTTACTTCCCAGGGTTATTGTGAGTATCAAATGAGATAATAATTATAAGCACTTTGTGTAGTGCCTAGCATGTAAAAAGTACTATATAAATGTTAGCCATTAACATCGTTGCTGTTATTAAAGAAAGGTTTCACCTAGATCTTGAAGAAATGAAATACTGAGGGCCTACCCTCCCTCCTTTTAACTCTTGCCCATCCATGAAGTCATAGACCAAACAAGAAGGGACGCTTGAATAAAAATTGTTTCTAGACATTATATTTCAAGCAGAACATTTATTATCTGAACGTTATTGAGAGGGAGGGTAAACAGCATGGCAAAGGAACTAGAAATACAACAATATTCATAATAACTGAGGGAAATTCTAATGTTTAGGCTGGAGAGTGATAGACTTGATGGGCACAGGATAGCGTTTGTCAAATATGTGTGGGAGAGGGATTTGTTTTACTCTACCTGGCCCCATAGCCCAGGACTATAATTAATGAGTAGAGATTTCTGAGACAAATTTAGGTTTGGTATAGGGAGCAAACTTCCTACTACTGGGAGCTGTCCAACAATCTTGGGAGTTCTTGGGTTCATAGTCACTGGAGGTCTTCAATAAAGGCTCAATGATCACACATCTGGTAGGATGTGAAGACTTGTTTAAGTATGGGATGGATCATATCTCAATGGGGGCAGGATAGTATGGTAGAAGGAGTATTGGTTTGAGAGTCCTGACTTTTGCACCTCATTTGTGTGATGTTAAGCAAGTTGCTTGACCTCTTTAGGCCTCAGTTTCCTCATCTGAAAGGGTCTAAGGTCCCTTTTAGCTCTGCAGGAATGATTCTATAATGGCATATTATGTTCTTTCCAGCTCTGAAATTCTGTGGTCTGTGAATGGTAGAAAAGGTAGTGACCTTAGGATACAGAATTCTAGATGTAGAAGGGAGTGGAAGAGTATAGAATATTCAAGGTGAATTGGACCTTAGCAAACAGAAGGTCAGCCCTTGAAGGTGCCTTAGAATAAAGAATGCTAGAACATGGAATGTCAGAGCTGGGGAATGAATAAATCCAGCTTCCTCATTTACAGGGGAAAGGAGAAAGGCAGAAGGAGTGGAAGTGACCCACTGCTGGCAGCAGAGTTAGTGAATGGGTGAGCTGAGCCTCTAGTCCTGGCCCCTCACTGGAACTCATACTAAGGTTTATGATAGAGAGGACTTTTGAACCCTCTGGTGCTCAAGGATCTTATGGGTCAGAAGGTAAAGTATGGAGACCACCTTCACATGATCCTACAGAAGGATGAGACTAAAGTTGGTCAGATTGCCAGCTGCCTGTCCTAGGGAAGGGAGACCTCCCTCTGTGTCTTGTAAGGCCTCTTCTACATTCCAGAGCCATCCATAAATCAGGGAAGAAGAAAATGAAGGAATTTTACCCAAAGCTCAAAGTTATGAAGTTTTAAAAATAATCCTGTGTCACCCCAGATTATGAATTATACTGTGTGTGTGTATGTGTGTGTATGAGAGAGAGAGAGAGAGAGAGAGAGAGAGAGAGAGAGAGAGAGAGA
>NW_027185850.1:18908600-18913773 GCF_028583685.1 Petaurus breviceps papuanus
GAGAGAGAGAGAGAGAGAGAGAGAGAGAGGCAGACAGACAGACAGACCCAGTTTGCTTATCCTGGAGAAGAAAAGTTTTGGGGCATGATAGCTATCTTTAAGTATTTGAAGGGCTGTCACTTGGAAGAGGGATTAAGTTTGCTCTGCTTGGCCCCAGAGGCCAGTACTATTAGCGAGGAGTAGAGATTTCAGAGAAACAAATTTCGGTTTGATATGAGGAACAAAGCAATCATGGGAGCTGTCCAGAAGTTGAATGGGAGATAGTGGGTTTCCAGTCAGTAGAGACCTTTCAGCAGAGGCCCAAGGATTACTCATAGGTAGGATGCCGGGAGAATTCTGCCTCACGTATGGATTGGGCTAGATGGCAGTAAAATCCCTTCTAATCCCAAGAAGTATTCTTTTTAAAGAAATCTTCCTTTCCAAGGCATTTCTCAAAAATGCCCCAGGTTATTTTATCCCCTTCCTCTTTCTTTCCTGTTTTCAATAAGAATGAGATAAGGAGTGTTGAATATCCCCAACATTCTTCCTGGTAACTCCCTCTTCCCCCCCTCAAATGGGCTATAGATATTTACAACAGCATCTCTGTGCCATGAGCTGAAAAAGATTCATTCAAACATGATGCTAATTAAGGTTGAAGTAGCTGATTCTCTCACCATATGGGCCAGTTAGCCCACCAATTATCACAAAGATTTAATCCTTTGGAGATGGGACATGGTAAGAGAGGAGAGACCAATGGAGAAAAGGTAGTTGGTGCATCCATTTTTTTAAAATTCAATTTATTTCCGACAACATTCTCCCTCACCCCTGCCCATTCCAGGTTAAGTTTTCATATAAAGTCTTGGAAGAAGGGATTCGAGAAAAGCAATCTTGACAATTGGAATTCTCTAGGGATGAAAAGGCTGCCATGGGAGGAATGATCACCTCCTCCCCATGAAGGCCTTTAACCCAAGACCGGATGACATAGCAAGGGCAGGTATGTTAAGGAGGGTATCCCTGTTCAGGGCAGTTTGATTAGGAACCCTTTGAGACTCTTCTCAAGTCTGAGATTCTGGGACTGGATTCGAATTCTCATTCCATCGGTTGCCATTTCTATCTTTTGGATTTGGGGCATTCAGCATACCTGGTGAATGACGTCTCCTTATCCATAAAATGGAGATAATGATAATTATGATACCTCCTTTGTTATCGTCCTCCCTCATTCCCCCTCACTTCTTTGAGGAGCTGGGGGAATATGGGTATGGAATGTTCTATCTGTCCAACTTTTTCTATATTGGATAATTTTGCTGACTTTACTTTTGTCATGGTTGTTGTTATAAGGAATCACTTTCTGGGAGCAGGAAAGGACAGGACATGTTGGAAAATATATGTAATGCAAAAAAGGCATTAAATTTGCTTAAACAATTATATCATGTCTCATAAAGGTGTTAGAGAAAAGTCTCAGTAAATTGTAAAGCTTGCTACAAATATGGCTGGCCCTTTTGCCAGGTTACTCTGGTGGGGAGCACATGCCTGATATTTATCTGTTGTGAAATAATTTTTGCATGTGGAAACTCCCTTTACCCATGGAGCTTTACAACTCATTTGTAAACTACCTTTGGATTTTTTACTGGGATACTGAGTGGTTTCCTAGCTTCCCTATGGTCAGATGGCTATTACAGTCCAGAGGCATGATTTAAACTCATGTCCCTCTGACTATAATTTCAGCTTTCTCTCTACTATGTCATTATAATTTTCTTATTAATTAAAGCAATGGGTAATAGATCCCAGAATGAGAAAGGGCCAACGAGGGCACCTAGCATAACCTCTTCATTTTACAGATAAAGAAATTAAGTCCTAGGGAGGCTAAGTAACTTCCCTGAGGTCATAGTGGTAGAAGCAATATTTGAACCCTTGGACTCTGGCTCCAAATCTGTTTTTTTTAAATTGTGTGACATTTTTAAGGCATCTTGGTTCAAATTAAACTGAGCCAAGTGTCCCTCTGCATAATGGGATAGATCCTGTTTGAGAACGGGCCGGGGAAAGCCATGGCTGGCCCATCTTACCATGACTGGCCCATGGTACCACTGGATAAAGAACATGGAATGGAGCCAGACTTTCCCAACTTAGCAGATCATTAGCACGCTTTAGGGTTTGAAACAAGCGTATATGGATACACTCCTTGTGTTATCTCTGCAAACCCTTTGAAGCTTGGGTAATGAAAAATCTGCTGAATCTCTCCACTTATGAACCATCTGGTACCTAGCGTATTAGTGCCAATTAGCCTCCTAAAGATGAAAACTTTGGGGGACTTAATGAGATAAGTTGGCACCTGTTCATTCATTCATTCATTCTAAAGACATTTATTGAGTGACTACTGTGTACAACACCTTGTACTAGGCCTTCCACAGAATCTTCCTAACCACATCCTCTTATGTACTTACCTCTTAAGAATTTCACTAGGAATGACTTTTAGTCTTCTGCCAACCACCACCCACTGCTGGTCACTCCCTGGTATGGGTGCTTGTTATTCATGTCCACCCTTCAATATGGCACCCCAAACTGAGAAGCAACATGTTCCATGTTGGCCATAGGCTAGCTCTATGAGCTTCCTCTTTCTAGTCTCAGTTTCCTCATCTGTAAAATTATGGGGTAAGATTAGAGTCCTTCAATGAAATGTTGATTTACTCTAACCTATTGACCTTTGGGGTCCTTTCTCCCTCTTGGGCCTCACAAGGTTAGTGAAAATCAAATGAGATAATATTTGTAAAGCTCTTAGCACAGTCCCTGACACATAGGGGATGCTATGTAAGTGTTCTTCCTCCCCCCACCCCTTCCCTAGGTTGGGATGCTTTACTGCTGGGAGGCAGATGGTGGCTAGAAGTCTGGACCTGGAAAAATGACAATAATAGCAACAGTAGCTGATGGTGTTTAAGGCTTGGGAAACACTTTACACAGCTTCCTATTCCTGTCTCACACACTTCTGAATGAAAATGAAATTCTTAAAGCATTTGGAATTGCCCTGGAATTGCAAGGGGACCTTGAAGGAGCAGGAGGAAGAAGGAAGAATTCCAGGATCATGGATTTGGAGCCTGAAGGATCTTTTAGTGACTGTCTTGGACAACCTCCTTGTTTCACAGAAGGGGAAACTGAGCCCTGTTGAGAAAGTGGGAATTTGTATTGTACACAATAGATCCATATCTGTAAGGGATGTCAGCCTCCATCTAACTAAGCTTCCACTTCTACAGCTGAGGAAACTGAAGCCCGGAGAGACAAGTGGCTTCCGGCAGGTCAGCCAGACCTAAGTGCCTTACCATCACACTGATGTCCTCTGATACCAATTCTCTTCCTTTTTCTGCTGCTCCACGTGCCTTGTGGCAAATAGCCCTGCCTTTCTGGGCAAGCCTTCAGCTTCCTCACCTGCGTGATGGGGAGGATAATAAAACCTCCCGTATTAATAATAATGAACAACATAGTGACGATAATAGCTAGGGTCTACGTAGCTTTTTAAGGTTTAAGTCACAGGTATTGTCACAACAGTCCAGGTAAGGGAATGTTCTTATTATCCCCATTTCACAGATGAGGAAACTGAGGCAGACTAAGGTTGGGTCACTTATATAGAGTCACACATACTCATAAGTGTCAGAGGATGAATCTGAACTCGGGTCATCTTAACTCCAACTTTCTGTCTCTTAAGTGGCCAGCTGCTTATGCCCAGGCTGTTTTCAGTCCTGAAAGTGCTTTGCCAATTTTAGATAGCAACAGAGATGGGAGCTAATGTCATTAGCAAAAAGTAAACCTTGTGCCATTGGCTTTTGGCGCTGACTCATGCTGAATGGCCACTAGAACCCCAGGATCTTTTTCCTAGAAACTGCAGGGGCTCAACATCTCTCCACATACTTTGACTTGGTTCTCGATCATCCCCAGGCCAAGTGAAGCATCAGTATCATTCACATAATATAGCTGATAGTTTTTGATTGAAGCAACATATGTAGTGGATAGCGAGCCAGTTTTACAGCAGTGAGGTTAGGGGTCCAAGAGCCTTTGACACAATACTGACTGTATGATCTTGGGCAAGACCCTCCCCTCTTAATGCCCCAGGAATCTCTTTAAGGACTTAAGTTGAAGAGAAGGTGTTGACAGGCTTTAGGAGAAGGAATTTCCTCATCTGAGAGTCCCCTCTGCCAATGAAATCCCAGGGCTCCCAGTTCCTATCCCTGTCCCCTAATAACTGTGGAACCAGCTACCTCACACTTTATAAGGTTATTTTGAAAGTGCTGTGTACATACGAGCTGTTCTCTCTCTTTAAGAAAAAAAATCATTTTTCTGCCGGCTTTTACAACTTAGATGAAGAAAGGGCTTTGCCGACAGCCCTCACTCCACTGGACAACTTCTTCTTTTAACCAGACCTACATAATCCCCATGGTCAAACATTATCCTTGCATCTTGACCTAAAAACCTTAATCCTTTGAGCTTGCTTCAGACTGAAGAAATGATTGTATGTCACAAATGATTGGGAGAGGATTATCCCAACTACAAATGGAAGCCAGCGCTCCCTCTCCCCTCCCCCTATCGGCCAATCTCTTCCTGACATGAAATCCAGGATACCATCCTTGGTCCCAGAAGATGCTTCTGGAAGAGGGGTGGAGGAGCGGTCTTGAGACCATGGCTGGAGGATGTGAATTATTACAGGGGCTTCATTTGGAGGACATGTATCCAATCAAAGGAATGTGGGATTAGAACTTCACTTAGCAAGCATTTATTAAGCCCTTACTGTGTGCCAGACCCTGTGCTAAGCACTGGAGATGTGAAGAAATCCTGAAAAGAGTTTGGCAGTAGCTGAAGCATCATATAACTAACAAGGTGGCTCTGTCTAGAGATGTGAGGAGAAAGACAGCCCTATTCTCTGGTCTATTTGGTAAGTGGGGAAAGAGAACAACAGATGACATTTCCATAGCCATTTGTGACTTAAAATGAGTTGCGTATCTGTGATTTCATTTGGTTCCATCTCCCACCACCATGTCTTTGCCTAGGCTGTACTTCATGCTGGGATTACTCTCTCTACCACATTGCCTTATTGCTACCTCTTAGAATTCCTAGAGGATTACAAGGTTCAGCTCATGGGCTTTTTCCTCCATTTTGATCTGCTTGATTTTAAGTTCTCTCTCTCTCTCTCTCTCTCTCTCTCTCTCTCTCT
>NW_027185850.1:18913873-18932272 GCF_028583685.1 Petaurus breviceps papuanus
CTCTCTCTCTCTCTCTCTCTCTCTCTCTCTCTTTCTCTTTCTCCCCCCCCCCCCAAATGATCAGGTGTTTGTACTTATCCGTTCTCATGTTTTACCCCACCCCTCAGTGCAATGTAGATGTTTGTGTCCCCAGTAGCTACCAGTCAGTCAATGAACCAGCATTTGTTAAGTCCCTGCTGTGTGCCAGACACTGTGCTTGTTTTTAAGGATACAGAGATAGGTATAAGACAGGCCTTTCCCTCAAGAGGCTTACAGTCTGAGAGAGGAGTCATTACATGCAAGATACAGACCAGAGACACTGGTGAGATTCTCAGAGGGAAGGTGCTAGGTGGAGGGAGATGAGGAGCAGATTTTTGGATGAGATTCAAAGGAATGCAGGAAGGAGAGATGAGGAGGGAGGGCGTTCCAGGCATCAGGAACAGTCAGAGGAAATGTTTTCTCAAGGAACCCCAAGCAGGCATATTATTGGATCATGGAGGTACAGTTTAAGAAGCCTGGAAAGGTAAGAATGGGGTCAGGTTGTGGAGAGCTTTAAAAACCAGAGGATTTATACTTGATCCAGGAGGTGACAGCGAGCCATAGAAGGTGACTGAACAAAGAAGGTGAGATGTCATACCTATACTTTAGGAAGATTAATTTGACAGTTGAGCAGAGGATGGACAGGAGTGGGGAGAGAGTCAAGGCAGGGACACTGGACAGCAGACTGGTAGAATAGTGGTGAGATGCTGGAGTAGAAGCAGTGTCAGAGGAGACTTGAAGGGGGCATAGGCAGAGATAGGAACTAGACCCATGATGTCACTGATAGATGGAAATCCTGGATTCCTCACTCATTCATGTCAGCACTTTCTAGGCACTTTATAACATTAGAGACTCATCTGGGGCATTGAGAAGTGCCTTGCCCAGAGTCACACAGCCAAGGACATGTCAAAGGCGAGACTGGAACTCCGCTTTTCCTGGCTTAGAGACCAGCTCTCTATCCCTTACACCACACTTTCTGTCAACTTAATGAATGCTTGACACTCTGGAGTCTTTGGATTCTTTGACAATCTTATGAGAAAGACTAGTATTCTCCCCATTTTACAGATGTGGAAATTGTAGCTCAAAAAGTAAAGAGAATGTTCAGGTCACAGACTTTTGTTTTGCTCTTGCCTTTGCATCATGAGCGCCTCACCCTGCAAATGGTACAGAGGAGACAGATATTAGGAACTCACAAGGAAGGAAGCTCACCTCACCGAGGCAACTTTATCTGAAATTTATAATCTTAGAGCCTTGCCCAGAGCATTTGGAGGCTATGTGACTGGCCCAAGATCATACAGTCAGTACGAGTCAGCAGCCAGACTTGAACTCAAAGCTTCCTGGCTTTGGGGCCAGCTCCCTCCCTGTCCACTACATCACAGTAGCTATTACATAAATGTGTGTTGATCACATGGTTGGAAGGCTGGGAAGCGGTAGAGCTGAGATTTGAACCCAGTTTTCCCTGCTTTCTCTGCCTTCCTGGGACCTTAGCTACAGGACTCACTCAGAATGCATCTTCCTCAGTGACCAGTGAGTCCAGAGTGCAAGGAGTGCTTCTCTCCTTGTTACTGATGAAGAAACAGCCTCAGGAACCTTCATTGGCTTGCCTAAAGTCCTGCTCATTACACAGGACCTTGGTTAAGTCAGTGCTTATTAGTGCTCCCCACTCACCCCACCCCGCCCTCCATGTGGTTGGGTGTAGAGGTGGGTTGATATTCACAGGCAGAAAGATGACCAGTGCAATGATGTCACATTGGGAAATGGAAGGCTGTACATGGGGATTAGCAAGTAGGCTAATTTGATTGGTACATAGAGGACATAATGGAGGATAATCAGAAATGAGTTCACAGAACTAGGTTGGAGCTAGATGATGATGAGCTTTAAAAGCCAGCCAGCAGACAGAGGAGTTTGTAACTTCCCTTAGACCCATGAGGGAGCCATTGAAGCTTCTTGACCAGAGAGGAATGGTGGCCAGGCCTGTACTGTAGAAATGACAATGTGGCAGCTTGAGTATGACATGGATTGGAAAAAAGGAGGGATCAGAGGCAGTGTGCCCATGCAGAAGGCACTTTCAATGAGGCAGAGAAGAGAAGATAAATGCCTGAACTCGGCGCTCGGCCTGTGGCAGGTGATAGAGGAACAGATGCCAGATATATCATTGAAGAGAAGGTGGAGAAGCAATGGAAGCGTATTGACTTTGGAAAGTGAGGGAGAGGAGAGCAGTTACCTGAGACTCCTACGCTGGGGCTTGGACCAATGGAAGAATATTTATGCCCTGGACAGAAATAAGGAAGTTGGGAGGAAGGATTAGGAGGAAAGAGAATGAGTTTCATTTCAAACATGTTGGGTTTGACATCCAGATAGAAATGCTTAGCAGGCAATTGGTGATGTTGGCCTGGAGGTCAGGGGTGAGAGAAGGCCTGAGAGTGTGGATGTGGTCGTTAGCCACCAAGAACCCAAACATTATCTATAACAAGACAACTTCCCGGATATTTCCCTTTTGAAGTTATCTCAGAGGATCCATCAGGTCCCTGCATCTGCTTCTACCCTCTCCATCACCTTCCCTCCCCGGGACTGATTGTCCTAGAGCAAGAGACTTTCAAGATTATTAATGGCGCCAATTGCACGCTAGTTAAGAGCTTGTATCATGGCTATTCAAGAGCTGGCTTTCAGAGAAAGCAGAGGGCTAGCCCGGCCTCAGCTTTGGAGCTGGGGAATTGCCAGGTTTCGTTAGTCACACTTGCTAAGAGTGGCAAACCTCTGGTGGTCTTGTAAAACATAGGGAAAATCTCAATGTGGAAATATTGAGGGATTAGGAATCAAATATTAAATATTTACTTCATCCTCTTGGAATTATAAACTTAATAAACTCCTGATGGAGGGAACTTTTGATACCTGGAGAAGGAAGCAAACACAGTCCAAAGGAGGCATGCTGACATTGACTGTATTTTTAAAATTTATTACCTAATGCCTAATAATAATGATGATAATGGCAATGTTAGAGAAGAATTCATGTGGCCACGAAACAGTAACATATTCTATTCATATCATTCAGACCTATCATCAATTCATAAAATTTGTAAAGTAACATTTTTGTAGCTGTCACAATGCAAAATCCTTATAATCTCCAATGAAAAGCTCTCAGCATATGGAGAACTAGAGGAAGACGTCAAAACTCCCAGAGAGTCAGATTTGAAAATACATATACATGTTTAGAAAAATTCTTTTTTAATATTGTAGGATCTATAGATACTCCTAACTCTTGCCTCCAGAATAGAAACATCTCTCATTGAAAAAAAAAAAAAAACAAATACGGGGCAGCTCAGTGGCTTAGTGAATAGAGCATCGGCCCTGGAGTAAGGAGGACCTGAGTTCAAATTTGCCCCAGACACTTAACACTTACTACCCATGTGACCTTGAGCAAGTCACTTAACTCCAACTGCCCTGCTTTTCCTCCTCCAAAAAGAAAAAAAAAGAAGGAAAAAAAACAAACAATAAAATCTGACATTCTTAGGCTTCTTAAAAAGGATGTATAGGATTTTAGCTCTAGAGCTAGTAGGGACGTCCGAGACCAGCTGGGTCTAACCTCCTCATTTATAGCTGAGGAAACAGACCCAGAGAAAATCAGTGATTTGCCCAAAATCACATACATAGCTAGTTCTCAGAGTTGGGATTTAAACCCAGATCCTCTCATCTATGCCCTTTCTGGGAAACATCTAAAAAATGCCTGAGCTGGGTTAGGAGCCTCCGTCTTCTGCCATCTCTCTGTCTTGTCCATGTGTCCCCATGTCCTTTGCAGTCATTTAGATGCAAAGTTCCTTTATGGCACCTCAAATTGCACCTGAACTGCAGCAAGGAGAGGAATTTCTAGAGGATGTGGCTTTGATTTCTGGGAGAGTCAGGGTTTGTACCTCTGCTCATCTCCTGCCTTCTTATCACATTAATTTAAAAAGTCCCTGAGACTTGTATTCAATAGGCTAGCAGGAGGGGCAGAGTGGGATGGTGGAAGGACCTGGATTTGGGGCCTCGCTGGGAGGTTGGCAAGTTGACCTTGCATGAGGGGAGGGAAGAGAGAAAAGAAAAAGAAATTCTTTTTAATAAATAAGAATAGTCAAGTATAACAAATTCCCTTATGGGCTGTATTTATATACATGCATATTATATATGTATATATGGAAGTATGTGTGTATGCACGTACATATACCCACACATTCATGTGTGCCTGACAATACACTGTGTGTTATTTGTGGATATGTGTATACATGTCTCAGCTAGATGGTTCAGCATAGAGGATAGAGTACCAAGCCTTGTGTTAGGAACACCTGACTTCAAAATCCAGCTTCAGACACTTACTAATTATACAACCCCATGTAAGTCACTTCTCTCTGTTTGCCTCAGTTTCCCCATCTGTAAAATGATTTGGATAAGAAAATGGCAAACCATTCCAATATTTCTGCCAAGAAAACCCCAAATGGGGTCACAGAGAGTCAGGTACAACAGAAAACAACTGAATAGCATGCAGACACACACACCTGTGCGTATTATCTATGTATATATGTTTTATAGATGGCATGCATGGATGGTCATCATATTAGTTGCTCATACCTTTCAGAATTATTTATTTGTGTCATTATTCTCCTGGTTCTACTCCCTTCATCTTACATGATTTCATAAAAGTCTTCAAAATGTTCATTTTGTAATATTGATATTACAGTATAAATTATATATAGTCTTTATGAGTCTCCACCTTGGACAAGACCTCCAAGGTCATCTATTCTCATCTCTCCCCCAATATCAAATCCTCAGTTTCCTTATCTGTAGAATGAAGGGCATTGAACTCAATGGCCTTCGAGGTCACTTCTAATTTCAGACCTATAACGCTAAGAATTCGTTTAAAATTGACATTGCATGTCTGAGTTGGAAGGGACCTCTGAGGCCACCTATTCCACAATGTCCTGGGTGCCTTCGCCAACGAGGGGTCAGCTAGCTTGATCTTGAGGACCTCTAGTGACAGGCAGCCCACTACCTCCCAGGCTACCCATTCCATTTTGGACAACTCTCATTGAGAGAAAAATTTACCTTCCATTTATCCCTTTCTTCGATATCCTAGGCAAATGGTTGCCCCTTTTTTTCTTGAATCCACAGGAAGACAGGGAATGCATTATCTATTAAACCACTCATTTTACTTCTGGACCACTCTCATTACTAGAAATGCCTTCATGGTGCTGATGAATGGGCGACCACATATGTAGAAGCCTCTCAGGATTGTACAGGTGGGATCTCACTTAACATGTAGGATTAGATCGATTCTCACTGTTAGCTTGCAAGAGGGTAGCTAATATTGTTCCCATTTTACAGATGGTTAAACTAAGCCTAAGTCACTTGCCCAAGGCCACATAACTAGTGTCAGAGGATGGATAGGAATTCTGGTTTTCCTGATCCAAGTCTAATAACTTCCCATTAATAATGATAATATCTCTATGTTATATTACCTCATTTGATCTTTACAACAACCTTGCAGTTTAGTTCTGTTATTATCCTCTTAAAACAGATGAAGAAACTGAGTCTGAGGGAGAATAAAAGGCTTGCCCTTGGGCCATAGACACAGGAAATATCTGGAGCAGGAATCAAACTCAAGTCTTACTGTTTTGAAGTCCTGGCTCTATGATTTTCAATTCCTGCTCAGATTTGCCTTCTGCCTTATTACTGTAATTTTTTCCTTGTTTCCTTCCCCTTAATAGCTCACTAAATTCTGGATCACAACTATCCTGTCTCCCAGTAAACGTTTTCTTCTCCTGGTTAAAAGGCCCTGTTTCCTTCTTCCAAGCTTCAGGTGCCAGGGGATTCCGGACCCTAAAGAGTCCTGGTTCCTAGTGCTTGACTTCAGCCCTGACTCTCCTGAACAGCAGCACTCAGACATGAATGGAGAAGTTCATATGGGGTCTTACTAGGACAGAGAAGCTAATCTAGCCCCACATAACCCATTATAGAGATGAGGCCACTGAGACTCAGAGCAGGAAAGTAACTTTCAGCAAACACCGAAGCTCAGCCTCAATCCACGCCCTGATGCCTCAGTTTCCCTTTTCTGTGCTCGGGTCCTTGTTGGCTGCTTGGCATCTCCCGCCATTTCCTTCTCAGGGGCCTGGGCCAGACCCCTCCAAAGAGAGTGTGGGTCGCGCCCATCACCGTTCACAGGCCCATCTTTCATAGTGATTGCTACTCCTGTTTCAATAATTCATAGAAAAATTGAACAAAATTACTATGTGAGGAAATTTCAGGCCTGACTCTGCTGGGAAAAGAGGGATCTGTGTTCCTGATAGCGAACGTCTGAGCCATTCTTCTCTGTGGTTGTAAGATTGGAGGCCTCCTTTTAGTGGTACGAGATTGAGGAAATCATTAATCTCTGACAGTTGTATAGATATAATTAAAGATAGATGAATATAAAAATACCTGCAAACCCAAATTGCTTCCTGGAGTAGGGGGTAGGGTATGGGGGGAGGTTGATGGTAGAAGGAGGCTTCTATTTATAATGTTGGATGCAGACACATTTGGCTACATAGTCAAATCGGGGCAGGCCTGTCACTCAAGGAAATTGACAGTTGGGCCCATAAATAGATTTTTTAGGCTTCTATATAGGGAGACACATCCTGCAGGTCTGCAGCTAAGAACAAGGAACTTGGTTCTGCCTGATGAGATATAGGCTATCCCCAGAAGAGAGTGGAGAGTAGAAAGAGATAGGAAGGAAGGAAAGAAGGAAGGAAGGAAGGAAGGAAGGAAGGAAGGAAGGAAGGAAGGAAGGAAGGAAGGAAGGAAGGAAGGAAGGAAGGAGGAGGAAGGGAAGAAGAGAAAGATAGGAGCAAAAGAAGGAGAGAGGGAGGGAAAGGAAGAAAGATAAGAGGGAGGGAAGGAGGGAGGGAAAGGAAGATGTGAGGGACAGAAACAGATTAGGAGAGAAATAGAAAAGAAGATAGAAAGGAGGAAGGGAGGGAGGAAAGAGAGATGGAAAGAGAGAAAGAAAAAATGGAAGAAGGAAGAGAGGGAGAAAAAAAGCGTATTGATAGTTTTCCATGTGATGCCACTGAAAAGTAATGGGGCTACAGTGAAAGCAAGCAAGCCTATTGGTACCCTCCAAGAAGCAGAACTTAGATTCTGATGGGGGACGACCGTCCAGCTGGAAAGGGAGGCTATCCGACCACTGGGGAGCAGCTCTAGGGGCTGGGAAGCCTGGCTGGTGTTCCCCCTGCAGCAGCGCTCACAGCAGGCAGTCACAGGCAGCGTGAGGAGGTGGAGCAGGGGAGGAGGCCTAGAGCCGGATCCCTGAGTGGATGATCCTGGGCCCAGAGCAAGTCTGGGTGGCCTGCAGCAGGCGCTTCTTCCCGTCTAGGAGAAGGCCCCTGTGTTTGCTCTGTCCTCTGGGTGCTTGGACAGGATGGAAACCCAAGTTTTGGAGCCTTAGCCAGGGTGGGCCATTCACCTCCCCAGAGAAGAGAGGAGAAGCTCCAGAGCGCTCCTCTGCGGAGGTGGGGGACTCTAGGTGGGGCTCATCATATGTTTGTTTTTTTCTTAAAAAAAAATCTTTTGGTGAAACTAGGAGGTGCAGTGAATGGAGTACCAGCTCTGGAGTCAGGAGGACCTGAGTTCAAATCCTGCCTCAGACACCTGACACTTGCTGTGTGACCTTGGGCAAGTCACTTAACCCGAATTACCTTGCCTTTCCCCCTCCAAAAAAAAATCTTTCTTTTTAAAAAATTTTTTTTAAAGCAATTGAGGTTAAATAACTTGCTCAAGGTTACACAGCCAGTTATTTTTGTGTGGGTGCCGAGTATCTGAGGCTGGAACCAATCCCGGGTCTCCTGACACCGGAGCCAGTGTTCTTACTCACTGCACCACTTGGCCACCCCCCCCAAAAAAAATCTTTCTTAAAAGGATAACTCAAAAGTAATATATTTGGAAATGAAAATGATTGAAAAATACATTTTTAATTATCCAAATATTCTACAAAATATAGAATTGCAGGTAGGCACCTTGAGTTTGAACCCCTGCTCCTCCCCATGAGAGCAGTGAGACCTGGGACATGTCCCTTAACCTTGTGCCTCATTTTCTATTCTATAAAAATGAGAACATTCAGCTACATTGCAGATTCCTGCCGTGTGCTGGGTAATGGATCCCTTTGACAGTCTGCAGAAGCCTAAAGATCCCTTCTCATAATAATGTTTTAAATGCAACAAATAAAATATATACAATTACAAAGGAAACCAATTGCACAGAAATATACATATTCTATAATATAAATTATATATGTATATATATATTCTAATGTTTATGCCCCAGCATCAAGAATCCCTGATGATCTCTACTGTTCTCTTTCGTGTAATTGTCTGTGGATTATAAGAGCATATATAGAAAGGGACTTTAAATGCCTTTAGTTCAGATTCCCCATTTCACAGATGAGGACATGGAGCCCTGGAGGATTTGAACCAAGGGCTTGCTAACTCTAGACCCCATCATCTCTCTACTGCACCACTTGTCTGCCTCTGTATGGCTCCATTCCCTAGGATGGAATTCTGGTTCCTTCACTTATAAGTAGCCCCTCCACCAGCTTCCCTCAGTGGTTAGTACACTTTCCCCCACCTGCCCCAATGACCACATAATCCTTTTGCATATTGGTATAGGGAAGAGGGTGGGAAGGACATGGGCTAAAGTCCCACACAGCTCTGACTCTCAGACCCTGTGACTGGGTGAATCACTTGATCTCTCCATGTTCCCACGTATAACCCCAAGACTTTATAAGTTTGAGAACAAATGCTCATCTGCAGAACTGGAATTTGGGGTGCTATAGGGGCTCATCCCAGGCATAAGGAATCTTATCTAATCAGCTGCTGATCCCAGTGGGGAAAGGCTCAAAAGAGCTCAAACCCCATGACCATGGGAGTTCTTGGTAAGCATATTTTAAAGGGGTGACTGTCCCAGAAGCCACATGTGACCTGTGAAGACATGAGGGCTATTAAAACACTTCTGGAGGGAAAATAAACCCTTTATCTATAAAACAGGAGGGTTAGATTTCATGATACTTGAGGCCCTTCTGGCTCCAAACCCAAAGGTTGTTATTGTAGAGCTGAAAACTGCACTTTGTCCCCAAAGGACTAAAACACACGTTGTGTGAAGACTGCAGCCCATTCTTCCCAAGGAGGCCAGGGAGCCAGCGCCCATCACTTGGCAGGTGAGGGGAATGAAGAGATTCTGCTGAAGGGAAGCAGGCCCTGAGGGATAGAGGCAGGATTTGAACCCCAACCATATTCCCTTGGGTCACAACCATCCATAAGCACACAAGACTGGCTGAGGCGGCCAGGACAGAATCACCTGGTTACCTTTCACTTCGTATCCAGCTGTGTCACTTCCTGAATTGGGGTAGTAAACAAGCCAGAGCATTTCTAGTGACATGCCCAGGCACTGGTGGTGTGTACGTGTGTGTGAGTATGCACAGAAATAAATAGCCCAAAGCTTCTGGTGGTCCGGCCAGCCATCCCGTCCCCTGTGTGCTGTGCGTGTTTCACATGCGTGTCTATGCGTCTGTGTGCATATATATGCCCTACAATGCAATGCATATATATTGAACGAATGCATTGTGTTTCATATTGGATATATACACTTATGGATACATGCATGCATACCTTTGTATTGTGTATTACAAACATACATGTATACATGCACGTTCATGAATATATATATGACACGTGCAGGATTATCATGGGAAGCACCTGGGAGGCCACTAGGAGTATTGTATTGTTACACACACACATGCGTGTCTGTATATACACACATGTCTACACACATGCACATGTGTAGGTACACATGTCCATATCTATGTGTGTGTGAAACATACAAGATGTCCCGGATCACCCCATCATAGACAGCACTAGCATTTGGGGGCAGCCCTGGGTGCACTGCACTGTTCATTTCACACAAACATACATCTGTTCTTACATGAAACAATATATTGACATGTTTCACACATACGTGGAAAATAAAAGATGGCTGAATCAAACACATGTGTATGTGTGTATGCATGTGTGTATACATGTGTGTGTGTGTGTGATATAGTGTATCCCCCTGAAGGAATGGAAGCTCCTTGGGGACAGAAGCGCTTGTTTCTCTTCTGCCTGAGCCCAGTGGCTGGCACAGAGCCAGGGTGGACCGCCAGGACCTCGAAGACTAGGACTCTTTGTTTGCCTTGCCTCACCAGTGCTAGGCACACAGGGAGCGCTTAATAAAAGGTGGCTGATTGACGTCTCCACAGCGTGTGATGATGATTGATTGATGTGTCTCCTGCTCCCTCAGCAGGACAGAGGCTGAACTGTGACACAGACATTGTCAAGATCAGATACGCACCAAGCCTGTGCTTTATGTAGGAGCGTGTCCTGGGGTATCCTGGCGAGGAAGCAGATGAGTCCAAATGAGGAGTGCCCTGGGAGGGCAGGGTTGGGGGATTCTCCAGGAGGCTCCGAGGTGGGACGGAAATGGGGCTCCCAGCCTGGGGGTTCTGAGATCTGACCTCCCCAAGTGTGAGTCCTCCGTCTCCCAGCAGGCCCTGTCAAAGGCAATGCAAATGAGCTCCTTAGATATGCAAATGACTTCCCTCTAAAGAACCCTGGCTTTGAGCTGAAAGGATGTGTGACTAAAACCTACTGCTGGAAAAGAAAGGAGAAGGGGGATTTGCCAGAAAATTAGCCTTGGGGGAGAAACTTGGTGGCATCCACTTGGGGGGCGGGGGCCCTTAAGGACAGGCCCAGGCTCTCCACCATCCTTCTGAGGAGGGCTTTGTTTCCGGGCACAGTGACCCAGGAGGGATGGGAGGCAGCAGCAGCAGGAGGGGTGGGTGCAGAGGAGTCACTGCTAAAATGCACAGGAATGGAAAAAGTAAAGTAAAATAAAATAGTAAACCCATGTTTTCTCACTGCCTGGGATGTGAGTGCAGAAAGGCAGAAAATTTTTATCCTGCATTGCTGGCCCCAACACACACACACACATACACATATATACATACACACATACACATACTACACACAGCACACACACACTATACACACATACACACTACACACATACAGCACACACTACACACATACACACAGCACACACATACACACCGCACACACATACAGCACACACTCATATTACATGCACACATATACACATACACATACTACACACATACACACAGCACACACATACACACACTACACACACATACACATACTACACACACTCCCAATTTTAGACTTAATTCCAAAGATGAAAATAACAAAAACTGGGGCGGCCAGGTAGCACAGAGAGTAAGATCACTGGCCCCAGAGTCCGGATGACCTGGGGATCGAATCCGGGCTCAGACACTCAGCAACACACCCAGAAATAACTGGCCATGTAACCTGGAGCAAGTTACTTAACCCCAATTACTTAAAAAAAAAAAAAAGAAAATAACCAAAACAACACTTATCAGTTTTAAATGTATTGAATACAACATATATGATTACAAAGGAACCAACTGCACAGAAATACGCAGCATTAAGGACCTCTGACGATCTCTGCTGTTCTCTCCAGTGCAGTTGTCCATGGATTGTCAGATCCTATACAGGAAGGGACGGAGTGACAGAGCTGACTGGCAGAGTGCTCCTCATTTCACATCCACTGCTCACAGCAACCCTGGAAGGCAGAGGCTGTTAATCTCATTTCACAGAGGTGGAATCTAAGATAAGTTGGGGTTAAATGACTTGCCCAGGGTCACACAGTATGTGTCTGAGGCAGGACCGGAACTCGGGTCTTTCTGCCACTGAATCCAGCATTCTGTGGGAACATTGCTAGCAGCCATACCCATTTTACAGAGTAGGAAATAGATGCTGAGGAAGCATAAGTGACTTTCTTAAGGTCATACACCTAGTAAGTACCTGAGGCAGGATCTGAACTCAGGTCATCCACACTCAGCATTCTTTCCACTTATTTGTTCTTCATGGAATATTGTGGAATTACTGTTGTTATTATTACAATGAAGGAGTGAAGAAAAGAGCGAGGTTCAGATTCAACCTCTGGCTCATGCTCCCCTGTGACCTTGGACAAGTGCTCAAATTTATCTAGACCTTACATTTCAAATGGGAATGATCATTAGAAGCAGCTAGGTGGCACAGTGGATAGTGCCCAGACGTCGATTCAGGAGGACCTGTGTTCAAATTTGGCCTCAGACTAGCTGTGTGACCCTGGGAAAGTCACTTAACCCTGTTTGCCTCAGCGTCCTTATCTATAAAAGGAGCTGGAGAGGGAAATGGCAAACCCACTCCATTGTCTTTTCCAAGAAAACTATGTGCCACCTAGCAGTCTCCCAGGGATGGTGGGAGGACAGGGTCTTGTAAAGTATGAACTGGAATAAAAATGGGATCCCCCAGGGTGATTAGACTCAGCCAGGAGGCCAGAAAAAGCCAGCACCGCCAGCTCCTGTCACTGCTGCTTTCTTCTCCTTGTTCTCCGTACTTTTTAAGAATTTGGCAGCTGCCAGCCTTCTCTACTGCTTCCCTGTCCTTGCCCAGGTGTTCGAGGCCTTTCCCGGCCCACCCACCCTTAGCCAACTGCTAGTGCCTTCTCCCGCAGACCACTGAAAGTACGTGGTGGTTTGCACATTGTCTCCCCTTCAGAACATCCCCAGCTTGAGAGCAGGGACTGCTTTGGTCATTCTTTGTGTGACCTGTGCTTTGCCACCATGCCCGGCACACAGTAAACAGTAAATTCTCACAGATCTCCTGTTGACTAATAGATCTGCATTGGCATAGGGAATTTTCTCACCAGAATTTCCCTACACTGCTAAAAATGACAGGTGTGGACCAAACCAGGACCAAACAGAACACTCACAACAACCAATTAAAAAACGATCCTGAGCGGTTCTTACGATCTGTTCTCTGGGTCCTCCAAATGCTCTAAGCAATAAACACTTATTGAGTGCCTACTGTATTCCACTAACACTGAGAATATAAAGACACTTTTTCTTTTTGGTGACTCTCTAGAGTCTACAAGGCACTACCCCCACGACAAGTCGGGAGCACACATTATTGCCTTGTTCTACAGAGGAGGAAGCTGCATTAGGACCACATAGTTAGAACCAGGATCCAACTTGTTTCCAAGTCCACAGCTATTCCCACTATATTCCCCTGCCTCTTACATCAGAATGTTTGCTGTTGCATTGGTTTTAGGGGTACAGATGAGGTTTCTCAACAATGTTTAACAAAATTCATCTAAAAAAAGTCCTTGTGAACTTGGTAACAAATGAAAGGACCAGTTTTTTACATCAGTGGAGGTGAATCTTAGGATCACAAATTATCATAAGGATCACATAGTCCCAGGCATTTTTTAGCAGGGGAAACTGAGGCCCAGAGAAATATAATGAGTTGGCCATGGTTGATTGGAACCAAGGCCAGAAGTAGCATCCCTTGGCTGTTGGTTTAATTCTCTTTTCTGCCCACCCGCCCCCCTAACCTTGGTTTTCACATCAGAGATGCTGATGGTGCCCATTTGGAGACAAACAATTATGTGCCTTTGCTGGTGGCCTCAGCCCAGCATGTGGGCCTCCTGCCTTGAAGTCTCTGACTCCATCAGAATCATGGCTTTGATACCTCTGCTCTTTTCGATGCTCACCTCCCACCTTCCCACACTGGGATATTTATAGCTGAATGTGTCACATCCAGGTTTACGGATGACTTTAGAACTGGAGACAGAGCAAATAATGAGGAACCGTTTAAGCAGATTCAGAAGGATTTGGATCATTTGCGTAATTGGGCAAGCAGATGGGAAGCACAGTTCAAAGTACAAAAATGTCGAATAATTACTTTGGAAGCGAGGCGCGCAGCTCGTGGATTAAGGAGAAGAAGCCCTCAGAAGCCATTCCTGCCGTCTTCCAGCAGCCGGGGACAGGCAGGACAACCAGAGGGACACAGGGCCAGGGTGTCAGCAGGACCTGAGCTCCTCTCTCTCTGCTGTTTCCCACATCACCCTTTTCTTCCTCCTGCTTGTTCTCTCTTTGTCTCCCATTCTCCCACCATTTTGTGGCAGAATCAAGTCACAGAGATGGATGGGAGCTGAGAGGCCCCCTCGTTAGCCCACCCAGGGATCCCCTTTTTTACTTCCCCCATCTCCACATGACATTTTTGGGGTTCGTGTTTCCAAAAAAAACCTCGTTTCACTGATTTTTTTCCCCTTGAATTGTCTGAAAACAGCAGGTTTTGGTGGCATCTGGAGATCGTTCAACAGGAAGTGAAGGATATTGTCAGTGATCCTTGATTCAAAGTTGTGTGTGCACTTGTACACGTATGCCATACTGAATCAGGACAATGGGGTCCCAGTCCTAAATCTGACTGGCTGTCTGACCATGGGAGTCACCCAGTCTCTCTTGGTCTCAATTTTCTCTGAAAATCATTCTTCCCTTATCTCCCTCCCAGGAATTTGGGGAGGAAGTGTCTTGTTCATCTTAGAGGGTTGTGTGTGTGTGTGTGTAAGTGTGAGTGTGTATGTGTGTGTGTGTGACATTCTTTTCAACCAAACCCAATTCCATTAGGTAGAATCTTTCAGGTACCTATTGGGTCTAAGTTTTCTCATCACACTGAAGCTTATGCTGTAGCTGTTAGGCCAGAGGATCATAGATCTGGTAGTGATGTTAGAGGTCACCTTACCTGCTCCTCTGATTTACTAGATTAAGAAACTGAAGGCTAGACAGAGTTCAGTGGCTTACTTAAGATCACATAGGTAGTAGCAGAGTTGGGATTTGAACCCAGGCCTTTGGAATCTGGAATTCTCTAATCTCTCCCCTGTACTGTATCCCCTCCAGATTCCTGGTTAATGCTTTCTTTCCATCAATAGTCCAGAGAAGTAGATTATTAAGAATGATAGCAATAGTAATACTAGCAATGATTTTAATAAAACTAATAACTAGGAGCGTCTACGTGGCGCAGTGAATAGAGCACCAGCCCTGGAGTCAGGAGGACCTGGCCTCTGACACTTGACACACTAGCTGTGTGCCTTTGGGCAAGTCACTTAACCCCAATTGCCCTCTAAAAATAAAAGAAAAAGAAATATAACTGGAATTTTGTGTCCCTTCAAGGTTCACAAAGTATTCTGGCTTTATTTTATTTTACAGTTACTATCACGATCCCAGTTTTATAGTTGCAAAAAATGAACATCAGAGATTGAAGGCGCTGGTCTAGGGTCCCAAAAGCTAGTGAATGGCTGGGATAGGGCTCAGGCCCAGGTCTTCATGGACCTGAATCCCATGTTCTCCAGGACCCTGTGCCCTCCTGGGTGAGCACTGGGGAATCTGGATTTGAGTCCTGGAGCTGTGTTCACTTGCATTGGGACTCTCCTCAAGACACATGCCCCCTGGGCCTCCTCTTGACCTTCCTGGGGTCCAGGGTCCGCTCCTGTGCCAAGCTTGGCAGTCTGACCCTGGCAGCCTGCCCCACCCAGGGCCCAGCACTTGCCTGTCAGAGTCCCCCCCCCACCCCCCCCCCCCCGGCCCAGCACTTGCCTGTCAGGGTCCCCCCCCAACCCCCCATTTGCCTGGATTGTTTTTCCTAAGCAGGCAGAGTCTCAATCAGCAGCTGCCTTCAGTTGCTAATTTGTGCGTTCTGATTGCACCTCCAGTTTTTCAGCATCGTTTAAGGAGAGACTGAGGTGGAAAGAATGATTCGGGAACAAAAAGTAATTAAACTTAATAAGTCTTTTGAGATTAGCCATTAATTTAGTTTTGAAATGTAAAATTGCCTTTACCGTAATAAGGGATAATAATATCACGTGGGGGTAATATGCAGGATGGGAAATAACACGCTGGTAACACCAGACAGGGGATGCTCACATGTGCCTCGTCCCTGATTGGGGACAATTCATGATGTAGCTGGTCCTCCACCCCCCAAGGAAGATAAACATTTCACATAATCACCAAAAGTTAGATCTGGGAGGGGCCTGAGAACAGGGGATGTCAGGGATGGGAGGAGCCTGGGAACAGGGGATGTTGGGGCTGGGAGGGGCCTGAGAACAGGGGATGTCAGAGCTGGGAGGAAGCTTAGAACAGGGAATGGCAGGACTGGGAGGGGCCTTAGAACAGAGAATGTGGGAGACAGGCAAGAGGGGGACATAGCCATTGTCCTGCCCAAGCACTTCATTTTACGTAGAAAAAAACTTGAGTCAAAGAAGGGACAGTAAATTTTCTTGTAGCAGAACCAGTATTTGAGACCATCCCCTTAGACTCTTTAGGTCCCTGATTTCCATCTCCTCCAGCCCCTTCACGTTACATGTTCTCATGTTGTAAGAGAAAGGCTCCTGCAGATTAAATCAATCACCCCTTTTCACCAGGACAGAAAGCTTCAGAGATAAGCTTCACCCCAGGGCAACCTTTGACCCCAGAGCCAGCTGACCATTGTCCCCCTGCCCTAATTGTGCTTGAGAGGATGTGTCTGAGGATGCTCCGATAAGCGGTATTCTTAGATAAAACAGAGAGCATCCACTCCCTCCATCATGGTTCTTACTTCACTCTCTTTATGAATTATAGAATACTGCATTTAAATTGGGAATGGACCTTGGGATTCATTGAGTGTTAGCTGCCCATTTCACAGATGATAAGACTGAGGCCGGCAGAGCGGTGACTCACCCACAGGGACCCAGGATGTAACAGAGCTGGCATCTGAGCTCAGGTCTTCTGCTACAGACCCCATCCCTGGTGGCCGTTCGGCCACAGCTTTGCCTTCTAATGCTGAGTGTGAATTTTCTTTGTGAATCATGGAGAGCCAGACTTTGGGGGACAAGGCATTCTTTGTCATGTGCTCAGCACAAAGAAGAGTCTCCCCTTTCCCTTTCTTGTGCCTAGATCCTGGTGGATCTAACACAATTACGAAGTCTCCTGTTCATGACATTTTATTTCTTTAAAGATGCCTTTGCTAACGGTTCAGTTTTGTGTGGGCCCTCGTGATGCCCTGTGGAGAGTGAAGTCCTCTCCTGTCCTGCTCCTACCCCCCACAACCTCCTTTTTCTAATCCAGCCTTTAGCAGTTCATTAGTGCTTAGAGGCCCCCACCCCCACTCCCAGGCTGGCCTTCATCTTTCTCTTTGGAGGCTGATGGGGGTACCTCACCCATGGGCAGAGGACCCCTTGATAAGAGCAAGCAACCTAAGACCATTGGAATCTCCTGACTTGGAAGCCATTAGCAAGGCGGGTGATTTCATTATTCATTCCCTTCAAATAATCCCAGGACTGCTTTCAGGGACATGGCTGCCTCAGCAAATACTGAGCCGGCCAAGTCCCCAGGTACTCCAGGAAGGGAGAAAACGCCATAAATTAATTCCGGAATTAAATAATTCTCCAGTATTTGTAATGTCCCATGCATAAATTGGCAATTTTCTAGAGAGATCAAAAAAAATGATAAAGGCTTTTTTTCTCTTTTTCCTGGTAACAACTGCTGAGGCAGCTACAGGGATGAAAGAAGTGTTTTATCCTTAACAAATGTCCTATCAGTTAAGAAACTCAGGAAAGGTGCCCCGAAACATGTGTGCCCCTTCTCTCCCACTCCCATCATTCCCCCTCCCCCAGGTCTGAGCAATTACTTTCTCCCCAAGCCTATGGGCTCTGGAAGGGACAGCCAAAGCTTTTTCAGGGAGCCCTAAATCCCATGATCAAAAGAAAAGGACATCAGAAGCAAACACTTGTGAGGAGGGACAGGGTCAAAGGAGAGGATAGAATAAATGGGGGCGGGACAGGATAGAGGGAAATATAGTTAGTCTTTCACAACATGACTGTTATGGAAGTATTTTGCATGACTACACATGTATAACCTGTATTGAATAGCTTGCCTTCTCAATGAGGATGAGTGGGGAGGGAGGAAACTTAAAGTTTTAAAAATGTATGTTAGTAATTGTTTTTACATGATTCATAGTCAATGGGGTATAGAAATCTGTCTTACCCAACAGGAAAATAGAAGGAAGGGGATAAGAGGGGAGGTGATAAAAGGGAGGGCAGATTTGAGGAAGGGGTAATCAGAATCCACGCCGTCATGGGGTCGGGGGAGAGGAGAGATGGGGAGAAAATATGGAACTCAAAATCTTGCGGAAGTGAATGTTGAAAACTAAAAATAAATTAATAAAGAAAAAGAAAAAAAAAGAACACAAAAGTAAGATCATTGCCTTTCAGACTTCCCCTTTGGAGATCATTGGGTCCATCTTGAAATCAACATATCTTTGAATGTGAGGGCCTCACTGAGTCCCTGTATTGAGGCCATCTCTGGCCATAGTTCACTTTACTCCTTGTCCCTTTGGCCCAGCTGCTATGTATGTACCACACACACACACACACACACACACACACACA
>NW_027185850.1:18932282-18956520 GCF_028583685.1 Petaurus breviceps papuanus
ACATAATGTTAAAGCTGAAGAGGACCTTAGAACGTGGAATGTTAGAGAAGAAGGACCTCAGTACATAGACTGTTAGAGGCAGAAGGGACCAAGGCCATTAGGAGAGAAACTTATACTTGGAAAGGAGCCATAGAGAAAAGAATGGTCATATTCCCATGAATATAACTGGAAGGAAATAGGTCTGAGAATGATCTATTCCAAACCCCTCATTTTACAGAGAAGAAAACCTGAACCCTGAAAGGTAGAGAAGCCGACGAGGTCACAGAGGCCACGGCCGGGCCCAGGCCCCAAGTCTTCCTCTTCTTTGAGAAGCGATTACTCTCTCACTTTGTAATGGAAGCCAACGGGAGAATTCAGGCTAGGTTCCCACTCCTTGAACCACAAATAGCACTGATAATTAGTAAGCCTTGGTGATTTCTCTACTTTAATATGGGAAGGGCAAAAGAAGATATCTTTACATTGGATATAAAGGGAATTTTCCCCCTATTATTAAATTCTCACTTTTAAGTTATAAGGGACTTTTCTTTTAAGTCCTTGACTCACTAATAGCGAGTTTTAAATGGCTCTGATTTATCTGAGCATATTAAAGGGGAAAGAAAGGCAGGCTGAGCAGTTGAACTTTTCATCTTGCCCTGCTATGTTATTCAGCAGCAAAGGCATTCATGTTCAGGGCTAGGTCTGCAGAACCCTTTTTCCCGAAGGTTATCCTCCGAAAATACATTTGCTCGTCCTTGTCCCCCACCTATATAGCGGGTCTTGAAATCTCTTCAATCTCCTAATAGCAGTAATTATAGCTCTCATTTCTCTGTCGTTGTACAAAGGGCTGCACGTACCTTGTCTCCTTTGAGCCTTAAAACCTCCCTGTGAAGTTAAACTATATGGATAATATTATATGTCTACTAAGGCATCCAAGTCTTGGAGAAGTTTAAATTCATAAAGCCAGTGGGTGTGTAGGGGAGTGTGTGAGGGGGTGGGGGGGACAGTGGTCTAGTCCTTAGGGTCAGAGATGTTTGAGATCCAAGGCCTATCCATGCAGAGCTAGAAGAGCCCACAACCATCTGGTCCAACCCCCTTGTTCAATACTTTTGGAAACTGAGGCCCTGGGAGGCATTGCCAGATAAACAATGAATATAGTATTGGATTCAGAGACTGGCCTTCAAATCCTGCCGCAGATACTGAGTGGCTTTATGAACCTGGTTAAGTGACTTAATATTTCTCAGGCTCATTTTCTCATGTGTGAAATGGAATTGATGAGGGCACCAGCTTCACAGCTCTGTTTTTCAGATCAAAGGAAACATTATACGTGAAGCCCTTTGAAACTCTAAAGCCCGTCTAAGTGCTAGCAGTGATGATATGATGCCGAGTGACCTTCCTGAAAGGCAGATTTGTATTTCCTCTCATTTTACAATTGGGTAAACTGAGGCCCATAGAGAACAAGTAATCTGCAGCACTCAATTGCAGTGTGAATGTTCCTCTTTCATCTAATCATCATCAACCAACAAGCGTTTCTTAAGTGTCTCCTTTGTGCCAAGCACTGGGTGCTAATCCCTGGAGATTCGAAGTAAAAGGAAAACAGATTCTGCCCTCAAGGAACAGGCATGGCAGGGTTCCCTCTCCTTCTTGTCCCTCAGTGGAGGGAGGTTTCTGCTTCTTTTCCCCAAACCATTGTCGTTCAGTCATTCTGGGGGCATGTTTGACTCTTTGTGACCCCATTTAGGGTTTTCTTGGCAGAGGTACTAGAGTGGTTGGCCGTTTCCTTCTGCAGCTCGTTTTACAGATGAGGAAGCTGAGGCAAAGAGGTGAAGTGACTTGTCCAGGGTCACACAGCTAGTAAGTGTCTGAAACCATATTCGAACTCAGGAAGATGAGTCTTCCTGACCTCAGTCTTGGCACTACGATACCTAGATGCCCCAATCCATCACCAATAATCACAGAATGCGTTGTATGTTTTTTGCAGATTTAGGGGCTCAGTAAGAATGATTCTCTTGCTATGTCGATCAGTTCTGTTCAATGGGAAAATTCTCTTGTGCTTTCCTTGTGAAATAGAGGCAATAAAAGCTGAAGATTGGAAAATAAAGTGTCACAGGGCTCTAAGCATATACCCAATGTCAAGAGGGCACTTGTCCTGAAGACTTGCTGTGGCCAAGGTCATTGACCCACATGGAACTCAGGAATTTTGCATGTTTTTTTTTAACCCCCTGCAGAAGGATTCTGCTGTGCCAATCTGTGAGACTTTTTAAGTGCTGGGCCTAAGGAGGAGGCATCAGACGGGGAAGGGATTGTGGGAAGCGGAAGACTTCTCCGGTTATCTGAAGAGTACTTGTGATAATCATTGTTGAAACCGCATTCTCCTGTCTCTCTTGTGCTAACAAACCTGCTTGCAGCTACTCACCAAACCATCTCTGGCTTTTGTTTGTTTCTTCTTCTTTTTTCTCTCTCAATCACAAGAGCTTTTACTTAATACAAAAGCAAAACAAATAAAAGAACAGAATAACCCCCATTCTTAAGGCATTTGAAAACTCCAGCGGCCTTTCATTCAGTCTGTGCTGCATTACTTCGATGATGTCCAGACTCCTTCATCCTCTCAGGCTTTGGACATTGCTCACCTGTCCTGAGAATGTGAAAGTTGTAGCCTCCACCTTTGTTAGATGAGAAGCCATTTTGACCAAAGAAATCACCTTCACATCAATTCTGCGACAGTTTCACAATTTACACTTCCATCCAATTAGATCCTTGTCCCTCTGGACCCATGATGTTTCCTTGAATGCTGACCAACTTCTTCCCCTCCAGTTGCTCATCTTCCTTCCAAAATCAGTTGAAAAATATCGCATCTCTATTGGCTGGTGGGTAATTAGCAGCTTAATAGGAAGCAGAGCTTAGATTTTTATTAATAGTTAATTGTTAGTATATTATCAAAATGACACTTGAATGATAATTATAGACTGAAATTCTATAACCCTTTTTAATTGGCAAATAATTCTCACACCCGGTATCTAGATTGGTCTTCATGACCACTCTGAGGTTGATAGTGCAAGCATGATTATCATCCTTTCTCAAATGAACCACCTAAAGTTGAAAAATGGACGTGAGCAGTGAGCAGCTAGTAAATGGAAGCAGTGGAACTCAAACCTACACCTGCCACCAAGTATCAGGGTACTTAAGGGCAGAACTTTGGAAGAGGCAAATTTGATATAAGATGAAAACTTCTTAACCATGAGAGTTATGCCAGCTGGGAATGGGCAGCCTAGAGACACAGTGGGTTCACCCTCACTGGAAGTCAGGTGATCTGTAAGAGTAAGCTTCTCCAACTAAACCTATTCACAACTGAGCCCATTGTCCCCTCTCCAAATGCCCCTCCTCTCTTCCAAACTCCCCTGTCACTGTTGAGGGCATAACTAGCCTGCCCATCCCCAGGCTTACCACCTCAGTACCATCCTTGACTCCCCTTTCACATTCATCCCATATATTCAGTTTGTTGCCCAGTCTTGGCACTTCTACCTTCCACTCTGCCCCTCATGTCTTTCTGATAAAGTTAGATGATGAGATGGAAGCTGAGGGGAGGATATGGGAGTTGGCCAGGTCTCATAGGAAGAGGGAAATGGTTCTAGGGAAAGAATCATCAAAGATAAAATAACACCCTATGCTCTGTAATGAGAACCTGAGCCAACCCAGATCTCTATGGTTAAGGAAAAATCACAGCTTCTTCATAATTCACTGTTTGACAATGTAATTGTGGTGGTCTGCTAACTCCCTGTTTCATTATTCCCAGGAATGGCATTAACTGTGAGCTCCCAAATCAATATGGTCTGAAAATTATCACTGCAGGGTAGCAAGGAGCTTTGACAAATCACGCTGTTTTTTTCTAAGGGATATAGGAAAGGTATATGTGTATCTTTAGTAGAGCACACACAGAGGAAAGAAGACCAGCTTGGAATTAGATGACCTGAGTTCAAATTCTGTCTCTATGACTCACTATTTTTGTGACCTAGAAGCAAATCACTTAATCTCTCTGTCCTCAGTTTCCAAATCCTTACATGAAGTAGAGCCCATTAAAATGTGAACTCCTTGAAGGGAGTGAGACTTTCACCTTTGTCTTTGGATCCCTAGTACAGAGATAGGATTTAATAAATGCTTGGCTGTTGGTTGTGGAATGGCTAAGCAAATCACAGTACATGAATGTAATGGCATTAGATATATAGCACATGACAATTATGATGAATACAGAGAATCATAGGAAGAATTATGGGTACTATCAAAAACTGATACAATATATATGACCTTGAGCAAGTCTCTTGACCCATGAGCCTTCCCACCCTAGAAGACCCTTGATTCTTGCAGCCTCTTCCTCCGATTGGTCAGTCCTTCCCAGAATCCCCATTTTAAGGAATGTTCCCAGGCCAGCCATATTCACTCCTCCATTCTTTTCAGTCTCCTGTCCTGACTTTCTGTACTTCTTTTTTCACCATCCATGTCATAGACTCCCCACCTTCAGCTTCCTCATTTCTTTTCTTGCCCCATTAGAATGGAAGTTCCTTGGAGGAAAGGGCTGCTGCCTTCTTCTTCTTGCATTATATTCCCAGCATTTTTCACAGTGTCTGGCTTCTAATAAATGCTTGCTGACATACCTTGACTCTCTGGACCTTGGTTTCCTCATTTTCAAATGAGAAAGTTGAGCTAGTTTTGGAAGTTTAGGATACAAATTGGCAGCAACCCTACTATTTATTCACAGTTAGACACTCAGCAGGAGAGGCATGTTTTAGTGAATGTTCCAGCTATCTCCATGCTTTTTTTTTTAACAAATACATTTATTTTTAAGAGATGCTTATTAATATTATCAACAAAATAATTCACATTTAATGAATGAATGGATTCAAAACTATTGAAATGCTTATCGTGTACAAAGAACTGTTATTTGTTTTTTTAATGGCTCAATTTCAATTTCCTCAGAAAAACTACAACAGAGAGGGTCATATGAGCATTATTCTCATTTTACAGCAAAGGAACCTGAGGCTAATGTAAGCCAAGGGACTTGCTTAGGGTCAGACTTCTAGTAAGGCCAGTGCTTGAATTTGAGCTAGGTTTCCTAACTCTAAAAACACAGAGCTCTCCATGATAGTACTGTGAGGTAGAATTTCTATGGAAATCCAAGGGGTGATGGAGTAGTGTACTGCTCTGTACTCCTGAGAGACAGCTAGGGGGCAAAGTCATAGAGGACTACTGCTGGACTCAGGAGGACCTGATTTCAGATCCTGACTCCTTCATTTACGAACTAACAGTGGGCAAGTCACAACCTCTTTGTAATTCAGATTCTTCATTGTAAAATGGAGACAATAAGCAACTCCTTCAGATTAAATAAGGTTTTATTTGCCAACCTTGAAATACTATGTAAATGTTAGTCTCTATCACATCTGCCTAAGTAACTGAACACTCAGCCTCTTTGTAGGGGAAGGGCTCTCCTATTTGCTTCCCTAAAATCTGGACTCATACTTTTTTTTTTTCTAGCCATCAGTTTGTGGGCCTCTCTGACCTACAAGGTACTGCAGAACTCTTATGTTGTGACCTCGTGTGTTGACATTTCTTCTTTGTGCCCAATGGAAAGAGACACATGGGTTTATCAAACCCTAGATTTGGAGCTGGAAGGGACCTAGGAGACTGTTGAGTTCAACCTCCTCATTTTACAATTGAGGAAACTGAGTCACAGAGGTGAATCAATTTGTCCAGAGTCTTGTGACTAATGTCTGAGGTGAGAGTAGTACTTGGATCTTCCGGACTACAAGCTCATTGATTTATCCACACTGCTAAATTTTTATCTGCTGATTTTGTGTGTGTATATGTGTGTGATTGTCTCCTCCCAGAAGTATACAATCCCAGCATTGGAAGGCACCTCAAAAGCCATTTGGTATAACCTTTCCCTATACAAAAATCCCTAAAAATAAGATTAACAACTATAATAATAACTTCCATTTGCATAATTCTGGGTAATTTTCCAAGTGCTCTGCACATATTATTTCATTTGATGAGAAGCATTCAGAGAAACAGGTCACTCATCCATTCTTTGCTTGGAGACATCTAGCAAGTGTCTGGAGACATGTCTTTAAGCAGCCCCTTGAATTTTTAGACAGTTCTCATTGCTAGATTTTTTTTTCTTTCCATCAAAATGAAATCCCCCTCCCTTTATTCTCTACCTATCTCCACTGGATCTGCCCTTGGCAAGAGCAAATCTAATCCCTTCTCCATGACAGTTCTTCATACTGTTGAAGACAACTTTCTCATCCCCTTTGATCCTTCTCTTCTCCAGGCTAAATTCTCAGTTCCTTCAACTAATATGGCACAGATTCAACACCCTCCACCACCCTGCCTGCCCTTCTCCTGATGCTCCCCAGCTGAACAATATCCTACTTGCTCCATGGTGCACAGAACTAAATACAATATTCCAGATGAAGTCTACCCAGCCCAGAGGGCAAACAGACCATTAGCTTCCTCATTCTTCTTCTTCTTCTTTTTTTTTTTTTACAGCAATCGGGCTTAAGTAACTTGCTCAAGGTTACACAGCCAGTTATTTCTGGGTGTGGTGCTGAGTGTCTGAGCCCGGATTTGATTCCCAGGTCATGCCGACACTGGAGCCGGTGCTCAAGCCTCTCTTCATATAACATAAAATCAAATTCACTTTTCCCCACTGTCATATATACCTTTATTGACTCAAAGATGTGAAACTCCTTCAGATCAAATTTTCTGATGTTCTTTTTTTTGTCAATCAATTAAGAGACACTATATGCAAGTCATTGGAGGAGGGTAGGGAGCAGAGCTGTGATTTCATAGTAAGTTTTCTATCCTTTTTTTTAACCATCAGTCAACAGACACTATATGCAAGTCATTAGAGGAAGGCAGGGAGCAGAGCTGTGATTTCATTGGCATAGAGATATCTCAGATGAAAAACCTCCCTTTACTGATTGGGAAAACCCTGCCCTACTTTACAATTTAGCCCCCTAGAACACTGATAATGCAAGGCTCTCCTTCAGTGTCACGTAACCAGCGGGTGTCAGAAGTCGGATTTGAACCTAGGTCTGCCTGGGTTTAAGGTTTGTTCTTTTTCCATCCTTCTGTATTTGTGCTGTGTGGAGGAAGGAAAAGATTCCAGTCATCCTCAAGTTTAAACTCTATGGGGGAAGGTGAACAACAAGCACTTATTAGTCTTTTGGCATTAGCAGGAGCCCCTGCATTCAGATGGGCAGCTTTTGTTTACACTGAGGCTTTTGGAGCACCCTGTGCTTTTTAACATCCATGGACAGACAGGTGGTTGAAATACAGGGGCCCTAGTACTCTTGCCCATCCCTTGGGGGTCACTGTTAGTACTGTGAATGATTCCCGACTTTAATGTTTGGACTCTGTGCTTTCTGGGTGAGTATTTTTGTGGGTAAGTCATGTGCTTTCTTCTCTACTGCCAGAATATCAGTGATTGGAGTCTGGTGGAAAGGTACATACAGTCCCCTTTTCCACCAGTGCTTTTGAAACCCTTGCTTCCTAGAGATGATGAATGAATGATATCTTGCAAGGGAAAAAATACTGCTTATGTCTATGAAAATCCAGTTGTGTTTCATTTAAGTGCATTTTAAAATGTCCTGGCCAGGGTGGGAGAGGAACTCTGACCTTTTACAAATTAGAAGAAGATTGGAAAGGAGCTGAGGGCCCCCCACAATTGGTTAATGGGTCAGAATATGATTTGATGATGACTAGAATTTTTACAGCCACTGTTGGCTTCAAAGGGCAAATAGCAGTGTTGGAGAAACTTTGTGTGATGATCATACCTATATAAATCTAAGCTTTCAGGTTTACAGTGTTATTTATTTATATGGTGTCCCAGAAGTCTTACATTATTAAAGCTTCTGCGTTGAGACTTTTTGGACGCTCTGTCCATCATATAATAATAACAACAGTAATAATAATAGCTGATATTTACATAGGGCCTACTGTATTCAAGGAACTCTGCTAAGTATTTTACAATTCTTATATCATTTGATCCTCACAAAAACCCTGGGAAGGAGGTGATGTTATTATCCCTGTTTGTACAGATGAGGACACTAAAGCAAATGGGGATTCATTGGCATACCCAGGTTCACAGGGTTAGTGAGTGTATGAGGAAGGATTTGAACGCAGGGCTTCCTGAATCCAGACCCAGTGCTCTATAAACTGCATGCCCCACCCCAGCTGCCTTCCTAACAAAGGTCATTAAACCTGAACTATAGGTATCATTCATCTTTGTCTTACAGGTGAGACTACTGAGGCTCACAGAGATTAAGTAATTTGCATGTGACTGCATGACTAACGGGTCAGAGGTGTGATTCATGCCCAGGTCTCTCTGAGCCTGCACACAGCTCTCCCTCCCCACCTTTCTCAAGCCCAGAACATGCTTTCCATGCTCAACTCTTCTCTCCACTTTCTGCCAGAGGCCTCTAACGTTTGCCACAGCTACTCAGGCCTTCCCTCCACTCTCACTTTGTGTTGTATGTACCTGGTTGTTTGCATGTTTTCTCCTGAATTAGATTGTAAAGGCCTGGAGGGCAAGGAGTTATTTTTTGCATTGTCTTGTTATCTCCAACACCGATCACAATCCTAGGTACATAGGAACTGTCTAAGAAATGCTTGATGGATGAAGATGTACTTTGATAAATGCATTCAGTTGTCCCTAGAACACCCTCCCATTTTCCTGTAGCTCTAATAGTTAGGAAGTCGGCTTTAGAACAGCCTGCAATTTCTTTCCCAGGACCATCTCACCATTGTTGCCAGGCTAATGTCTCTTTGCTCTGAGTCCACTGCAGAGACCCGTCCTGTCCCTCTGTTAAGTCTTCTCTTCTCCAGGCTAACAAATCCCCGGTTCCTTCGCCTCAGCCCTGACAGCCCCTCAGGTCCTCTTGTAGGGCTCAGACCAGGACATGGGGCTCCAGATGTGGTCTGATTGGCCAGAATAGGGAGTAGCTAATCCCCCTAACCCCTGGACTCAGGAAATCATCCATGCCCCTGGAGTTTGAGATAGAAGAGAATTCCAGAAGCTCAGAAAGACCCCAACTCTCTGCAACCTTCTCCTTGCTGACTAATCACTCCTTGTGCTGACAAGGCGACCTTTGAGCTCAGTGTGTTAACCAGATGCCATGCTCCTGGGCCTCAATGCAAGTTAATCATCATAAGAATAACATACATCAGTTGATAACATTGAAGCCTGGGCTTCCTATTAGACAGATGTTCTTAAAGGGCCCTGTGTGTGATGCTAATAAAGTGGGCCATGAATCCTACCTCACCTCAGGGTGAAGCTAGGTTGGATGTACTCACTGGGTCGAGTGCACATCATTCAGGCATGTTCGTGCTGTGGAGATTCAAACCTGAACCATTAAACGGCCATCAAGCTTAACCGATTCAATCACACTCAGGCTGGTCATGGGGTATTGGGAGCTGAAGTCCCAGTGCCGGCTCTGAGTTCTAATTCTTCCACTTAATAGCTGTATGACCTTGACAAGTCACCTTATCCATATAAGTGTCATATCTTTTCTTTCTGTGGATAAATCATGTCACGTCCCTGGCCTCAGTTTCCTCCTCTGTAAAATGAAGGGGCTTAGACTAGGTGAATTCTGAGTTTCTTTCCAACTCTGAATCTCGGGTCCTCTGATGCTATGATCTCTCTGTGCCCCAGTTTCCACATCTATAAAAAAGAGGGCATTGGGCTACACTACCACTTTGTAAAATCAATTGTAAATCTATGAGCTAAATGACTCTGTGTGTCAAGTGCTAGAGTGAGCCAGGGGATTCAGTTCAGTTCAGCAGGTATCAATGAAGTACCTGCTGTGGACCTGGAAGGAAAAGGAAGGAGCATTTTATGTAGCACCTACTGTGTGCCTGGCATTGTTCGATTTGTTTACAAATATTATCTCATTTCATGCTCACAACATTCCTGGGAAGTAAGTGCCATCATTGCCCCCATTTTAAAGGTCAGGACATTGAGGCTGAAGCCAAGTCACTTGCAGTGGCAGCGTGCTGGGTTTGGATAAAACTGCCTCGATTCTGGACCCTGCTATTTACCATTTACGAGCTCATCTGATCTCTCCACCTTTTCTCTGTGTTCACAGGGGCACCAGTCTGCTTCAGGTCTGTGTTTTGCCTGCACTGTTAAGGAAAAGATCTAATTGCTTTCTCCACTTTCATTCTTTCCCTTTTCCACCTGACCTTTCCCAGAACTTTCAAAATCATCTTCCTAAAGCACAGCTCTGATTATGCCACTGCTTTGAACAACCCTACTCCACTCCTCCACTCCCCCCCCCCATGGCTCCCTATTGTCTCCGGGGTAAAATGCAGTCCCCCCTCCCAACATTTAAGATGTTCTCATTATCTGACCAAGTTTGAACCAACCTCCCCAGTCTTATTTCACATTATTTTCCTTTTTATTCTCTGTCTTCCAATCAAACTGGAGTCCTGGCTATTTTCTGACCTCCCACCTGGCACAGTTGCCCCTCATGCCCAGAATGCCTTCTTTGCCCTCCTCCAACTCCCAGAGTCCTTGCCTTCCTTCAAGACTCAAGAGAGGCAATGTCTTCTCTGTGAATATTTTCCTTGTCCCCAGTTATATGTGCCTTTTCCTGCCTCAGTTTACTGACTTGCCCACACACAAACTGTGTTCTACTGTGTCTCCATGAATCCAAGGAGTTTCATTTTCACTTATACCTCCAGCTTCTACCATTGTGCCTAGAAGCCACTTAATACAGGTTTCTTGAATTGATTTGAATTATGAGAAAGAGAAGAAGAAATTCCTCTGTGTCTTCCAGTGAAAACCTCAGCCATGCAGGTTGAAAAGCAGCTTGAACCCAGAGCTCTGGCAGCCTAGCCCAGGCAAAGAGCACAGGATTTGGGGATGGACTCCCTTGGTTAAAATTGGACTTTCCCACTTAGTGGGACAGCATTACCTTGGGCCAGTCACAGCCCCTCTGGACTTCAGTTTCCTCACCTGAGGAATGAAGGAGTTGGATCATGTCGTCTACGCCATCCCTTCCAGCCCCAAGTCCTGTGAAATCTGATGATGTCTGAGCTCATTTTACCATGATAAAATGATGGTGCCTGAGCTGATGAGTCATCTTCTCATCCTCCAGCTCACCCACTAATAGGTACACTGTCCTGGATTCCTCATGGGGAAGTTTGCCACTCAACTGACAAGGATGAAGTTTAGATGAGTTCTCTTAGCTGCCAGCACCTTCCTAGGAACAGCCAGGCAGAGACCTTCCCCTGGGGGCAGTGACTCTGGAGAGCCAGGTTTAGAAAGAGGGGTTTCATTCAGGTCTGGCTTTCAGCTCACAGGCTTGTCACTCAGTGTTTGCCTTCTTACAGGAGAAATGGGAGTCTTTTACTATTTTAAGATCCTTCCTTACTCCTGATATCCCACACAATGCAAAGACGAGCAGACGAGATGGGGGAAGCCTGGAGGCAAGATGTGGAGGTGGCTGAAGGTCTCCAGAAGTATGAGTTTTTAGCACAGAAGATTTTTCTGGACAATTTCATGTTAATATCAGTGGAATCTAAAAACAAACAAACAAACAAAATGTTCCTTGCCTCCTTTAGCTTCTATGTAAAGTGGACCATGTTTTAAATTAGCTCCTGCTATTTTTAATCTGGCTGAGGATGTCAAAAAGTGGCTACATCCCATGATGCTCAGCCTTAGGAAATAGACCTAAGTTTTTCAGTGCTTAATCAATAAACCCCACAGCTTCTTCCCAAGTCTTCCTCCAGACAAGTGTAGTAAAAACATTCTTGTGATAAGCACCTAACCTACTATGTGCCATGAACAGTGTAAGGTACTAGGAAAGGGAAAACATAAAGGAAACAATCCCTGCCCTCAAGCAGCTGATTTTGTAATATATGCACAATGAATACAAGCTAATTGAGTCAAGAACGCTGAATCTGGGGGTCACAGCATAGATTTAATGTTGAAAGTGACTCATCAATTTAGAGTTGGGAGGAACGTTCCAATCCTAACCTCCCCCTCATTTTACAGATAAGGAAACCAAGGCCTGGAGAGGTAAAGGGACTTGCTTAAGGTCACATAAATGAGGTAACAGAATGAGGTTTTGAATCTAGAACCTCAGCTCTAAATGGAGCACTTTCTCCTGTGCCTTGCTACCTCCCATGGTGTTATTTAATCTGACCCCCTTCATTTTACAGAAGAAGGAAACCGAGGCCCAGAAGAAGAACCTAATTGGCCAAGGGCATGATGGAAGTACAGAACAAAGCTGAGATTTGAACCCAGGTTCTTTGGTGGCTAACGCAGACCTCTTCTCATGACACCATGCCAGTCCTCTTGACTTTTGATTGAAATCCTGACCGTATCAGCAATCTCAAACTTATGTAACTTGGGTGAATCATGCCCCACCCCACCCTACTCTGGGTCTTGGTTTCATCCTTTGTGAAATGATGGCCTTGAATTGGATGATCTTTCAGTTATAATCTCTACAGTCATATATATCCTTACTGTTAGGCTGGGTGCCACATCAGAGCCTGTGGTGGGAGGAAAAGCATCTATCTATCACCTTATCCAGATCTACCTTGGCCCTCAGACTCTCTGCCTCTCAGTGCTTTCTCTTCCCAACTCCCTTCCTTCTTTCCTTGCTGGAGCTATCTCCCAGCTCAAATGGTCTTAGGCTTACAATTTTAGTTGCTATTTATATAACCCTTTAATTTTACAAAGAACTCTGAGTATATTAGCCAATTTGTGCCTGGATGATACCCCTTTTGAAGTTTCCCTTGGTTCAGGGAAACTAAGAGAGATTAAATGACTTGCCCTGGGTCACACAGCTAGTTAAATATCAGAGGTGGAATTCAAACACAGTGCTTCATGACATTGAGTCCCTTCTGTCACTCTGGTTTGATGCTTTTACTTATCTCTTCATATTTATAAAATCATACAGAAATTTTGAACTAGAAAGAGAGTTTAGAGTCCATCTAGCCCCACCCTCTCATTTTACAGATGAGGAAACTGAGGCCCCAAAATTTAGATGCCTTCTTTCAGGTCACTGTCAGAAAGATTCAGCCAGAACTCAGATCTTTATTTACCCAGTAAATGGGCAGATGCCTGCCCTTATCTTATGATTTGGACTTGGCACATTCCTTCTCTATAAACATGTTGTTTTCAGAAGAGCACCAGGAACACTGACAAAGGAAACCTATCCAACAAGCCCCCCTACCCCACCCCAAACTAGAGAAGCACCATCACCTTCTGTGTTCGGGCAAGGAGGACTGGGTTCAAGAACAAAGCCCACATTACAACTGAAATGGATCAAAGAAGCCAGATGTGCCAACTGTCCAAGGAAGTCTGTATTCATTTTAAATGAAGAAAAATGGGTGGAAATGGCAAAGAGGGAAATCTAGTTTTGATGTCAGGGGTTTAAGAAAACCCAAACAAATCTCCTAACAATGAAATGTGTGAAACTTGAATGGACGGCCTCAGGAGGTAAGAATGGATCTGCACCTTTACTGGAGGACTTGGATCAAAGGCTGAATGACCACTTGGACACATAATGAAAGGGATAACTCATTGGTCTCTGATAATCAGTCAATCAACAAGCTGCATAAGCATTGTGCCAAGTACTGGGGATTAGTTTAGTCATTTCAGTCATGGCCGATTCTCCGTGACCCATTTGGGGTTTTCTTGGCAGAGATACTAGAGTGGTTTGCCATGTCCTTCTCCAGCTCATTTTACAGATTAGGAAACTGAGTTAAACAGGATGAAGTGACTTGCCTGAGGTCACACAGCTACTGTCTGAGGCCACATTTGAACTCAGGAAGATGAATCATCCTAACTCTTGGCCCGGCACTCTATCCCCTGCACCACCTACCTGCCCCCAACCATTGTTGATAAACAAAGAATAAGCTGTGTATTTTTCCAGATTTGGGGGCTCAATAGGAATGATTCCCTTCCCAAGTCTACAGTGTTAAAAAGGCAGATTGAATAGATGGGAGTCATATGGAATAGGACTGGAAGATTAGATTGAGAAAAGGTTGTGAAGAGCTTTCAATGCCAAACATAAGATTTTTATATTTGATCCCAGAGGAAATAGGGAGTCACTGGAGTTCATGGAGCAAAGGAGTAAAATAGGCCAACTTGCGCTTTAGAGAAATCATGGTTGTGTGGAGGGTTAATTGGAGTGGGAGAGCCTTGGAGCAGTAAGCAGCCTATGACACAGTAATTCAGGTGACATGGGGATTTAATTTCAATGCCAAGAAATAGGAGAAATAAATGACGGCCCAGCAAGGTGCCTTATGATGCTGGGAGTCTCCAAGGTGTTGACTGAGGCCAGGGCAGCAGGTGAGTTGTGTCCATAATGAATGTGAGAAATACAGATGCTCAGAGGACTCTGATCTTTGTAACGTCTTCTCACGTCCTCATTTCCCAAACAGACCCATTTCGAGTGACCCGTCAGACTTGGGAGTTGTTGGAGGTGCCGAGGTTCAGCCAAGGTTCTGAGGGTGGCCAGGATTCTCAGCAACTTGGCATTCATGCTGCTCGTGCTGTTAGATTCTTAGCGATGCTTCTTTTAAAACGGGGAGCCAAGTCGATGAGATGTTGGCCCCCTGGCAATCATTCCATAGAAAACTATTTCTACTGGGACATATAAAACAACCTCTTCATTCCAAACAATGAAAGAACTTGGCAGGGGTGGCAAATCTGACGTAGAGAATTTCAGTTCATTTTATGAATTTCTGCAGGAATGACTTAATTTTTAATGGTCCCAGTTTTTCATTCTGCAGCACTGTCTTTGGGTGCGCCATAAATATACCTTTGTTGCCTTTAAAGTCAAATTCCCTTCTTCCAAGCTCTGTTGGTTTCCCTCCTGACCCCTTGGTAGTGTTGGGGGTGGGGGTGGGGGGAAGAGATATCTGGCTTCCAGCTTATACCTCTCCACTGTTGAAAACAGAACTGTGGGTTATAAAAATGTGTGTTTGCCACCCCACACAACTCCAGGGTAGCAGTTAGCTGGCTCCTACTGGGTAATCCAGCCAAGCACTGAATGAGCGTTAAAGAGCTCAATTTGATGTTGCTAGAGGAAACCATATATAATGAGAAGAAAGCCGTCTTAGGTGGTTATTGAGTTCAGAACTGAAATATAGAGGGCCAAGCGCCATCAATGTATTTTTCATGCATTAAGCTGAAGAAATGTATGCTTTGATAAACAGGTCTTGATTACAAGCACCAAATAAGGAAAGTAAATCCCAGGCATTAACTCAGACAATAACCAGCCCTTCACTGATTTTCCTGTTGATGACTGGGGAAGCTGATTTGGGGCAGATGTGAGACGGGCCTGGTTTCAGACACATGCCAATGGGTAAGCATTCTTCTTGCCCAAGTGACCCCAAATGGACGTGATAAAAATACAAGACTTCAGAAAGGATGCAGGATCTAATTAGTTTTCTTTGACTTTTTTAAACAAAAGCTGTATTCAGGAAAGCATCATTGGCTGGGTCACTCGTGATAAAACAGTCTCTCCCCTACCCCCCAACTCAGTGCGAAAAAATTATTCCGATATTTTTTATATCCCAGTCATTAGCCTTCACATAGGCCGTTACTAGCCAGACCATTTATTCCTAGATGGCCAAGAATAACCTGTAGATGAGGCCTTGAGATGATGACATGAATCTCTCTTCATAGTAAAACACAATCTCAGGGGTTCCTCAGAGGCATCTCTCCTAACCATACCTTTCTTTTATGTAATTTCGGACAAGTAGAGGTAGAAGGCCATATGAAGTAGTAGCCAAACAGAAGATTTTATATTTGATCCCAGAGGAAACAGGGACTCCCAGGAGTTCATTGAGAAAAGGAGTGAAATAGGCCAACTTGTACTTTAGAGAAATCATGGAGAAGTGGAGTGGGAGAGCCTTGAAACAGGCACAGGAATTCAGATGAAGGAGATTTCGTTTCAGTGTCAAGAAAAAAAGAAAACAACAAAAGAAACATCTTAACATCACTCCCACACTGAAGAAAACTGTTCCAGATCAGGAAGATGTGAATTCAGGCACTCCTCAGGCACCTCCTCGCTACATGACCTTACCTACTTTTTTCTAGTTTCCCGATCTGTAAAATTGGGGGTTAGTCTTGCTGGGCTCTAAGATGCTTTGTGACTTTCAATCTCATAATCCTTTGATCATGCAGGTTTGGGTTGAGGAGCTCAGGTAGAAGAAACCTAGTGAGGCAGGGGCAGCCCACTCTGTGCTTTGGGATCATTCTCGTGGTTAGGAAGTTTGTCCAGATGTCAAAGCTAGGCTTAGCTTATTCCACCCTCTCTACCTGTTTCTTCTAGTATCTGCCATGGGGGCCAAATAGAATAAGTGTAAACTTGTTTTTCCCAGGATGGAGGCATGGTTCCTGGTCATGCTAGTGCATGATTGAGAGCTATACGGTCAATGGTTTTTGATATTCCTGTGTGTTCTGCCCCTTGGTTCATGGATACCTGCCTATTCCCTGCGGCAATGCCTTCTTGAATTCTCCTGAGGCTGAGTGCCTGTTGTCTGCCATCTTCATTGGCTGCTGTTGGGCCACTAGGAGAACGTGGCTGGTTAAGTGTGTAAGCTCTGCTACCAAGGAGTTGGGATGAGAAGGTTCTCATTAATAGTGTAATGAAATGCATGTGTCTTCTGTGCCTACACACCCAGAGAGAGGGATACAGTCTGGACATTGGTGATTTCAAGGAAAACTAGCAGACGCCAAGTGACAACGACCTGCTGTCAATTCCTAAACAAAGAGGGCAGGCTTCCAAATTTTCTGTGAGCAACTCAGCCCATGTCGTTCTAACAGAGTCTGTCATGGACAGGAGAGTGACTGCCACTATAGCTGAAAGTACTTCTGTAAACCAGTCAATTCAGTGGCATCTAACAAGCTTCTATTAAGTATATTCTGTATGCCAGGCGCTATTCTAGGTGCTAGAGCTACAAAGATAAAATAGGAAATATAGTCCTTGCCTTCAGACAGCTTACATTCTTTTTAAAAATTTTTTTGGCTTTTTGGAGGGCAGTAGGGGTTAAGTGACTTGCCCAAGGTAACATGGCTAGTTTTTATATTAAATGTCTGAGGCCGGTTTTGAACTCAGGTCTTCCTGACTCCAGGGCCAGTGCTCTATTCACTGTGCCATGTAGCCACCCTGACAACTTACATTCTACTAGAAGTAGAAAATGGGTTTAGAGGAGAGAGATGGGTAAAGTACATCTAGAGTAATCCAAAATAATTAGTGATGGCAAATCATAAGGTAGGGAAGAAAAGGAAGGAAGCCATGCAGATCCGAAAAGGAAAGGTCTGGTGTAGAAGGGGGCACCCATACCACGTTTTGAAGGAAGCCAAGGCTTCTGTGATGCAGAGGTAAAGATGGTGTAAGGACTCCTTTGGACAAAAGGCATGAAACAGAGTGGGGGAGGGAGTGCATTGTAGCAGTTCAATGGCACTGTAGGACTATAGAACACATAGTTCAGGTCCCTTCCATGTCCAGAATTTTAGAGTTCTGTGAATGTAAAAGAAATGAGAAGTCCTGAAGTCTGCTTTTAGGGCGTCACCTATAGGTAACCGAACCCTCGCCTTCTCTTCTGCTTGTCCACACACTACCCTTGTACTTCCTCCCCACCCCCAGGGAAATCATGTTATTAGTCACCTGGAAGAATGCTATCTGATGTCACTTGGCCTTTGAAACAAGAAGATCTAGACATGGCCCTTTTTGGTCTCTGGACATCTTTTAATTTAGACTTAGAGAAATCAGCTAGACACGACTGCCCAGGTTGTAAGGCATTAGTCAGGAAAGGTTATGTAAGGTAGAAGGAGAAGCTTGTAGATTTCCAAGGTAGTTTAGAGGTTCTCTCTTTCAGCTCCTTCATTTTCCAAAGGCAGAAACCAAGGTGTGAAGAGATTGTAGGTTGCCCAAGGTAGCAAGGATGAGATTTGAATTTAAGTCCCATGATTAAGTTCCTCTTCCTCCTCCTCCTCACTACCATTACTACCACCACCACCACCACCATCACCATGACCACTACTACTACTACCACTACAATTATTACTACTACTACCACCACCACAACTATTTACTACTATTTCTATTACTACTACATTTATAGGCATCTGCCATCATAGGCAGCTACAGTGACAGACTGGATTGGAACCCAAGTCTTCTGATGCTGTTAATGTTCCCTTTAATATAGCATGTGACTAGATCAGTAGTATAATTGTGGAGGACAATAGTAGAGAATGAAATTGTTGAATTTAATTGAAATTGATGAAATGTTGAGAAGATCAAATGATAAAGGATATGCAAATTGCTTTGCAAATCTTATTATATCATTGATAGGTTATGTTATTATCTAGACCAATCCCTTCATCTTGAGGATGAGATAATCTGTTCTGCAGAAATCATTTTGCAAGTGAGGAAACTGAGGCCAGTGGAGGCCAAGTGACTGGCCCAAAGTCACATTGGTAATGATTAATGAAGACAATATGTAACTCAGGGTCCCCAACCCCAAATGCAGGAATTTACTGTATTCAGTGCTTTCTTATTTTCTACGTAACATATAGGAGAAGACTTTTTTGGTCTCCATGTAAAGAATATGTTTGCAGTGGGGTGCTGCTGCTATAAAAGTCCAGCATATTGTTAGTATGTTCATCCTAGGCTGAATTTCTAAGAACAGCATTCTAATAAAAGGTCAGGTGATCTATGGCTTCCCTATGCATGCCTTGTGTGGGACCGTGGAAGTTTACAGGGCATTGAGTATAGTCACTGAACCAAGAGCTTTCCTCACTGGCTTGATCCTGTCTCTACTTGATTATCACCCATGGCGGGAAGTTCACCACCTCTTAAGGCAGCTCCATTTTTTGGACAGCTCCTACTTGTTAGATCACTCTTTATACTGAGCCAAAATATACCTCAGTATTTTGTACTCAATATCTAGTTCTACCATCAAAACACAATCAAAACTCTTCACTATTATAAGACATGATCAGAGTAATGAATTAGGAAGATAATTCTGTGGTCTAGTTAGATCATAGCAGGGAGTGACTGGAAACTGGGAGACCAGGTTAGCTTCCTTCTGTTGTAAAGCCCTATTTCCAGCCAACCCACTTAAGCCTTGCTTTTGGTTCAAGAGGAATCACAGAATATTAGAGACGGAAAGGGTCCCAGAGGTTACTGAGTCCAACCTGTGCCTGAATAAGCATCCTCTGTCTACAAAATCCCTGACCAGTGAGCCTCCAGTCTCGGCTTGAAGGCTGTCAACAAGGGAGAACCCATTACCTCCCAAGAAAGCTGTCCTCCTCTTTTGGATAGGCCCAGTTTTAGGAAAATTTTCCTTATGTCAAGCCTAAATCTTCCTCTTTGGAACTTTCACTATTGCCCTTGGTTTTGTCCTTTGGGGTACAGCAAAGTAAAACTACTCCTTCTTCCTTTGGAGAGACTTTCAAATAATTGAAGACGCCTGCCATTTCACCCCTGAATCTATTCCTATCCACCCTTCCCTAGTTCCTTTGACTCAATTTAAGATCTTTTGCCATACTGCTTCACCTTCCCTGGATATTGTTCCATTTATCAGTGCCCATCCTCAGCTGGACTGAGCATAGTGCTCAAGATATCAGGCAAAGCCAGGTAAAGCATGAATGTAAGCCCTCTGTGCTTTGCCTATGTTAATACAACCTATGATTGGATTAGCATCCTTGGCTGCCATTTCCACATAAAATGTCAGGAAATGGAACAATTTTCCAAGGATGATAGGTCAGTCACATTATCTGTTGCCCAACACCAAAGACCATATGAATGGCATTCACTTTTATTGTGTCTGTTTCAAGGAGGTTTTCTAGATTTTGTTTTAGGGTTTTAGAGCTGGAAGAAACCTTTGAACATACAATGGGAGAATTAGAAAAGGCCACAGAACACAAAATGTAAGATTTTGGAGGGATTTTTACATATGTGTGTATACATATATACATATACACACATATACATGCATACATATATAATACTTGGACTTGAAGGAAAATAATAGAATTATTAGAACATGGACTGTCAGAGTTGGAAGGAATCATAGAATAAATGTTAGAACACAGATTTTCAGAACTAGCACGTAGAACATTAGGCCTAGAATGGACCTTAGAATAAATATAGTATCAGAACATGGACTATTAGCATCGGGATGGTCCTTGGAGTATAGAATGTCTGGAGGGATCTTGGTACAGACAGTGTCAGAGAGGGAACAACCATGGAGATAGACTTTCTGACCCACTTGTGTTGTGGACAGGGAAGATGAAATCCAGGCTGGGATAGGCTTGCCCAAGGTGACGTAACAAGTTACTGTCAGAGCTGAGACTATAATACCATACAGTGGAATATGTATTTGATCCCAGAAGCTGTATGGAATTGCTGGGGCTTTCTGAATGAGTGACTGACACGGGCAGAACCATGATTTCCACATCCACACTTCCGTCGCCATGTGCAGAATGAATTGGAATGGAGAGAGAGGGGAGCCAGTGAGCCTTTTAGGAGGCTGTTGCAGGCATCTAGGCATGAGGTGACATGATGATGCCCTGCACTGTGCTGTGGCGACCTCATGAAGGGGCAGATGCTACTGCTTCTTCTAACAGTCTCTAATCTGAGCTTCCCTCTACTCATAGTTCAGATGCATCATCATCATCATCATCATCACAGTAATAATCGCTCGACTTTTCTGTAGCATTTTAAGATTTTCATTCCTCAAAACAATCCTTGGATTTATTAGTCTGTAATCCTGATGTCCCCCTTTTTACCAATAAGGAAAATGGGTTACCAAAGAGAAGAATTGACTTGTCCAATAAGGTCACACAGCCAATTGCCAAAGTGGGCCATGCCCACTGATTTCCACAAATGTTTACTGAATGCCCTCTATATGCAAGACACTGTGGATGCCCGAGCACATCATACAATCAGAATCCTCAAGTCTCTAAGAGCCCTCCACATGGCCTAAGCACCACCTTCTTCTGCAGAAGACCTCCCCTGGATCCTAGGGCTTTCACCTCTGAGGAGCCTTTCATTGAATCTGTCATTATCTTCTCCATTAGAATGTAAACTCATTAAAGAGAAGGGCTGGTTTGGGGATTTAGTTTTTTGTTTGTTCTTGTTTTTTTCTTTGCATTCCTAGCACTGAGCACTACCTGTTCCATACTAAGAGATAGAGATTTTATTGATATTGGGAATTCCCAGACTAGGAAACTCCCTCTTCTAATGCAGGTTGGCACCTTCTCTACAACTTATCATTTAGATCAGGAATTCTTAACATGTGTGATATACCACCTTTAACTGTCCAGTAATGATGGATAATGGCTAGTATTTATAGAGAGCTTTAAGGTTTGCAAATCACTTTAGAAATATTATCTCAGGGTGGCTAGGTGGCACCGTGAATAGAGCACCTTCCCTGGAGTCAGGAGGACCTGAGTTCAAATACTCACTCAGACACTTAACACAAAAACTAGCCGTGTGGCCTTGGGCAAGTCACTTAACCCCAACTGCTCCAAAAAGCAAAAAAAAAAGATAGAAATATTATCTCATTTTATCCTCACAATAGCCATGGAGGTATTGTTTTCCCCATTGTATTATTTTCCCCATTTTACAGATGAGGAAAATGATGTTGACTGAGGTCTAAGTTACTTGCATTGGGTCACACCCATAGTAAGTATCTGAGGAAGTATTTGAACTCAGGAATTCCTGTCTCCAGGCCCACCGACTTTACCACCCAGCTTCCTGGTGAGCCCTCTGGGTCCCTTTTCAGAATAAGATTTTAAATGAATAAAATTAATATATAGGACTGCAAAGGAAACAAATGAAAGCTATCTACATATGTATGTGTGTATATGTATATTAATGTTAACAAACCTTAAGCATCTATATCTCAGAAATTCTTAGCCCCTCTCTCTAATGCCTGAACATTGAGATTAGGCGATAAATGCAGGGTCGCAGTCAATATGTGACAGAGGTAGTATATGAACCCAGATCTTCCTGATTTTGAGATCTCTCCTCCATCCACTATGCCCTGCTGACTCTTGACCTATAGTAATTACTTATTTTATTTAGTCAAACTATCTCTGGATAGTAACTCTCCCATGACTTTACCTGAAATCAAGACCTTTCCTCTGTCTATTAGGAGAGCCACACCATGAAGCAATGTGATCCAATGAGAAAAGACCTGAACCTGGAATCAGAGGAGCCATCATACCTTCCCCTGTGCCCCATAGGACCTTGGGAAAGTCTCTTCTTCTCCCCTCTCCTTTAGTCTAAGTTCTCTTCCTTCTCTAGAGCTATGATTTTAAGAATTTTATCCATCCTGTTCCCAGGAATCCCATATTCCCTCTAATTCTGAGGGATCAGGTAGCACAGAAGATAGAGCACTGGGCTTGGAGTAAGGAAGATCAAGTTCAGATCCAACCTCAGACAATAGCTGTGTGACCCCAAGTAAGTCGATTGTCTGCTCTGGGCCTCAATTTCCTGGCATGGAAACTAAGGATATTAAAAGTACTTAACTCCCAGAGTTGTTGAGAACATTGAATGAGATAATATTATTTAATATTAAATAACATTTTCCTCCCTCTCTCCCTTCCTTCCTGCCTGCCTTCCATCCTGCCATACCTTCCCAACATTTACAGACAGTAGGACTTAGGTGTAAAACATGCATCTAAATGGACTCTAATCTTTGGGGCTGCTTAAAATTCTTGTTTCCCTGTTAAAGCACAAGACAGGCATTGTATGTGTCAAAGAGATCATAACTTTAATTGTCCCTTTAATGGTAAAAGGTACCTTTCCTCCCAAAGCTCTGGTGAGTTATATTCTTTTCCATTCAGGCAAAGCAGTTTTCTTATCTCCCAATACTTCCAATATCCATTTTTGTTGCATGCTCGAGCAGTATAATTTTATAGGGAGGTATTGAGAGAGAGCTCAGCTGGTTAAGAACTTTGATTTGATTAGGATCATAAAGATTTTCCTTCCTTTCTCTTTTCTTCCTTTCTTCCTTTTTCCCTCCCTTCTTTTTCCCTCTCTCCCTCTTTCCTCTCTTGCTTTCTTGCCTTCATTTTCTTTCTTTCTTTCCACTGATCTTACTCTTAAAACCCCGGGATCAGCCTTCATTCCATGATATACAACTAGGGAACATTGGAAGAACCAAGGAATGTGTTAAGTGCCTACTGCATGTAGACCATTGTCCTGGGCATTGGGGAGACTGATCATTTGTATACATAGCCCCTTTGATCATGGATCTCCCAGGCAAGGGGTGGATAAAATGTGTGCAAAAGACCCTAAGATAAAAGAAACTACCAGATATATTTTAATACACATTTTTCAAAAAGTTTGTAGTTTCAAGCTTTTCAAAACTACACTAAGGCTTTTAGAACACCCTAAATACACATGTATGTGCAGATGAATAGATAGATACACATACACATAGCAAGATGACAACAGACAGACAGATGTACAGGTATATAATGATAAATTGTGGAAATTGCAGGATGATCTCTCTTGGAGATGTCTCTGCTGTCTAACATTTCATGATCTAAGTCCTCCCATGTCTGGAAGCATACATTCTAATGCCCAATTCAAATCTAGCCTATTTTCTTAAGGCCCTGAAGTGCTGTTTCTTAAGGTTATAGAATCTCAGAGTTTGAAGGGACCTTCAAGGCCATCCAATTGTTCGCTGTGCCACTATGGCATCCTTTCTAAGCCATCATCCACCCTTTTCCTGAAGACTGCACTAAGGGGGCATCCTCTGACTTCTGCGGCAGGCCTGGGTTCCCTTTGGGGGAGAGCTTTGATGTTGGGCAGGTTTTCCTTACACCAAGCCTAAATCTGCTTGTCCCCAAATTCTACCCATTGTGCTCTGGTACTGCCTTCTGTGGACAGGTAAAATTAATTTATTCCTTCTAATGTATGGCAGTCCTTCAAAATATTTGAAAACTGCAATCATGTCCTCCCTAATTTTGTGGCTTTCAGAGCTAAATATCCTCAGTTACTTTAACTAGTCCTTGTCTGGCACCTTTTTTAATCCTCTGAATGTGATGCTACCTCTCTTCTCAATGTTTTCCATGAACTTCCCTAAATATTAGTACCTTTCCTGGTATAACATTCCTTGTTCCTGGCCCCTTGCAGCCCTGACTTCCTCTGTTCTAAGGCCCCTCCCAGCTCTGGCATCCCCTGTTCTAAGGCCCCTCCCAGCCCTGACATCCCCTGTTCTA
>NW_027185850.1:18956530-18968312 GCF_028583685.1 Petaurus breviceps papuanus
CAGCCCTGACATCCCCTGTTCCAAGGCCCCTCACAGCTCTGACATTCTATGCTCATTAAGCCATAGAAAGTGAAAGTATCTTAGAGCATAAAATGTCAGGACATGGAATTGAGTTTGAAGGGACCTTAGAACACAGAATGTTAAAAATGGTGGAGAGTATAGAACACACAAAGGTAGAAACGAGAAGGGTAGAGAAGGCAGCCCATTGGTGACATGCCTAGTTCGCCTCTTTTGTTTTACAAAGCGGGGGATTGTGTTGGAGAGGCAGAGGAACGTTCTCTGCTCTCAGGTGCCTGCTGACATTTGGAAGCTGGAGAATAGTCCAGTCCTCCAGATTCGGAGACTCTGTGACTGAATGGGCATCTTGAGGAGACAGCGCGTGTCCAGTGAAGCCCCATCTATAAACCGTTAGGGAGGAGGAGAGCAAAGAGGAGACGGTATTTACTCGCAGTCATCGTTATGTTTCCATTAGACAGTGAAGTGACCTAGTAAGAAAGGTTACAAAATCATTATTAGAGATTGTCAAAGCTGACTAGACACTGGATTAATGGGGATTTGGTAGATTTCTATAAATAGCACTCCAAAGCAAAATCCAGGGATGAACCAAAAGCGGCCTTTTAGCCCTCGCGTCGGCCTCTCCACAAAGGTCTTCACTTATCTAGACTAATAATGATTGCAAACCTTGAGAGATTAATATAAAAGTGAATTGTCAAGGCTAATTTTCTTTTTTTGGATGGAGGGCAAAGGATTTCTTGGAATATTTCAGTAATAAAAACAGACAATTCGTTCTAATGAAGTCTTTCTGGGAACTGAGGCAGCGGCCACTGCCCAGTTTCTTCCGGTGCTCTTATGGGAGCCCCTTCATCAGACTAAGTTTTATTGATGCCTTTAAGTTTTACTTCAAAGTCATGTTTGGTCACTCCCTCCCTACCCATGCTCTAGTGTTACTGTAGAAAAACAACAAAGTGATGTTGGACAACACGTACAACATGTTGTTAGTGTTATTGTTCAGTTCTATCCAGCTCTTTATGACCCCATTTGGGGCTTTCTTGGAAGAGATAATGGAGTGGTTTACTCTTTCCTTTTTCAGCTCCTTTCACAGATGAGGAAACTGAGGCACAATGAGGTTAAGTGACTAGTCTGAGGTCACACAGTCAGTAAATTGCAAAACCAGGATTCTCTCAGGTCCCCTGACTCCAAGTTCTTTCCCCAGCACCATTTTGGGTCACAAAGCTAGTAAGTGTCTGAAACCAAATTTGAAAGAGTCTTCCTGGCTCTAGGGGGGAACTCTATCCACTATACCACCTAGCTTCCCATGCCCATGTCCATGCCCTCCATTCTATTTAAAAAAGAATATTTTATAATAATAATGTGGCACTTTGAACTTGGCCAGGTGTCCCCTATCTTGAATCTCCTTTGCCTCTCTTAACAATCCTACAAAGCAGATAGATTAGATACTCCAGGAATTCCAGCTGGATTCTGGTTCCTAGAATTCCAGGACAGTTATCCGGTCCAATGTCTTCATGTTATATACTGATCGGGAAACTGAGGCACAATGAGGTTAAGTGACTAGCCCGAGGTCACACAGTCAGTAAATTGCAAAACCAGGATTCTCTCAGGTCTCCTGACTCCAAGTTCTTTCCCCAGCACCATTTTGTAGTCAACAAAACAGGAACATAAATGTGAGGTGACTGATTGTTTGAGACTCATCTTGTCAGGTTTCCTTCTTCTGTGGTGCCTAGATTCCACAATTGGAAGGGCTTCAGTAAATGGGCACCAATGTAGCATCTGCCCCTCATGGTGCCACGGCTCCCCTGAAGAGTTTGTCACTTGGTGTTGCCTGTGGGATACTTTCAGTGGCTGGATGGCTACGGCTGCTGACAGAGAGGCTGCCTCACCCAAGGGCCGGAGCTCACACCTGTGTTCTCCACTGACTCCTCTGATCTCTCAATCCGAGTTAAAAGGAGCATTTTGCTCACCTGTCACTCAGTTTCACTTTTGTGAAGAAATGTTAAAGCTGGATCCGCCCTGGAGGTGACAGTCCCAGCCTGATGTTGTCACTCCGGGCCTGTCATGTTGAATTCTGTCACAGCATAAGAGCCGACTAAAAGGCGTCCAGGTGCGAATGCCTGCGCTCACTTCCCAGGTATCAATTCCGGATTAGAATGTCACCATCAAATATTTAGAAAAGTAGATGATGAAGATTGACGGTTTTGGCTTTGGTGCGATGGAACTCCAACATATGATTCATATCCTAGACACAGGCAAGTGAAAATGGCCTGAAATTGGTTTGATTGTTGCTGTTTAATGTTTTAATGAGGAATTAGACACTGTACCTATTGAAAAATTGAAAGTGAACCGTTTTGCCTTTCTCTCAAAACTCAATGAGTTTGATTGCAAGTACATGTTTGCTTGTTTGTTTGTTTTTAAATTACGTTTGCAGTTAAGATGTCTGGTTTCAATTTAAGCATTTCAGAGAATGTTGAGCTGGAGTGTTTGGGGCAGAATTGGCCAGAGCAGATAGAATGCTAGTTAGAAGACTCTTAAAATGTCAGTGGTCAGGGCTGGGAGTGGCTGGAGAACATAGAACAGGGAGGTGGGAGAGGTCTTAGAATACATACTGATGTGTTCTATGGGATGGGGGTGGGGGTGGAGGTCTTAGAACAGGGGAAGTCAGAGCTGGGAGGGGGCTAAGAACAGGGGATGTCGGGACTGAGAAGGGGCTTAGAACAGAGAGTGTGAAAAGTGGGAGGGGTCCTAGAACACAGAACTGGGGCAGGGCTCAGAACAGGGAATGTTGGACCTGGAAGGACTTTTAGAACAAAGAATGCAGAATGTTACCATTGAGTGAGTTTTAGAACTGAACTTTTCATAGCTTCATCCTCCAGTAGGTCATTGAAGATTTAGTACAAGAAGGGGGGAATTGAATTAAGTGCCCTTGTTTTTGAGATGAAGACTACAGGATCTAGAGATGGTGAATAAGCTGTCAGCCCATTAGTAACAGTAGATAAAACAGCTGGACTTGGTATCAGAAGGACCTGAGTTCAACTCCTGCCTCAGACTATCTTCATGACTTCAAGTTAGTCACCTGACAACCCTCAGCCTCGATTTCCTCACCTGTAAAATGGAGATATTAATGGAGCCCAGGTCACAGGGTTGCTGACAACCCAATGAGATAACATGTAAAGCACTTATTGTTATTACCCCTGAGGTTTTACAGTTAATTAGTGAACTAACTAGATCCCCTTCCTGTCTCCCCATTCTTTACTCTTTCCATTAAACCCCCTAAGCCTTATTCATCCCTGACTTGTGAAGTTCTTCCAGCCATATGCCTTCCTTGGTGGGCTGCAGGACACCTTCAAACAGCAAGCTGCTGAAGAAAGGCTTTGGTCCAACACTCCAAAGTTGGAGGGCAGTTGATGTTGTGAACTCGGCATTAGGCATTTCTCTTCAGCTTGCTTTTCCAAAAGCACATTTATTCAGTAAAAAGAAGCCAACGCTGAAAAGCAGATTGAGGTCAGGTAGATCTGCGCGGTGCCGACTGTCAGATCTGCTCAGCCCTTTGATGGGAGATGCGGAGCTGTATTACGGGGTCATCTCTTGTCTGGCCCAGCCAGGGCAGGGAGGAGAATTGAAACTGGCCACGGAAGCAGCCATCCGCCTTTCCCCTTGATTGAGTGCAAGATGTGGCTGCCAGCAAGCCCCAGAGAAGAGCCAGCAGAGGGGGGATTTTCAGTCAGATATATGACCAGACTGTAGATACACTCTGGAATGTATGGGGAAACAAAATCCAGTGAACCTTTTGTTAATGTGCTTAATCAGAGATTGAAAGTGCCCTCTCTGGTAAGGAAGGAAGACAAGGAAGCTGTGGCTCGGCATTTCTTCCTACCCCTCCAACCATCCCTGTGATGTTTTTTGCTTCATAAATGGTAGAGGACTCTGCATGTTAATTTGAGATAAGGCATGTATTTAGAGAAAACAATCCAAATTTAAGTGGGATTATAAAATACTTTGTAATCAGATGAGGTGAGCTCTTTTGTTAGCCTTACTCTACAGATGAGGAAACTAAGGCACAGATTGGTTTAAAAAAATTGCGTGGGGTAAGTGTCTGAAATAGGATTCGAACTCAGGTCTTCCTGACCAAGTCCAGGACTCTATCCATTATATCCCCTAGCTGCTTTCTCCTAGGACTTTTAGTTACAGAATTGTGGTTAGTACTTCATGGTCTTGTTGGTAATGTTAATAATCCATCATTTAGTACTAAGGACCAAGCAGTCAGGGGAGACCTACCTAGGTATTTATCACCATTTATCCCAACTCTGCTATGGCATAGGATCACCCAGCTTTGAAGAAGAAGGCATTATGCTCTGTGAGCAAAGCGGAACTGCAGTAGCTCAAAAGAAACATAAGATGTGAAAATTCAGAGACATCTCCACTCCCAATGTTCATCTGAACTAATTATTCCTGACCTGTGGCAGAGCTTTCGGCACTTGTATTGGTCTGACCAGCTACAGCACCTTGACCCTGACATAAGGATGTCATTTTGGTTCCCTTCGAGAGCAATGACCTTGGGAAAATCTCTTCCCTTATGTGGACTTGAGTTTCCCGCATTCCAAAATACAGGGCTGAATTAAATGACCATCCCTCCAGCGCAGAATCTAAATTTTGGTCTTTCTGTTCCAGCACAATTATTGAAGAGCACGTAAGTACTTTCCCAGTGTATAATGAAAACTTCTTGAAAAATGTGCATCCTTTTTCATTAACATTCAATCAAATAAATGCTTACGGAAAAGAATGAAATGAATTGGTTGTAGAAGGGTAGCATTTTTTTAAATGAGCCAGCCACAAATTTTGTTTCCAAATTTAGACATGCTAATTCCTCCATGCTTCAATAATTTTGTCTGTGCTGTGGGACTCTATTTGGAGAGGATGTCCATATTAATGAAATTAAGTTTGCAATGTTGCTTTGCTTTCCCTGCTGAAAGATGCTTCGTAGGCCAAAATATTGTTTATTTTTTTAAATCAAAAGTTTAATAAAAAAAATCTCATCTCTCTTAGGAAATTCTGCTATTGCTACATTATACATTTGGGAAATTTTAATAGAGATCTGGAATTATCAATTCATGCTAATTCTGGGTGGCTGAAAAAGCCAATAATTGATGATACCATCTTGCTACTGAAAGCCCCCAAGGTTTTAAAAATGGATGCATTATTTCAGGTGATCAGGGCATCTCCTCTCCTGCCTAACCCAGCAGCCATTAAGAGTAGCATGGGGAAGATTTTCCCACATGCTTTATTACAGGCAATCATAGAACAAGTCAACAAGTGGACTGAAAAATGCAGCTATAAGAATGAAACATACAAAGACCATCCCTTGCCTCCCTTGCTTACCCGTCTCATCGCGTTCACGTTAATGGCCTCAGAAGTGTGGGTTTTAATTCCCAGCCAAGCTGTGTGATTTTCCCCTTGCTGATAAGATCACAGCAAAAATCATTCCCCTCATCTACTGGTTCATTCGTTGATGACTCTTTTAGATAATAGTTTTGCAGGCTTGTATCATAGCCCAGAGCACTCATGTCTCTAACTGCCCACTATAGGCAGGACTGTCTTCACCATCCTCCCACCAATAGCCAATGCTTGTGATAATAGCCTACCCTCCAAGGGCTCTTGAGAGGAAAACACCTTGTCAAGCTCAAAATGCTATATAAATAGAAGTTGCTATTATTGTTTTATTTTTACTAAAAAACATTGCCTGACTTCTTGCTTTCTGGCTCACTCATGCCCTTCTACATACCTGAAAGGTGTCCCTTCCTCCCGTCTGCACCTACCAAAATCACAACTTCATTGTGTAGTCAGGAGTGTGGTGGTAATGTTTAAGTTTCCTGCATGCAAGAAACACTTTTAAGTTTCATGTGCATTGTTAATATTTTCTCTATAACTTTCTTATATCTAGATTATCAACAAAACAATAAATGAATCCCCAATTTGGAGCATTCACTGATGTTTATACTGAAAATTTATTAATGGGCCCCTGAGAGGCCCCAGGAGCATTATATATCTGTGTATTGTGGAAAGAGCTCTAGATTTAGAAACAAAAGACCCAATTCTCTTCCTAGCTTTGCGGTAATTAATACAAGCTTTCTGAGCCTCAGTTTCCTCATCTATAAAATGGCAACAAAAATGAATTTTATCCCTGCCTCATAGGGTTGTAATCCTGGAGGATTCAATACTATTCTATTTGTAAAGAGATATGCAAATGTCTGCAATCATTAGATGCATTTTTGTTTACTGAATTAGGAGACGGTGTGTAATAGCTAAAAGCGTGTGAGATTTGCGTGAGAGCACCTCTGTTTGAATTCTGACAACTAATGACTGCCTGTGTGACCTTGAACAAATTGTTTGACTGCTTGGGGGGACGCATTTTCCTCATCTGTAAAATGGGTTTTACCAGATGGCTTAAAATCTATGAACTGAATTGAATCTCCAGGGCTTTGGCTCTAGCCCATAAACTCCTGGGATCATATCTATCCTTGAAGACCCTGTTTGAAAACTAACAATCCATGAAACTCTCCCTAATATCCTTGGTGGGAAATCGTCTTGTTTTCCATGTATCCTGCACAGTACTTTGTCTTTCTGGCACGGGTTTTCCATGATTTCTTTTGTATCTTGGTTATTGATAAATATGCCCCAGATCCCCTCAAAGACTAAACTTCAGAAGGGCAGAGATGATCTGTTACTTATCTCTGGGCACTCTCCAGAAGTCAATCAGAGGATACAAAGACCAGAGCAAAGGGTGGGCTCTGCTAAGGTCCTGAGCCTTGGGAAATGTGCTTCCTCAGTGCCTTGTCTACTGAACTGTCCCTCCGAATGCTCAGGTAAGCCATGTCTCTTTTATAATGCCTCCTCTAGAACCTTGGCTTCCTATGAAGCATTGTAGAGATTCTCTCTCTTGGCTTCTAGAACTGCTTCCTACTCTATCTAGCTCTGCTTTCAGTGAGGATGAAATCACAGACATATCATTTCACTGTTTCATGATTCACCATCTTCTTCTGTCATCCCCAGGACCTCTGGGCAGTTGATGATCTGTCATAGATCTAGTTCTTGCTGTTACTGTGGAAGATACCTTTCCCACAGCTAAGGGGGCTCCATTCATGAAAGATAGTGAGTGTTGACTGGAATCTCCCTAGCCAATAACTTGTGCTCTTATCAAATTCCATCTTCTCTTGGGTCTGGATTTGTTTGTTTGGCACCACTGACCTGCCAATTAGTGATAGAGACCCTCTGAGCCCTACTCACTCTGTTATCATTAGTGTTAAGTGTTGATGCTCTTCAGACTCAAAGTCTGAAGATTTGAGTTCTACGTATTGCCAAGCAACCTTGGGCAAGTCATTTGAACTCCCACCAATCTAATTGTTTCCTCTTTTATGAAATGAAGATAATGATAGGTAACTGGCTAATTAACATCTCTGAGACTTCATTTAGATGACCTATGAAGTCCCTTCCAGCTTTGTTGCTATAATGACTAAAGTTCTTCTTGGATCTAAATAGCAAGCAATTTACATGTTGAATTCAATTGAACGAAATCCCAAGGCAAAGGGTGTTGGAGACTAAGTCAGGCATCCTGGGTTTGACCTCCATCTCTGCCCCACCTGGGTGAGCTTAGGAATATCACTTAAACTCCATAGACTATCATAACTTCCTTATCTGTAAAATGAACAGTCTGGATTCCCTGGCCTCTGAGAGCCCTTCTGGCTGTAAGTTATTGGCTGTGTAACTTATCTGACCTTGGGAAAGTCAGCTAATCAACCAGTCAGTTAGGATTTGTTAAACACCTACCACATACGAGGTGCTGTACTGGGCTCTGGGGGTACAATTAGAATGGGTGAAGCAATTGCTACTGCTAAGGAATATAAATGTTAAGGAAGGCAATAACATGAATATGTATACATATATAATATAAATTAAAAAAATAAAAATATTCACAAAGTAGCTGGATATAAGGTACTTTCATAGAGAAGCACTAGAAGATGGTGGATCAGAAAAGGCCTCATGTAGATGGTGATGCTTGAGTTTCATCTTGGGGAAGAGAGGGCTTTCATGCTGCAGAGTTGACAAAGGATGGGTCCTTCCAAGGATGGACCTATCATCTATAGCCTCCATTTACACATCTATAAGATGAGGAGTTTAGACCAAATAGTTCTGAGGGACCTTTCCAGATCTAAAACTTCTGTCCAATGATCATCTTTTTAGCTGGAAGACCATGTTCTGGTCAGGATTCCTTTTGGGGTATGGATTGTGTTAGATAGTCCCTCACGAATCTCAGTAGAATGCCTGCTGGAGGCAGAGTTGACTGACCTGGGTTCAAATCATGATTCTGCTCTTTCGTATCTATGTGACCTTGGACAAATCATTTCCTTCTTCTGGGCCCAATCACTCATCTGTAAAATGAGGGTGTTGTGCTGGATGACCTCAGAGGTTTCTCTATCTCTAAATCTACAATGCTAGGATTCTTTGAAGCGTTTCTAGCAGTCGGTACCTAGCTTACTCCATGGAGGCTGGCATTTCTTTGGTTAAATACACACTGTACATTTTTCTCTTTCTCCCCAGCGAATACAGGTAAAGCATTCCTAGTTAGTTTTGGCCTCTCTTTGCATTTCAATGATTACCCCAGTCGAGCTGCCAAAACCCTGCTATGCTATTAAGGCAGGCAGTCTATTCACACAATCGATTCTCATCAAAAATTCTGAAAAATAAATAAAATAAAAAGATTTGGGGCCCATTTTTCAAAAAGATTCAGGTTGACCTCTTGAGTGTTTCATTTCCTGTTGTTTTCATTTTTGTTGTTTGGTTTTTTTCCACATTTTTTCTCCCTTGAAAGATGTATTTTTTCCGCTTTATTTTTTTTTTTGCACCTGCAGCCCTATAAGGCATCTCCCTCCCAGCTCCAGTTGCCTTGTTCTGGGAAAGGAGAAGGATTCCCTTTAAAATTCAGCTCAGAAACGTTGTATTGAAATATTGAAAGAGGGGTGGGGTGGAGAGCCAGTGGAAACTAATTATAGAAATATCGGGTGAGATAATTACCACCTCATGGCTCATTCAGAAGTCCCTCTGCCAGGCAGCTATCCACATTCAGGCCTCTCATCCCAGAGGGGAAGGTCCCTCCTGAAATGGGAGTCGACTAGATCAGGTGCTGGCCAAAGCTGGCTACATCTGCTGGTTGGGAAGCTGGTTTCAAGTACATTTCTCTTCTGATACATGGCTAAAACACAATCATTGGCTAACTCAGTTCCCTTCTTGGGGAGGATGTCTCTGTTTCCCCATCAAAGAAGTGCATAATGGATAGAATAATTAACTTGGAGTCAGGGAGAGCAGAATTTGAATTCCACCTTAGCACTTACTGACCAGTTGATTCTGGGTGAGTGACTTCTGCCAGCCCCAGGCTCCTCATTTGGTATAGGATTGCCTCCCGTAAGGTAAGACGTGTAAAGTGCTTTGCATCTGAACTCCCCCAAGCTGCAGTATTGCAATTTCATCATGAGAAGCAGTGTATCTGAGTCAGACTAGGGATCAGGAGCCCAGTTCAAGTTCAGCCAATTAGCTGACTCCTCAACTTGGAAAAGTGACATCAGTTCACCTTTGACTTCAATTTCCTCCTTTGTAAAATGTGGGGGTTGGATTGGATAACATTAACAAAAAGAACACACGTTTTACAGCACTTTAAAGCTTACAAAGCACTGTCTTTCCCCAGAGCAGGCAGGTGGAGTAGTAGAAAGAGCACCAGGCCTGGAGTCAGGAAGATTTCTGAGTGCAAAGCAGCCTCAGGCACATTTACTAGGTGTGACCCTGGGCAAGTCACTTCCTCCTGTTTGCCTCAGGTTCCCCATCTGTAAAATGAACTGGAGAAGAAAATGGCAAACCAGTCCGGTACCTCTGCCAAGAAAACCCCAAATGGGGTTGTGGAGAGTTGGACAGGACTAAATGTTGACAACGTCTCATCTGTAAAATGATGCATTTGGAATATTAGAGCTGAAAGGGATGTTTGGGGCCATTTTATAGATGAGAAAACTGAGACCCAAGGAAATGTATTTGACTTGCTCAGTCATAAAGCTAGTAAGTGGTTGTGGCATGATTTGAATCCGGGTCTTCCTGGACTTTTGTAGTTTCCAGTCCACCACCATGATTGGACTTCTGTTTCCAATTGGTAGCTTCACCTTCTATGTGGGTAGCTACTTGGTTGCTCTCTAGAAAGGTGACATTGAGAAAAAAGAATGACTTGAAAAGTGTGGGGGGTGGCTAGGTAGCACAGTGAATAGAGCACTGGTCCTGGAGTCACAGGGACCTGATTTCAAATCTGGTCTCAGACACTTAACACACACACACACACACAAACTAGCTGTGTGACCTTGGGCAAGTCACTTAACCCCAGTTACCCTACCTCCCCCTTTAAAAAAAAAGTGTGAAGAACCTCGTCCCATAGACAGTGACACTCTCCTTTGGGATGGCCGCCATCGACGGAGGTTGATTTCCACCATCACCCTCCCTGGTGTCCCACAGATTTCCATTCCAGCCAGCTGCTATTGAGGTTGGCAGGCCAGCCTATTGCCACTTCCTTCTCAACACTCTAAGCCAAGGTGACAAAATCCTCCTTTTCTCCAGATGTGCACAATCTGGGGGCAGACTTTGAATAGAGTTGCATGTGTCTCCTTGTATTTCGCGTGGAGCTGTCATTGTTTAACTCCCCATTATAGAGTCTTTAAAGTGTCTATTAGTTAATGCAGAAGCTTTTAATAACCTTTTTTTCATGTCAGTGCTCAGAACCTTGTACTTTATGGATGGAGGGGAGTATTAACAAAGCTCATGTTACATCTTCATTGGATGCCAGTTTAAAGGGAAGACTTTTCACAATGGAACAAAGGATTTCTTGCCAGCAGCCCTTAGTTTTCTCTTGTGAAGCTGGGGAATAGGAGAAGGAAGGGAGGGGACCTATAGAAGAGGGCTTTGACGAATGTGAGAAGCAGGAGTTATTAGGTAGGGGAGAGAATCACTGTGAAAATCTGTGATGCTTAAAAAACTTGTTAGACTCTTTCTGCTCTAACTGTGGTAGCTGCACATTAAGTAATCCATGATCCTCCCACGTCCAGGGAGGAGGAGGTCCCTGTCCCCCATTGCCCTGGGACTTTCTGGAAGACATCCCTGCATGAGGCCAGAGCTTTGACTAGCTGCCCTCTAAGGCTGAGAGACGGGAGATTTGGAAGAGATTTTAGTGGCCATCTTGTCTTTACAAAAGAGGAAACTGAGGACCAGAGAGGTTCAGTGATTTGTCCGAGGTCGTTTGATAGTAAGCATCAGAGGTGATATTTGAACTCAGGTCATTTGACTCTAGAGTCAATCCCCTGTTTACTGTACTTTGGAGTCAAACCTCATCCCTGTCCCTTTAGACTCCGAAGCTGCAGAATTCCAACTAGGAAGGAAAGCTGAGGATGTCTGGGCCAACAGGCAGCTGAACAAAAATTCCCAATCATTTTATGTTGTAGGCAGACTAGTGTGATTGATTGCTGTTCCTCCTGTGTGATAATTTTACCACCACACCATGTTGTCTTTACTCAGAATAGTCTGCATATCTGGAAGGCTCCCCCTTCTCACTTCTGCCCCTTGGGACTCCTTGGTCCATTTGAGACTCAACTCAGGTGCTATCTTTTCTGAAAATGAAGTTAAAACATTTATTTTTTTTAAAATTCTGAGTTCCAAATTCTCTCTCTCTCTCTCTCTCTCTCTCTCTCTC
>NW_027185850.1:18968412-19051862 GCF_028583685.1 Petaurus breviceps papuanus
TCTCTCTCTCTCTCTCTCTCTCTCCCCCTCTCCCTCTCCCTCTTTCCCTCCTTCCTCTCCCCCTCCCACCCATTAAGAGTCGAGAAATATAATATCAATTATACAATTGAAATAATGTAATACATATTTCCATATTATTCATGTTGTGAAAAAAAGCAGAAGAATAAAGTAAGTGGGAAAAAACTTATGCTTCAAAGTGCTCTCAGATGCCATCAGTGCTTTCTCTGGAGTTGCATAGCATTTTTCTTCATAAGCCCTCTGAAATTGGCTTGGACCACTGTATTGCCAAAGAGCCAAGTCATTCACAGCTGATCTTTGTACAATATTGCTGTTGCTGTGTATAGTGCTCTTCCGTTTCTGCTCATTTCACTTAACATCAGGTCATATCACCCTTACCAGGTTTTCTAAAACCACCCTGCTCATCATCTCTTATAGCTTAATAGTTTTCCATCATAATCATATACCACAACTTGTTCAGCCATTCCCTCAATTTCCAATCTTGGACACTATGAAAAGAGGTGCTATATTTATTTTTCTACATATAATTCCTTTTCCTTTTTCTTTGACGTCTTTGGGGTACAGACTTAGCAGTGGTATTGCTGGGTCAAAAGGTATGTAGTCGTCTTGTGGCCCTTTGGACATCATTCCGAATTGTTATCTAGAATGGTTGGGTCAGTTCACAACTCCATCATTAGTGCCCCAGTTTTCCCACATCCCCTCCAACTTTTGTCATTTTCCTTTTCTGTAGCATCAGCCAGTCTGATAGGTGTGAGGTGGTATCGTATAACTAGAGATAGCTTTGATTTCTTCATCTGAAAGCTACCTGTTAATATCCTTTGACCAGTTATCAACTAGAGAATGATTCATATTGATTCAATTATTCATATGTTTGAGAAATATGGCCTTTATCAAAGAAACTTGCTGTACTTTTTCCTCTGGTTTCCTTCTTTCTAATCTTGGATGCATTATTTTGTTTTGTTTATGTGAAAACCCTTTTTAATTTAATGTAATCAGAATTAGATATTTTATTTCCAGTGATACTCTCTATTTCTTCTTTGGTCATAAATACTTTTTTATCCATTTAAAATTCCTTTTCTAATTAAATTTTTCTCTAATGCACTAATTTGTTTATGATCATACCATTTATGTATAAATCATATACCCATTTTGACCTCATACTGGGCAAATATTCTATGAGATGTTGGTCTATATCTCGTTTATGCCAACTGCTTTCCAGTTTTCTCAGCAGTTTCTGTCAAATAGTGATTTCTTGTCACAAAAGCTTGGATCTTTTCATTTTCCAAACACCTATATTGCTGTAGTCATTTACTACTTTGTATTATGTACCTAATCTCTTCCAGTGATCTACCACTCTGTTTCTTACCACTTTTAAGATGTTTTGAGATCTGGTAGTGCTAGGCCACCTTTATTCAAGTTTACTTTTCATTGATTCCCTTGACATTCTTGACCTTTTTCCTTCCAGATAGATTTTTATTATATTTTCTATATCTAAAATAATTTTGATATCTTGATGAATGTAGCACTGAATAAATAAATTAATTTCGGTAGAATTGTGATTTGTATTTTACTGGATTGACCTATCTATGAACAATTAGCATTTCTCCATTTATTTTTTTGTTTATTTTTAAATTTTTATTTATTTATTTAGCTTTTTGGAGGGGGTAAGGCAGGGCATTTGGGGTTAAGTAACTTGCCCAAGGTCACACGGCTAATAAGTGTTAAGTGTCAGAGGCCAGATTTGAACTCAGGTCCTCCTGACTCCAGGGCTGCTGCTCTGTTCACTGCCCCACCTAGAGGCCCTGATGTCTTTATTTTTGTAAAAAGCGTTTTGTAATTGTGTGCATATAGTCCCTGAAGTTGTCTTGGTAGGTACACTCTCAAGTATTTTATATTGTCTTCAGTTATTTTAAATTAGATTAAAAAACAAATCTCTTCCTGCTAGACTTTGGTGGAAATGCCATTGATTTCTGTGGATTTATTTTATATCCTGCAACTTTGCTAAAGTCGTTCATTGTTTTAACTAGTTTTTTTAGTTGATTATCTAAGTATATCAGGTACCACTTTCTATAAAGACCTTTCCTGATAGCCCCAGTTATTAATGCCCCTCCCAGCTTGAAATTATATATATATGTAGATACATACATATACATATAGACACAAATATACATTGTATGTGCAATACATACACATGCATGTGTATGTGTATATATACACACATAGAGATACATACATATAGATATAAAATGTGTCATACAAGGACACTCTCAAGAACTCTGGAATCAGTAGCGAGAGGGAGGCAGACACTGGCCAGGACTGCCCAGCGTGATGTGCCCACGTCAGAGAAGGCACTGTGTTCTATGAGCAAAGCAGAATTGCAGTAGCTCAAAAGAAATGTGAGATGCGTAATGTGAGAGCCATCTCTCCTCCAAATGTTCATATGGGCTCTTTGTGCCCAACCGTGGTAGATCCTGCCGAGTTCTTAATGGTCTGATCAGTCACCGTGGGACATACTCTACCTTGACTTAACATAGTGATGTCATTTCCATCTTCTCTGAGAATAAAAGGCAAAAACCGTGTGTGTGTGTATACACACACACACACATAAATATACACAAATATGTGTGTCAATAAGCATTTTCAGCACCTACGAGGTGACAGGTACTGTGCTAAAGCAAGGGCCAGAGATAGAAAGGAAGGTTATGTGTACACGCACCTGCCTATTATACGTGTATTTATATGTATATATTCTATATGTACGTGATGTCTATGTTTTATATACATATCACATGTACACAGAAAACAGTCTTTTATCTGTATACATGCTTTCTTCTCTGATGAACAGTAAGCTCCTTGACAGCAGAAACCATTTTCCTTTTTTTCTTGCTCAGTATAGTGCTTGACACATAGTAGGTGTTTAATACATATTTGCTGAATTGGAGTGGAAACAGAAATAATCCACTATTTGTTTCATGCTCTCTAGTGAGGAGGAGCTCACTCCATGTAAAGGCAGCCATTCAGTGTTGGGGAGACTCCAATTATCTAAGGCATCTATATTGGATCCCATGCCCCCTCCCTAGTTTCTCCATTACCCCATGGAGAGGAGATGCTCTGCTTTAGAAAGGCTCCATGCAGTGCAGATGGAGGATGGGTAAGGCAGTGCAGGAACAGGATCCCTTAGACCCTTACAGCCCTAAAACTCTGAGACAATTCAGTTTTCCTTCCAGAGCCGAGTTGCCTGGTTCTTCTCAAGGTTCCTCCTTTGTTTACCCATCTGCCTTTCGAATAATACTTACTACCACTTAATTGTCTGGATGGCGTACTCTGTTTATTCAAGGAGCAAGTTTTCATCTGTATTGTTTTATGTTTATTGGATGCCTTATATTTTCATTATTTTATGTTCAATGAGTGTTCCGTGGGAGCTACTCTTTAGGGAGAACAATATGCAAAGAGAACAACTGTATCATTTTTACGAACACGACCTTGGTTTTCTAAATCATTGCCATCAAACTATAGTTTAATTTAATACTTTTTATTGCCTCCCAAAGCATTTTCTATAAGTAGGATTTCTTTTCCCTGGCTTTTAAAAGCAGCAACCACTTAAAAAAATTGAGATGTTAGATGGAGGTGGGGAAGGGCAGTTTTGTCTGTCTCCAGGCATCTGTTGCTTCCAAGAGACCAAGCTCACCCTTTGAGGTCCAGTCTGATGATGCTGGGGTGGGGTGGGGTGGAGAGAGCCCAACAAGAGACAGAGGGAAACAGATGAGTAGGCAGTGTGTATAATGGCTCATTAGGGTTTAGGGCCTGATTAAGAATGAATTTACATGTTTTGGAAAGGTTAATGGCCTTCATGCCTTGAAGAAAAAGGAAGATGTCATGGGCTGTGTCGCAGAGTAGCCACATAGCGTGGTCCCTGCACATCAAAAGAGTTAGCGGGAATGCCCATTTTTGATTTATCAGGGTGATTATCTTTGTTGTTTTTGCTGTTATGTTCCCGCATCTTCATTAGCATGGCTGACCCTAATGAAAGGTGCCAGATGACTCCAGTGACAAAAATTACCTTAATTAAACTTAATTGTCTAGATGAGTGTTGGGGTAAGACCTAGAATTATTAAAGTGCTTTCATTAATGACAGCTTGTCCTCATTAGGGTGTCCAGCGTTTCATCAAACGCTCAAATAATATTTGTTAAGCTCTCTTGCGTGCCCAGCGCTCTCTGTGGCAAATTGCTGCTTGACAATCTTTCTTCTCCCGGCACATAATGGACCAAGAAGAATGGATACATTTATTTCGACAGTCAGCTCACCAAACCAGGAATGCCACACTGGAATTTAGTGTCTGTGCTAAGACTAATCATACATGAAATGGCGCCCACTCTGTTCCTCATTAGTGTAAATTTTAAAGAGTCAGGATGGAGAACTAGACGACCATGACGCGAGACTTGGCCACGGCTTAGGATTGGCGCCAGCATCCGCCCCATTGAAGGAAGCTCTTCAGGTTGGATGCAGGGCTACAGCACACTTAGGAGAATGATTTAAAATCATTCTTTAGGGCATCGTGGACAAGATGATAAGAAATGATTTTGGGACATGTGAACTTTGTTTTGAGAATTTTGTAAATAAATTCATAATCCTACTTAAAAAAAAAATACTCTCTTGATGCAGGATCTCTTTCTGGTTGAGCGCCATACGTGAATGAAGTGCGTGGACATGCATGGCTTGTGGTGATGTCAGTGTGGCTTATCCCTCTGAGTGCACAAATATATGAGAAAATGACAAAAACATTTCTCTAAAATTATAAATCAGTAACTGGGGGAGGTCAACACTTTTTTTATTTTACAAATAAGGACACAGGCCCAGGGGAATGAAGTGGCTTGCCCATATAGTAAGTCTCTGAGGTAAGATTTGAATTCATCTCCTTTGAGTCCAGAACCAGAACTCCTTTCACTAAAGCACTGCCCAGGAATTCAGGTTTTCTGATTCTAAATCTAACAATGCCTTGAGCTCTGGGACCTGGGGTTCATCACTTTTCTTCTAGGATTTTCACTTTGCTTCATCTGTACAATGGGCACAGAAGTGCCCACCTTGCTAACCTGCACAGGTTTGCAGGGAGGAATAAAGACAAGGATGACGTTGAAGGTATTTTGGAGCCATTGCAGACTGTAGAACTTTAGGAAAGGTGTTTATTAAATCTTTTATTTAATTGTGTCAAGGTATATTAAAGTGTGTATTTTTCCATTTGCCATTTGGAAATAAAAAAAGAATCTGCTCATCTTTATATGGGAATGACAAAGACCTCTCCTGAAATTATTGATCAGGTATTGCAAGAGACCTCCCAGGCCTTCTGGGTCAACCCCTACATTTAAGTTACCCAGCTAGCAAGTACCTGAGGCCCCAGAGGTTCCAAGGTCACCCAGTAAGCAATGTAGGCTGTCTTTGAAACTTAATTCCCTGAGACCATACCCAATACACTTTCAATTATCTTACTCTGTTCTCCTAGGGCTTCTGGTTGTATGTTTCTGGGTAAATCTTAGCTCCATAACGTTGTTTAGCTTTTCTGAGGTTGTCTACAAATAGCCTAGAAATAGGGCCTTTGGGGTTATATTCTCAGAATCAAAGGTCTTATGTAGTGCCTGTCTAATCTTTAAATTGGATGTTGAGAAAGCATTGGTTTCTGTGACTTTATCCAAGCTACAATCCTTCAATCAACAAGCATTTATTAAATGCCTGTTAGATGGGCACAGCTATAGGTGCTACTTATCTAAGCACAATGAACAAGGAAGTCTCTACTCTCAAGGAAATGACATCTTCAAATTCAATCATGGTTGGGGAGTGGCAGAACAAATCGTGGCATGTAAATGTGATACTATATTATTGTGTCATAGAAATGACAAATGGGGTTGATTCATAGACGATGGGGAAGATTTATATGAACCTGAACTGATAGAGAACGGAGGCGACAAGACCAGGCCAACAATGGTTATGATGCATGAAACATAAAGAAAAAGAACACTAACATAAATCTGAGCTCTTAATAATAGTATTGTCCAATCTCGGTCCCTAGAAAAAATGAAGAAATATACTTTTGGTGGGAGAATTAAGATTAATAGTAGCAGTAGTAATAGTGGTGGTAGAGGTAGTAGTGGTGGTGGTAGGAATAGTAGTAGTAGTAGCAGCAGTAGTAGTGGTAGTAGTAATAATACTCGTAGTAGAAGTAGTAGTAGTAGCAGTAGTAGTAGTAGTAGCAGTAGTAGTAGTAGTAGCAGTAGTAGTAGTAGTGGTAGTAGTAGTAGTAGTAGTAGCAGCAGCAGTAGTAGTAATAGTAGTAATAGTACTCGTAGTAGAAGTAGTATGAGTGGTAGTAGTAGTAATAGTAGTAGTAGTAGTAGTGGTTGTAGTAACATTAATATAGTGCTTTTTTGTTGCTATTCAGTTATTTCAGTCATGTCTGACTCTTTGTGACCCCAGTTGGGGTTTTCTTGGTAAAGAACTGAGGCAAACAGGCTTAAGTGACTTGCCCAGGGTCACATAGCTAGTATGTGTCTGTGACAATGTTTGAACTCAGGAAGAGAAGTCTCCCTAATGTCAGGTGGAACACCTTATCCACTGCCACACCTCACTGTCCAAGATAGTGCTTACTAAGCATTTTATAATTACTAAACCATTTGATCCTCACAACCATCTTTAGTAGGTGCTATTATCCCCATTTCACAGATGAGGAAACTGAGGCAGATGTTAAGTGACTTGCCCAGGATTACACAGCTAGACACCATTAGGTTTGAACCCAGGTATTCCTGTTTCCAGGGCCAGTGCTTTATCCATGGGTACTGCACCTAGGATATTCTAATGGGAATGTAAATTTTGAAGATCTTCCCTGCCTCTAGGCTAAAGTGCACCTGGAGCCTGGGGTGGGAGGCTTGTTTTTCAGTAGATACTTTTTGATTGGCCAGTGGGTCAATAAGGTTATTACATTCTCTGAGCCAAGAGAAGGCTTTATAAGCCCTGATGTGAGGCTTTGTTTTGGGGCTCACTTTGAGAAGTGTTCTGTGATTTGATCAGATGAAACTCTGGGAAGCCGTTGTTGAGAATCCCCCGGCTTTGAAAACCCAGATGTTGATTTGGTATGGATATAATGGTTGGACAGTTTGGAAATCTCTCTACTTGATCTGTTTCTGTCTTGATACTCTGAAGTTTGGGGTGCTGACCTTTTTCCCCTGAACTAGGTAAACGATATATGTTTGACTGATTAAGCTTGTTAACCCATTTTGAGTTGCTTTCCTTTAACAAAGCAGGTGTAAGTAAGAACCTGTGTTGGCAGCAACCCTGGGGATGCTGGGGTGCTTGCTGATACAGATATGGAATGTTTCATGCACATGCAAGATGTGTGTCACATAGTTTTACTTAATGACTTTTCCATTGTTACAAAGGGATGACTTCTTAGGTGTGTGAGACCAGCAGGAAATGATTGTAATGTAAAAATCAAACTATGGTGAAAACCCTAGTAACGTTTCTTACCCCAAACTGTTAGTTCAGGAGATCTTCACTGTGCAGGGGTCCATGAATTTGTTCTCTTGCTCCAATATTTTGATAGCTGTATTTCAGTGTAGTGGATGTCCTTTGTAATTCCATATACTTTATTCAATTTATTTTAAAACATAAATTTGGATAAGGGGTCCATAAGCTTTCCTAGACTGTCAAAACCAAAGTTTGCGAAGCCCTGATCTACAATGAAAAAAGCCTTCAAGAGATCTTGGGATCATTGGATATAGATCTAGGAGCTGCCTGAGATATCCCACAGTCTAATCCCCTAATTTGAGGGAGGAGATTAAGGTTCTTGTGTTTCTGACTTTAGTGGCATTCTGTACTATGCCTTAAATGTTTCTGCTAAGCACCAGGGATATAAGGAAAAAAAGGAAACACCCATTGTATTCTGGGAGCTTTCCTTCTAAATCATTCATTGGATCCTTGGTTCTTTGCTCTCCCTCCAAAACTTAAAAGTGTAAAAGTATGCACCAAAACCATCCAGGCCATTCTGATTCATTCCTTTCCACAAATGATTTACTTCTTTTCTGCTGTGCCCTTATGCTGCCTGTGTTAAAAGGTTTCCATATCCAAGTTTCCCTATCATCTTGTAACTCGTAGTCAAGCAGGAGATTAAATAGAAGGAGATGGACCAGGAAGTCTGAAAGGCTCCTTTGAGCTCTGAAATTCTGTGTATGTGTGAGATGGAAACGATGTCAATTCTTCCAGCTTTACTTTTGATCATTTCTATAGGATTGTCAGGTTGATTATGCACATAGGAGAATCATCACAGCCTGTGTCCGGTCTGCCTAATAACTACTACCTCAGGCTTCGTTTGTGGGATGTCAAAATGTCATTTGCTGGAAGGAACTTTAGAAATCATCTGGATCAAGTTCCTTTTTTTTTTTCAAAGAGGAGGAGACTGAGGTCCAGAGAGAGCATGTGACTTGTCTGAGGTCACTTGGGTCACACAGCCTGAGGCCATATTGTACCATATCAAAGTCAAATATGGTACCGCACCCACTACTTTTTCTTCTTCCCCCACCAGTATTATGTACTGCCAATCCTATCTCCTCCCTCCTCCAGGACAAGCATATTGCCATTTGTCCTTCTGCCACAGGCACCCTCTGCTCTTACAACCACACTCAAATCTCTTATTGTGATTCAGTCCTCCAGTCATGTCTGACTCTTTGTGACTCCATGGACCATAGTCCTTCAGGCCCTTCTGTCCTCCAATATCATCCAAAGTTCATTCAAGCTCATGATACTATCTATCCATCTCATCCTCTGCCATCCCCTTCTTTTGCTTTCAATAATTTCCAGCATTAGGATCTTCTCCAATGAATCCTGTCTTCTCATTATGTGGCCAAGGTATTTAAACTTTACCTTCAGCTTCAATTTTTGGTCTTCCAATGAACAGTTTTAATTAATTTCTTTCAGTATTGACTGATTTGATCCCCTTGCTGTCCAAGGGGCTCTCAAAAGTCTTCTCCAGCACCACAATTTAAAAGTGTTGATTCTGCTTTCCATATAGGTCAACTCTCACAGCTATATACTACTACTGGAAAATAGCTTTTACAAAATGCGCCTTTGTCGATAAGGTTATATCTCTGCTTTTTAGTATACTGTCTAGATTTGCCATAGTTTTCCTTCAAGGAACTAGCATCTTTTAATTTAGTGACTGTAGTCACCATCTGCAGTGAACCCAAGAACATAATATTTGACACTGTTTCCCTTTCTTCACCCTCCATTTGCCAAGATGTGATGGGACCAGTTGCCATGATCCTAGGTGTCTGGTTTTGTTTTTTATTTTTGTGTCTGTTTTTGTCTTTGATTTTTGTTTGTTGGCTTGTTTGTTTTGTTTTTTTTTAGTGATACGTTTTAAGCTAATTTTTTTTTTTGCTTTTTGGAGGGCAAAGTTAAGCAACTTGCCCAAGGTTACACGTCTAGTTTTTTGTGTGGGTATTAAGTGTCTGAGGCCTGAACCAAACTCAGGTCCTCCTGACTCTGGGCTGGCACTTTACTCACTGTACCACCTAGCTGCCCTTTAAGCTAACTTTTATACTTTCCTCCTTGACTCTCATCAAGAGGCTTCTTAATTCTTCTTCACTGAGATTGTTGATATTTTTTCCCAGCAACCTTAAATCCAGCTTTTGATTGGTTCAGTCTGGCATTGTATATGATGTACTCTGCATACAAATTAAATAAACAAAGTTACAGGCCACAGCCTTGTCTTACTCCTTTTCCAGTCTTAAAACAACCAGTTGTTCCATGTTCAATTCTAATTGGTGCTTCTTGACCCACATACAGGTTCCTCAGTAGACAAGTCATATCATCTTGGTACTCGCATCTCTCTGAGGACTTGCCACATTTTGTTGTGATCTACATGTCAAAGGCTTTAATCTAGCCAATTAAGCAAAAGTGTATGTTTTTTATTTCTTTGTTTTTCTGCAGCCCTCTTGCTTTCCATAATGCAGAGAATGTGGACAATTTGGTCTCTAATTCTTCTGCCTCTTCAAACCCCAGCCTGTTCTTTTGGTAATTCTCAGTTTTCATACTCCTGAAGCCCAGCCTGAAGAATGAAATGAGGGCAGATGTTCAGTCATTTGAACAGGAGAATCATCACAGCCTGTGTCCGGTCTGCCTAATAACTACTACCACAGGCTGAGTTTGTGGGATGTCAAAATGTCATTTGCTGGAAGGAACTTTAGAAATCATCCGGGTCAAGTTCCTTTTTTTCAAAGAGGAGGAGACTGAGGCCCAGAGAGAGCATGTGACTTGTCTGAGGTCACTTGGGTCATACAGCCTGAGGCCATATCTTACCATATCAAAGTCAAACATGCTTTGGCATTGTGACATAAACTGACCCGCAGCCTAATGGGTCAGCTCATAGTTTCTTTGACTCAGTAGAGCAAAACTCCCTTCCCAACCATAACTTCCCTAAATGCAAAATAGAAGTTTCTTGTGGGTAAGGTCTGCCTTGTTTTTCAATACTTCATATTTTAGGCTTATTGCTTGTGCACTTAATAAATGCTCGTTAATGGATTAGTATATTAGTGAATGCTCTGTACCTATAGAATGAATGAATGAATGAAAGATAAAGTATTTATTAAGCACTGTAAGTTAAGTAAGCCCTAGATATAGAGATTTTAAAAAATAACATAGGGCCCTCCCCTAAGGAACTTACACTCTAAAGGGAACAACTCACATGGGGGAATCGCAGCCAAAAAGAGTGTGCTAAAAGATCCAACTGTGAGAGTTCTATTATTCTATGATTGATGGCAAGTCCTTAATCCTATTTTAGCTTTAGTTTCTTCATCTTTATAAAGGGGACAATAATACTTGTACTTCCTCTCTCTTAAGGTAGTTTGTTGTGAGAAAGTGATTTCATTAGGAATAGGAGCTGTTACTACTATTACTACTGTTACTACTATTACTGCTGCTGCTGCTGCTACTACTACTACTAGTACCACTACCACCACCACGACTGCCCCCACCGCTGCCACCACCACCATGACTGCCCCCACCACTAACACCACCACTGCCCCCGCCGCTGCCACCACCACCACCACTGCCCCTGCCGCTGCCACCGCCACCACAACTACCACTACATCATTTATTCTGTCTGTGTTATTTTGTCCACGTTCTCTGGACTATGGAAAGCAAGAGAGTCCCAGAAAAACAAACGAAAAACATACGCTCTTGCTTCACTGACTACATTAAAGTCTTTGATGTGTGGATCACAACAAAATGTGGCAAGTTCTCAGAGAGATGTAAGACCAGCAACATCAAAGGATCGCAAATTTAGTGTTACAAGGAACTTTAGAGACCATCTATTCCAGTTTCCTCAGCTTTACAGGTGATGAAACTGAGGTCTAAAAAATATTGGGTGATCTTAGAAGTAATCTAGTAGTACAGCTTCATTTTATTGAAGAGGAAACTTCTTCAAGAAAAGTTAAGTGACTTGTCTAAGGTCACACAGGTATCAAGTGACAGGCATGTTTTGAGCCCAGACCCTCTGACTCTGAAGTCAGTTCTTTCTACTGTACTCCACTAATCACTGTGTCTTATGGAATCTAAATCTACACACACACACACACACATATACAAACACACAACCATCACTTTCAAATGTGGTCCTATCTGTTATTACAGTATTTTAACTTTCTAACATTCTTGTTTCAAACATATGCAATTTACCATCTCCTCTTCCATATACCATTTCATTTTGTTCCCTTCCCCCAAAGCCTAAGCAGATGTGGGTGCCGCAGATAGACCTTCCAAAAATTCCCTTGCACCCTATTGGGTGGTATTTGGACAGTCTTATAACTTGGACTTTTATCAACATTTATTAGCAAGGAAATAGATCAATCTTTTTCTTCAAATCCAAGTTCTTGTAAGCATAGTCCAAGAGACTTTTCTTTTCCCTGGGGCACACACCGCCTAGTTATCCTCCCAGATTATGCTGACCTTCAAAGACCAAGTCCTGTTAACGCTTCCTAATCCAAAAATAATTACTGTGTAACAGACCAGGCCTTGTCAAGACAAAGAGTTATTTGTGAGGAATTTCCTGTCTGGAGAAAAGATTTTGTGGGAAATCGCAAACCCTCTAATAAATTCTCCAGAGCTTATGCTTCCTTTTTTCCTGGAATGCCCTTCATCCTTGACACTAATAGGACAGTTGGGTCATGCTTCTGAGTTGAACTGAGTGGCCATCAGTAATGACACTGGATTGTCACCAAAGGGTAGAAATGAAGCTCCCATAGCATCTATCCATCCAAACACAAATGCAAATTGGGTCCTAGAATTCAAAGGAAGTGAGGGTGGGGCCCTCTGGTAGCCCACAGAAGGCATCACAATATGCTGACAGAGCTACAGATATTAATAACCTTAATTCTGATTAGAAAATTGTCTTATAAGTGCTTTCCTAGCAGCATCCTTTGTCCTAAATAGCCTCATTATCCCCATTGTGCAGATGAGGATATCAAGACTCCTCAAGACTCAGCTAAGAAGTGGAAACAGCAGGAGTCAAACCCACAGCTCTTGAATACAAGTCCACAGGTCTTTTATCACTAAGTGACTTTCTCATTTAAGTAGAATTTGCTGGCCTCCATCTAGAGGAACCATGCTTATGCTCTAGTTTTGCCACTCGGTGGCCTGGACCAAGCTCTTTGTGCCTCAGTCTTTTCATCTTTAAGATGGGGAAAGTGAGCTCTGGAGGACCCTTTGGGCTCTCAGTCTCGGCATTCAAAGCCCTGAATCATCCTACTCCTTCCCCTTCCAGGCTTCCTTCACCTTATTCCCCACTACGCGCTCTTTGGTCCACCAGCACTAGTCTCTTTGCTATCCCTTACCCAAACACCACATCTCCTGACTCTAGGCATTGGCTCTGCCTGTGCCCCATCCCCACGGTGCTCTCCCTCCCTTCTCCACCTCTTGGCTTCCTTTCCTTTAAGAAGCAGCTAAACCCCACCTTCTATGGGAGACCTTTCCCAACACCTCTTAATGCCGGTGGCTTCTCTCCATTGATAGCTCCAGCTTATTTTTCTATAGCTTGTTTGCACATAGTCCTTTGCATGTTGTCTCCCCCACTAGACTGGGACCTTGGCAGCATGGCCAGCCTTCATTTTCCCTCTCCAGTGTTTAGCATAGTTTTTGGCACCTAGTAGGCACTTAATACATGTTTGAGTGGCTGAAACTATGATCGAATCCTGATTAACTTAATAATGCAGGGAACTGAAGAAATGACAGTCTCAGAGTTGGGTGTGACCAAAGTCACCATGTAGTCTATGAAATAACATGACCCAGTGGAAAGGACAGGGGTTCTGGACTAAGAGAACCTGAGTTCAAATTCATTTCTCTGATCCTTATCACATGGATCAATTTTAGCAAGTTATTACATTTCTCCGAGCCTCAGTTTTGCCATCTTAATGAGGAATTGGGGCTGAGGACCACTACAATCCCTTCTAGCTATAAACCTGTGACCCTCTGACCCCACAAAATTAGAGCATTGGGTTCAGCTAGGTCATATAGTTCTTGAGAAAATTGTTGCTCAGAGGATAAATGATTTACCCAAGGTCACACAACTATGGATGGAATTGGCATTCAAACCCAGCTTTTCTAACTCCTGGTCCAGTACTGCTATTAGATAGATGTGGAGTTTATCAGTATAAATACCAGTTTCTCTTTATTATAGATTTAATTCTATATGGGTCTTGAATCACACAATATACCAGAATGGATTGCCATCCAGATCCCTACATTGCCTTGGTTCTCCTAGTCAGTAGGCATTTTTGTTTTATTTTGTTTTCCTAAAGCTTTGCTTTAAATTTTTTGTGAACTTTGCTGAAATCTAGATCTCACACAGAGCTGTTTCCTAAAGAAGGTTTATGCTAAGGCTTTTTGTAGCCAAACAGAAACAATATGCTCTTAATCAAGGGTAGAGAAACACAGTTCTTGGGTCGTTAATGATGAATCAAGTCACGGGACTCTCAAAGGACATACCCAGTCACAGCTTTGGCTGAATTTTCAGGGTATCGTTTAAGGCTTGTTGGTACCTGGTAGAGGGCCCAGCTTAGACATGCTCGGATTGAAAGGGGATTTCTCACTTCTAGCCTGGCTCCCTCAAAGATGAGAGAGATGGAGTGTTTCAGTGAATTGGAACCAATCAGTAGATCCAGAGACCAGCTGGGAAGCCAGACACCTTATTGATCCCATTGCTTTGGCCAGGCAACTTCAAGCTACCAAACTGAATACACAATGACTGAGAAAATAAAGAAATAGCGGATTACTTTGTTGAGAAATATGTTCATTTTGCTAAATTTCTCCCTAAGCCAACCCCACCCAAAACAAGCAAGCTAATGAATAGGGTTTGGAAGTTCTCTAATTAATCAGTCATTTAATGAAAACCAAGCATCTGCTGTGTGTGTGCGTGTGTGTGTGCATGTGTGTGTGCATGTGCGCATGTGTGTGTGTGACGCACTGTGTTCTGCGATTAATGATACTAATAGCTGACATTTACATAGCACTGTTATCACTCAGGCATTTATTAAGGGTCTACTATGTGCCAAATACTAGACTACGTTTTAGGGAGCTTACTTTCCATCTGGAAAGGTAATAAGTACATATGTGTGTGTGCGTGAGTGTGCGTGTGTGTGACTATGTGTATGTGTATAAAAAGTTCTTTGGATTATTTACAAGTGACTTGGAGACAACTGACTAATCTGAGGGGTGCCATTGCTCCAGAGAACAAGTTGAGAATGCTTTCTTGCTAATACAAGCAAAGAATTATACAGTTTAGTTTAAAAACAAAATTTTCCTTTTATCCTAATGAGCAATCTTCAATTGCCAGGGAGACTCCCTGGCAGCCCCTGATGCAATTAGAAGAACAGAGAAGGAATTTTTTTTCTTTCCCCGTGCATTTTTTTTTTTTGCTTTTTGGAAAGCAATTGGGGTTAAGTGACTTGCCGAAGGTCACATGGCTAGTGTTTGTGTTAAGTGTCTGAGGCGGGATTCGATCTCAGGTCCTCCTGACTCCAGGGCCAGTGATCTATTCACTGTACCACCTAGTCACCCCTTCCCCATGCATTTTTTGTATTTCTGGCTCCCTGAGTCTCTGTCAGAAAGGAAAGTAGCTCATTTGCTCTATGGAAATGCAGCTGTGTGCCCATCCCATTCCCAAAGCTTTGCTGTATGCTTCCATCTTGGCCACCTTCCTTTCTGCTCTTAAAGTGGCGGTGTGTCTCCAGAACATTTCAGTGACGGATGAATAGGTTTTTAAATTAATTTAGCCATTCATCCAAGAGCATGGAGCCCCATTACATCACAGGGACCAGTAAATTAGTCTAATGCTACATTAAGCATTAGTTTTGGGGTAGGTTTAGAAAGACATCCACTCTGTTTTATTTGTCCTGTGGTATAATCATATCTAGTGTATAAAACAATAATGTAATCCTTTTTTTTTGAGATGTGTTATACAGTGACAGTCCTTGGCTCTGAAGTTTGTGGATCTGGATTTGAAACCCAACTCAATGACTTTGTAACTGTGATCTGGGCCAGCCTCAGTTTCTCCATTTGTAAAATTACAGGGTTAGAAGAAAATCTCCTTACAAATCTCCTTGTCCCTAACTTTTACAAAGCATTTCCCCCTCTGCAAACCTATGAAAGGTGTAGTGTTTCTGTTTAGTCTTTGTACTGTCAGTACCTAGAACAGTGACTGGGACATAAAATAAATAATGCTTTAACTAGGGAAGATCTGAGTTCAAAACCCTGCTTCAGACACTTGGGAACCATGTGATACCAGCTGGGCAAGTCATTGAACCTATTTGCCTCATTTCCCTCAAATGTAAAATGTGCTTAATAACAGCACTTGCCTTGCACATTGTTATGAAGTTCAAATGAGATAATATCTGTAAAGTGTTTGGCACAGTACCTGGCTCATAGTAGGTGTCCTATAAATGCTAGCTGTTAATAATATTAATTGAGCAATAGGGCAAGCATTATCTCATTTTTACAAATTACAAACCAAAGACTTAGATAAATTCAGTGACTTATAGGACCATAAAGCAGAGAGTTAGAGACGAGACACTAGAGACATTCTCATTGGAAATAAAAGTAAATTGAGACTTTTGGAGGGAAAGTGACTTAGTTAGAGTCACAAAAGGAATGTGTTCTAAAGCTGTGGCTTGAACCCAGCTATCCTGCCTGCATGCCCAAAGCACTGTCCTGGACACCAAGACATTTCCATTAGGTTCTCATTTAGCCTTTTAGTAAGCTATATACTCATAAGGATTAGTTAGACAACAACATGCATTGAGGGCTATGCCAAGTGTTGGGGAGGGAAAGGTAAAGATAGAATCCTTACCCTTAAGAATCTCATCAAATCATTAAAAAACAAACAAAAAACAAAACAAAAACTGAGAAGCTCCTTGGCTGCTGTCTGGTCCTTACAAATAAGGAAACCAGGGAGCTTAAGGACTTGCCTGAGGTCACACAGGTATTTTATAGATGAAGAAACTGGGGCTAAAAAAAAGTTATAGCTCACTCGTGGTAATAGAGCGAGTTAGTATCTGAGGCAAGATTTAAACTTGATTTTCCTAACTCAAAGCCTAGTGTACTAGCCATTAAGGCAAATGGGAGAATGATTGGGATCAGAGATTTTTTTAATGCACCTGTGATTTCATTCAAGGAGCACACTGGTTGGCATGGTATCTGAAACAAATCATTTTAGAGAGTTGCCTAGGCAGGAATGAGTTTTAATGATTGCCCAGTTTCGCACAATCAGTAGATATAGCTAGGGTTGGGCAGGATTTCTCCCGTTTTCCCTGCACTTGAGGTCAACTATCTACCCACCATGTTGTGCTGCTTCTATGAAATTCTCTGAATGTGTGAGCTGTTACTGTGACTTCTTTTACAATAACTTCCTACTCCCGTGGCCTCATCCTTCCTTTGTATTTTAGGAGATAGCAGGTTCAGTGGAGCCCCGATACAAAAATGGGAATCAATCCATTTATCACTGTCCACATGATTCAGCTTCTTTCCTGACCCACAGGTTGGCTTGCCAAGATTTTTCTCAAGTCCTCTGGATGAAATACAGCCTGATATTCAATTAAGGAGCCCATATTATTCCTCCAGTAATTGGAATAAGACTCTAAATTGCCAGGAAAGTCCCCAGTTTCCTGGTAATCCTTCACTTTGCTAACAATGCATCTCCTCCTTGGGTAATAGACCTCCCTTGCTGCTCAACTCCCCAGGTGGTGTGTGGAGGGGGAGTAAAGTTTTGCACACATTAGAGATCATCTGAATACATGTGTGTTCGTGTGTGTAGCAATTGCTGATTTCTGGGTTTTGACTGGTTTCATTATTCATGAGGGTATTTCACCAGGCAGCCCAGAATGCTGATGATGTCAGTAAAATCTATTGAATTACAGATTGTTTATTTAATCAAGGTCTATATACTATTATTATACAAGTAACTTTCTATTGTTTTTCTAGGAAAAGGAGAGAATAAATATGATTCATAAAAGAAGCTAGTGGCCTTCTCCTAAATAACAATTTAGTACTGAATCTCTTTTCTGTCCTTAGATATGGTAATATATACATGTACATAGGTATGTAAGTATAAGTACATATATATACATGCACATACATACAATTATATGTGTGTACATATGTGTAAATGCAATACAAGTATATATGTGCAATGCACTATATACATATGTAACATAACCTAATATAACAAAACATAACATTATATCACATTGTGTAGTATAATGCAATATATAGACATAATATTTTGCAAACTCTTTAAGAGAAAGTAGGATCCTAGAATTTCCAGCTAGAAGTGACTTCCAAGACTAACCCCTTCATTGTAAAGGGGAGGGAACTGAGGACCAGAGAGTTACCTGAAGCAGTTTCTTGGCACAGTGGATAAAGCCCAGGGCATGGAGTCTGGAAGACCTGAATTCAAATGTGACCTCAGACACCTACTAGCTACATGACTCTGAACAAATCATTTAATGTGTCTGTCTCAGTTTCTCCATCTGTAAAATGGGAATCATACCAGCCCCAACCTCAGAGTTGGTGTGAGGATCAAATGAGGTATTTGTAAAACACTTAACATGGTTCTAGGCACATAATAGGGGCTGTGTGAATACTTGTTCCCTTCGCTTCCCCCCCCCCCATTCAAGGTCACAGAGATAATGAATAGCAAAGGCAAGATTTAAGCCAAGCTCCTTATCACCAAATAAAGGTCTCTCTCCCTGTGAGAGGGGGTTTAGAGCTGGCACTGGAAAGTTCAGGAGTTCAAACCTTGCCTTGCCTGTTTTTCTGCTATGGGCTTCTGGGCAAGTGTCTTGGCCTCTGAACTTCAGCTTCCTCCTCTAAAATGTAGTTCAGATCCTGGATCTGAAACTCATCGTATGACTCTAGGCAAGTCTAGACACCAAAGAATTAGTAGGTCAAAGTAAACTTCAAGATCATTGAGTTCTAGCCCCTAGGCTCCCAGATGAGGGAGTATGGGGGTCATGAGAGTCCAGGGTAGTTTGCAGGATAAAGTATCTGCATTAGAAACCAGGCCCTCTGGCCTCAAGTCTGGTGAGCTAGCCATTGGAGTGTTCATAGAGATGTGTTCTCTCCCCCTCGTAAAACATAAGCTCCTTGAGGGCAGAAGCTGTGGTTTATGACATTGTTTGCACTTTGCCCAGTGCCTAGTTCTGGAAAACAGACTAAGTGAATTGTTCTGGAATTGACATATAAAATACTGATGCTGCCTACCTCATAGTGCCCTGGGAAGATACAGTTTGCTTGGAATGTGTTGTAGAACAGTGCTGGACATTAGGGATGTGATTTCTTGTCACAAAGAACAAGTACTTGAAATGTCGAGGTAAACCATGAAGTAAAGGCTGGATAGTAGGGATTCCTTTTGGGTACGGGTTGGACTCAATGAAGTCCTTTCCATTTGTACATCTATGATCCAGTGGCCCTTCTATGTGCCAGAGACTGTGTTAAACAGTGAGGATGTGCAGTTGAAACAGAAGTGGAGGAGTTAGGGGAGTACATTTGAGGCAGGTGGGGTAGCCCATACAATAGCATGGAGAAGGGAGATGAAATCAGTGCCTGACAGAAAAGTTTATATTTGATTCTATAAGAATTAAGGTAACCTCTGGAGTTTATTGAGCAGAGAAGTTACAAGATAAGATCTGAACTTTAAAATAATTACTTTAGGAGCTGGTTGCAGGTGAGATAAAGGTAAGAAGAGACAGGAGGCAGGAGACCAATGAAACTATCATAGCTGAGGAGAGAGGAGAAGAGGGCCTAAACAAATTTTAAAGAGGAGGGGATGTAGGAGCGATGTTGTACGTGTGAAGTCAGCCACATTCAGTAAGCGAATGGATATGTGTGATGTATCAGAGTGAGGAGGAGAGGATGACCCAAGAATCACTGGGAAGATTATTGTACCCTGGGCAGAAATTAGGAAGTAATAAAGAAGGGAAGAAGAAAAGATAATTGTTTCCACTTTGTATAGGATGAGCCTGAGATTCTTACAGATTCAAAATGTTCAATAGACACGTAGGTCTATTGTTGGTCATGTAGAACTGGTAATCAAAACCAAGGTTAGAACTGGATGGATGGATGATGGATGGAGATGGGCCATTTCAGTAGAGAGATGATGATTAAATCTATGGGGGGCTGATGAATAATCTGTAGAGATAGAAGAGGAGGGGCTCAAGACAGAGCCTTAGGACAGACTCACAGTTATGGGGGACCACAGCCAGATGCATTGTGGGGGCTCTCATGTCTGCTTTGTGGAGTTTTTTTGGTGACAAGTTGGCAGTTGTCCTTGCTCTAAGTGCTCCTTTCTATAACTGCCCCTTTCCCCATTTCTGATTTTCTGAGGTAGGCAAGGAAGCGAGACAAGTGGCTCATTTGATCTGTCTCTGAAAGAATACTAGAGAAGCTGACAGTGACTTTTTGTAATTGGCCAGAGGGACAGCTACAAATGCAGCAGGAGATCCCTATATGACTGGTCGAGTACTTGACCCTGAGCAGGGGTTGAGATGCCCCAGTGCTGTCTTGTAGCCCACTTCCCTGAAAAGTCCCTAAAGTTGTCTAGTTTCCTGTTCCTCTGCATCTCTCACCAAGGTGGCAGGAATATAGTCATCCGTGTGGCCCGAACAAGCCAGCTGCCTCTCTGAAAAATTAATGATCAAATCAAAGGCCGAAACATTCTTCTCCCAAGTGGTTCTTTTGCCCTTCAGAAAACAGCCTTCCCAGGGTCCTCTGCCTTGTCAGCAGCATTCAAATCTTCACTTCCACTTTCTGCATCTCTAACACAGTGGCCCACAGGTCTGTTATTTCAACTTCTGTCTTACTGTTTCTGAGATCATAAAAGTCTCTCACTGCTTTAAGCATTTAAATTTATTCTCAGTTGTTTGGGCAAGGCCAGCTTCCAAACCTAAACATTTTCTTTGTCTCCTCTCCACAGATAGCACCCCCCCCTCCTCTCCTTTATCCTTCTTCATCAATCTTAATGGGCCTCAGTTTCCTCATTTGTAAAATGTAGGGTTTGGAATTGATGACCTCTGAGATCCATCCTAGCTCTATGTCTGTGACGCTGTAAACCTTTTCTTTTCCTTCTCCTTTTTTATTCTTTATACAGAAATTCACAGTATTTGGAGTGGTTTACCTCCATTACCTCATTTGATTTCTATAGAGCAGGGTAGCATAGTGCTTTGAGTACTGGATTGGATTCCATCTCAGACACTTACTAGTTCTGTAACTCTGGCCAAGTGACTTGACCTCTTTGGACCTCAGTTTCCTCATCTGTAAAATGAGAGGGCTGGAAGCTATGGCCTCTACAATACTTTGTAATGCTAAATCTATGATCCTATAATTTATTGTGCATGTGAATGACCTCAGCGGGGAAGGGAAACTGCTTACATTCATAGGAAATGGATGTTCAGGGAAGGAGTGTGATTTGCTTATGGTCACATAGGTAGGTGAGAGAAATGGGAGAGAGAAAGAGAAGGAAAGGGAAAGGGAGAGGGAGAGGGAGAGGGAGAGGGAGGAGAGGGAGAAGGAGAAGGAAAGAAGGAGAAGGAGAAGAGAACAGAAGGGAGAGAGGGGGGAGAGGGAGAAGGAGAGACCTCAGGACACAGGCTTAGGTATTCTTATTCATCCCAATGCCCTCCCATCCTCATCTCCATCACCATTTCCATCATGACCCTTCTGCAGAAAAGACTCTAATGCCCAGTTTTTACTAACAGCTCTTTACAATTTGACATTTAAAACATTGCTGGAATAAGCCACAGAAAAAGTTGTGTTTTGTAAAAAAAGCTTTGTTCTAATAAGGCTGACATCCTCTTGTAGGGTCTTTACAGAAGATTTACATTCTAGCAAAGTCACTCTTTAATGACATTTCATATCCTGAATAGCACCCTCCTCCATAAGGTGATTGAATGGGGAACATCAGCAGGTAGGAAGATGGTGAAAGCATTATGACCGGTGACCCTGCCCCCTCGGGCTGAGCTCTGTGGTTACCTAGCATCACTATAGCTTTTTCTATCCTCAGTTTTGTTTATAGCTCTAAAACGATTTTTCACTGATGCTACATAGAGATCAAAACACTAGGTAAACTAAAGCTAGCTACCCACCCAATCTTAACTTTCTTTTCTGTAAAAGGACATGTAAATAGTTATCTTTAAAAGCTCAAAGAAGATTAAGTTTTCTAATTCCTGATGTATTGTAATATTGTGCTGTCTACTGCCCTCACCCCATCCTGACCCAAGACATTCAGGAACCAGCGTAAGATGGCTGGACAATACTGGACATCACTGGGAGCCTTTTACCCTCCTTGCTTTCTCTTCTTACCTCCTCCTTATTTCTAGAACTCACATGGGATGGCTGGACAGAAGGAAGACCCCATGAGGCGCCCTTCTCCTCCCATCCCCACTCATGTTCTAAGTCTCTGAGAAGTCATCCAAGTTGCCAGACTGCTCACCTGCCTCTGACAATATGGCCATCATCAAGGCCATTCCTTCTGGCAATAGGCAGGACCACCAGGCTTTCCCATGTGTCCTGCCTCTCCATCCTGCAGACCCTTGGTGCTGTCATCTGACCTATTTGTGTAACCCAAAGGCTCTGAGGTCCTGCTGCTGTGAGGATCCCTGGGCCTTTCCATCCACCCTGAACATGAAGTTTCTCTTATGTGTTGACTCCCTCAATTCCAGTGTGAGTTCCTGGAGGTCAGGTACTCTGATTCTTTTTTCTATTTGTATCCCCAATATTTACAAGCACTTAATGAAGCCTTTCCCCCTTTTTCCCCCTATTCATCCAAGAGAGGAGACATAGAACCAGTCTTCGGGGAGGAGGGGGAAGGAAAACCTAAGTTTAAATCCTTCTGAGGTCTACTGGTTGTGTGACTGTAGGCATTTAACTTGTCAGTGCTCAGGGTAACGATTCAAGACAGTAAGGTGCAAAGAATTTCCCCAGTCTTCATCCCCAGGAAAACCCTCAGAATCAGTCCAAACGAATGAAAGAATGAAATAAAGAATTCAGAGAAAACTGGGAAGATTTTATTTACTGACATACAGTGTCATAAGCAGAACCAACAGTAGCCGTTCATGCTGTGACTCCACATAGAAATGAAAAGAAGCCAAATAGTGCGTAATCATCGGGGACAGTTGTGTTCCTATGATGACATAAAGAAATACACCTTCCTCATTTCAATGGAGAAGTGGGGGACTGGAGGGGAGGAAGGTCACATGTGCTCCCACTTTCCCATTTGCTTTTGTTAGGAGGAGGAGAGCTCATTGGGCAAGGGAGTGGGATATTTCTGGAAAGACTTATTATGTGAAAGCTAAAAACATCATTAATATCTAATATTTTTTCAATAGTTAATTTGGACAGTAAAGTCAGACAAATGGCCTGATGTTAATATGCTTTTTCTTTTGCCCATTGAAGGCTCCCTTAAGTTTTCTGCCATATCATTCTACTCAGTCATAACCCAGGGACTCTCATCAGATGTTTGATAGCTGTTTGCTTTTGGATTAAACCCCATTTATGGCAGCGCCATTAAAGCTGTGACTTAGCCCATTAAAAAAGGTCCACCAAGGAGAAGGCCAGGCTCCTGTAACTGTGGGCTGGACTGCAGAAAAGCTCATTGCTTTATTCGGCAGTTAATGGGAAGTCTAGCCTGGAGAGGATGTCACATAAAATTGGCCTTGGACTTAACAATAAAGGCTGTGGGGAGTAATTTCAGGAAATATTGCCCAATTGAGCAACCTCATATTTTATTTTTTATTATTATTTTCCAAACAGTCATGAATTCTTGGAGAAGTAAACTTTAGGTTTTCAACTAGATATGTTTTTCGGCCTCCATCAGGGCTGGCTACAGGCAAGCTGGACTGGAGGGGCCTCTCACAGTCAAACCAGAGCCTTCCTGTCATACAAAAGGAAACATTCTCAGGGCCATTTTTTAAGGCATGGTACCATATTCTCTCTGGAGTCTCCAGATGGAGGGGCTAGCTGGGGCAGGAGGGGGATGTTATAGAAGCAGAAGAAGGCCATGAAATTTCAGAAATGACCATGCTGGATTGGAAGATCTCTAAAGATCCTTCTGGTTTTGGCATGCTGGGGCCTCAGGGCTAACATTTTGTGTGTCTTCGGGTTCTAACTTTGTGTGCTCTGAGACACAGTGCTCTGTGCATAGTAGGTCCTCAACAAATGTTCAATTAAATTGAACTGAAATATGTGTGTGTTATACATATACACACAGACAAACAAGTATATGCATATGTTTACATTTTGTTGGTTTTCACTCATTTCAGTCATGTCTCTTTGTGACCCCATTTGGGGATTTCTTGGAAAAGATACTGGGGTGGTTCCCCATTTCCTTCTTTAGGTTATTTTACAGATGAGGAAACTGAGGGAAACAGGGTGAAGTGACTTGCCCACAGTCACACAGCTGGTATGGATCAGAGGCTAAATTTGAAGTCAGGTTTTCCTGACCTAGATGAGCTTTTCTTAAACATTCCTCTGTGTGTGTGTGTGTGTGTGTGTGTTCTTCAGTTACAGATGCCAGCCTAGCCTATAGAGTTCTCCTGTTGAGCTACGAGAGGGCAGAGATTGTCTCCTTTTCAATATGTGTGTCTCCAAAAAAAAAAATAAATAAACAGTATTTGGCAGAATAGGAAATGTTTCATGGATACTTCATGTTTTCCCATCCCAATAAATCCAATGACAGGATCATAGATTTAACCTGGAAAGCGCCTTAGAAACCATCAAGGAGACAAATGGAGAAACCGAGGCACGGGCAGGTTAAGTCATCCCAGCTCAATTGGACTTTGAGCTCCTTGAGAGCCGGGATTAGCTTTTGTTGGGGGTTGGTTTGGGTTTTGTTTTTATGTCTCCGGTGCTCAGCATGTTGCCAGGCACATAGTAGGCACGTAATTAATGCCTATTGACTTGACAAAGCGAATGGGTCTAAAAGGTGGGATCTGAAGCCAGGTGTTCTTGCTTCCCAGTCCAGCACCCTAACCATTGCCCCATGCTGCCCCTCAAATCCAAACCAATCAACATAAATCAAGTTCCTGGACAACATAAATCATGGTTGGACGTTGGGAAGCCTAGGAGATAACAAAACCAACTAGAAATAGCTCATTCCCTCCAGGAGTTTGTAATCTCCTTAAGAGGGAAGCATGCTTCCCTCCAGGCTCAGTGTTTCCCCTGCATTACAAACAGTGCTTTGGCTCTACCTGTTGTCTGTTTGCATATGCATTCCTTTCTTGTGTACCAGGTGATTCTTTTCACCTATGGCCATGAGGCTCATGGGGGAGAAGTTTATTTTTCCAACTGGCATTTTATTCCCTGAATTTTGAAGTGTTTGGGTGAAGATGGCAGAGAAATGTTTTTCTTGATTGTAGGAGCTGTGTGTTTATGGTAAGTGGATGGTGTTGAATCCAATCAGCTTTAATAACTCCTGCCATGAATATTTAAAAGACTGCTTTGAATAAAATGCTTCCAAGACCACAGTTGTTGGTATCTTGATCATCAAACCACCAATCACCAACCTCGTCACACTCATGTTCTTTCCTTCCTCTTTAGCCTGGCAAAGGCCATGCCCCCAGATCACCCTCCACCTGAATATAGTTCTTCTCTTCTCTGCTATGTGGCATCACTTTGAACAGATTTGCCCAGAAAATACCCAGGAAGGAGGATCCTTACTCCAAACGCTGCCATCACGAGAGATTAAAAATGAGATTTTAAAGGTAGCTCTTGTCTCACGAAGTTCAACTCAAATGATGCATCCTTTAGGAAGTCCTCTTTGATAGTCCCAAGTGGAAGTGGTCTCTCCACTGCTCTGATTACCAGTGGAGCTGATTGTCTCTCCTCCTGACATTAGCAAAGGAAACCCTCCCTTTGACAAGGAGGGGATGAACTCAAGACACAGAATCAGACATAGACTGGAGAAAACAAATGATGCAAGAATGAGTTTTGTTTAACCATCCCTGTTTGTTACATGTTCTGTAATGGAGCAAAGGGAGAGAAAACAAATACTTGTTCATTGAAAAATGTAAAAAAATAAAATTTACCTTTAAAAACACTAACAGAGAAGGGGTTGTTCATCACTCATCTTTGTATCTTTCTCCTACCAAACAGCCCAGGTCTTTCCCTAACACCGGGGCTCAGGAACTGCAGAAATGCAGAAGTTGGTGATGTAATGAAAAGAAGACAAGCCTTGGCATCAGGAGGCTGTGGTGCAGGCTAGACCTGCCTCCCAAACTGTTAAAATAATAACAACACAATCTCGCTAGCTTCATGTAAGACTTAATATTTGCAGAAAGTGTTTCAAAATGCTTCACGTATGTTATTTCATTTGAACCTCATGACATCTTGGTGAGATAGCTGCTATAATGGTCCCCATTTTATAGATGACAAAACTGAGTTATCAAAAAGGTCCAATGACTTTACCAGGATCACATCGCTTCCAAGCATCTGAGGCAAGATTTGAACTCAGGTCTCCCTTGTCTCCTTTTTCCACACTCTGTCCACTGTACCAGCTAGCTGCCCAAATCTCTAACACAGAGGAGATCCCAGGTCCCTTCCAACTGCATCATTTTATGCTAATCCAGCATCAGGGTCCTAGTCCAGGGTTTTGTTCATCCTTGAGCTGGTTCTAACCCTTCTCTGTGATTTTAGTTTCCTTACCTATAAAATGCTGCCATTTGGATCAGATCCTCTCATTTCATTGAATGGATTGGAAGATTAGAGCCAAGTTTTATCTGTAATCCCATCCCAGTGCCTGCATAGTACCTGGGATATATTGCAGAAAGTCAAAAGACCCAAAGTCTTGGATCTGCCTGTGACCCTTTGGACAAATTGTTTTAATTTCATAGTCTTGGTTTCTTTGTTTGCCAATGGGTTACAGGGATAACTGTCTTTGATAGTATAGTGGATTGGGATTTGTCTTTGACATCAGGAAGACTTTATTCTGGTGCTACACCTTATGTTACTGGCTGTTTGACCCCTAATCTTTCAGTTTCTAAGACTGTCAGTCACAGGTGTCATTTGGCATTACTAGAGAGAAACTCACTTAGAACTACCTGGATTAATGAAGTTACAAAGCTAGTCACCTCCCCCTTCAAAAAGAAATCAAGATAATAGAAAGAAAAGAAAGAAACTCACCTGGCATTCACCCCAGATGTTGTGAGGAGAGTGGGATTGTCTAATAGAAAGCCCTGGTCTTGGAGTCAGAGCCTGGGGTTCAAGGTTCAGCTCTGCCTCTTACTGCCCTGGTGACTTCACACAAGCGACTTCACCGATCCTCTTCATCTACAAAATGGGGATAAAAATCCTCATGCTAAAAGAAAGAAATCCTGGTGGTCCCCACCTCATGGGGCTTTTGGGAGAATCACTGTGTTATTCTCTGAACTCAGAGGCTCTGGGTTACAAGCCCAGTTCTTCTCATTTTTACCTGAGTGACCTTGGGTAAGTCACAACCTCTCTGTTCCTTGGTTTCCTCTTCTCTAAAATAAGAAGGTTGGATCTGATTTGGAATTAGACTGCCTGGGTTCGAATCCTGTCTTTGTTAGTTACTAGGTGTGTGACCTTGGAAAAATGACTTCACCTCTCTGTTTCTCCATTTCTTCACATGTAAAATGAGTGGTTGAGCCATAGGGAGTCAGTCACCTTCTAGTTCTAGAACTGTGATCTTATGACCTCTACAGGGTCCTCCAGCTCAAAGCTTAAGAGGATGAGTGAGACATGAACGTGCTTAGGAAGCTGACATTATTGTTGCTGCTGTTGTTGTTGTTAATATGCAGTAGATGACTCTGTCAGCAAGAATTCATTACGCATTTGGGAGGCGTCAAGCACTCTGCTAGCCCCTGGGTACACTAAGACAAGACAGACTTGTCCACTGCATCAGCAGCAGCAACCTGGCTTAGCACCATGTGCCTGCTTGCATGGAGAGTCCTCTTAGCCCCTATCTGTATGGAGAGAGCTGGTCTTGAGTTGTCAGGGAACTGAAAAGTCTCTGAGAGGACCCAGCCACAAATCATGTGTGGAGGGCAGACAGTGAAGGCTCAATAAACATTTCAGCAAAGTCTGTGACTCGAGCTTCATCATGACCCTCAACGGGGGAATTGGGAATTCGGACACCATAAGTCTGGCCTGTCTGTCTTGTCTTCTGCACCAGTCTGTCCCTCACCTTGAGACTTGCAATTACAATGGTGTGGTGCCTCGCAAGGATGTGATTTGCCAGGGCCAGGAAGTTTGGCATAAATCTCTTTGCTCTTTGAGGTTACTCGTACAAGGAGAGAGAGCAGAGGATGCCTCTTATTCTGAAAATGTCAGAATATTTTCAATCTAAAGAAGGTGGAAAAGGTGTAAAGCTGTCATTTAAGTTCCCAGCCATCCAAGCAGGAAGGGAAGAAGCTTACAGACCATCTCCAGGGGTTCTGAACCTTTTTTTTTTGTATCATGGACCCCTTTGGCAGTTGGGTGAAGCCTAGGGGACCTCTTCTCATCAGCAAGTCAGCAAGCATCCCTTCTCATCTCTTTCTGATGGCTTGCTTAGCCTCCTTTAAATCCCAGATAAAATCCCACTTTCCATAGGCAGCCTTTCCTGATCCCCCTTAAAGCTAGTGCTTTCCCTCTATGATTGGCTGCTAGCTGATTTTTTTATGTCATTTTCCCCACTAGACTGTGAGTTCCTTGTGGGCAGGGGCTGACTTTTACCTTCCTTTGCATCCCCAGCATTTAGTACAATGCTAGTACATAGTAGGTACTTAAACAGTATTGATTGCCTTACTATGTGCCAGGTCCTATGCAAAATGCTGGATTGAGAGTCAACAGACTTGGGTTTAAATTTTTACTCTTCACATGACTTTGGACAAGACATTTCACCTCAATGGGCCTCAGTTTACTCATCTGTAAAATAAGAGTTGGACTAGATGACTTCTCACTCTAAAAGAAATTAAGATTGATTTCATTTTAAGGATTATCCTTTAATTCTCCCCCTTTGATGTGTCTAAGTAACCATAAATGCAGTCAGTTCTAATTTGTTGCATCCAATTAGGAATGCAATAAGCCAGGATCTGGGAGAGTCTTTCTTTCTGTTGGATTTAAAATGGTGAACATTATATTCCCAGGTACAGTAAGTATGTCTGATCCATCTTCAGTTATTAAGTAAAAGATAAGGAAGCATTTAATCCATTTTCTCAATTAGATCGGGTAAAAGATCATCATGGGCATTTCCATGATAAGTGTTTAATGATGGCATTCAGGAGTACATTGATCAGCCACAAGGACACCTTGATTTTGATTATCATAGTGTATGATGGGAAATGGAAATGTTGGAGCTGATTGGTTTATCCTTCCTACAAAGAAAATTGGAAGTTCAGCTCTTGCAGGTAATAGGATAAGCATTGGAAGCCTGAGTTTCCTCCTTCATGTAGAGGACACAGCGGGATGAAGAGGTATTGTAGCCCGCCCCTCCCCCAGACCCAGCTCTAATTCACCATGTTGAATTATCCCTCCCGCACTCAGAAGTCTGTGTTCTAACATTCTGTATTCTCAGAATTTTTCTAGAACTCAGACCCCTCCCAGCTCCAACATTCTCCTTCCAAGGATGCTCCAATTTTTCATTTTCTATTACAGGGGTCAGGGACCCTCTGGCCTTCTAGGTCCTTAAGTGTGACCCTTTGACTAAATCCAAACTTCACGGAACAAATCCCCTTAATAAAAGGATTTGTTCTGTAAAGGCTGGACTCAGTCAAAAGGCTGTACCCAAGAATGTAGAAGGTCACATGTGGCCTCGAGGCTGCAGGTTCCCCACCTCTGGTCTATCATACATGGTCCTTCCCGATGGTTATATTCCATGACCTAATTAATGCCCCTTCTAGATATAGCATTCTCCTTTTTTACACTTCTATTATTTTTTGCATTTTTTTTTGCCTTTTTGGAGGGGGGAAGGTAGGGCAATTGGGATTAAGTGACTTGCCCAAGGTCACACAGCTAGTTTTTGTGTTAAAAGGCCGAATTTGAACTCTGGTCCTCCTGACTCCAGGGCCATTGCTCTATTCATGGCACCACCTAGCTGCCCCTTAACACTTCTTATAGTTTTAGTATTTAGAATTCCAAGGTCCCAAGCAAATGTAATGTTTTCTCTCCTAAAATTTTATTTTCTGAGGTCTCTTTCATCCTTGACACTTTATACAAAGACATATTATTCTCTTTCAAGTTGGGCTACATTTCAAGGGTGTCTTTGCTGGCCAAGGTTAGGATTTAGAATTTGCTAATGTCAATTTGCTTTTTTTTCTTTTCAAAATTGCAATATCTAATTCATTTATCATACAGAAAAGAACAGGCAAATATTTACATTATTCACTTGTTCTTCCATCGCCTTATTAGTTTAGGACTTTCAAAAGACATGACAATAATTTTAATCATAGCATCAATATAATTCCTACTGACTTTTCCCACCTTCTATAATAGACCCTACATATCTGGTTGGTGGTTTTCAATTCTGGGCACTGCATTCACATAGCCTCGTATAGTCCCTGACATATAGTAGGTATTTAATAAATGCTTGTTGAGTTGAATTTGGGGAGAAATACTGATGGAGTAGAGCCTATTATTCTGAAGAGGATGATGTGAATAATGGAAGGCCTTGGTACTGTGCTACATAAAGATCATCAAAATGAACTTGGGATATAAATCTGTCTTCAAATATTTGAAAGTCTGTTCTATGGCAAAGTGAGGAGACTTACTCTGGGTAACTCTAAGTGAAAAGAGTAGGAGAAATATGGAGAAATTTCAGGAAGGCAAATTTCAATTAAAAAAAAATGTCTAACAATTAGAGCTGTCCAGCATTAGACTGGACCTGTCTCTCAAGGCAGTGATGTTTCCCTTCAGTGGCTGAATGACCAGCTGTCAGGGAAGTCACAGAGGGGTTTCCTATATTGAGAATGAAGTTGGGGGGTGGCTAGGTGGCATAGTGAATAGAGCACTGGCCCTGTAGTCAGGAGGACCTGAGTTAAAATCCAGCCTCAGACACTAAACACTTACTAGCCTTATGACCTTAGGCAAGTCACTTAACCCCAATTGCCCAACCTTCCCCCCTCAAAAAAAAAGAATGAAGTTGGATTAGGTGATATTTAAGGTCCAGTGACCTTAATCATCTTCATGATATTTCTTTTGGACTTCTTTTATCTGCCATTGTTTGAAGGGAGTCATAGGGAGCTCCAAAGAACCCCATACTACCTCAGTTCCTTGGGCTGGTTCCCTCTATTTTACTGAAGCCATCCTGTCTAGGTCCTTCCATGAGTCTGCCCTACTGGACCCATCCAAGATTTTGGTGGCCCTCTTGACTTTCTTTTAGAACTGGAGCTGGGGGTTACCAGTGAAGCATACAGGTTAGCCAGTGGTTAACCCTTACCCTCATCTCATGACTGGGTGATCTTTCTCACTCTTGCATAAGACTGAGATTTAGGATGGGGGGTAGTCACTGGACTTGAAATCAGACATCCTGCTTTCAAATCCTAGCATTGCCTATTACTACTTCTATGACTTTCAGCAAGACCCTAAAGTATGGGGGTACATAAAACCATCTCCTCCATGGGACGACTAGAAAGTTTCTGCCCAGGTCTACCCTGTGTGCCTCTGATTTCTTAGGTCACATCCTTTGTCCTGCTTTTATTTTGTATTTTTTTGTTTGTAAGTGGTTTGAATGGCCTCCTTAGTAATCTGTGATATTAGTGTCCAGGGAAATCCTGGATGGGGAAATTCTCTCTACTAACGCAGCTCAGCACCTTCTCTCTCATTTTGTCTTAGAGAAATGCCTAGAACTCTAAGAGATTAAATGACCTTCCCAGGATCACACAGCCAGCTTGTGTCAGAAGGACAATGTGAACCCTATTTTCCTGGTCCAAGGTTGCCCCCTCCTCTCCCCTGCCCTCTGCCTTTCCAATCAATGTTATTTATGACTTTTATTTTGATAGACATTCTTCATTACCTTTCCCCCAATCCCCACAACCACTAAATATTCCTCCCTTCTGTCCAACACATATCAAGTAAGGGCTTACTATGTGATGGACATTGTACTAGCCACTGAAAATATACAGACAAAAATGAACCAGTCCCTTTTCCTAAGGAGCTTACAGGGCAGACAATGTGTATGCAGAAAAAGCAATCCAATTCCCAAATCAAAACATAGTTATTTTTATTGTGTCAAAAAGACTGGGTTCAAAGCTTCACTCTGATATTTACTAGCTTTGTGACTATGAGCAAGTCACTTGACCACACAGTACCTCAGTTTCCTCATCTGTAGTAGGAGGAAGCTGGACTCTAAGGTCTCTTCCAGCTCTAAATCTGTGATTCCAGCTTCAATCATGTAATAATTGCTGTTCCACACTGGACAAGTCACTACAACTTTCTGAGCCTCAGTTTCCCCATCTGTAAAATGAAAACAATAATAGCACCTGCCTCTAGAGGGTGCTGTGATGCTCAAATGAGATAATGTATAAAAAGGACTTTCCAAACCTTAATGGGTTATGTAACCTGAAACTGTTATTTTCATTGCTACCATTCTCGAGTTTTCCATTCTTGCCAAATTGACTTCTGAACCATTTCCTATCTTTTCTCTACCCTTTGATGCTGAGAGAGAGACAAAGACAAAGAGAGATGTAGTTCCCACTTCTTCTCAGGCTGAAAGCTGAAAAAGCTTCTCAGAAGTCTGGAAGAAGCCTTCAGTGTTTTAATTTCACCTCTGATAAGCAGCTTTCATTTAGGGTTTTGAGGGCTATTGTAGGGACCACAGGTAATGTATGTAAAGACTTAGCAAAATCCTATAGAAATGTAAGCTGCAGAAAGTTTCCAAAACAACTGATTTTTTTTATCTCATTTTAGTCTCACTAAAAACTAAAGAAGCAGTTTTGTCATCCCTGTTTTACAGATGGGGAAACTGAGGCATGGAGTGGTTAATTGGTTTCTCTAGAGTCACAGAGTGCTTAAAGTCAGAGATGAGATGCACAATCTTGACCCAGAATCCTCAGCTCTCTCCACTCTACCAGAGATGTCAGTTTCTAGTCTTTAAAACAGGCTGGGAGTCCGGAAATCTGGTGATTTATGTGGACTTTGTCAGTAATCAGATCTCTAGGGGAGTCTGTGTGTTGGGAGTGGTGGGGAGGGGGTGGTGTATGGTTTCATAATGAGCACAGAGGCTTTGCATTTAAAAAGCAGGTGAAGACCTTGGAATGAATATGAAATGGAGAGCAGATCTGCCATTTAAATGACAGTTAGCATTGAACTCAAATTATCCCAGGTCCAAGTTGAGAATAGAAATGACCACTTGGCTCCTTGTCCATCTTTGTCTCTGCCTAAGCTCAGCCCCCACTTGGTCCCAAAGACAGACTGTAGTCTTAGGGTGAATAGGGCTTGGGTGGGGGGATGGGCTTTCAGTTTCCCTGGAGGGTCTCATACACCAGTGGCAGTAAAGGGAATGACAGGAAGACTTTGTACAAGCCATAGAGCTAAATAGAGAAAAACCAGCCTCTTGGTTTCAGCCCCACCTGCAGACTTCCTTTATTCCTAATGGACCACACCCACAGAACTGGAGAAGTGGTCTTAGAATCTAGATTCCGTGGGATTGATGTCCAGTTGTACGAGTCCTCAGAGGACATCTAGTCCAGCCATGGGACCACGAGCTATTTCACTTCTCTCTGAGCCTCAGCTATCTCATCTATAAAATGGGGATAATAGTAATGCCCACCAAAGATGAAAAATAGGAGGCAACTAGATGGCTCAGGAGATAGAGTATGCCACCTGGAGTCACTAAGACCTGAGTTTAAATCCTGCCTCAGTCACTTACTAGCTATGTGCTTTGATCCACTGGAGAAAGAAATGGAGAACCACTTCAGTATCTTTGCCAAGAAAGTCCCATGGGGGCGGCCAGGTAGCACAGCGAGTAAGAGCACTGGCCCCAGTGTCGGGATGACCTGGGGATCAAATTCGGGCTCAGATACTCAGCACCACACCCAGAAATAACTGGCCATGTAACCTTGAGCAAGTTACTTAACCCCGATTTCTGTAAAAAAAAAAAAGTCCCATGGACAGCACTGGAGTGCTATGGACCCCAGGGTCATGAGAAGTTGGACATGACCGAGAAACTCAACAACAACAATAATATGAGCAAATGAGATATGATGTGTGTAAACCCTTTGTAAACTGAAAAGCACTATGTATATGATGGCTCTTGTTGCAGCTGCTGTTGTTGTTTTGATGTTAGGAAGGTCAAATGAGCAAATATGTGCAAAGCACTTTGCAAACATGAAGTGTTCCACAGTTGTGCCTTCATTGTCATAGAGAATTCCCAGGTGGAAACTATGTCCAGGTGAACATGGGCCACTCTCTGTAATTCATACTTCTAGAGCCTGGAAGACTGAGAAGTTCAGTGACCTTCCCAAGGTCACACAGCCAAAGTGTGTCAAAAGAAGGACTTGTACCCAGGGGTTCCTGAATTGAGCTAATGCCAGCTCTAAACAGTAGTACCCTCTAAACAGGTATTTTTCTAGGACTTCCAACAACCTCTAAAACAGAGGAACACCTCCAGCTTGTAACTTCTCTATGCCTTAATTTCCTCATCTCTAAAATGGGCATAGTAATTGCACTTCCTTCACAAAGTTGTGAGAGTCAAGTGAGATAATATGAGCAAGGCACTTTGTAAACCTTAGAGTGCTCTAGAAATTACAGTGATTATTTGATTATTAGGCACATAAAATGCATTTTAAATCATGAAGTAATAGAGAAATGTAAGCTGCTGTTATTAATAATGTAGGCATTGATAACATACAATAGAAATAATGTATTATTAATAATAATAACATTAATAATGTATGTATATTGTTTTCTTGGCTCTGCTTATTTCACTTTGTATCAGTTCCTGTAGATCTTTCCCAGTTTTTCTGCATTCATCACACACATCATTTTGAACAGCACGGTAATATTCCATAACCTTCATGTGTCATAGTTTGTTTAACTGTTCCCTAGTTGATGGCCATTGACTTTGTTTCCAATTCATAGCTATCACAAAACCACTGCCATAAATATGTTGGAGCTTATGAAGACTTTCTCATCAATAGCTTCCTCAGATTATAAGGTCAATAGTGGAGTCTGGTTCAAAGGGTATGAGGGTATAGGAATTTTAGGTGCTTTGCTTGCATTGTTCTAAATTACTTTCAAGATGGTTGTACCATTTCACAAGTCCACCAACAATGTATTACTGTGTCTATATTCCACAATTCTTCCCATATTAATTTGCCATTTTGCCAGTTTGTAGGGTAGGAGGTGAAACTTAAGGATTGTTTTGCTTTGCATTTCTCTTATTATGAAGGCTCTGGAACACTTTTTATGTGGTTGTGAATACTTTTCAGTCCTTTTGAGTACTGTTTATTTATATCCTTTGACTGTCTCTCAGGGAATGGCTATTATGACCTGTGCTTTCATTGGTTTTCATTGGATACTCCTTCTAGCAATGCAAGAGACCACCTTGTCTGTAGCTTATAGTCCAAGCGCTGAGAAATGAAGGGACCTGGATCACACACTTAGTATATTTCAGAGGGGGGGATTTGAACCCAAGTGTTCCAGGTCCTGAGATTAGCTCTCCATCCATTAGGTGACACTATACGTATGACTTTGGATAAGTCAAATTCCTTTCTTTAGGTCTCAAACTTTTCCTCTATAAAATGAAGCCCCGATAATCTCTTAAGGCTCCTTCTAGCTCTAAAGCTATCATACATTGAAGGGAATTCCCATTATTCCAGACCCAATTCTGTACATCAGATTGTAGCTTTTACTCACAGATTTTATTTCAAACCTCATTAGTAGGACTTTTGCCATATGTCAGTGGAATTTTTTCAGGGAATGAACTCTGTCTTCTTTCTGAGAGTCTTTGGGCCAGGGTCATTGTTAAGTAATACCCCTCCCCCAGTCGATTATTTTCTGAGCACATCTGGGATGTCAGTGATTAATATTTCTAAGCTTTTGAAAAAGCCAAGCATGAAGGCTGCAGTTGTAATTTGGATGTAATTTTTTGGTAACATAAATATGACTTATTTGAAGTAGGTTAAATTAGAAAACTCATGAATAAATGCTTTGACATAATCAGAATTATATGGCAAGAAATTGACCTACTTTGCATGAAGGCTCCCCCAGAGTCTACCCACTAATAGCAGACACAGTAACCTAATGGAACCACCACTGCCTAATGGCAGCCCCATCTGCATGCAAATATGCCATTGTTAGCCTTACTCCCAGAAGGGTGGGATTGGTCAATTTCCATTGGAAATCTAGTTGATGTGGGTTAATGAAAATAGCTATAGTGGAAACTGAATCTCTGCCCCTTGATAACCAATTCGGGGATCCTGGTAAGCATCAACTGCCCCATCTAATCAGTGTTTCCCTGGTCCCTAGTCAGGGGGCAGATATTAGGTACTGTTTGTTGGAGAGCCAATGGAATCATCAGACATTAAAGGGAGAATGGAAACCCATAGCACTCTGCTGAGGGTAAGACCGTGTCTGGTGTTCAGTGCGTGTTCAGGCTGCCACCATGGAAGAAAGCTGTGGGGGGATTCTAGGAAATTTTATAAGCAGGGAAGAAAGAGGGGAACAAAAGGAGAGGAAAAAAAAGGATATGTTTTGCTCTTCCAAAGAGATCAAATGAAAGATTCCAAGAGGTAGATGAGGTATAGTTAAGACATGACACCTGGATTAGAGTCCTACCTTGGTTGCTAATCACCTGTGTGAACTTGGGCAAGTCATGTTTCCTTTCTGATTCCCATTCTCTTAGTTTGATCAGTGAAAAAATTAAACTACACCTTATAGCTAAGGAAATTATGTCCTCCAACATTCTTTTGTTTAATGTTCTGTGTTCTTAAGTCCTTCCCCATTCTAACATTCTATTATCTAAGTAGGTGTTCTTAACCTAGGGTCCTTTGAAAAATATTGTAATAATTTTATTTGATAACTACATATATCATTATATATTTGATAATAATATTTGATAACTACATAATTGGTTTCCTTTTTTAATCCTATGTATTTTAGTTTACATATTAAAACACATTATTCTTAGCAGAGTCCCTAGGTCTCACTAGGCTGTTAAAGGACTCCAGGACAGAAAGAAGAAGAACCCTTGGTCCCAAGTCGCTTCAGACCTGATGTTCTACAGTCAGTGGTTCCTTCCAGTTTGTTTGGGTTTTTTTTTGCTTTTTGGAAAGCAATTGGGGTTAAGTGACATGCCCAAGGTCACTCGGCTAGTTAAGTGTTAAATATCTGAGGCCACATTTGAACTCAGGTCCTCCTGACTCCAGGGCCAGTGCTCTATTCACTGTGCCACCTAGCCACCCAAAAAATATTTTTTTTTGCTTTTTGGAGGGCAATTGGGGTTAAGTGACTTGCTGTAGCAGCAAGCACCCCAAGCGTCCTCAGGGTTTGCAGCTACCACAGGTTCTTGGATCTGCTTTGTTAAAGGAAAGCAACTCAGAATGGGTTAACAAGCTTACTTTAATCAGTCAGACATATATCGTTTACCTTGTTCAGGGGAAAAAGGTCAGCACCCCGAACTTCAAAGCATACAGGCAGAATTATCAAGACAGAAACAGATCAAGTAGACAGATTTTCAAACTCTCCAACCATTACACCCATACCTAGTCAACATCTGGGTTTCCACATCTGGGTTTTTCAAAGCCGGGGGACTCTCAACAACGACTTCCCAGAATTCAGATCAAATCACAGAACACTTCTCAAAGTGAGTCCCAAAACAAAGCTACACATCAGGGCTTATATAGCCTTCTCCTGGCTCAGAGAATGTAACAACCTTATTGACTCACTGGCCAATCAAGAAGTATCTACTGAAAAACAAGCCTCCCACCCCAGGCTTCAGGTACACTTTAGCCTAGAGGCAGGGAAGATCTTTAAATTTGCATTTCCATTACACTTGCCCAAAGTCACATGGCTAGTTTTTGTGTTAAGTGTCTGAGGCCACATTTGAACTCAGGTCCTCCTGACTCCAGGGCCAGTGCTCTATTCACTGTGCCACCTAGCTGCCCTCCTTCCAGTTTTCTAGATCCAAAGATTTCTTCCAGTTCTAACATGTTATAGTTGAAATCATTTTCTAGCTCTAATGTCCTATATTCAACAATTCTACATTTCAATGTTCCCTCCAGCTCTGACATAATAAAATCTCTCCCAGCAATAACATTCTGTTTTGAGATTTCTTTTTGTTGTTGAGTTCTGTCTGATTCTTCATGACTTCTTGGTCGATAACTTATCAATCCTGTCTATGGGATTTTCTTGGCAAAGATTATGGAGAACTTTGTCATTTCTTTCTCCATTGGATTAAGGCAAACAGGTGGAGTGACTTGACCAGGGATGCACAGCTAACAAGTGTCTGAGGCTGGATTTGAACTCAAGTCTCCCTGATTCCAGGTCCAGCCCTCTATCTACCAATTAGCCCCCCTGCAGATGTTACCTTCCATTTGCTGAGGTCGCTCCTAGCTCTAACTTTGTTTGACCTAAGGTGTCTTCTAGCTCTGACATCCTGTGATCTAAAGCACTTCCCAGTTCTGACATTCCCTTTTCTAGGTAGCATTCAGCTCTTCTGCTCTATTTTCTAACATCATCTGCTCTAAATCTCCCTTGCAGCTCTTATATTTTGTGCTCTAACATTCCCTCCAACTCTGACATTTTCTATCCTAAAGCTCCTCTGAGCTCTGAAAGGCTTTAATTCTACAAACATGCTCATTTCTACCACCTAATGAACCATTGCATCCCCTGGTTAGTGGGTGTGATTTGCCTTGGACGTCTCATTTCTCTTCATCGTATCTTTCAAAGATTGTTCTGTTTCAATGTCATTTTGACAAAAGGAAGTCACATTTACAAAACATGGTGTGTGATGTGTGTGTGTGTGTGTGACTAGGGTCTTGAATTCACTAGGATCCCTTGAAGATCCCTTGCTAATGGGGTTCTCTCCACAGAGCCCGCTCTCAGTCTCTCTCTGTCTTTGTCCGTTTCATTCCCCCCAAGACCTCCCGGCTGCACTGGGGCTTTCATGGAAGAGTGTTTTATATTTCAGTCAGGTTTTGTGTGAGGAGCTGGTGCCCAAAGTGTTTTGTTTTCTTTGATCCCAGCTCCTACAGCGGGACAGAAAATGCTGTTTTTATTGATTCCTGAGGTTCAAGATGAAATGCAGGTGCCTTAGCTCAGCCCATTGTTGGGCAGGGAATGAAGCACACTTAGGACACTTCTGCATCCTGGACCCTGACAGCCAAAGATACCAAATCTCTGAGCTGGGACCATCAAAGCCTCTTGAGGTTCATGGCATAATGGATAGGGTGTAGTGCTTGGTTAGAGGAAGACTTGCATTCAGATCTTTTCCATACACTTACTAGGTGGATGACCCTAATTCATTTAGCCTTCCTGAGCCTTGCTTTCCTCATCCGTAAAATGGAGACAGTAATAACATTCACATTATAGGCTTATTGAAAGGCAGAAATGAGATCCTATATGTAAAGTGGTTGTCTAAATATCATCTCTTCTTAGACATGGTACAAACTCTATTAAGACAGAAGGGGGGCCTCTGAGCTTCTGACTTGAAGATCCATGCCTCCAATGTAGTAGGTGCTTAATCAGTGCTTGGAGACTGAATGATAGAACCCAATCTCCGACATTCAGCAAAGTGTGATGGGTGAGAATACTGGGATTGACTTCTGCAACACTGAGTTGGCACCCTTCCTTAGGCAGTCTGTGGGACCCAGGGCAAGTCACTTAAGAGCTAGCATTTGTAAAGCATTTTAACATTTGTAAAAATATATATGTATGTGTGTGTGCACACACAAACACACATAACACATTTTTTGTTGGTGTTGGTTAGTCTCGTTCAACTCTCCGTAACCCCACGGGGTTTTCTTAGCAGAGATATTGGAGTGGTTTACCAATTCCTCCTCCAGATTATTTTACAGATGATGAAATTGAAGCAAACAGGTTAAGTGACTTGCCCAGGGTCAACATAGCTAGTAAGTTACTAAGGCCATATTTGAATGCAGGTTTTCCTGATTCCAGATACAATGTTCCATCCATTGTACCACCTAGCGGCTCCATATATGCACATATGTATATATAAATATAATAAGTATATACATATGTATATATTTAGACATATACACATATATATGTACATAGAATCTCACTGAAACCTTGCAACAATTCTCCAGTAGGTGTTATTATTATCTTTATTTTACAGATGAGGAAATTGAGGCTGAGAGGTGAAATACCTCCACAGGCCCACTGAGCTAGGATGTGAATGAGACAGGATTTGAACAGACTCATTCCTGACTTGGTGTCCAATGCTCCCTCCATCCACTAAGCCCCCTAGCTGTCCCTCAGGCTGTTTCCTCTTAAGTAAAGGAGGCATAATAGTAGCATCTACCTCACAGGGTGGTTATGAGCTGGAAAAGAGCTAACGGACATGGTGTTTTGCAAGTCTAAAAGGGCGATTGACATGCCAACTCTTACTGTCATTACCTTTCACCCCTTCCTGGCATTTCCTTAGGTGTATATCAACAGCCTGATTCGGTGTGTGCAGGGTAGCCAAAAATGGAGAAATGCAGAAGGAAAGGACCGCAATTCTAAGGAGAATCACACCTGCTCGAACAGCAATGGCCGACCATGCTTGACCGGTCATGCATGGCACTCTGGAACAATAATCCTTTTCCAGCCTGAGTGACCTTGGGTAATTAATTCACTTACCCCAGGTTCATCATCTGCATAAGCAATAATCATTGTCTCAGTTTCCCAGCCAGACATGTCCCCGCCTTACTAGACACTGGCAACTCCAATCATGGTAATAGCAACAATCACAATTGTTATAATAGTGAGCAACAATGATAACACTAATTAGCATTTATATAGCATAGTAAGGTTTGCAAACTGTTTTTCACATATCTCATTTGACCTTCATAGCAACCTGTGAGATTCATGCTATTAATATGCCCATTTTAGAGATAAAGAAACTGAGGAGAGAGTCTCAGTGACTTGCCGTGGTCACATGAGGCAAGGTTTAGGTTCAGGTCTTATATGACTCCAAGGCCATTTGGTCACCTCCCTGCCTCTAGGATTTGTCACCTGTTCCTCCCCTTGTCTCTCCTTCACTCTTTTCTCCTTTCTTCCTCTCCTATGTTCTCTTCTCCCTTTCCTTCTCTTTAAGCCTTTAAGTTTTATCAATCAAAGTAACAGCGGCTAGCATTTATAAACCATTTGGGTTAGGATTCTCTAACCAAAGGAAATATTGGAAATCATTCAACCATCACAACAACTCTATAAAGTAGGTGCCATTCTTGGTTCCATTTTACAGATGGTGAGACTGAGATTTGGAGAGGGTTAGTATCTTGTCACACAACTAGCAAGTTCTAGAGGCTTTGGATCCAGGTCTTCCTGCATCCAAATCTAGCATTCTATCCAAAATACCAGGATGAATTCTACTACTGACGCCTTTAAGGTCCCTTCCAACTCTATAGAGCAAGTCTGTTAACCTCATGGGACCTCAGTTTCCTCATTTGTAAGATGAGCAAGTTGGAGTAGCTGACCTCTGCATCCCCTCTGGTTCTCTGAGCCTGTAATCTCAGAACAAGAAACCCAGCATGTTTCTCCCTAAACCACATTGGCAATAGGATTTTAGAATTTAGACATTTAGAAGAAACCTTAGAGATCACCCATCCCAACCACCTCATTTTAAAGAAGAAACCAAAGATTAGAAAGAAGAAATTACTTACCCAAGGTTACTGAAATAGGAAATTACAGAGCAGGGATTTTAATATAGGTCTTCTCACTCCCATCTCCTTGTTCTTTTCTTTTGAGTTGAGGGGTTCTTGTTTCAGGGCATCCATGAACTTGGACTGGGAAGATACATCTTCATTTCAGTACAACTGGCTTTCTTTGTAATCCTCACTGTTTTATGCCTTTAAAAGCACTGCTGTGAGAAGTGGTCCATAGGCTTCACCAGACTGACTGCCAATGCAGTCAGAACAAACAGACCAAAAAGTGAAGATTCCTGTCCTAGATTGTACTTTTCAGTTGCTATAGTCTCTATTACTGTTGCTGTTTATTTGAGGATGAGCTGCCCTATAAGGTTGGCCTTAAAAGTAATCATAACTAGCAACATGATCTTATTCTTGCCAAATTTAAAGCAACATTTTTTTTCTCAAGCTCAGCCCCAGGGGGAGAGGGGAGAAGGACAATAAATAAAGGCTCGCCCTTCTTCTCCCAAAGAAAAAGGTATTTAGTGGTATGGAGGATCAGCAAAAGGTAAAAGAAAGAAAATTTTCTTTTATCCTGAAAACCTTCCTAGATATGAAGTGTTTGTTAAATTTTATTAGGGAGGGAAAGCATTTTGTTGATTAGACATAGACATTGGTACTTCAATGTTTAAATGAAAATGAAACCAGTTTCATTACTCAGGCTGGGCGGTCAACACTGTGTAAGAGCTGTCCTGGGTCCTAGGACAAATTTGCTAGTGGTTCTGTTACATGGTCTTGGATGGAGCATATGCTATGTAGGGAGGAGCAGTCCTGGGGAGGCAAGGATGAGCAGGACCTCCATGACTCAGTAGCAGTTGCTACTGGTCTCTGAACCTCAGTTTCCTTATCTGTAAAATGGGAGAGTTGGACGAGCTGGTCTCGGGGGTACTTCCAGGCATTGAGGAAATGAAGAAAGGCGAAAATTAAGTTCCTGCCCTACGCTAGCTCACAGTCCAGCGGGGAAGATAACAAGTGTACAATGATAACAAATATGTGCAAAGAAGCCATGTACAGGACAAGCCGAAAATAGGCACAAGAGGGAAAGCTAGCAATGGTCTTTCCACGTAGTCAGCGTCCCATAAATATCTGCTGATTTCATTTGGAGAAGCAATCTGCTTACTGGCTCTCTTAGAATTGTACTAAGAGCTTTGGTTGTGAAGGTCACACAGATCGCCTGGGATAAGATTGGAGTGTTTCGAGCCTCAGGATCTTTGGGCAGGGAGTGATTTCAGATGCCATCTGGTCCCTGAACTAGCATTCTTTCTAAATGTCCTCGAGAAGTGACCATCCCATCCTTCCTTGAAGGTCTCCACTGATGGGGAGCCCACAGGCCCATTGGACTCATGACCTCTCATCTAGTCCTGACCTCTGAGGCCAAGAAAAGCAAGACAAAAGCTGCCCTGAGACCCTCCCTAGCTCTGACTAAGCCAATCTGGGGTCAGTTTTCTCATCTCGGAAGTGAAGGGGTTGGATTGAAGCTGGGAGATGTTTTATTGGTTCTATAGTTTAGTTATTAGACTCTTCATTACCCCTTTAGTGCTTTTGGGGGGAAGGGGAGATAAAGGTACTAAAGTGGTTTGCCTGTTCCTTCTCCTGCCCAATTTACAGATGAGGAAACCGAGGTTGAAAGAAGGAAACAGGGTGAAATGACTTCCCCAGTGTGACACAGCTAGTAAGTCTCTAAGGGCAATTCAAATTCAGGAAGATGAGTCTTCCTGCCTCCAGGTCCGGCTCTATCCACTGTACGACCGAGCTGCTCCAAGAGCTGAAATCCTACCTAGATCTAAATCTGTGATTTGGTGATTCACGAACGACTTGAAATCCACTATCATGTCTCCCCTTCTCTTCTCCATCCCTCCCACCCTCAATTCCCTTTCTCCCATACCCACAGTCTATCACGGCCCTCCTCAGAAGGTGATCTCTAATTTATCTCTGTGCTTTAAAGAGCTTTCCTCTCTGACCCAATTGCACAGGGCATTGGGAAGGTGGCTTTAAAATGTCTCTGACTGTCAGTTTCTCTTGGAAGGTATTGGTAAGAACCAAATCCTGCTCTCAGGTCACATGTTGCTCTCTGGAAGACAGGTGCTCTGTGGGAATCAGCAGGGATGTGTGGGTGTTCTGTCTTTGTTATCTGATCAAAGAGACCTTTCTGAGCTGTGTTGCAGAAGGCAAGAAAAAATACCAAGGTGTTTCAGAGATAATTGGCTTTTATACATTGAATGCCTCAGAGTTTCAAAGATGTGGGAGAAACCAAAACTACAAAAACAGAGTTTGTGCCCTGAGACCTTGGGCCTGGAAGTTGGGGAAAAGGTCATTCCTAGCCAGACTAAATCATTTTCCCTTTTAATGTTAGGCAGGTAAGGAAGGATGTTCGGGGAGAACGAATCTAATGATGAAGTGTTGTGAACCTTCGCAAGTCTGGCTGCTGAGATATATTTGGATGTATTATTTATCCTAGTGACTAAACATCAGTCCCAGAATTAAGTAAGGCTTTAGGACAAAAGCCATTATCCTTGGTCATTCCAGGGAGGGAGCTCTCCCTTCACAGACCTAGAAATTATCTGTTAATCAGATCTTTTGTTCTTGTTCAGTCATCCCCTATTCCCCTATTCTTCTACTGTCCATGGGATTTTCTTGGCAAAGATGTGGGAAGGATTTGTTGTTTTCTTTTCTAGTATGTCCCCATTTTTACAGATGAGGAGCTGAGGCAAATAGGGATTAAGTGACTTGCTCAATAAATGTTTTAGGCTAAATTTGAACTCAAGTCTTCCTGACTCAAGGTCTGTTGTTTTAGGCAACTCTCCATGTTCTTGTCTACTGGTGTCAAACTCATAAAAATGGAAGCCACTAAACCGTAATAAGGATTTGAAAGGCGCAGGTTGACTTAGAAAGCCACATATAAACATTGTCTATGTTTTATTGTAAGTTTTATTTTATTTTTTGTTAAATATTTTCCAAACATATTTTTATCTGGTTTCAGGGGCACTTGTGGGCTGCATGCAGCCGGGCCCCTTGTGTTACACTTCTACTGTAGGCAACTGTCAGAGACTATATGCATCCCAGAGAAGTGATCAGTCTGCATTCACAGAGGGAGAATCCCCAATGTCAGCTATGCCACAGCTAAATGTCTTATCCCCAGCTCACAACCTGGGAAGGTCCTGACTAGGGGTCAGCACTTGAAGGATTCTAGATGGAGCAGATCAGTATGGATGGGTGGACCCTGAAGGGATGGTGGTATGGTGATGGTGAACGTTTTTAGATTGGCTTGCAGACATCATTTCTTTTCGTTATCATGGCACCCCTATGGAGGAGGGTGTTATCATTAGAATCATTCCAATTTTATGGATAAGGAAGGTGCTTGTGATCTCTGAGACCTTGTATCAAGTCACCTACCCTCCTTGAGACTCAGTTTGCTCATCCATAAAATGATAGACTTGAGGGCCTCTTCTAGCTTTACATCAGTGAGCTTATGAGTCTCAAAGATGTGAATTGTAAGTTACTTATATGTAACCATTGTTAAGATGTTGAATAAGGCCATGGTAACACAGCTAAAAAGTATCATAGGTGGAATTTGAACCACAGTCTCCCTGGCTCTTAGTCTATGAGTGGTGGCTTCCTGTAGAGTATAGAGCCCTGGATTTGGATGGGGAAAAACATTTGGATGGGTTCAGGCTCTGGGTAAATGATCTTATCATTCTGAATTTCATGACTCCTCTGTCAAATGAGAGGAAAGGAATAAATACCAGCGAGAGTCCCTTTCAGTGCTAATTCTATTATTCTGTGACTTTAGTCTTTCATCCTCAGAATTCCAAGCTAAATCTAGGACTAATATTGCACTTTCTGAAAGAGCTTTTCCATCACTAGACAATGGTGATTCTCCTCCCCTACTCTGACCTAGTCCCAGACAACTTAACCCTTTCACCCCCAGATCTGGAACCGTACTCAAATCAACTGACTGTGTCAATGTACTCCCTCATGGTTCCTGTCGCTATCCTGTACTTTCCAGATGAAAATATTTCACTCCGGCCACCATCTCCCTATATGCTGTCTCCTCCTATTATTGGAATCTAAGTTCCCTGAGGACAGGGAATTATTTTATTTTTGTATCTGTATCCCTAGTGCTTGTTCAGTCTGTCAGTACACATTTATTAAGCACCTACTATGTGCTTGCTATTGTACTAAGTTCTGGGGATGCCAAAAAAGCAGGGGAAAATAGAGAGTCCCTGTCTTCAAGGAGCTTACAGTCTGATGTGAAGATAAGTGTTTATTGATGCTTTCTAATTCATTAAAATCTAACATTTCTTATCTACTGCTTCATCTTGCCACATAGAATGGAAATTAAGGGAGGAGACTTCCTGGATTCTTTCTAGGTGGGCAATTAACTTAATAATAATGGATATAGATGTGTTTCATTCTAGACAATTATAATAATTATTTTATTTTTGTTAAATACCGTGTGCTAAGATTTGTGTTAAGGGTTGTGGTTACAAAGAAGGCAGAAAGGAGGTGAGCTGAGCCTTGAAGGACGTCTGGGGAGCTAAGAGCAGAAAGTCTGACCTGGAGCTAACTCCTCCTCCCTCCAGGCCTCAGTCTCCCTCTCTGTAAATTGCAGAGTTTGGCAGCGATGACCCGTCAGGTCCTGCCCAGCTCTGGAGTTTTCTGATCACAGGCCTTATGCTCTGGTGGATCTGTCTCTGTTTCTTGTTGTGACAGCTTAATATTAGGCTAGTCATGTCACCAGAGGCAGTTTAGAAAACCAGAGGAGGCTGGGCTGATCTGGGTGTCATTCATTCATTATCAGCAGCTGCTGGGGCCACTCAGTCACTGTCTTCTCTGGTCCTTTCCACTTAGACTCTCTATCACTGAGATTTATCTGGGAGTTTAATCAAATGTAATTTGTATGGCGGCCTCCTCAGTAAATAATTGATTTGCCCTCTCTCTTGTCTTAGTCACAAATACTTCTTTGTACCATAAAGAAATAATTTAATCAGTCCAGAGCACAGGCAGGCAGGCAGGCAGCCCACTTTGGTTTAGAAAAATAATGAAGAATGAAATCAGTCTCTAGTCCCAACCCTGGGATGCTAGGAACCAAAGGATGCCCCTTTAAGAAGAAGAGACAAGAAAAAAAAGTGGGTGTTGGATGGAGATCCCCAATTACATTCTCTTGTTTCTATTTAATGGGGGTGACCCCAGAGAAAAGCATCGCTGCCATGAATGGAGCCTTGAACGCTGGCGGCTGATAGAGGAGAAATAGGCAATGTTGTTCATTTGTGTTTTAATTAACCTCTGCTAGGGGCCAGGAGCCAGGCTTTGGGGACCAAGTGCTCATGCAAATGAGAGAGACCCTCCAAATCAGGGCAGGGGGGGTCATCAGCCCAGAACTGTGCTGAGAATTCACCCCCACCTCGATAGCCAATCAAGCTCAGTATGTTCTCACCTCCTCCTCTTGGAGAACATGAGGGTGACTTAGGGGGATGGATCTGCATGCTAAATGGCATAGCAAGGATTGTTTTTATATTTTCCCTTCTTCGGTTGAGAGAGAGAGAAGGAGGGAGGGAGAAGAGAGAAAATAGAAAGGAGGGAGGGAGAAGAGAGAAAATAGAAGGAAGGGAGGAGAGAGAAAATGGAAGGAAGGAGAGAGAGAGAGAGAGAGAGAGAGAGAGAGAGAGAGAGAGAGAAATGAGAGGAGCGATGGAGAGACAGGGAGGGAGGGAGAGAGAACTTGAGAATGTTAATTATTCAACTATAGCCCTTCTCTGAGAAGAGGGAATTGAATGAGGGAGGACAAAGGAAGGAATCGCACTGAAGCATCTCCTGTGCACAGTAGGGATGCCTAACTCATCTGTTCCATCTTCTCTCTGCTTTTGCCACTTTGCCCGAACTGGCCTCCTCTCTGTCCTCCATTCCTGGGGTTCTACCTCCATTGGGGAGCTGATTACTAAGGTGGTGATGGCAGCAGCAGCAGGTGTTGCTGTTATTGAGTTATGGAGTCCTTTCAGTCACATCCAACTCTTCATGACCCCATTTGGGGTTTCTTGGGAAAGAATACTAGAATAGTTTACCATTTCCTTTTCCTGTTTATGTTACTAATGAGGAAAGGGAGACAAGGTTAAGTGACTTTCCTAGGGTTACCTAGCTAGTAGCTGTCAGATACCTGGTCTTCTTGACCCCGGGCCTGGCTTTCTATTGACTGCACCACCTCGCTGCCCTGCAGTAGTATACAAGATGATGACTTGGATATAGTGGACCTAGATTTTAGCAAAGCTTTTGATAAAATATGTGCACTGTTCTTGTGGAAAAGATAAAGTGAAACAGATTTGACAAGAATATAGTGAAATGGTTCAGAACTGGTTGCATGGTGGGATTTTAAAGAATTGATGGTTCAATATCATGGGGGAGGAGGTCTACAGTGGAGTACCACAGGGATCTGGTCTTGACCCTCTGTTGTTTAACCTTTTTATCACTGACTTGGATACAGACCTAGATGTCCAGATGATCAGATTTCCTGAAGATACAAACCTGGAAGGGATGGCTCCCACACTGGGCTAGGTGTAAATGACAGACTGGAACACTGGTCTAACCCTTATAGCATGGAATTCAACAGGGATTGATGCAAAGCTTTCACATGGGTACAAAAAAATCACCTTCACAAGTACAAAACAGGGTTAGATGTTCAGACAGCAGGTATCCTAAAAAGGCCCTGGTGGGTTTTGAAGGTTAAAGCTCAGTATAAACTGTCACTTGATGTTTTAGCCCAAAAAGAGTATAATCTGGGGCTCCATTAGTGAGGAAGAGCTTCCAGGAAAAGAGAGTTGATAAGCCCAATCAGAATAATGTGAAAGAAATGCTAAATTTCAGTTAGAAATTAGTTTTTTTTAATATCTATTTTTCCATCCAAATTCATAGATAATCTGAAATTTCTCCATGGGCCCCTTTGTGGAAAAGTGGGGAAAGGAGGAATAAAGAACCCTTGAAGCAGGTAATCTCTATTTCACATGTGGAGAAACTGAGACCCATAGAAGTCTGTGAGACCTTGCTCAAGGTCCTCAAGGTCACACAGGTAGTAGGTATCAGAAGTAAGATTTGAATTCAGCTTCTTTGACTTCAAATTTAGCAATACTGTAGACTTTGTGACTTTGGGCTTGTCCCTTTCCCTCCAGGAACCTTGGTTTACTGCATCTGTAAAATGGGGACAAGGTGACCGCCTTGCTTCCCTTCCCAGGTGTGCTGGGAGGACCAAAGACAAGATGGTCATGAACAGACTTTGGATGCTGTCCACTCTATAGAATTGGAAGACATTGTTTAACTGCCACCAGGGGGCGTTAAAATGCCTGATCCTCCACTGGCAATTTGTGGCTCAAACACCTGGACATCTTCATTTGGAAACCGCTCTGTGCTTCTCCCTGCCAATTTCTTGGTTGTCTGTTTGCCGTGCATGTTTGCCTGATTGTCTAGAGACATATTATGAACTTTAGAGAAGAAATCCACCTGACACCATAGGAATCCCTAGGCCCTGGGACGGGGCCATGGCTGGAGCTGTCCACACCAGGGACCGATCCATTGGTGGCATTTCTGGGCTTTGTTGCCTGCAGGTTTCTGCTCCTCGTTCTACCTGGCTTCATCCTCTCTGAGAATCTGCCTACACCCCCTGAGCACCCAGGTCCTCCCTGGTCCAGGCCATCATTCCCTCCCAACCAGATTATGAACTGGGAAGCTTGCCCACCTTCTCTCTCTCTTTCTCAGCCAAATAATTTACTTTGCAAGTTTTTATTACAAAATCCTGCTAGCCCCAGTCCTGATACCAGAGCACTTATTGTTCATTATTTTAAATCAGACCTCTGCAACCCTGCATTGAGAGCCACACATCAATAGTCATTCATTCATTCCTTTCTTCATTTGCTTCTCACAACTTTGTATAACAACTGGGCATTGTACATCTATTTATGATTAAGAAGCATTGAGCCTTTATCAGCTCCCTGGTATAGACAGAAGAGGTAGTGCTCCTGTCAGAAGACCTAGGTTCAAACCTTTCCTCAGATAACTGAAGCCCCTGCTTGCCAGCACTCTCTCCATCCAAATTACTTATCCGAGGTTGCCAGTAGTAAGTTTCAAAGGCAGTATTGTGTAATGTAGATTTGGCCTAAGGAGACCTGGGTTTGAATCTGAATTTCTCTACTCAATAACTGGATAATGTAAGTCAATTCACTTGTCTAAGCCTCAGCCTTCTGATCTGCATAGTGGACATAATAATCTTTACACCGCCCCCTCCTGAGATTGTTTTTTAAAAGACCTTCGTAAACCATGAAATAGGACATAAATGTTGCCTCATTGAACTGGCCCAGTGCTCTCTTGGCCCACATACCTCCTTTCTGGTCTGTTATTACTCTTTATAGCTCCCCTCCCATTTCGTTAAACCAGTTGACTCGTTGTCACAGACTCACCTTGCTAATTTTTGCTCTTTTAAATGTTTCTAAGCAGCTATTGGGGGCCACTGGAGCCAGCTGAACTCAGCCCCAGAGCCAAGACTCAGTCAGTGTGAGCATTTTCTCTTCAGAAATTAGCCCATCAGGATGGGGTTATTGTTTAGCTGATCACCTCTCCTTCAGAAAGTGATCGAGAAAATGGTGGGGCAGATGACCTTAAAGTGAGCTGTGTGCTGTCTGTCCATCATTTATCAGCACACTCCTGGCAACAACACGCAGAATTCAGATTTACTTTGTACTTTAAGAATTGCACAGCACATTTCCCGAGGTAGATAATAAATGTAAATACCATCGCTGTAAGTTAAGACAGTAAGTGTACAATCGCTGATCTCACACAGGGGGAAACCGAGGCTCAAAAGACTTCAGTGACTTGCCCTTTGTCTCACAGCTAGGAAAACCTCATTACGTTCTAGTACAAGGTGACACATGCCTCTTCCCGAATTCAAGTCTGGCCTCAGATACTCCCTAGTTATGTGACCCTGGGCAAGTCACTTCACCCTGTTTGCCTGAGTTTCCTCATTTGTAAGATGAGCCAGAGAAGAAAATGACCAATCACTCCAGTATCTTTGCAAGAAAACTGAAAAATGACTAAACAATACCCCAATTCCTTCACTTTATAGACAGAAATTGAGGTCCATAGAGGCTAAGTTAAGTTCTCTAAGTTCATACAGCCACTTAGTGATAGAAGCAGAAGTCAACCTCAGGACTTGTGGTGCCAAATCTGGGGCTTTTTCCATTATACCTTTTGCTTTCAAATCTTGGGTTCTTTCCCTTGCATTTTTGATTCAGAAGTCAGTGCTATTTCCCATATGCAAGGCAGTTTCCCTTAGATATCTTCCTCTTTTCCATCCATCTAAACACTTACTTTGAGATCCACTTTATTGAACTCAGTTCAGTGATTCAGATCGCCTGGTTGCTCTCTTATGCTGAGTGGATTAAAGTAAACTGGGGAAGATACTGTGATTGGGAAACTTTCATTATAAAATATGGCTCCAGAGAATGAGGGCAATCATCCTGGGACACCCTGGGCCTGAGCTTGTTGCTAGAGTTCCTACCTCAGAGATCCCATCTCACCTTATGTTTCCCTTATACAAATGTATTTTTTTTTCATTTTGTGCCCCATAGGTATGTTCATGGATTTCTCCACTAGACAGTAAGCTCCTGCCATGATTATTTGGTGTCTCCTAGTATCTCACACTGAGTAAATGTCTGTAGAACACAAGGAGATAACCAGAGGAGGGAGGGGATTGCTTCAGAAGGCAAGAGTGAGCCAAGAAGAGACTGGCTGTGTTGAGGCATAAGAAGGAATCGTAGCAGACGTATTTGAGTGAGCCATTTGCCCCATCACAGAGTTTGAGTTGTTCAGAAATGCAGCAGCTGTTGCTGGCAGGCTTGAGAAGGATATCCATCTCTTTTCCACCTCGAGGCTGCTTGCAGATAATAAATATCAGTAGAAGAGCAAGCAGCTTTGGGTTTGTGTTTCTAAATTGGATTTTCTATTCTAGATGCAAATTATATCAGAAGGGAGAGGAAGAGATCCAGCTTCGACCCTTTGGTAAGGGTGCACTACGTCTTTAGAGAATTGGGTTACTTTCCCTCCATCTGGATGGATTTTTGTGTCGCAGTTCTCCAGGGTTGTGTGTATTTCAGAGGGAAAGATGTGGACTAGACATTGCTGTGAAGTGCCTGAGGTCTTAGAGGCAGAGCTTATCACTGGTCTGGACAACAGTGTCTATTACAGTGTCTAAAACAGCGCCATCCTTGACAAGTCCTTCCCAGCCCCCCTTATACCTGTTGGAGGGCTGAAGCTAGAGCAGGGGTTTTAAATTGGTTTTGTATAATGGTTTCATTTGTCTGTACGGGGAAGCCTTTGGGCTCCCTTTCAGAATCACGGTTTTAAATGCATAAAATGACATATATATATAATGAAAGCAGCTATTTACTTGAAAATTTTTATTAAATATTTTAATTTTTAATTAGATAACTAATTTAGCAAATTATTATATATTATAAAATAATTAATTTAATTAATTTTAATTTTTTTGATGCAAGTTCATAGACCCCCACATTAGGACCCCCTCTCATAGAGGCATTCAGATCTTATCTGCTTAGCACTGAGCCCTTTCCAAGAGCTGACTGAGTCCAAATGGCACAGGGTGGCATTAGTATGGGATTTAAACACTGAGATTCTAATAGCTTACCATCTGAGGATCCCCTTTGGTTTAGAGGATACCACACAATATCTGATGGAGGAAGACTCAATCCCAGTAAAATAATGACTTGTTTAGAAAATAGGAATGATTGTAATAGTAACTCATTTTCTATCACATTTCAAAGATTTCAAAGGTCTCTGCATGTGAATGAATTTGAGTTTCATCATAACCTGATGAGGCAAGTATTAGTGGTATTATTATTCCCCATTTCAGAGATGAGTAAAGTGAGTCCTGGAGAGGTTAAGTGACTTGTTCAGAGTCATCAGTGGAATTTTGGAACCCAGGCCTTCCTGGCTGTATGTCCAGCCTCTTACATGCTATATAACAACCCCAAGCACATTAGAATTTCCATATCCAAACAGGTTGAAGTCCTTGGATACCATTGGAAAGGGGGGGAGGGGTTCTACTGTTTCCTTCCTTTGAACAGCGGCTGCCACAATTTGTGATGTGTTTATAAAAATCATGAGCTCTCTTTAGTGTGAAATATCTTACTAAGCTATTAACAGTCTTAATGCAGGCTCAGTATTAGAGGTCACTTATGACTTCAGTGGAGTCAGACTTCTCCACGTCTTAGGGCCATAAAAATGTTAATTGTCTTCATGATTTAGGCTATTTACTGCACTGCAGGCTTTTGACAGAAATTCCATGGAGAACCAAGAAGATAAAACATTCTACGTTTATACTGGCTCTGTCTGTTTTAATGTACCATTATAGAGAAAGATATTGGGGGGCAGGGGCCCTTGTTCCTGCTGGGGCATTGGGTCAAACTTGGACATGTTGTGTTATTGACAAATCCATAATAGGAATAGAGATAAGGACTAGCTCTGTTATTGTTATGTTATTGTTATTGTTAAAGGGAACTCCCAGGGGAGGAAAGTCCCTTCACCAATGCAGATCAGAATCTTCTCTACCACTGATCATGTAAAAAGTTGGCAGTAGATGTCAGACAAAGGCCTTACACTCAGGGCTGCTTGTCTCCAATGCCAGGTCTGTGGCCAGTGAGGGACATGGCCTCTCCTATGTAATACCATTATGCCAGTCAGTCAGTAAACATTTATTAAATTTGTACAATGTGCCAGGACTGTGCCAAGTACTGGGGACACAGAGAAAGACAAAACTCAAACCCCTGTCTCAAGGAGCTCACAGTTTAATGAGAGAAACAACATGTAAACAGCTAAATACAAAGAAGACAGGCCCATATACCATGATCTGTACACTGGGCGAAACCTACATTTCTGTAAGGAAGTCAGCCATTTCTGGGGTTAGTGGGATCAATGATGGAGGGAGATGGTCTATAGGCCATTCTTATTAATATGAAGAAAAGCTGCCAGGTCTCTGATGTGGACGACATCCTCTTAAGGTACTGGGAAGGTAGGTTAACACCCAGGGCATCTTGTTGCCAAATAGTTAGGGCAAAAGGGAACACCACTGATTCTGGATCCATCTAGTTCATTCAATACACTGCCTTAGTGTGTTACAGAATACTAGGTTTGGATCCAGGGAACTTGTGTCTGGATTCCCTGCTTTCTTTTATAACCTTGAAACATCTCTTAATGTCTCTGAGCCCAAGTCTCCTCATCCCTTACACAGGATGGATTTGGATTAAGTTGCCTCCAGGGATCCTTCCATTCCTGCATCTTCTGCTCTGCCTGATTTCAGTTCCTTGGAATGAGATGTCCCTCCTGGGCTTATTAAGTTCATCATCTCCAATCTCACCACCATGAGACTGACTCAAGCTTAGACTGATAGCACCTCCCTCAGGGTCCTCTCCCCTGTGGTGGGAGAACTGGAGGGTGGAGTAGCAAACTTCTCCCAGTGGATTCCTTCCCCACCCTTTCCTGCCTCCTTTGGTCTTTGATGTCTCACTCTTTTAGATTGTAAACTCCTTGAGAGCAGGGACTGTTTTTTTTTTTATTAACAAAATCTCCAGGCCTTTTCAAGATGTCAGGCACACAGTAGGTGCTTAATAAATGTTTATTGGTTTGGATCCCATGAATACTACACTCCAATTCAATTCACTTCAACAAGCATTTTATTAAATGACTTCTATGTGCTGAGAACTCTGGGTTACACAGAAAAAACCAAAATGGCCTTTGCTCTCAAGGACCTTACGTTTTACTGAAGGGAAATAAGACATACACAACTAAAATCATATGAAATCAATATGAAGTAAATAAAAAGGGATAGCTAAATAGCACAGTGGTTAGAGCACTGGTCTTGGAATCAGGGTGACTTATCCTCAGCTCAAATGTGGCCTCAGTCACTAGCTGTGTGACCCTGGTCAAGTCAATGAGCCCTGTTTGCCTCAGTTTCCCTATCTGTAAAATGAGCTGCAGAAGGAAATGGTAAACTACTCTAGTACCTTTGCCAAGAAAACAGACTGTTTCAGACAGGACTGAAACAACTCAATAGCAGCTACAAAGCAGAAAGTAGCATTTGTTGTGAGGTGGTGTAATGTAATGCCAAAAGAAAGGCAACTTCCCAAGGTTCAGAATACCAGCATAGGTGCTCTCCATTTTATTCAGTAACAAACCAAGAACAGAGAAGATCAAAACATGACATCATTTACTAAATGTGATTAAATAATCTCCAAGGACTACCCCACCCCAGGACCTTCCAATCAATCAATCAATTACAAAGTCTCTGTTCTAAATACTTCTCCACCCCTAGGCTATACCTTCATTTGGTCCACCACAAAACCCCTCTTCTCAAATGGAGATTAGTTTCCAAACATAAGGTCAAAAGTTCCCCACCCCTGGATCACAATTGAATCTACCCCAGAGTTACATCAAGTTTAAACACAGCACTTAATACCCAAATGGAGGTCTTTTCTTCATCTTGACTCAGCAATCTTGACTTAGGCAAGTTCTCAGCAATCTTAGTTCCTGGGGAGACAAGGCTTAGCAAGGCCACAAGATACATTGCCAATCCCTTCATGAATTTATCCTCTGTCTGTAGAACAGTCCTAGAACCCCTGAACACATCAGCAAAGCCCTCTCCCAGGATTTCTGTAAGCATACAACAAGAAAATCCTTCTTCAGGGCTTCTGAACCAACAGAAAGGCTCCCAGACCCCTGCAACAACAGCACTGTCCTTCACCAGTGGACAGTATTCACTCTGTCTGCAGGACAGTCTCCAGACCCCTGCAACAACAGCACTGTCCTTCACCAGTGGACAGTATTCATTCTGTCTGCAGGACAGTCTCCAGACCCCTGCAACAACAGCACTGTCCCTCACCAGTGGACAGTATTCACTCTCTGTCTGCAGGACAGTCTCAGGGCTTCTTAACCAAATGCCAGGTTCCAGGACTTCTTCAACAGGACAGTCTTTCACCAGTGGACAAATCTGGCAAAATAACATCAAAACAGACAGACAAAGTACCAGCAAAACAGCCATGTCTCCTCAGTCCTTGGCAGCTCAGGGGGCAGGTCTCAAAAGTCCAGGGCAATTCAAAGCGGCCACCAGCAATTCTCTTAGTCTCTCTCTCTCTCCACAAGGTGCTGCTTCCAAAAAGATCTTCAGCCTCTCTCTTGTCTCTCCAAATCTACGTCACCAGCTCCTCCCAGTTCAGGACTTTCTTTTCACATCAACAAGTCCATCCCACAGGTGGGATTAACAAGCTCTGGGTTTTAACACAATCAATTTGAAAACCAAGCCAATACAGGGGAATCTTTAATTGCCATTGCTATCACAGGTGGGGATGGGGAAGGGGCACTTCAGATGAATTCTGAAAGGAGCTAGGAATGCCAAGAGGAAGAAGCAGTAAATGAGAGTGGCAAGGATCAGGAGGGAAGAGATGGAATGTTGTGGGCAGGGAACAACAAACAAATCAATTTAGCTAGATTGTGGAATGTTGGAGGGAGTAATGTGTAATTAGTTAAGAATGATTGGTGCCAGATTGTGAAGAACTTTCTTTAATTGCCTAATAGATGAGTTTGTATTTGATGCTAAAGGAATTTTTGAGCCATTGAAGCTTCATGAGGGAATGAGTGACACCATCAATGAGAATATCAGTTTCATAGCTATGAGGAAGATGGACTAGAGAAGAATTCGGTTGTTTTCATGGATACTAGTTAGGAAACGTTTACACTAGTCCAAGTGAGAAAGGATCAGAGCATGACATAAAGTTTGGTGTGAGTAGAGAAAAGAGGATGGAAGGGAGGGAGATAGTTCCTTGAAGACTTAGGATGTCCTTGGATTATCAATGCCCATGTATCTGAGAGCTCCGTAATCCACTTTTTAAATCCTGTGTCCCATCCATGTAGCTATTCCCTCCAGGCAGACTGACCCACTGCCCATGCATGCCCACCCATGGCCCCAAATAGGAAGGTCTGCTCAATTTGCTGGGAGCTCTTGGAAAGCTTTCCAAAAACTTCAAGGACACCATTGGAGTTCTCATTTCTCAATTTTGATCTGATTTGTGCCTCTCAATTTATTAAAGCCAAAGACCTGCTCAGAAATTCCATGTAAAAAATCAGATTCAGAGAGACAAAAAATTAACGAAGGTCAAAGTCTTTTCTTCGGTATAAACTGTCCCCATTTCTTTTTATTAATCTGGCTTTTATATTATTTCAGGTCCTTTCCCTATCCTAGTCACTGCCTCCATGGATGTACCCCATGGTCAGTGTTCTCTCCAGAGGGTGCCAACCAAAAGTGAGATTAATTAGCCAGATATAGTCTCAGGTCTGCAGAGCCAGTATGATTGTCTACTTGGATTTAATTTAGCTTATGTGAATTTGCATTTTACCAACCAAATTTATGATGCCAACTTTAAGTGTATATTTTATGATTAGCGAAGACAGTGAATTTGGAGGAAAAACAGCATCCTCTAATATCCATTCAGATTAGCTGGGGCCCAAAGGCCCAGGGTATGGATAAAATAAGGCTGACCCATAAGAAATGTGGGCAAGTGTTACTTTTTTTTTTTAAGCAATTGGGTTTAAGTAACTTGCTCAAGGTTACACAACCAGGTGTTTCTGGGTGGGTACTAAGTGTCTAAGCCCAGATTCGATCCCCAGGTCATCCCAACACTGGGGCCAGTGCTCTTACTCGCTGAGCGACCTGGCCGCCCCAAGTGTTACTTTTTTTATAAATCAAAATGACTGTGTCTGTCGAACAGGACTAAATTGTAGTTACATTAGAAAGTGCAGCTGTGTGTGTGTGTGTGTGTGTGTGTGTGTGTGTACCTGACCACTTCCCATATGAACTAATGAAAGCTTCACCTAGGTTCAAGAAACATTTTCAGTCAGCATCCATTTAAAATTACAGTTCATGAGCCCCAATTTCATGCATCCTTTTCTTTCCCAATGGCCAGTAAACTCAAAGCAAAGACCTTTGATTAAACGGAAAAGCAAGGTAAATACCAGAGGTGCCCCCTCTCTCCACACATCCCAATACTCTTAGGGGCCCTCTTGCCTAGAGATTCCCACACCACCAATGAGAATGAATGGTAACACCAACTGCCTGGGCAGCCTAGGGGCCTAGGGTTGGATTCTGGCCACAAAACCCCTTTGCAGCAACAAATCTGCTGCTGGCTGCTCCCCTGCAGAGGTAATTATGTTTTGTTTTGTTTTGTTTTCTTAGCTACTTTATTAGCTGAGCTGATGTTTTCCACTGGGTCTGCTTTCTGCAGTGAGGTACCATTTGTTACTTCTCTACTGGGCCATCTCTAGCCTCCCTTTGGAGACTACTAGGTTCTGAGGAAGGGGTATGGAGAGCTCTTTTAGAAACCGGGTCATGCTCCTTTGTGAGACAGGTCCGTGTCTGTACTGGCCAGCAGAGCAGAAAGTCCTTTAAGTCAACTCTATCCTTTTGGCAATTTTATTCCCCTTCAGTGAAAATTTCTCCATTTAGGTCCGGCTAAGTAAATTTCATTAAACTGTCATAATATCCCTGGCACTTTGAATTGTCATGAGAACTTCACCTGGCAACACTAGAAGAGGTAGGAAGAAACCAGTGGCCTCAGGACCTGCAGTCCTCTGACTACTCCCAAGTTAATGCTTTCCCTGAATGGGACTGAACTCTGATCCATGTGCTTCAGTGACCTAACACATTCTGAGTCAAGAGTCATAGAGTGCTAGAATTTGAGGATAACTGAGGAAACATCCAGGCCAACCGCACAGCCTGATGATCTCCTAAGTCCCTTCCATCTCTGAAGTTACAGAGTGACAAAGCTAGGAAGGACCATCTTGCTTACCATCTTCCTTTTGTAGATGAGGAAAAAAAGGCAGTGACTTGCTTAAGGTCACACAACTAGTAAGTGGCAAAACCGAGGCTTGGATTGGGGTCTTCAAGTTCTCTGCTCTTTCCAGGAGCAACATAGCCTCCATTTGAACTCACCATGGCTTATTATAATAATGGGGATTGGGGGGGCTTATTTTATCTTAAATGCATGTGCTTTTTTAACGTTGATTTTTATTTTTCCTGTTACACTCATCTCTCCTTAACTGCTCTCCTCTTCATGGTAACAAAATAACACAAAATGTATAGCCAACCTATATAGCAACTATGACCAACTATGTATACCGTATTCTGTATCCATAACTCCCACCTTTATACTGAGGATGAGAGAATGTCTCCGTCCTGTGCCTCTGATATCAAGATTAGTCATCATAATTCACTAGAATTTGACTGTTTTGTCCTTGTCGTGGTTTACATGAATGGAGTAGGTCTGTGTGTTATATGTTATTCTCATGGCTCTCCTTTCTTCCTGCTGCATCACTGTATGCAAATCCTCCCTCCCACAGTGAATTTCTCACATTGGTCATTTCATAAGGTTCAGTAATATTCAATTGCATTGTTCATATATCATACTTTGTAAAGCCAATTTCCAGACTATGACAGCCACCTTCTTTCAAGGGTGTTTGTTTTTTTTTTGTCTCTATTAAGAGTTATTTTAAAATCATTTTGTACATTAAAAATTAAGACGTCATTTCCACAATTATTTCTTCACTCAGTGCCCGATGGCATGCCCTGTTCTTGTTCATGTCAAGCATTTGAACAAAGGTCCAATAAAAAGGTGGGAGGAATGTTTGATGTTATGTCAAAAATTAATTTATTGTGCCCTTAACTGTAAGTCACAGGAAAACCAAATCAATTTGCATTTGCGTCTATTTACATTGAACATGAATTTCAATGTAGTCATGTCGTTATGTATACAACTCAGCTGTGACCTGCTTTAAACCTCCCTAAACCCTGCTCCCTCCCCCACCTCGGTGTCCTCTCCCTCTTCAAAATAGCCTCAGTTAGTTGTACTGATCTTTCTCTTGGGACCAACATATCCTACCTGGTGTTGGACACATCTCCACCAGGTCTTATAAGCTCCTGGAGGTCAATGAATGTTGATGATGATGACAAGTCCCATTATCGTCCTTATTATATTTTATTACCTATCGTTATTACTTAGCATGTTTTTTAACTATATTATTCTTGCCATTATTCTCATTCTATTTCTATTTATCATTATTATTTAACATTATATTCTATTTATTTTGATGATTCCTAAAGGCCAGCAGTGAGTCTTGTGCATACCAGCTTCTTAATAACTATTTGTGGAATCTTCTTTTTGTTGAATTAGATTGAATGAGTCACACAGCTTCTGAGTTACTGCCCCTGTATCCTCTTCATTCATCTCTGGCTTTCCGTAGCCTTTCCCTTTCATAGAGTGAGAGTCAGCATTTCCGTCATCCTTCATGCTTTGCTTCCTTCACATGGTAATGTTTCATCTAAGTCTTTCCAAATGTCTTTATATCCCTCATTCATCATTTTTAATGGCATCCTCGTATTGTATTACATTGCTGTACCACAATTTATTCAGCCGTCCACCAACTGGTAGACATTAAGGCTGTTTCCCGGTCTTTGTGATTACAAATAACTGAGGAGTCGTGGCTAGAGAGTCGACCTCCTGCTCAGTAAGACCTGGGTGGAGAGTTCCACCTCTGACTCCCACTGTCTGTGGAATCCAGGGAGAGTCACTTAACTTTGCTACATTCTAGGCCGCAGCTGTTAAGCTCTAGCCTACAGAACTCCTTGGGCAGGAATAAGATTAAAATATAATTGGGAAATATTTAGCAAAATAAATTTTAATTTGAGGTTATCTAAGTCAATATGAGGTCTATAGGATCCTTCTGTGTTTGACACCAGTGGTCTTGAGACTCTTAAATTTAGAAAGAGCACCAACCTGCTTTGTTGAGGAGAAGGAGTGTCACGTACCAAAGAAAGGACAGGTTCCATTCCTCTGCCTATCACTGATGGATATGTGCATGTATACATATATAGTTGTACATACATACACATGAATACATATCTATAAATGTACAATATAAATATAGCTATGTGTGTGTCAATAGATTCTATATATGTTGCCACGTGTGAATACACACATGTAGCGTATCCTTGTTTCTTTTCTGATGGTTCTCTTATAACAGGCTTCCACCATTTTTTGTTTCATGAACAGACCCCTTCAGAAATTTGTCAAAATCTATGAACTCTTCAGAAGAAGGTTTTTAACTGAGATAAAATGCATAAGATTACAAAGGAAAGCAATTCTAGTGAAGTTTTAGATAGATATATAGATACGTGTTTGTATATATATGTGCATATATATGTGTGTATGTACATTTGCTATATATATGTATACATACATACAGGTATATGATATGAAAACAGTTTAAGAATCCCTGCCATAGGATATATGCAAATCAAGTCAACAATAAGCATTTATTAGACTCCTGCTATGTACCGGGCACTGTATTAATTTCTGGTGATTCCTAGAAAGGCAAAATAATTGGAAAAAAACTATCAATCTTTGCTCTCAAAGAGCTCACAGACACAGTTACATACATACGAGACCCAGGCCAAACTTGAGATAATCTCAGAGCGATTTCCTAAAAATGGGATGATAGTACCCAAGAATATGATTCATTTATGACTTGTGTATTGGGAGGTAGCTCAGCCTCGAGAAATGTGTTCACTGGCAATTCCACCAGGAATGTTTATGTATCTTTTTCTCCTCAGCTCCAGCAGCAGCACTGAGTTTCGTACAGTTGATATGTGTGAAGAGAACCTCAAAGCTGCTCTCTCTCTCTCTCTCTCTCTCTCTCTCTCCCCTTCTCTCTCTCTCTCCCTCCCTCTCTCTCTCTCTTTCTCTGAGTTTGGAACTGGGAGGCCACAGGTCACATCCCAGTTCTAGCCTTACTGCAGTATGCTTGTGCTCAAGTCATTCTCTGCCCCCATTCCCACCTGAGGCCTCTGTGGCCACAGCGTTCTCCATGACCCCCAGGGTCCTTTCTTGCTCACATACTCCTCAAGCCTTGATCTTGTGGCTAATGACATCACCCAAACCTTCTAATAGAATTATAGCCCTCGTGGTTCAGCTCCCTTTTATTTATCCTTTTACTAATATCACTGAGACCTTGTTTCAGATCTCCTTATGAAAAATGACCCTTTTAATGGTGGAAAGTTTAATGAGAACCAGGATCATCTTCTGCATAAGTGCCCTTCATATGAATTAGCTGTGCCCTGGGTCCCAGTCTAAATTGGACACCCCACTTTCATCCAGATGGTCTAATATTTTTCTATTAATCCATGCCCTTGGTCCACGCCCTGTGATTGACCTGTCTTCTCTCCAGCTTGGGCTGGCCAGCGGCCCTTGGGATCCCTGGAGAGGCAGGTGCTGTGTTGGCCCCTGTTTAAATGCTTTGTGCTTAGGGAGCCTGGATTTATGTATGTTGCATAGGAGCTGGAAGCTGTTTACCCAATTTCTAGGCTTTCTGAGACATAAATTGTGCACCAGAAAGTGCTTTTAATGCTATGAATTCGTTGAGGTTCAGCGGAGCTGATCTAAGGCTTGAATGCGTTCAATATGCATGTATGTGCAAGGTGGGAAACTGGGGATGGGAGGAAAATTCAGACAGAGGGGTGTTGTTTTTTTTGACTCGTGGCAGTGAAAGGCATATTATTGGTAAACAGAGCATGCTGGTATATTGAAGATGTGGGGCTGAGGGCTGTCAGGGGGGATGAGTAGAGCCGGGTTTTTATTGGTAGAAGAAACTGCTGACTAAGTTCTGCATCTCTTCAGCCCCCTTTGGAGGAGGCTGGGGGATGGAACCACTGACACCATTGTGCCTGCTTCCTCTGGCAGATGCTGTTTACAGGACCCTGGCATGTCAAATGGACCTCCCTTCGCTTTTAGCTATAGGTGCCAACATCTGCCTCTGTATTTCTCTGAGGCTTCATTTTAACATTAGTTACAGTTTCTGACTCATCAGCCATGTGCCATGCATCTCTCATAAAATATTATTTAACAAGCATCAATGTTCTAGCCACTGCTACATCCAAGCAGGGTGTGGAGCACGAGAGGAGACGGCCCCGAGGCCTGGGATCCGCCAGCTCTATCCCCCTCACCCCTCCAGGCACTGGCTGGGTGACTGGGGCCAGGCCGCAAGAACCAGAGAAGGCCTTGCCCATCTGGAAAATGATGTGCTGCTTTGTCTTACCTGCCTAAAGGCAGGCAGGGAACTGAACCAAATGCAATTCAATTCCATTCAATTCAATGCGCATTTATCAGTAATAATGATATTTATCAATAACAGTGACTAGCATTTACACAGCATTTTAAGGTTTCCAAAGTGCTTTCTCTACCATGATCTCATTTAACCCTTACAGCAAGCCTGGAAGACAGGTGCTATTATTATTTCCATTTTACAGCTAAGGAAACTGAGACTATGTGAGGTTAAGTTACTTGACTAGGGTCACCCAGCTAGTATAGATTTGAGGCAGAATTTTGCTAACTCTCAAGTCCAGTCTTCTAGCCCTGCATTCTAGGAGCCAGACACTGTAGGCATGTACACACATCAAGTATGACCCCAGGACTGTCCCTCTACCAAACTGGCCCTTAGTGGATAGAAAACAGGGTTATATGAGTAAATAAAAAGGAAATACCAAATAATTGACAATTTTTTTAGGGTCCCTGGGAGGGTCAGGCCAGTTGTCATATAGGAAGTGACATGTGAGCTCAGGATTACCAAGTGACCCCCATAGGAAGCCTTCTGCTCCATGATCTGGGATTCTGTGCTACCCTGGGGGCAAGAAGGAAAACAGCTTAAGGGGAAAGAGAAAATCCCATAGATATTAACCTAGAAGAAAAATGATTCCCTCATTATTGACCTTCTATCTGTATACTCTATTAGTGTCAGCAAAATGGCAGCATATCTGTTGTCTTGTCTGATTGTCTCCATGTCCCCATCAGGAGGGCACATTATTCCATGAAGTCAGTTGGAAATGGCCCCTGGATTTTGGTAGGGCCTTTGTATTTCCAGGGTCCAGTCTGACCCGCTGTAGGCTCTCACTTAATGCTTGTGGAATATGGCTTTGCAATCAGAGGACTTGAACTTTGCCACTTAGAGTTGGGTTTCTTTGGCTAAGTCCTTTCCAGTTCTCTGAAGCTCACTTTTTTCATCTGTAAAGATGAAGCAGTTGTCTGCTTCTTGTCTCCCCCATTAGATTGCAAGCTTTTTGAAGCACTCCTTTTTTCTTTCATTTCTTCATACCCTCAGTGTTTTATCCTAGAGCTTGGCCTGTAGAAGGTGTTTACTATGTGTTTACTAAGTATTTATTGTGTTTATTTAAGGATCCTTCCAGTTCCAAATCCTCTGATTCCTATGAGGAGAAATGGCTTGTTGAAGGCCATGAGCTGTTGTAGGGCTCAGGTCTGAGGCAGAGATCTGTGCCTTGATCTCTGTCATTATCCGGACAATCACGGTGGGAGTGTGTGTTTCAGTTGGCAGTGTTGGACTTGGGAGATGGAATAAGTTAATTCCCTTATCTAGACTTCAGTTTTTTCATCCATAAAATGGGCTTGAGGTTCCAAAGAGGTGGTGGCTTGCTCAAGGTCATGCACATCGAAGGTGATTGAGGAAGGATTTGAACCTGACACCTGACTCCAGGTTTTCTTACTGTCCTCCACAGTACTACCCTGCCTTCTATCCCACATACACCTTTTGCATTTATAAAAAGGAAACACAAGCCCAGAGAGGGATAGTGATTTCCTCAGAGTCACACAGGTCATAAAGAGCCATCAGGATTTGAACCCAGGTCCTCTGACTCTCTGCTGTTTGTTATATTCCTTTGGTTCCTAGGAAGGAAGGAAGGAAGGAAGGAAGGAAGGAAGGAAGAAAGAAAGAAAGAAAGAAAGAAAGAAAGAAAGAAAGAAAGAAAGAAAGAAAGAAAGAAAGAAAGAAAGAAAGAAAGAAAGAAAGAAGGGAGGGAGGGTATAAAGAAAGAAAGAGGAAGGGAAAAAAGAAAGGAAGGAAGGAAGGAAGAGAAAGGAGGGAGAGAAAGAAGGAGGAAGTAAGGAAAGAGGGAGGAAAGCAAAGAATGGAGGAAGGGAAGGAAGGTGTATTATAAAGTATATTCCAAACAACAACCGTGTAATATAGATAGTGCTATTATTATTACCCCCATTTTGCAGCGGAAGAAACTGTGGCCACAGAGAGGTTAGGTACTTACCCAGGTTCACACATACAGCTAGTAAGTGTCAGAAGCAAAATTTGATCCCAGGTGTCCTCGTTCCATCACCTGTACTCTTTTCTCTGTCCCACAACAGCCCATTGCATTGGATAGAGTGTTACACTTGTTAAGAAAACCTAGGTTCTAATTCTGACCAAGATGTGTGACCCTGGGCAACTTACTCCACTCTGAGCCTCAATAGTTTCCCTATCTATTAAATGAGTTCACTGATGCCTAGTACCTTATAGGGGAAGAGTGAAGCTCAAATGACATGATGTAGGTAAAATGATTAGAACAATGTAAAGGGGGAATATTAGAGTCAGATATTACTGCAGAATCTGGTTTTTAACGAGTCTAAGCATCAAAATAAAGAGGAACATTTATAGGAGTGTATAGGAGGACCTCTGAAAGGCATGTCAGAGGTCACCTAATATAATGCCCTCATTTCACTTTTTTTTAAAGGAAACTGAGGCCAAGAGAGATCCATTAATTAGCTTAAGGTCACAGATAAGGTCATAGACCTAGAACTAGAATGCCCCTCTGATCCTCCATCTTACCTACACCTTCATTTAACAGATACGGAAACTGAGGCCCCAAGAAGCAAGTGACTTGCCCAGGGTCTCTCGTAGGTTCACAAATCAAGACCCAGAAGGGATCTCAGAGTTTCCATTTACAGCTTAAAGAAACAAACTATTTACAGTTTTATTATTTGTAGATGAAAAATTTGCGACCCATCAAGTGGCCTTGGCCAAAGACAGAATGTTGCTCATCTAGGACTGGGACCCAAGTCCTTGAAGACCTTCACGCTAACACATCTGTCCTTATAACGCTCTTCTCCACTAGTGACTGAGTAAGGCCAATGTCTCTCCGATGGACCATAAGCCAAGCCCAAGGATGGGTTTGTCCCCGCCCTCTCCAGCCCCGTTTCCTGTTTGAATATCTAAACCCCATTTTGTTCTTTGTCCCCAGGTCAGGATCGCAGTGAAGCCACTTTGATAAAGAGATTCAAGGGTGAAGGCGTCCGGTACAAGGCCAAGCTGATCGGCATTGATGAAGTTTCTGCTGCACGCGGAGACAAGTTATGTCAAGATTCCATGATGAAGCTCAAGGTACCTAGGACCAGAGGAGGTCTTTGTTTCCACCTGAAGGAGAGGGGAGGAGATGGAATTATTTTTGATGATGCCAGGTCTTTGTGACCATAAAAATGCAAACCACATAAATTCTCATCAACGTCCTAAGGATTGCAAAGTACTTTGATGTGACTCATGGCTTTAGGGAGATTAACACAGAGGAAAGCTGTCATTTTCAAGCCACAGGACCTGAGTTCTAATCCTGGCTCTACTTCTTTCTTCCAGGTCATATAACCTTTTAGAGCCTCAGTTTCCTTCTTTGTACAGATAGGTCTCAAGTATAGGAGTATTAACACTGAATCCTGTGAAGTGGTCACATTCTTCCATTTCAAACTTTCCATTGGACTGAAACCAGAGACCATATTTTACACAATTATAACTTTGAATAGTACAAATCTGAACGCCTGTAACCACTTCATGTGATTTATTACTGCCACAAATTAGGATGGGATTAGACTCACTGGTCTCTAAAGTTCCATTCAGCTCCAAATCTGTGAGCCAAATATGGATAATGTAAATGTGCTATAGGGTTAGTTAAGGAAACTGAGGCAAAGTGACCTTCAGTCCTGTGTGAACCTTTCACTACCACATGCACTATGGTAAAATGAGGTCAGAGAGGAATGGTTGTTACCAATGGAGAAAAAAGGAAGGGGGAAAGAATCAGGGTTTATGGCAAAGGCGGCATTACGTGAATTGTACCTTAAAGTATTGAGTAGAAAGGTGGCCAATAGAGAGGGAGAAGAATGTCATTTCAGGTATAGTAACAGTGTGAGATTAGGAAGCTCCAGGGCTTTCACTATATGACTGGTAGACTGAGTATAGATGGAGTGGAAAGAAGGAATAGGAGACAAGGTTCTTAAGGCTGTTCAGTGATTGAACTGGCTTTGGTCAGGGGGCCGGGAACTTTGGATGTCTGTATTTCTATATCATCGGTTTCCCATATTTTATTATATGAACTTAAAACAAACAAACAACTTTGTTCTGAGGGGTCCCTGGGCTTCTTACATGGCCAAAGCCTTCACCCCCCCTAAGAACAGAACCTTCCAACTAGATGATGCCTGAAGTTTCTTCTAACTCCAACATTCTGTGTTCTAAAATCCCTTCAGCTCTGACATCCTTTGTCGTTTTCAGCTCAACCATCGTATGTTTGAAGATATTTCTCACCTCTGACTTTTTATATTCTAAGACCTTGCCCAGCTCTGACATTCCTTATTCTCAGGCCCCTCTCAGCTCTGACATTCTCTGTTCTAAAGCCATTCCTAGTTCTGACATTCCCTGTTCTAAGGCCCCTCCCCAGCTCTGACAGGTTCTAAGGCCATGCCCAGCCCTCACATTCCCTGTTCTAAGGCCCCTCCCAGCTCTATCATTCCTTGATTCTAGTATCTCTGCCACATAGCACTGTTTTTTTTTTTTCTGAAGCATTATTATAGAGCAAACCAGTGCAAACTCCTTATGTTCCAGCAATGAGAAATAGTCATTTCATGCTCACCAGAATCCTAGAAGGTAAAAGCCAAAGCTCTTTAATTTAGGCTTTAAAAAAAGAAAAAGGAAAATCCATCTGATGATACTAATGATGATGGCATCGTGACATGAGACTCATAACTCTTTACTCAGTGATTTTGACCTTAATTTACATTCCATCAGCACTTAAGGCAGCTCAGCCCTTCTGGGCTAGATTAACAGACAAACGCTCATTATTCTTTTGTTTCAGGTGGAAATGTCCTATCTCCCCAACAGCTTTTTAATCTATTCCAGAGAAGGGTTCATGCTGCCTCCTTCTTTGCATGTCTAGAGTGCTCAATATACCTTTGTCAACACAAAGGGACCATTCAATAAATGCTCTCTCAATGTCTTAATTAGTGGATGAAAGAATGAGCTGACAATCCTATGAAGGCTAGTTGAGTTTTGGGGGGTCATATCTGGACTCCTAATCTCCACTTGTTGGAATTCTCTACATATTCATCAAGATCAAGCTCAGATGCTACCTGATTCAGAAAGCCCATCGGAACTCCTCTCTGTCCCTCCCCAGATAGAAGTGATCTGTCTCTCCTATCAACTCATTGCAGCACCATTTTCAGACCTCTCTTACTTTGTTCTGTTTTCCATACTAACATGATTAAGTTTCATCTCTCCTAATAGACTCCAAGTACTATAGAATGAGAGGCTTTTTTCTGTTTTTTCTTTGTACTTCCCCATATTCTGATACATTTCCCTCACTTAGAAGACTCCTTAGTAAATCATGGAGTGTCAATATATATATATACCCTTTGACCCAGAAATACCGCTTCTAGGATGTATCCCAAAGAGATCATAAAAATAGGAAAAGGACTCACCTGTACAAAGTTCTTTTTGCTGTGTCCAAGAACTAGAAATTAAAGGGATGCCCATCTTTTGGGGAATGGCTGAACAAGTTGTGATATATGAATGTAATGGAATACTATTGTGCTATAAGAAATGATGAACAGGTAGACTTCAGAAAATCCTGGAAAGACTTATATGAACTGATGCTGAGTGAAGTGAACAAAACCAGGAGAACATTGTTCACAAAAACAGCCACAGTGTGCAATGAGTGATTTTGATAGACTTAACCCTTCTCGGGAATGCAAGAACCTAAAACAATTCCAAATTACTCATGGTAAATGCCATCCATATATAGAGAAAGAACTGGGGAGTCGGAATGCAGAGTAAAACAGACTATTTTCTTTTTTGTTTGTTTTTTTTCTTTCTCATGGTCTCTCCCATTCATTATAATTCTTCTGTGCAACTTGACTAATGTTGTGTTTCTTATGTGAAGAATTAAATTAAATTAAAACACATTAACATGTGTTTAATAGGAATGTATGTTGCATGCAGTCTTGGGGAGAGAGGGGAAAAGGAAAGTTAGAAAATTTAAAACTTATGAAATTGATTGTTGAAAACTAAAAATAAATAAATAGAAATCATGGAAAATCAGAATTTAACACGACTCCCAAGATTATTTAATCCAAACCCTTCACTTGACAGATTAGGGCAACTGAGGCTTAGAGAAATGAATTGCCTGTTCAAGGTCAGACAATGAGTTAATGTCAGGGCCAGGACCAAAAGCCAAGTTTCCTGTTTCCTACCTCAGTGTGCCTTTTGGAAACACCATGATATTTTCCCAATTAAAAAAAAATAAATAAATGAGTGAACAAGCAAATGAATAAATTAATGAATAAATGGGATTATAATAATAGTTGCTGACAATTACATAGCAATTTAAGCTATTTAAATTACATACTGTCTTATGTGATGGGAAAAACATGAATGATGGAAGAATGAATGAGTAAAGACTGAAGGAATTAGCCAGTGTATGGGATCTGGTGTCAGAGGTTAATAGGATCCTAGATTTCAGACAAGAAGGGCATTTAGTGATTATCTAGTCCACCTATCTCATTTTACAGTAGGGGAAACTGAGACCAAATAAAGGTCAAATGATTTGCTCAAGATCACACACTTAGGATATCGAAGAGCCAGGGCTTAAAACCTAGTCTTCTCATTCCCTATCCAGCTGTGTTTTCATCAGACTAAGCCGTCAACCTTTTAGAATTTGGAAAATGGGCCATGAGAGAATAAAAGGGCCAACGAGACTGGTACTGAAGTCGAGGATCATTGTCCGTGGGTTGATGGTATCTGACCTACCTTAGGGGGCCCCTATGCAGTAAAGCTACCAGGGAAGAGTTGCGAAAATGCCGAACTCAAACCCCGTCCTTTCTCTCCACAGGGAGTTGTCGCTGGAGCCCGTTCCAAAGGAGAACACAAACAGAAAATCTTTTTAACCATCTCCTTTGGAGGAATCAAAATCTTTGATGAAAAGACAGGAGTAAGTAAAAGGATGATATGACAGAACGGGATTGAATTTATTGACAGATGTGCCCTTAAAAGCTTTCTCTGGCTGCTCAGCGATCTCCAATCCGCATAAACACACATATAGCAGCTGACAAACTTGATAAGCTGGGCTCGTTCATCACAGAGAGCCTCTTTGCTGAGTGGTGTGGGAAGTGATTGCCCACCATGGGGGTACCCTGGGTTGTGCTAAAGATGCCATAGCACCCCTGTCCTCTAATGGGAGATTGAGAGAGTTAAATGAGCTGGGGGTGATGTCAATGTTGATAGGAAATTTCCATCTGCATTTGCCACAGTAAACACGGATACTCAGCAAGGCCTTTTGCCTCAATGTCAATGAATTCTGACATCTAGGTTTAACCTCTAGTACCTTGAAATTGGAGTAATTTCAGCAAGGGAATTGGGCTCTTAATCTTTAAAACCCCCAAATCCATCACTCTGTGAGCAGCAAAGGAGAGAGTGGATGTGTTCTTTGGGCCTGCCAAAGAAGGGGTGAGGTGGATTTCTGGGTATGCCAACTTCAGAGGAGCTTTTCATGCTCAGACTCACCCACAGTTTTTGACTCAGTGGTTCCTAGTATCATAAATTTGGAGCTGGATAGAAGCTATTTGGTGCAAGCCACTCATTTTTATAAATGAGGAGACCAAGGCACATAAGAGTTAAAATCATGTGCCCAAGGTCACAGAGAGATACTAAGTGATAAAGCCAGCATCTGAACCCAGTTCTTTGACTCCACGTCCTGTGCTCAAACCAGGGTTTGTCCAAGGAAGACAAATAAGTCAAGATGAAATTTTCAGAGTTTTCTTGTAGTTTTTTTTGTAAATAAAGAATAAGCAGCAACAGAAACTGTTTGCTCTTGGTCCCTTGGAAGAAAGAGATGGCAATGAGACGGTAGGGGCATCTGGAGTCTTGGGAGGGTAAAAACAGCAAGGAAGGAGATCTGGGCACAGTTTACCTGCTATAAAGTGAAGTACAAGGAACCCTCAGGTATATTTTTATCTAAAAAAATATCCATTTGTAATGATCAGCAAGCCAAATTTCCTAGATCTTTGAAGGTAGGAAATATGTCCACGGGGGGCCTGGAATCACATTTTTTAGTGAAGGCTTGTTTTTCCCCCAGAGATACCTTTGGCATCTGGAATGAGATCTGCCTTACCTCAGTCTGTATTCATTCCCACAGTGGCAGGAGGGCTGGTTTTTGTTCCCCACCCCCACGCCCAATAAGAAAAAGAAACATTGGCAGAGCAGAGTTCTCCCTAGAATTTAAAAACAAAAAGCTGTCAGAGATATTGATCCCAATTAAAGAGATTGGTTACAGCAATTTACACCCTGTCTCAAATTTCAAAGGGCCTTTGATCCCAGTCCTTATATGATTAACTTTCTTTTTTTGAATTGTTAACATGGGGTGGAAATGCCTCTCAATTGAGGGCTATTCATATTATCGGATGTCTAGTTATCACTAATATCAAAGGGATGAAAACGGCTGTTAGAATTCTACCACACTCCAGAAAAGTGTCCTGGTTCATGCTTGTATGCATCCACACCTGTCTAAAGCACTCCCATCATCATTCTGATTGGCTTTCTGCTTATCTGTGCACATGGCTTATCTCCCCCTACTGGACTGTGGAAATTCCTTACGAGAAAGGGCTTGTAACTATTAACCTTGAATTACCTCTCTGACAGCCCTCTCAGCTCCTGGTACAAAATTCAGGGGCTACAGAAGCTCAGGGCAGAATGACATTGTGGATAGAGAGCCAGTCTTGGAATCAAGATGGCCTGGGTTGAAGCTGGGCTTCAGATTCCAGATGGTTGTGTGACCCCTAGCAGGTTACTTAACTCCCCAGGATCCCAGGCAACCCTAATAGTTTAAGTGGCATATTTGTTGACATTGGTAGAGGGAGGTTATTCACTGAGAAATCCTTATGCCAATAAAATAACAGGTCTAGACACCTCCTCTCCCCCAAAAATCTTTAAAGTGTCTCTATTCCCTTCATTCCAGGTGATCAAAATCCATCCACATGTTCTCTTGCCTTCCCCATAATTGTCCTTAAAAGATCCGCTCAGTTTTCTGAAGACTTTCCACTGTTTCTTGTAACGTTTCATGGATCCTTGTGCTGGGCACATTACAAATAATGGATGAATGGATAGGTGGATATATATGTATAATTGACTTGGTATCAAGTCCCCGCTGCCATCCTGATTGCCCACCTTTGGCTGTGTTGGTTTTTGTACCTCAATGAGTCCATGGTCTTGGTATGTTATTAACGAGTGTACTCCCTGCAATATGGCATCATCTGGTCACAGGATTATAGATTCATTGATACTGTGGAACACATTCAGAAAGAAAAGTGAAGGACCTTGTGGAATGAATAGATGTTTGAGGAATTAGGGAGGTTTAATCTGAAGAAAAGAAGATATAGGGAGGAAAAAGCTCTCATTTCTTAAAGTACTAGAAAAATTGTCACATATAGAAGGGATTCTTCTTCTGACTGACCACACTGGGTAGATTTAGGCGCAATGGGTAGAAGGGGCCCCAAAAAAGCTTCCTAACAGGGTGAACCATCCCAGAGAAGAATGGGCCACCATGGCAGGTGGTGGCTTCCTACCCCACCACCACTAGAGGGCCATGTTACTGGGGGTGGGGGTCGGGGTGAGATGACTGTCCATGACTGGGTAGAACCGATGGCTCCAGTGGTCCTTTCCAAGTCTGAACATCTTCGATTCTGGGAATTTGAATGAGGCAGTTGTAGGATCATTATAATAGAGGCAGCACAGGTTCATGGATGATCTTGGAGTCAGGACACAGCTGTCAAGTCTGATGTTTTCTAGTGCCTAGCACAGTAGGAGCTTAATAATCACTTGGATAGTTAGCATATCAATACATTACTTAGCCTACCTGAGCCTCCATCTCCGAAGATGGGAATGGTTCACCTAATCTCTGAAGTTGCTTCTACCTCTCAATTCCTGGGAACCTAAGGAGGTTGGAGGGCTGGTTTGGTTTCTTGTTTTGTTTTTGTATTTTGGCATGGCCCCTTATTTGCATGAAATTTCCATATCCTTGTGGTATTGTCCACTGACAGTGCTTCCTCAGACTCGGCAGCCACCAGAGATTCATTTTAATATAAAAGAGACAAAACATTCAAGAGGAAAAATAATTTAGGTGCCTGTGTGTTTAGTGTCTTGTTGGATGATATTGGATTTTAATTTATCACAATAAAAAATCAATTTGCAGCTCAAAACCCACACATTTTTAAAAATTGGCCCTGTCAGGGACCTGACGCCAGAGAGATAATTTAGAGGATGAGTTTCATAATTCATTGTTAAAGAAAAAGGTGGGTTTGGATTACTGTTGAACTTCAGTGGGCCTGAGGGCTGAGATACTAAACTCAAGACCTCAGTGATAAACTGGGACACTTCTTTAGGAGGGCACCCAGAAGTGGGATGGGCCTGGAAACTCTGTTATATGAAACATTGGTCAAGAAGGTGGAGACAGCTGGCCAGGAGAAAAGGTTCTGTGGTCAGCTGGCAGAGGAGAGCACACAATGATCCCCGTCTTCAAGTATTAAAGGGCTCTGCTTGCATGAGGGAGGGACAGAACTAGGAGCAATGAGGCAGATTGTGATTTGATCGAAGAGCTGACTTTCCTATCATTATAAAGGGCAGCAGGCAGTCTTGAAAGGGAATGAGCTCCCTGGTGCTGGAGGTCTTCAAGAAAAGATTGGCTGGCCACATGGCAAGAAAGTTGCAGAGGAGCTTCCTGTTCAAGAATGAGGTTGGCCCAGGTGCCATCCGAGACCTTTTCCTGGTCTAATATTCTGTTTTGTTCCCTGATCTCCATCAGGAGTCTTTACCCAGCCAATCAAAGGGAGCTGGACATTCATTACCACCTGAGTCAGAGGACCAAGGTTCAAATCCAGGTCTTCTAGGTCAGCTCTATAGTAATAGCCTACATTTATGCAGCCCTTTAGGTCACTGATGCCTCCTTTCTAACAAAATTCCTATAAGACATATAGGCAAGTATTTCTTCTTCCATTTACAAAAGAGGAAAATGAGGATCAGAGTGGTTAAGCCATTTCCTTATGGTCACACAGCAAAAATGAGAGAATTGGAGTAAAACATTGCTCCTTAACCCAGGGTTTGTAGGAGTCCATGGATCCATAGGATCCATAGGATCAACAGAGGAAGGGTTCTGTGAACTTAAATGGAAAAACAAAAGCCTACATCTTCTTTCCCCATCCCCATTTGGGGTTTTCTTGGCAAAGAGTGGTTTGTGATTGCCTCCTCCACTTCATTTTACAGATGAGGAAATTAAGGCAAACAGGGCTAAGTGACCTGCCCAGGGTCAAACAGCTAGTAACTATCTGAGGCCAGATTCGAACTCACAAAGAAGTCATCATGACTTCAGGCCTGGCTCTATGTCCAATGAGCCTCCTAATATCAGCCTCCAAATGTAGAATATCCAGGCTGAAGATGGAGCTTGTGGTTTATTGCAAGTTCTTCAGTGGGCAAGACCAGACAGGCTTAGATGAGTACCTCCTCACTCCCAGTAGCCTTCCTTATCCACAGAGACAAACCCATCTCCAGCTAGGTACCTAGAGTTTGCCTTGACTAATAAAAAAATAAAAATAGACATAATTGCTTTAAAGAGACCATTTTAATGTCTATGACCAACAGACATTGAAATAGTCTAGATATTAAATAGACATAATAGTCTATGAAAATATTTTATTAACTAAATCCACACGACTGGGTCTAAAGGAGGCAGTGAACAGTTATTTGAAAATAAATCCTCTAAGCTGTGGGATTTAGGGTCAGATTGGCCCAGGTCGAGTAGTAGTAGTAGTAGTAGTAGGGTTAGTAGTGGTAGTAGTAGGAGTAGTAGCAGTAGTAGTGGTAGTAGTAGTAGGGTTAGTAGTGGTAGTAGTAGTAGTAGTAGGGTTAGTAGTGGTAGTAGTAGTTTTTGTGGTAGTAGTAGTAGGGTTAGTAGTGGTAGTAGTAGTAGTTGTAGTAGTAGTGGTAGTGGTAGTAGTGGTAGTAATAGTAGGGTTAGTAGTATTAGTAGTAGTAGTTGTAGTGGTAGTGGTAGTAGTAGTAGTAGTGGTAGTAGTAGTAGGGTTAGTAGCGGTAGTAGTAATAGTAGTGGGTCCCATTTCTGTGATGCTGTAAATTTACAAAGCACATTCTTTACAAGGATCCTATGAGATCGGTAATATCAATCTACTCATTTTGCTGGTGAAGATGGATGTTATTTGCCCAAGGTCACAAGCTAGTGTCAGTGACAGGATCTGAACCCTTATTCCCAGGGCTTATCCAACTCCAAGCAGCCTAGGAAACTTTTTATGATATTATTAAGGCAATTATCTTTGTCCTGCAAAGGATCCCAAGTTGGGAGGGCTAGGTAATGAACTGGATGGTAGGATAGGGAAAAAGAATAAAGATTGAACCTCTTATTTCATTGGTAAAGGGAACTCCCAGGTGAGGAAACTCCCTTTACTGATACAAGTTGGCACCTTCTCTTAGAGAACTGCCCAATGCACTAAGAAGTTAAGAGGCCATGTAATAGGGTAGGTTTTGATACCAGGTCATCCTGACCCTTTAGGAAAGGGAGTCTTATGCTTTGCATCTCTATCACTTAGGACAATACCTGCTATACAGTAGGTGATTAATTAATGCTTGTTGGCTGAGTGTTGATTGACTGCCTTAGGAGGGGGGTGGAGCTATAGGGAGAGAAATAATAACCAAATAATAGAGAAATAAACTTCAAAAGAGTTTTCCCCAAACTCAGGAAGCCAGGATACATTATAAATCATTGTTGTCCATTTGGCTTTTTCTGGTTTTATTTCAGCGGTTGATTGCTTTATCTGGAGCCTGGGGTTTATTGCCTTGCTATCAGAGCCATTTATTTTAAATTTTAATTTAAAACTCATTTTCATTGACTGTGTCTTGGTTACTTAATAAGAGATTCTATTTTTACAGATTCGTTTGTTAAAGGATCTGTTTGTACTGAAAAAGTAATACTGTAATTAGACTGAGAAGCAAGCTAGCTCTTTGTGGTTTTTTCCCCAAGTACTTTACGTTGGCTAATTCATATGAGTGCTGCAGGAGCCAGCAGCATTTTTCTCCTTGCATTAACGAAGGGGAAACTTTGAGCACAGAAAAATTGAGTGTCTTAGTCAAGGTCAAGATTTGACAAACCTGGATGGAATTGGAGGCTTCATTCCTAGACATAGCTTTGAGAAGGAAGTTTTCAGTGATAAGACTGCTGTTAAGCACTAGTCTTCTGGGATTGGAGACACTGAACTTTAGAAGGGAAAAAAAATCCTTAGAACATAGACTATTAGAACAAAGGACATAGAACACCAAACTGACTTTAGACCATAACATGTCAGAACTGGAAGAAGCCTTGCAACATAGAATATTAGATCTTAAAGAACCTTGGAGAACAGAAATGTCAGAGCTTGGACATTAGAACATAGAATGTTGGAGATGGGAGGTTCTTTAGATGAGGCAATGTTGTCATGAGATAGAATGTCAGACTGGAAGTGCCCCCATCTTATGATCTTACCCTGGGATCTGTGAACTTCCCCTCCAAAATATCGATCACTCTATTTCTCCATAATTGATTTTCTTTATAATCCATTGTACTTTATTTTTTACATAGAAAAATATTATTCAGAGAAGGCACCCATAGGTTTCACCAAACTGCCAAAGAAGTCCGTCACACACACACACACACACACACACACACACACACACACACACACACCCAAAGGGTAGGACACCTGCCTTAGAACATTGAGTACCAGAGAGAGGAGAGGCTTTAGAACAGAGGATCTGATAACTGGAGACATGCTGAAATGCAGACAATTAGAGCCAGAAGGGCCCTTGGAGCATACAGTGTTATGAGATGGAATGTCATGTGTAAAGATATCTTAGAGTCTAGAAGACTGAATGCCAGCGCTGAGAGGGAGCTTCACATACAGAACACAGAACATTAGAGCTGGAGAAACTTGAGACCCCAGAATGTTAAAACCTTGAATCCTAGGTTTAGAAGGCAAATGAGGGCAGTAGCAGGACTTGCAGAGGACCTTAAGACATGGGAACTGCTTTACAATATGACCTCTGTTTGCCTTTCACAACAACTCTCTCATTATGCCCATTTTATGGATGAAGACACTGAAGCAGACAGAGGTAAGTGGCCTGGTCAGGCTCACAAAACTGATGTGTCTTAAGCCGGATTTGAACTCTAGTCTTCCTGCCTCCAGGTCTAGCCTCCATCCATTGTACCACTAAGACCATAATGTTAGAATACAAAGTACAGAATGTTGGAGCTGTAGGCACATTCAAATATAGAACATTAGGAATGAAAACATTTTAGAAAAAAGAATGTTAGGACATTTGAAATAAAGTATCAGAAAAAGGCAAGATCTTAGAGATGATTGCATTCCCTTTAGGAAAAACAGGGAGGAGGAAGAATTTATTTCGGGGGTGTGGAAGATGATTTCATCTCATGACTTTACTGTTTCTTTCTTTTATCCCTGCTTGCAAAATGGTTGCTGGGAGGCTAACCCAATTATACTCTTGGGAGATGGGACTGAATTTTTGTTGTTGTGTGTAAAATTGAATTTTAAGCAAAAGAGGCTCTCGGGGTACACGCTGTTCCTCTTTCTGACCAGCACTTTTCCCCTGAACCCCAAGATCAACTGTCCCTGCCTAAAACCTTTGGCCGCCTTTGGTCATCACAGTGGACTCTGCCAATCAACATTACCTTTGGGTCACAACATGGGAAGGCCCTCAGCCTCATTAGCTGTGCCCAGATGACACTGCCACAGGGTTCCATCTGTAACCTTCTTTCATGGTGGATTGGCTTAACCTTCCAGTTAGGAAGACTGTTATGCAAATGTATCTAATGAGCATGAGAAGTCCCTGGTACAAAATTAAACCATCAGTGCCTAATTTTGCTACATGTCATGTGTCTCTTTTTATGATCATAGATATCTATATAAATATACATATGCATATATAATATTGTGTTTAATATATTCATGCATTCCTTATTTATGTAATTTATATAATGTATTCTATATAATTATATAACATATGATGTATATGTTTATGGGAATGAGTTTATACGCACATATATACCTAGATAGTCGGAAATTTGCATATGTAGACAAAAGAAACATTTATTATGAGTAGGAGGATATTCTGACCTTGGAGACCAGAGGGATCCTGAGGGAAAAGGGGGCCCTCCCATGATGAGCAGGGTCGCTATAACCTTCTCAGAAAGGACTTGCTAAAATGCTAGTATGTGAGTTCATTGAGAGTAGGGGTTGTTTCCTTCTGTGTATTTGTGGCTCCCCAGGGCCTGGCATAAAGTCAGCACTTAATGGATGTCTGTGAGTGATTGCTGGGGCCAAACAAACAAATGCAGGCCATGGTGGGAGCCTCGCTCAATCTCTCTTCATAGTTCTGCCCTCCAACTTTAGATTGGGATCAACATTCAGGGCCTTTATGTTTGCTATTGATTTGCTTGACCCAACCATCTTTAAATGCCTTTTTTACAGATTAGTGAGCTTACTCTCCATATTTGCGCAGACACTTTGTAAAGCTTGGACGCTCTAGGCCTAGATGCAACAGTGTGAGCATTTCCTTGCTAACATACAGTAAATTTGTAGATCAGTACAAATTACTACAATTAGTACACACCAGTACATTTGTACATTAAATGAATGGTAGATTTGGGGCCAAGGTCCAGGCTAGATTTCAGGAAATCTCTTTGCCCCTTGGTACCTCAGTTTCCTTGTCTGTAAAATGAGTGCATTGGATTAGATAGCTTCTGAAGTCCCTTCTAAATCTGTGGTAACAGATGAATTTGTAATTGTCCCTGAAATTACATTTGAAAAGGTAAACACCAACAAAGATGTCACCAGAGCCTTTACAAGCCTGAGATTCTATGATTTTGAATTCCTTCTGTCTAGGTGGGGGAACACAACTTTCTGCCTGTAATGCCCTAGCAATGTCTTTGGTCATGATGGCTTCATTACAGGGAAGGGGTGGGGTGGCTCATCTTGCTTATCATACTTATATCTAAGAGGTGAAGAGTATTGCCTGGAGTCAGAGAACCTGGGCTCAAACCTCACCTCTGTCCCTGGTCCTCATTTCAGCTTTCGTAAAATGAGAAGGTTGACTTAGCTGGCTTCTGAAATCCCTCCCATCTCTAAATCTGTGAACCTCTAAAGTCAGTTCAGTGTGAAAAGCATGAGGGCAGAAGAGTGGGTTGCACCCATGACATTTCTAGGAATCTATGGTCTCATCCATTTGGATGCCCCCTCACCCTCAACAACACAGTCTCCCACCCACTCATGGCTGCCCATCCTGGGTGACTGTCGACAATGTCAATCCCATAAGTCATCATAGGAGGTTTGCCCACAATGCTACGGACCATCACAGCTTTCTCCTAATCTATGAAAATCTCCAGTGGACCTGTCTCATTCTAACAAGTGTCTCTCACTTTCGCCATGTGACCAGCCCTCCCCAATTCTTTTTCAAGCATCCGTTTCCTTGGTGACATCCTCTGCTCCAATTCCTTACTTTCTTGTTTACTTGAAATGAAAATGGCTTTACCCTCCTTGAGTTTACAGTCCAATTGGGAGACAAGTTATGGACACAGAAAGTGGGACCACAAGCTAGAACATCACTAATATACGTAAGAGGACAAACGGTTTATTCAACATCAGCACCTTGAGAACAAAGACTGGTTCATTTTTCTTTGTTCTTCTGGTATCTGGCATATTTGGGCATTTAACAAATGTTTCATTGGCATCTGGCTTAGTGGGAAAAGGGCTGGAATCAGTCGGGAAGAGTGGAGTTTGGAACCTGCCTCAGCATTCACTAGCAATGGGATCCTGACCATGCTCCTTAATGTCCTTCTGCTTCAGTTTCCTCATCCATGAAATGAAACATAATAGGTAGAGAATGTAGTGGATAGAACTGGAGTACATAAGACCTGGGTTTGAATCTTGCCTCAGGAACTCATAAGCAAAGAAACTCTGGGTATACTAGTTAGCCTTCTTCTGCCTCAGTTCCATAATCTATAAAATGGGACAGTAGGTAGAGTGCTAGAATTGGAGGGTAGAAGACCTGAGTTTGATTCCTGCCTCACATACTCTGTAGCTTTGTTACGCTGGGTGTTACTTAGTCTCTGCCTCAGTATCTTAAGATGTAAAAGGAGGCAATTGAACTTGATAGTCTCCATGTCTGATTTCAAATCTATGAAACTTTGAATTGAATAAAGGAAAGCCACGTGATTTGAGTGAGTACAAGAGAATATTTTTGTCAGTCTGTGGCTTTTGTGCTTATTGGAGAAATGCATCCTTAATGATGGAGACTTTCTTCTGACTTCCTCAAACCCAGTGCTGGCTGCATACCAGAACCAGCAAATTCAGATAAGACATTTATCACACTTATATACTTCAAATTGAAAAAAAATTTTTGGAAAAAAATAGTGATTTCTGTTTGAAGGGAAGGGAACCAGACAAGGGTCATAATCCTTCTAGTCCCACCAACTTACCCTTCAATGAAAATGGATGACTTTTGGAAAGAAGATTGTCTCCAGTCAAAGGTTCAAATTCTATCATTGACTCTCGTTACTATAGATGACCTTGATAAGGTCATTTAACTTCCCTGGGCTTCATTTTCTTGCTTGTAAAATGAAGGGGTTCCCGTTGACAGTCTCTGAGGTCCCCAGAAGCTCAGGAGGCTACTGGAAAATAGGGTAGCTTCCCAAGGACTGTTCCCATGCCCACACAGAAGGTCCCCTCACTGTTACCACGGCAGTGGGCTCTTGGGAATGTGGCAGCCTGGTGAAAGGTGAATAAGATGACTTAATAGACCCATTCTTGCTCTAATTGTTCATATTCTCTGTAGGAAAGTCCCTCTCATTTGCCTGCATTTTAAACTCCATCCATTTGTTTATCCACTAAAACTGCCTGGGTACTATCAGGCTGCTGGAAGAAGCTCGGTGTTCCAAGCCTGGGGCTGAGTGGGTGCCCTATTAGGTGTCAGTGATAAGGTGCATGTTTTTGATACTTTATTACTCTGCCTATAAAGCACATGGGAGAACAATGAAATAGGTGCCTGGAGAGTTTGAATACCTATCACTGTCATTTATAAAGTCTCCTTTAATAAAGAGGACTGGAGGCAGCTCTCAGGAAGACTGCAGGGGACAATGTGAAGAGTCTTAAGTTTTGAATCACAGGACCTGGGTTCAAATCCCAGTGCTGTCACTTATTACCTGTGTGACCTTAGGAATGTACTTTAAAATCTCTGGGTCTTGATTTTCTCATCTCCAAAATGAAGAGCTAAATTAATAAAGAAAAAAAAAAACATTTCTTAAACTCATTATGTTCTAGGTATTGTGTCAAGCCCTAGGGATACAAATATTTAAAAAGAGTCAGCCCCTGCCCTCAATGAATTCACATATTCTAATAGGGGAAGATAGCACATATAGAGTAATAGTGACCATAGAGAAGTGTCCTTTAACTCTAAATATTTCATCTTCTTGGCCCAAAGGAAGTTGGATTAACAACCTTAACTTGACTAATGTTCCCCTACCTATAGTAGTTCTCCAATCCTAATTGTTCTAATTTCTAGAGCACTTTTAATTTTTGCAAAATACTTTTTCTTCCAACAAACCTGTGAAGTAATGAGGGTAAGCCATATCATCCCCATTTTACAAGTGAATTAACTAAGGTTCAAGTGAGGGGTGGAGGAAAACGATTTTCCCAGGTCATAAAGCTACAACATGGGGTAAATTGGCACCAAGATTTGAAGCCAAGTCTACAACACCCCAATCTCATGTCCTTTCTATGGCTCCATACAGCAATACCCAAAACCCATTGGGATATTATAAACTCCATTTTAAGCTTAAGTACTCTGTGCCTCTCACATAGTAAGCACTTAATAAATGTTCTATCTGTCTGTCCATCTGTTTGTCTATCTATCCATTCATCCATCCAGTCATCCATCCATCCAACCAACCATCCATCCATCCATCCAATCAACCCATCCATTCATCCATCCATTCATCCATCCATCCATCCATCCATCCATCCATCCATCCAATCAAGCCATCCATCCACCCATCTATCCATCCATCTATCAAACAACAACAACAATAATGCATGTTTGTGTAGCAGTTATTACTATGTGTCAGGCACAGTATGGAGCACTTTGCAGTTGTTATCTTATTTAATCTATCTAATTCACCTGAAACCTCTAGTAATTCTGATATCTGCATGCACAGTCCATACATATACATGTATATAGGTATATATGTGTACACATATATATGTGTATGTAATATATGCCTACATCCATATGAAATGTATAAGTATATATAAATGTCCATTCTCATCCTCATCTCATCATGGTCATATATCATTAGGCCTGCAAGGACCCTAGAGATCAAGCCAGTAAGAGTTGAACTGTTTTAGTAAATGCGTACCAGGATCAGTAATCACAATGTGTTTGGGCCTAACAAAGATTTATTGATAGTGATGAAGAAGCACAATCTGTTAGCTATCCCAAAATACGTAAATAGCAATAATGCAATGCTAGCCTCCCTGAAAAGCTTAAGCAACTTCAAAACTAATTTGGTAGTTAGAAACCTTATACTAGTCGCTGATGAGTTTTGATCTATTCTTATACGATTATTGACTTTGGACAAGCAGATCTATTGTTGAGAATTCATCCAGTATGTTCAACAAGGACGCATTTCAATCCTGCCTCCAGGATTTAAGCCCTAATGTCTGGACTCTCAACTTCCATTTCAACAATTTTCATGAAAGAGAATGCACTGAGATGGAGAATAAGACATACTCTTTTGGGCGTGGCCAGTAGGAAAATTGTTTTGCTTGCCTTTGAAGTGACTATACATATTTGTTACAGGGGGTTCTTTTCATTTTCAGTGAGGTTGGGGAGATGGAAAGGAGAGAAATAAATGCTTTGTAACTGAAAAAAATCTTACTATTATTATTTTCCAAGAAAGAGAAAGAAAGAGAATGTCCTGTAGAAACAAACATAGGCCAAGATTTGAGAACAGAACCAGATGTCTTTCAGACTACTCTTCTGCCAGTGAAAATGTCCCTGTTTTTCTCACTAATCATTTAAGGAACATTTGAAGTCCTCTAGTCCATCTGACTCATTTTGCAGATGAGCAAATTGAGACCCAGAAAGTGAAATGATTTCCCTTGGGTCACACGGTGAGCAAGTGTCTAAGGAATATTTGAACCCAGGTATTCTTGACTCCCAAACTACTTCCTGATCATAAAAACTCTCCAACAAATGTTTGTTAAGTGACTACTGTGGGCCACCCACTGTGCTAGGTGCTTGAGATAGAAACACAAAAATGGAACAATTCCTGATCTCAAGGAGATCACATTTCTTTTGGGGGATAATAGAATATAACTATATATTACATGTAACTAAATATGAAATATATACAAAGTAAATACAAGATAATTGTAGGTGAATTCAATAGCATCTAGGGAGAGCAGGAAAATTCTGATCTCTTAAAAGACCCTTTAGTTTAGTGGGGTGTGGTAGGTCTGGCAGACGTGCAATAAACTCTTAAAATCCAATCCAAACCCTCATTTGACGGATGAGTAATATGCAAACCTGAGGGAGCCCATAGTGAGTTTAAGTTAGAACCAGAATCCAACCCAGGTCTCCTACCTTCTAATATTAGAGAGTTTCACATTATGCTTCCTCAGACTTCCTAGAAATTAGGGAGGGTATTGGCAACTTATCTGTGTGGTTTGGGAATGCACTCTGGGTAGGTGGTGGAATTAAGGGAATGCTCT
>NW_027185850.1:19056862-19130014 GCF_028583685.1 Petaurus breviceps papuanus
CTCCCCCTCCCCCTCCTCCTCCTCTGCTCTCAAGTGCTAATCGATAACACCAAATACATCTGATTGACTTCTTGTCAGAGTCCTATTTCATGACAATGGAAAGCATCTCCTCTAATTTGAAATCTGATTACTGCACGGTAGTACCTAGTTGTTTTGTTTTTTTTTTTCAGAAATGGTAAAAACGTCTTTTTTTTTTTTAAATAAAGGAGGGAGCTTTTAGGATAGGTTGACTTGGATAGGGGAGTAATCTCTTTGCCACATCATGTGTGCATTTGCAAGGAGCTGTTTCTGCCAAGCTCCTCTTAAGTTAATCTTTTAAATTACAAGGCCCAAACTTGAAAATACAGCAAAGACGAAAATAACACCATCTGCATTCTATTTTCATTCATTAGGAGCTCTGGAGGAGCCTAATAAAAAATATGAAAGTTCCTAAACAGTATTTATTCCATTTTCTGAGAGATCTGGCATCTCCTCTTTCCAAATAAATCCTGCCTGCAAATTTGGTGCATGTAAAACCCCAGCTCCACCATTGTTAGGAAAGAATAGATGAGAACAGTTTTTGGCTCATGGTTCCATGTCCACAGCCCAGCCAGACGAGGCCACTACAACAAGGCTTCCCAAAGCAAGGCCAACGGGTTAGTTTCCATAGAAACTCTCTGAGCCATGAACATGTAAGTTCATGTAAGTTCACACCAGGAAGGCTGTAGATACATGCATCCTTTAAGTATCATATACTCCCAGTCAGTGGTCACTGTTCGATTTCTTTGTTGTTAATGGTGATGTTCTTAACTGGTAAGAAAATATCAGAGATCTATTTCTTTTTTTTTCTTCAGGGAAAACTGTGGTAATGACATAGATCATAGATCTCCAGTTAAAATGGACCTCAGAAACCACCTAGTTCACTCTCTACCTCTACAGAGGAGGAAGCCGACTCAGAGAATTTAAAAGACTTGGCAAAATCATGGAGGCATTAAGTGACAAACCTGGCATTGAAATCCAGGTCCTCTGACTTGAGATCTATCTTTTGTTGTTTGATCATTTTTCAGTTGTTTTTCAGTCATCTCTCATTCTTTCATGACCCCATTTAGGGTTTTCTTAGCAAAGACACTAAAGTGGTTTGCCATTCCCTCCTCCAACTCATTTTACAGATGAGAAAACTGAGGCAAATAGGGTAAAGTGACTTGCCTGGGGTCACACAGCTAGTGAGTATCTAAGGCCAGATTTGAAGCCATGAAGAAGCGTCTTCTGAACTCCAGGCTTGGCTTTCTATTCACTTATGGTGCCCCCTAGCTGCCTCTCCCGCCCCCTCCATCCTTCCATTATCATAGAAAGAGAACTGTATTGTGAATCAAACTTGAAATTAAGTTCTAGGCTAACCATCTACTCAAGGTATGACTTTTGACAAGACCTTCCCATGTTCTTGGCCTCAGTTTCTTATGTGAAATGAAAAGGGAGAGGCAGAATCAAAGGATCATAGATATGGGTCTGGAGGAGACCTCAGAAGTCCCCTAGTCCAGCAGCTTCTATTTATAGAAGAAGAAACTAAGGCTCCAGAACCTTAAGTGGCTTGCTTAAGCAGGCTAACGGTAGTTAAATATCACAGGTAGCCTGCTACATGGGGAAAGAAAGCGCAGGTTTTAAACTTATTAAGTCCTGGGTTCAAGTTCTGATTTACTAGTACTTTGACCACACCATATTTTAGCATTTAGAAGGAGAAGGGAGCTTAGATATATCATTGTTTGATCCTCTTATTTTAGACAAGGAAACTGTGAGGGCAGGAAGGAAAGCTGTACAGGGGCTAGTCAAGAATAGGTTGGGTTAGGTGGCCTTTGAGATCAATCAACAGCATTCCTAGCTTCCAAAGTGCCTCTCATTGTGTTAAACTTTGGGGTACAAAGAAAGGCAAAACAAAATGAAAAACAAACAAACAAAAGTGGTCCCTGCCCTCAAGGAGTATTAGGGCTAAAGTATTTGGGCAGCTAGGTGGAACAGTGGATTGGGCACTGGGCTTGGAATCAGGAAGACTCCCCTTCCTGAGTTCAAATTCAGCCCAGACACTTACTAGCTGTGTGACCCTGGGCAAATCATTTAACCCTGTCTGTTTTAGTTTCCTCATCTGTAAAATGAGCTGGAGAAGGGAATGGTGAACCACCCCAGTGTCTTTGTCAAGAAAACTCCAAATGGGGTCATGAAGAGTCAGCACTGAATAAGGACAACAAAAAGAATACCCATTAACCATAATAGCAACAACTAGTTTTGAAATAGTGCTTTAAGATTTGCAAAGTGGGCCTTTAAAATATTTCATTTGATCTTCACAACAATCCTTGAGAGACAGATTGGAATGAAACTCTGTTGAGTGGTAGTAGGGACAGGGCATAGCCAAAGAATCAACTATGTACACAGCCTTCTGCCTCAGAAATCCTTACCTCTCTCCTGAGTTAGTGGAGGGAACCACCAACTTTCTGGGACTATTACTGGTTTTAAATAAATAAACAAGAAATTCTGCTACCTTTGAGCCCTCTTTTCATGGACATTTGTGATCATTGTCTGTCTTGCTCTTTTGGATCAGTTATTTTGCTTTGCATCAGTTCACTGAAATTTACCCAAGTTTCTCCAACCACACATTTGAATTTCTCACACTTCAGTGATATTCCATCACCTTATATATTACATACCATGTTTTCTTTAGCCATGTCCCCAAAAAGTGGGCACTTAGTTTATCTCCAGTTACTTGATACAACCTGGATCATAGAAGTGATAAATTCTTGAGGTTTGGTTTGGGGTTTTTTGGGGGGAATGGGGTTGGAAGTAGATAGGTAATTTCATTAGAATGGGAAATTCTAGTGAGGAAAGTCCTTCTCCTATTGCAAGTCACCATGTCATCTGTATCTCTGACTTGGTCTTAACTAGTTACCTAGACCACCAAGAAGCTAAGTGACTTTCTGGGAACTTACAACTGGCATATATCAGAGGTAGGTTTTGAACCTAGGCCTTCCTGCCTTCAAGGCTACCTTTCCATTCCTTAAACTCTTTTCTAAATAGCTATTCTTTTGCCCCTAATTAGAAGGTAATTAGCTTGTTTGTTTTTTTCTCCCTCCTATACCCACATCTGAAAAAGAGAGTCAAACTAAGTCTTTTTAACATATGCATAGTCAAGGCAAGATTCCCTGGCTAGCCTTATCCCAAAGCTGAATTTCATCCTGTACCTTAAGCCATTTCTCAAAACATATAACCCTATCCAGGATAGAGCTTTGGTGTAGAACACAGCCCTAGTCCAATGAGCTTCAGAATTCTTGCATATTTTTAATCTAGGTTTTCAAAGACAACAAGGTTTGCATTTGGCCTCTTGCCCTTATTTATGTGTCCTTTCTGCAAATCAGTGTTGAGGGGTTTTTGTTTGGTTTGTTTTTGCTGGCAGCGATGTACAAAGGCAAGGGGGGAGCGAGGCTGAGTGGCTGAGATCTGCCTGTCTCCATGGGGCTCAGTCTGCTTGGCCTGAATTGAAGAGAGCATGTGCTCAGCACCATGGCCTGCCACGGGGGAGCTGGGATAACCTCTCATGCTCCAATTCAGTGACCCTGAACTTGTTCCATGCAATGATTCCCAGATGGGGTGACAGCATTTATTCTGAAGTTTATCATTTTAGTCCAGTTCTGAGCTCCAACATGATCCCAACATATGATTTTAGTTACTCATAAACAAGTGCAAGGCAGAAAAAGAGATTTCTGAATGACAAACCACTTTTTTCAGTATATCAGTAGAATTTTTAAAAAATCCTCTTCAGCTGAAATCCTACTGAACCCACCCCTAGTCTAAAATGGAAGGTTAAGCACAAGATAGGAAGAAAAATCACCAGATAAAAATTTTTGTGGACTTACTGTGGGCCAGACACTGTGCCTTAGAGATGCAAAGGAGGGCAAAACATATAACCTAATCTCAAGGAAGTCACACTCTAAGAGGGAGACAACATGAAGACAATTATAAGCAGAATAAATAGGAAATAATCAGCAAAGAAAAGGCTCTAGCATTAAGGGGCTCCCTGTAGAAGCTGGAATTTTAGCTGGAATTGAAGGAAAACAGGGAAGCCAGGAGGCAGACATGAGGAGGAAGGAGAATGTTCCAGGCATGGGGGATAGATAGTACAAGACAGGATGCATGGCTAACTGTGCCCAGATCTCATGGAACAGATTGAAGACCTCTTGCCTCTAGCACAAAATACCAACTTAAAGTCCTTCACGGTCAGATTCCAGCCTTTGCTTTTCTAGGCTTATTGCATATTGCTACCCTTTACACACTCTGCATTCCAATCAAACTGACACTTTTACTGCTCCTTTTTTTTAATATAGAGGCAGCTAGGTGGTACAATGAATAGACTCCACTGGCCTTGGAGTCAAGAAGACCTGAGTTCAAATCTAGCCTCAGATTTTAATTGCTGTGTGACCTTGGGCAAGTCACTTAATCATTTAACCTTAGTTCCCTCAACTTTAAAATTAGAGATAATGACCCCTGCCTCTCAGGGTTGTTGTGAGGATCAAATGGGATAAGATTTATTAAAAGCAATCTTCATAGTGCCTAGAACATAGCAGGCCCTTATTTCCTTCCTGACATTACATCTCCCATCTCTGAGTCTTTGTACAGGCTGTTCCTATGACTAAGAATGCTCTCCCTCCTCACTTCAACCTCAGAGAATACCTAGTTCCCTTCTGTGCTCAATTAACTAATGAAGGTGGCCTGTGATTCCCTCCCTCCCCTTGCTAATTACCTCTTCCTAGAATTTCCTAGGAATGAGCTTTGATTTTGCTTTGTGTGTATTTCTTACTTATTTTTGATCATCTACTTATCCCTCAATAGAGTGTAAGCTTCTTGAGGACAATATCTGCTGTTACTTTTTTCGTTGTAACTTCAGCTCCTAACACAGTTCTTTGTACAAAAAAGGTGTTTTAATAGGTGCCTTTGAGGAGAAAAATTAATAAACGCTTAATAAATGCTTTTTTTAAATGAATTAAGTTGAATGGAATTTTCTTAAGTCCTAGAGTACAGAACTCGGATGCCAGTGGAGAGTAGAATCATGCCTGTTACGAGGAGGAATGTCTCAATAGTTAAGGCTGTCTGAAAATGATATAGTCTGCCCTGAACAGTAGTAAGTGCTCTCTCACTGTAGATCTCAAAGCAGAAGCAAGATCAAGGTTTCTGTGTATTAGAATTTCATATCCATTTTAGGGAGTTGAACTGTGTTATTTTTTCAGTTCTTCTCTCCTATGTTCCTTAAATTACTAAATCAAACCTTGTGACATTTCCTGTTTCTCCTAACCTTGAGGGATTAAAATCAAGAGTTTGCAGAAAAAAAACATATTTAGTTTGTGGGTTAGGAGGGTGCATGGCATAATGGAAGCTATTAGATTTAAAGGCAAGAAATAAATGTTAAAATCACAGATCCATGGGTGGCTAGGAAGTGCAGTGAATAGAGCACTGGTCCTGGAGTCAGGAGAACGTGAGTTCAAATCCATCCTCAGACACTTAACAAAAAAAAAACTAGCCATGTGACCTTGGGCAAGTCACTTAACCCCAATTGCCCTCCAAAAAAGCAAAAAAAAAAATCAGATCCCATAGGATCATAGTTGGAAAGGACCAAAGCAATAATCAAGTTCAATGCATACCTGAAAGGAATCGAGCAAATCATTTTATTTCTCTGTATCTCAATTTCGTCTTCTGAAAAATGGGCTCAGTGGCATTTGCACTTCTCACCTCACTAGGTTATTGTGAGGACAATGTTCTGTAAAACTTAATAAGTATCCTATTTATATTTCTCAAAGCATCCTATAATTATTGTCATGCCATGAAATGACTTCCCTCACTGTGATTTGGCTTCTGTCTGGTCTGGAACGACAGTAAGAAGGAAGAGCTATCCAGCGGCCTGAAAACTTGTACTGGATTTTGGATTTAGGATTTTGTTATTTCCTTTCCTCTACTAAAACAAATTGCAGATCCATCTACAGTTTAACAGATGGGTCTTAAAAGTGTTGTCTGAGGCTCAGAGGTTCTAAGGGACTTACACAAGGTTAGTTTCATCATGTGTGTTAGAAATAGGATCTGAACCCAGATCTCTTCAATTCCTTCAACTCCAATCTATTCATAATGCCATGCTGCCTCTCATAAATGTTCTGTCGTTATAAATAAGAAGACCTTAGTGTGATCAATCTAGGAACAGTGTGAAGCTCAGAGTCAAGCCCTGTTTATTCTAATTGGCTTTTGTAGGCGAGAGTCTGTCCCTGTCCCTGTGGCCCATCTGTTAGGCAGGGAGAGTAATAACTCAGCCCTCCCTGGGAGGTGATGTGAATTCACCCATCCATGATTTAAAGTATTCTGAGCATTTAAATGACACCTGGGGTTATTGATCTCTGAAGTGCAGCAGATTGTGTTCAGAAATTGCTTAATGAGATAATGCTGCTCTTAGAGTTGTGCAGCCTGAGGAAGCAGGTGAAGTAAATGTTTCTCAAAGCTATTGCCCTTCCTCCCCTGTACTCCCTTCCTTTTCCCCCCATATAAATTACAAAATTACAAACCTGACCCGAGGGACCTTCCATTTCCCCACTCATCTTTTCCTTGGAGCCTCACTTCAATACTGAAAGGTCATCATGGTGGGGGTTATTGTTCCCATTGTATATTTGTGCACACTGAGGCTTAGCCAGGTGAAGAGATTTGAGTAAGGAGGCATCAGGATACAGCAGAAAGAACACTGGCTCTGGAGTCAGTGCACCTCAGTTTAATCCCCATCTCTGATACTTGTCATCTCTGTTACTTTAGACAAATCACATAACCTCCTTGGGCCTCCATTTCCTCACCTATACATTGAGGACTAAATGGTTTGGAAAGAAAGAAGGAAAGAAGCACTTATATAGTCTAGCATTGTACTAAATATTTTGCAAATATCATCTCATTTTGGTCCTCACAAATTAAACAATGCAGTGAAATAGGTGTTTTTGTTATTCCCATTTTATAGTTGAGGCAGACAGGCCAAGTGACTTGCCCAGGGCCCCACAGCTGTTCAGTGTCTGGGGCCAAATTTGAACTTCTAATTCCAAGATCAATGCTTTATCAACTATACCACCTAGCTGCCTATCCAGAGGGCCATTCTACATTTCTTTGATTGAATTGTTCTCACTTCAGTTGTATTAGTTTTGTAGGAACCCAGTTTTCCAGTGTACAAAGTGAGAGGCCTGTAGGGATCAAAAAGGAATTTATGACAGTATTTGTTCTGGGCATAATGACATCTAATTGTTTTTAAGGCCTCCTTATGGAAAAGAAAGAGGGTTACCCCTCAGATTTCTATATCACCAAAAAAACTAATGGCAGAGCTTGAAACACCGCACAGGACTTCAGAGTTGTAGGAATCTCCTGACACATCCTGAAACTTTGGTTCCAGTTGGCCCAAGATATTATATAGAGGAGCTACAATGATAAGATATTATCCTCTTCGTAAATACAGTGCCAGACAGTAAGCAGTCAGACTGTGGTGGTCCAAGAGGTGAGTATTGTCCATGGTCCTGAAAGTTTACAGGATCATAGAATAGAGGTGGGGAGAGTTTAGTCATCTGTTTCAACCCCTTGATTATGCAAATAATGAAACTGAGGGTCAAGAGAGGATGACTGCCTTGCCCAGGATAGAGAGAAGTGGCAGCTAGCTGACACCATACTGCAAAGAGTACTGAGCCTGGAGTCAGGAAGACTCATCTTCTCGAGTTCAAATCTGGCCTCATACACTTACGAGTTGTATGGCCATGGGCAGGTCACCTAACCCTATTTGCCTCAATTTTCTTATCTGTAAAATGAGCTGGAGGAGGAAATTACAAACCACTCCAGTATCTTTGCCAAGAAAGTCCCAGATAGGGTCACCAAGAACCAGACATGACTGAAATAACTGAAGAACAACAAAAATAGCAAAAAACAGAAGCAGAATTTGAATCTGAATCACAGGATATATTCAAGCCAAAGTGGACATTTTGCTATTATATGAATCCAGCATTCCATCCCCCTTCTCTGTTCTGTCTTCAGACTGTCTCCTACTTTGAATAGCTATCTCCCTTCTCACTTGGGTCTCCTTCATTCCCTAGCTATCTTCAAAGTTCTATGTAAATCCCAACTCCTACATTTGGCCTGTTCTTATACCTCCAGTAGCTGATTCTACATGCACATACCCAAAAAACTCCAACCTCCTAGAAAATACTTTATCTCTCTATATATTATTCTCCTCTAATAGAATGTAAACACCTTGAGTGTGGTGACTGTTTTGTTTTTGTCATTGTATTCCCAGCATCTAAACACATTACCTAGCACATAATGGGGGAGCAGTGTCTAATAATGCTTGTTGGAAGAATTTAAAGCTTCCCTTAGAGGTCTTTAGTCCAAGGCCCTCATTTTTCAAGTGAAGAAACAGTCAAATAGGGAGGTCACTTGCCCAGTTCAACTGATTCCAAACTCAATTCTCTTCCCACTCTATCAGTCTACTGCCCCCTCTAAACAATGACCATTTTGATAGAGGTGAAGTCCTATTCCGCCACCAATACCCCCATGTGTCTGCCGGTCCTCTAAAGGTCCAGCTCTGGAACAGAAGATTAGTTGGTCATGTTGGCATTAAGCTGCCTGCTGGTCCAAGTAGATTTCCCTTTGATTTATCCTATATGTGGTCACTTAAAAACCTACAATTTGAACCTGGCTCCCTATGAATCTTTATCCTCTCTTTAAACATTTTTTAAACTTAAACACCAACAAAATTAGTATATTCATATACATAATAGAACAAAAATAGAAAAGTGTCCATGAAAACCAGAATTCTTTACTATGTAGAGCTCACTTTCCCTTTTGAATGTGTAATAAATTTAGTGTGTAACTTTCAAAGCTTTTTTACTTATTTGTATTCTTTCTGGCTTTCCTTCTGTTCTCTTCTGTACATTTAAAATATTTCAATGACATTTTCTTTTTTTTCCAATGACACTTTGGACTATTCTCTTCCTACCTCTTCTCCCATGTGGGAAAAAAAAGCTACAACCAATATGCATAGTAAAGCAAAACAAATTCCCCCATTGGATATGTGTGAAGATGTATGTCTTATTTTGCATCCTGAGTGTCTCACATTTTTGTCAGGAAGTGTGTACAGGCTTTGTCTTGGATTCCCTGAAATCATGGCTTATCATTGCAATGATCTGTTTTAAATCTGTCCAAGTTTGTTGTCTTTGAAGGACTGTTAAGGTGTCAATTATACTCCTAGGTCTGCTCAGTTTCCTTCTGGGGCAGAGTGGAGGGTTGTAGAAGCCAGAAGTCACTTTAAAGCTGGTTGGGTGGCCTCAAAGGATCCACTGAAGGGAATAGGGATGTTTAACCAGAAGAAGTAAAAGCTGAGGGCAGAGAGTTCTTAGCTTGTGGTCTAGGAACTTTTCTGTTTGTTTTTAAATATATTTCAATATAATTAGATTTCTCTTGTAATCCTATATTTATGCGTTTAAAAACATAATTCAGAAAAGGGGTTGGAGACTCCAGGACAAAGAAGAGATAAAGAACCCAGCATTTAAATTAGGGAGCAAAGGGATGGAAAAAAAAACCTTCAAAGCGGTCATCTGCTGTCATTTTACAGATTTGAGAACCAAACCCCAAAGAGATGAAGTAATTCCCTGATAATCCCAGAACTATCAAGGGACAGAGCTGGAATTTGAACTCAGTTCCAGAGACTCTGATTTCAGGGCTTCACCACTACACTGCTGTCTTGAAGGTCTTGGAAGACTACCACAGTTACACATCAAAGCAACATGCAATTATCAAGCACCCATTATGTGACAGGCACTGTGCTAAGCATTAGAGATACAAAAAAAAAAAAAGGCAAAAGACAGTCCCTGTCCTTGAGAAGCTCACACTCTCCTGTATAATGTGTACAAACAAGCTATAGGCAGGGGCAAATTGGACATTATCAACAGAGACAAGGAATCTGAATCCTTTTGCTTTCCCCCAGAGGATAAATCTAGGCGTAAAGAGTAGAAGTTTATCAGATGCTAGGTTTGTAACTGACAGGGGGGCCTCTGAGGTCATCAATATACACATCCTCATTTTACAAATGAAAAACAAAGTGTCCAAGGAGTTCAATGACTTAAGAGCACAGGTCTAGATGTAGAACAGACAAGAAAAGTCATAAAGTCGAATCTCATTTTGCAAATGAGGAACTGAAGCCCAGAGAGCTTAATGATTTTCCTGGGATCACACAGCTAGTAATAGTCAGGGGTTGGACTGAACTCCAAGGCTAACATGTTATATCCTACTCCCCTGCCTCTTAGGGACTAAATGGCAGAGTTAGGCTTAACGAGGGGAGCAAATCCCTAACAATTCATGCTTTCTGCAAGTTTTGAGAACTGCCTCAGGACCTTCCCCCCCCCCAAGACTGGAGTTTTTCAATCATTCACAATGTTACCACTGTCATTGGTGCTGGCAAAGCGATTCTAAGTCAACTTTAGGAGGAACTAGTTGATGTCTGATGCCCGAGAATCTATGAACCTGTTTTGTTACCTAATTAGGTAAGAAGATAGGTGAATGAATGGAAAGAGAGGAAGAAAGAGAGAGAGAGAGAGAGAGAGAGAGAGAGAAAGAAAGGAAGAAAGGAAGAAAGAAAAAAAGAGAAAAGAGAGAAAGAAAGAAAGAGGAAAGAGAAAGTTGGAAAGAAATTAATAGATGATAGATGAGTGAATGGGTGACTAGATGATAGACGAATGGATAGATAAATGGATGGATGGATAGATAGCTGTGAAATAGGTCTAATCATTAAAGTAGCTAATGTGTTGTTTTTCAAGATTTACAAAGCATTTTGCATATGTTATCTTATCCTATCAATCCCATAATGTGAAGTAGAAGTCAAGAAGTCCAGCTAGTAATGTCTGAGGCCAAATTTGAACTCAGGTCTTTCTGACTTCAATTCCTTGCCCTAGCCACTGTATTCACTGTTGTTGGAAGAATTTAGGGTTATGGTCATAGAAAAGTGTAAAGTAGTGTATATAAAATATACTCTATAAAGGTCAGTTTTTAAGAGCTCTGATTCTGAATTCAAAGGACCTGAGTTTGAATTTCCCCTGGTGTCATGTTAAACAAGTCACTTGAATTTCCTTAGCCTCAGTTTCTCCATCTCGAAAATGAGACATCTTGACTCCGTGGTTCCTGGGTTCCTTCTGGTTCTAGATCAATGATTTCATGATCTCTAAGATCTCTTCTCCTTCTGAAGCTCTAACCCTATCCCTTAATCTCTCCCAGCCTCAGTCTCCTTATCTATAGAATGGGGGGAATGATGCCTATGATACCTTCATTACAATGTGATTATTCAATTTGATGTTTGTAAGGTGTTTTACCAACCTTAAATAAGTACTCCAAAAGTGTTAGCCATTCTTCCTAGGAGACCTTTTAATGAAGCTCTTTCCCAATTGCCTCACTATTGTGAAGACAAATAGAGAATTGAGTTAAGTGTGATTTCATTCCAAGATTGAGAGCCAGGTCACTTTGGTGATAATCTAGATGCAGGTAATTAATAGGTTTATTATTGTTTCATTCCCATGGAGCTTATTGACCTAGAGGAGACTAGAAACACCTTAAATTTCCCATAAAGAAGAGCTTAAGTAGATGTTACAGTCCACAATACACTGAATTTGGAGGCAAAGGATCTGGATTCAAATCCCATCTCTACTCTTTAGTGACTTTGTGACCTTGAACTGGTCATTTCTCTTCTCTAATCTCTAGGCTCTTCTTCCTTAAAACAAACAGTTTGATAGTGGTCTTTAAGCCCCTTTCTAGCTCTGCCACTCCATGAATCTATGAAAATCAGTAAGGGGCAAATTCACTACCTACCTAGAACATGGTTGTCTTGCCAATTTCCTGTCTTGTTGAGGAGCAAGACTCATATCTTTAGGCCAATATTTTAAATGGAGTTACATTTTAAAGGTTTTCATGAGAGGAAGGGGAGGGAGACAGTGCTCAGCCTGATTTACATGAAAATGAAAAGGAGAAAGGGAAAATGGGGGTATTAAGCCCTGTGAGTGGGCCCCTCAGATCTCCATGTAGGCAGTGGGACTTTTAAATTGGTTCCAGTGCTTTAATTGAAATATAGAATTATAATAACACAAAGTGACAGGCCCCTCCTGTGTGAGCCCAGGATTGCCCCCCTACCTCCTTGTTAGAGCAGCAAACAACAGGGGAAAAGAAGCCTACCACAAAATGCTTGCTCACACTTTGTTCTTTCCTCTTTTCTTTGAGGGTTTGCCTTTTGAAAAATGTATTTTTATCATTCCCTCCAGGGTTCAATTAGTCTACCCACCCACCCACCCAGGCTCTTACCACCGAAATGTTTTGCCAATTAGGATGTTTGGTGTCTACCTAGTGGAATAAATATTGGGGGAGGGGGTGATGGAGATTACCCAGAGTGCCTGGTTTACTCATAAGAATACCTGCCTGCTGTCTAGGCATGATATATCATAAATAGAAAGGACCTCAAGGGATCCCCAACCATTCATTCTTTTTTAGATGTTTTAATGACACTCAGAGAGTTTGAACGACTTGGCCAGAGTCATAACACTGAGGTAGTAAATAGTAGAACCAGGATTTGCACCCAGATCTTCTGACTTCAAATCCTAGGTCTGTAATTGAAATATAAAAGCTCCATCAAGACTTGCTGATTGACTGATGGGTTTCATTTCCTAGGATTTCTTCTGGTTCTGACACTCTGGGTTCTAAACTCTAACAATGCAATCCATCTGTCAATCAAAGAATGTTTACTAAGCACCTAGTATGAGTTAGCTACTGTCCTAGGTGCTGGATCACAAAGAGAGAAATAAGCCAATGTCTACTCTCAAGGAGCTGGGGGAGATATTGTCTACATATATATGGATGGAGACGATAAACTGATAACAGAATTAATACAAAAGCAATACTAGGGAGTTCAATACAAAGTAGATAGTGAAGGACCAAAATGATAGTTGAGAGAATCAAGAAAACTGAAGACAGCAATTTGGAGACAGGAAGAACTGAATTTTAACCCTGCTTAACTCTATGCAAATCACTTAAAATGTATAGCTGCCTGTGATAGTAATGGCAATTAAAGATTCCCCTGTATTGGCTTGGTTTTCAAACTGATTGTGTTAAAACCCAGAGTTTGTTAATCCCACCTGTGGGATGGACTTGTTGATGTGAAAAGAAAGTCCTGAACTGGGAGGAGCTGGTGATGTAGATTTGGAGAGACAAGAGAGAGGCAGAAGAACTTTTTGGAAGCAGCACCTCGTGGAGAGAGAGAGACTAAGAGAATTGCTGGTGGCCGCTTTGAATCGCCCTGGACTTTTGAGACCTGCCCCCTGAGCTGCCAAGGACTGAGGAGACATGGCTGTTTTGCTGGTACTTTGTCTGTCTGTTTTGATGTTGTTTTGCCAGATTTGTCCACTGGTGAAAGACAGTCCTTTTGTTGAAGAAGTCCTGGAACCTGGCTGTTGGCTAAGAGCTCCTGAGACTGTCCTGCAGACAGAAAGTGAATACTGTCCACTGGTGAAGGACAGTGCTGTTGTTGCAGGGGTCTGGAGACTGTCCTGCAGACAGAGTGACTACTGTCCACTGGTGAAGGACAGTGCTGTTGTTGCAGGAGTCTGGAGACTGTCCTGCAGACAGAGTGAATACTGTCCACTGGTGAAGGACAGTGCTGTTGTTGCAGGGGTCTGGGAACCTTTCTGTTGGTTCAGAAGCCCTGAAGAAGGATTTTCTTGTTGTATGTTTACAGAAATCCTGGGAGAGGGCTTTGCTAAGCCTTGTCTCCCCAGGAACTAAGATTGCTGAGAACTTGCCTCCTGTCAAGAGGAGGAAAAGACCTCCATTTGGGTATTAAGTGCTGTGCTTAAACTTGATGTAACTCTGGGGTAGATTCAATTGTGATCCAGGGGTGGGGAACTTTTGACCTTTTTGTGTTCTATGGTTGAACAAATGAATGTACTTTACTTAGATTGGAAACTAATCTCCATTTGAGAAGAGGGGCTTTGTGGTGGACTAAATGAAGGTACAGCCTAGGGGTGGAGTAGTATTTAGAACAGGGACTTTGTAATTGATTGAATGATTGGAAGGTCCTGGGGTGGGGTAGTACTTGGAGATTATTGAATCACACTTAGTAAATGCTGTATTTGGAATGATGTCATGTTTTGATCTTCTCTGTTCTTGGTTTGTCACTGAATAAAATGGAGAGCACCTATGCTGGTATTCTGAACCTTGGGAAGTTGCCTTTCCTTGGCTTTACATTACACTGCCTCAGTTTCTTCAGCTGTAAAATGCAAATAAAAGCATCTACCCCACAATGGTGATGTGTGGGTCAAATTAAACCACATTTGTAAAGTGTTTGGCAAACCTTAGAGCATTATATGAATGCCAGCTAGTATTATTATGATTGAATTGGAGAGTAAAGTGGTTAGATTGATCCTTGAGAAAAATCACTTTGGCAGTCATTTAGAGGATGGGGTGGCAGGCAGAATAACTATCTGGCCAGGAGAAGTTCAGGTGAGAGTTGATTAGGCTTTAAACTAGGGTGGTGACTGTGAGTGAAATGAAGGAGGCAGATGAGAAAGATGTTATGAAGGCAGAAATGGAAATTGATTTTGATATGGCAATTGGGGGTATCAAAGGTGACACCAAGACCAAATTTGGGAGAAGGGAAGGATGGTAGTACCCTTGGTAGTAACAAGAAGGTTCAGTAGAGATAAAATTTGGGGGGAAAGCTGATGAGTAGGTTGGGACATTTTGAGTTTGAGATGCCTGTTGGGGAAATCAATTTTGAGTAGATATCTAATAGGCAGTTGATGCGGGTACTAAACCTTAGGAGAGAAACTGGCGCTAGACATACTGGACATCTTCACAGAGAGGGTAATTACATCCATGTGAGCTGATAGAGAGAGAGACAGAGACAGACGGAGACAGAGAAGAGCCAAAGCAAAACAGAACCACAGTAAGGGGTCATGCTAGAGATGTTTATCTGCAAAGGTGACTAGGAAGGAGCAGTCAGATAGGTCAAAGAACATAAGCAGGAGAGAGAAAAAGGAGGCTGATGACAGCAAGTGCAGCACATGGATGATCTTATTTTAGAAGGCTTGCCCCACCTCTGACATCCTCTGATCTAAAGTCCCTCTGAGCTCTGACATTCTCTGATCCTAGGTACTTCATGTTCCAACATTCCCAGTCTCTGTATCAGGGCAATGGAGTCACATTTTTAGTATACTTTCCTAGTGTGTTCCTGTACCTCATCAGATAGATTTTGTCCGATGGGCTAGTACCTTTTGGAAATTTACAAAGCTGAGCTATAGGAATTTTTCCCGATTCTGACTGGTCACACTGCCTACCCTTTCAGTCCCATCAGTCCTACGACATTCCTTATGGCATCTGTCCAAGTACTTGTTAGTTACGTTGTCCCACACCCAGGTTATCTCCATTCCCAAGACTTATCTATCTCTTCTGAAATCCAGCAAAGGAGGCTGCATCACATGTCCTGCTGCTGGTGGTCAAGGTGTGAAGAGGGGAAAACAAGGTGGCGACCACTCCCAGTGAGAGCAAGAGCTGTAAGATTGAACTTTCCCTGATGATAGCATTGCCCAAAGCAGGAAGCTGTCAGAAGACCACCTGGCTTTTTAGGGAAGTCCCTGCTGTATACCAGAACTGACTGAATAAGGTCCTGGGATCTAGAGAGAGTGAACCCAGAGGCATCAATTAGGAAGGGAGAGGAAATGCTTTGCTTCCTCAAAGAACCACAGCAATGCCAGATATACTCACCTGGCTCCTTATCTTTGCCACTTGGGCTGGATACAGCCTTCCTGACAAATGTACTTTGTGTGATCCTTGACAGGACACTTTGTGTTAGGGGAAACAGGGACCTCCTCATCTAGACACAGGATTATTCCCCCTTCGTCCCTTTTTCGAGTCACAATTGCATTCATTCTGGGCCCTGAAGACCAGGTCTTATTTCCAGGTTTCCCAGGAGAATAGGAATCTAGGGTCAGAATCTTTGAGTCTATTATTCTTTGAGTGCAGCCAGGAGGTGACTGGTAAACAACATAGCCTAGTAAATAAAGCACAGGACTGGGAGTCTAGAAGATGCTTTTTCAAATCTCACCTCCAATTTTTATTAGCTACATGACCCTGGGCAATTTAATTAATCCCTCAAAGCCTCAGTTTCCCATTCTGTAAAATTAGAGCAATGAGACTCAATGGTAGACAGCTGTTCTCAGAGTCAAGCAGGCCGGGGATTTATGATGCACCTGTGTCACAAATGAATTGTATGACCTTGGTCAAGTCACAGCCTTCCATTGCTCTAGGTCAGAGGTGGAAAACTAGACTAAAATGTAATTGGGAAATATTTAACACGTTAAATGAAAATACAACAGAACATAGATAATGTTGACCTGTGGTTTTCTAAGCCAACATGTGCCCTGCAGAGATCTTCATGGAAGATTTAGTTGTCTCCATTTCTATTCGAGTTTGATACCATTGCCTTGCCAACTGAGACTTCAGATTGCAGAGAAGATGGCAATATGAACAAGAAAAAAATTTCCTCATCTTGGAGTTTCCTGTACCAATGAAACTGTGGCCCCGTTTCATATTCCTATTATTGGGGACAAGAAGATCAAAGCATGGGAAAAGACATTGCTTAGAATGGATGGGATAAGGAGAGCAGATGAGGGTGTAAAGGCACAACTACTTAACTGTCATTTTGCATTATATTCCCCAGGAATGAATAGGAACCTGGCCTCAGCAACAGGACCATTTGGATCCCCACCATGCCCTTGGATCATAATGACTCTGAGAGTCTGAGTAGGGAACTAGGCACTGGGCACTCTCTGTGCTTGAGACACTACTCGGAAACTCAGAGAATGTGCCCAGTGGCATGGACAACATTGTTTTAGAGGGTTAGTCCTTACCCAGGAGTCTTCCATGTGACAATGAAATGGTCAGTCAGCCTAGTCTCCACCTCTGATATCCTAATACCACCCCCCAGGGTTGGCTCAGTCAATATGGGCTTGTTTGTGCTTTGTGAACTTTAGTGAGCTCCATGAATGGCAGTGATTTTTATCTTAGAAGGTGGTCTGAGGGCGTCTTCTCGTTGAGGAAGATGATGCTGATTTGAATGGATTTCAGACCTAGCTGGCTGCGTAGTCATCAGTTAGTCAGTCAACACATACCTCAGAGCTATCCTCCATCCCCTTTAAGGTGTCCTACAGTGACAGAGGGGCAAGTAGAACTGGAAGCCAAGGGACTTGTGGGGGTTTTCCACAAGAAAGTAATGCCTTCCTCTTAGAGCTCTATGCCCTAACCTTATTGAGTCTGCTAAAACCTCCCCTCCCTGGGCAATACTCCCCCTCCCATTTAATTAGTTAATTGTAGTAATAATAATAATAGCTAAATATCTTCTCTCATTTATATAATATTTAAAGGTTTGCAAAGTGTTTTCTTATATCATCTCATTAAATAAGATCCCAGGCTCCATTGGGATCCATTGATACTAATACTAATAATACAGCATTTTAAGGCTTGTAAAGGCTTTACCTATGTAACCTCATTTCGCTTTCTAAACACCACTGCTAGGTAGGTGCTAGCATTATCCTCATTTTACAGGTGAGGAAATCATGGCCCAGGGAAGTGTTGTGACCGACCAAGCCTCTCCATGCAGTGAGGGTGACACCCCATATCACATGCAGTGATATGCCTTGGATGTAATACAGAGAAGGGGCTGTCATTGTAGGAGTGTTTAATTTGGAATCTAAAGACAAGTTTGAATCCTGCCTCAGATACTCATATGATGTGGTTCTCCTAGCTTCAGTTTTCTTGTCTGGAGAATGGGATAATAAGACTTCACTTACTTCACAGAGATGTTGTGCAGAAAACCATTTGCAGACTTCTATGAGCTATATCAACATGAGTTATTATGGTCCCCTATATGCTTCTTATGGGGGAAGATGGCACCAGTTCTCAAATAACTGAAGAATGATTATAGGGAAGAAGGGAATGCCCTTGATCTTCTTGGCTCCATGAGTTCAAACTAGTGGCTAGAATCTGTAGAGTCAGCTTCCCACTTGATAGAAGCAAAGACCGCCTAGCAATGACAGCAGCCCCAAAGCGGCATCTATTGCCTCAGAAGTAATCAGTTCTCCATAACTGGAGTTCCATTTGCAATTTCCCTTAATTAATTCAACAGTCATGTATTAAGTGTCTGAGGCACTATGTTAGGCCTTGGGAATATAACAATAAAAAGACCACCTCAGGGAGATTATAATCTACTTTTGAGAAAGAGCATGCATAAGAGCTGAATGCAAAAATAAATATGAAGTCACGGGAATTCACACCTAGGGAATGAGGAGAAACTTAAGCTGAGACTGAAAGCTGAGGCTCTAACCTTTGTGTGTCCTGGGCCCCATTGGCAGTCTGCTTCTCAGGACAATGTATTCAGTGCATAAAATAATCATAGAATTGAGAAGGAAACCAATCATATGGAAAGAGTTGGGAGTGGCTATGTAGCACAGTGAATAGAGCACCTGCCCTGGAGTCAGGAGGTTCATCCTCAGACACTTAAACACTTACTAGCCATGTGACCTTGGTCAAATCACCTAAACCCAATTACCCTGCCCCCCACCCAATAAAAGAGTTGTCGCAATGTTAAAAAGGAAGAAAAATCAGATAATGAGAATATGAGCTACTAGGTTGGCTGCCATTTGAATTGAGAAGACGGGATAGCCCTGAGGGATGATGTGAAAGGAGAATGAACAATGTGAGGAGAGAGCAGTAGGTAGCATACAGCAACAGATTAGGAGGCAGGAAGCCTTGGGTTCATGTCATGTCTTTGATACTCACTGGTAGTATGACTCTGGGCAAGTCACTTCTCTCTGCTAAGTCTCAGTTTTAGATGCTATGCTTTTGTGACATCCAGGTGGAAATGGCTGATGGGAGGCAGAGAGGGAGCTGTAGTTCAAGGGGAGAGCAGAAGGTCAGAGGTCGGCATCCAGTCTCTGCTTAGCTGTGATAATGGAATACATCTGAACCGATGAGGTCCAGGACAGAGTCTTAGGGTCAGCCCATTGTGGGGGGCAGGCATGATTGATGATCCCACAAAGGAGACAGAGAATAAAGTCAGAATGCTGAGAATGAGGAGAGAAGAGATGAGGAAAAGGAAGTGCAGAGATTAGCCGGCATGCTCAGTGTCACCCAACTAATAAGTAAGAGAATGAGGATTGAAAATTATGCCTCCTGCCTCTGAGACCACTGATCATTTTATCACAATTCTTGGAACTCCTAGCTTCTGCTGACAGATTACCAAGGTCAAGGAGTGTTCAAGCCAGACAGGATCCCTATTCCATTCACTTCAACCCCCCTAATTGTACAATTAATTGATTGCTTAAGTACCTACTATGGGTTAGGCACTGTGCCAAGGACTAGGAATGTAAAGAGAGGCAAAAGGCATTCCCTGATGTTATGCAGAGCACAGTCTAGTGGGGAAGAAAACATGCAAACAACTATGTATAAGCAAGATGTAATTGGGATGAGCTAGAGATTATCATCAGTGGGAAGGTTCTGAAATAAAGGGGATCAACCAAAGCCTTCCTGCAAAAAGTGGGACATTAGCTGAGACTGAAGAAAACCAGGGAAAGCAGGAAGCAGAGGAGGAGGGAGAGAGTTCCAGCCATGGGGGACAGCTTGGAGTCAGAGACCAATGGTCTCATGGGAGAAACAGCAGAGAGGCTGGTGTCACCAGATCACAGAGAATATGGAGGCAAAGTACAAGAAGCCTGGAAAGAGGGAGGGTGGAGGGCAGTTTATGAAGGGCCTTCAACACCAAACACAGGATTGTATAGTTTATACTGCAATTCATAAATGAGTGGGGGGGAGTAAGACCTGATCAGACCTGCACTTTGAGAAGGCCCACTTAGCAGTTTGAATGGAGGATGGATTGGAAAAGAGAGATTGGAAGCAGGCAGATACATTGGTGGCTATTTTGATAGTCCAGATATGAAGTGATGAGAGTCTGAACCAGGGGTTGGGCCTTCTTCTAGGAAAGAAGGCAGGGGGTACAGAGAAGAACACTGAGCCTTGGAATGAGTGGTTCAGTAGCAACAGAGTCAGCATGAAGAACCATATTTCTTAATTCCCAGTAAAGCATTTTTAGTATTGGGAAGAAGCCAGGGTAGATCATTTCTAGTTTATCAACCAAAGAGTTTTTCAAGTGGGGAGATCATAGACCTGGATCTCAAACGTAGGGTGGGGGATATTGCATTGTATTTCAAATCAGGAAAACTTCAGTTCAAATCCCACCTTAGACACTCGCTGGCTGTGTGACCCTTGGGAAATCATTTAATCTTTCTGTGTCTCAATTCTGTCATCTGTAAAATGAAGGGTTTGGATTTTGTGGTTTCTAAGATCCCTCCCAGTTCTAAATCTTTGATTGTATGATCTCTATATGGTTCTCTAAGGAAATGTTTGTTTGCCTTCCTAGTCAACACATTTTTCAAGACACAATTTCTTCTTTTTCATTGATCCTTCCTTCATTTCAGTTTTGCAGCTCATTTGGTGCATAATGTGGGTCTCTAGCAGGGGGCCAGTGTTAGTCTGTGCCTGAAGACTCTCTAAAAATAGTCAAATTTTGTTTACTTTCCCAGGAAAGCAAGGCCAGAGGAAAATCTCAGTGGGGGGTTGTTGGAAGCCTGAGGGCCAATAGCAACCCACAGCTCCATCCCTTTATCCAGCTGTGCCCTCTTCCTATCTGGTTTCCATTCATCCCCGCCTCCCTTTATAGGAATGAAGCAGGCTGGTCAGAGAGATGCTTGCTTAGTGCTCTCCCAGCAGTCAGTGAGTTTCAATGATGCTGACTGGACCAATTTCCATCCAGCCCTTTGTCAATTTCAGCCCCTTGGTTTTGGAATCCTCAAATCCTGCCTTGGGCAGAAAGCTATTCATAGGACACATTCCAAGGGCCCCCAAGCATATTATGGGCTCTCTATGCATATGAATCAATCACCTTTTGAATATGCAGAGGGAAACCATTTACAGGAATAAATGAACTATTCATGAAATGAACCCCCCCCTTTTTTTCCCTTAGAAAAGGAGAAAGAGAATCCCTTGAACTTTGCAACTTCTCTATATGGTATCTGAGGGTGTCACCAGCCCTCCCCCACCCCACATGTTCCCAACAAGGGCTCTGAAAAGAGTACAGGATAAAAGCCTTCTTTATAAAAATAATTGAGCAGGCATTGGCAAGGAGAGAAATTCATATGCTGTAATTATAGATTTTTGTTTGTTTTAAATCCTGGTGTTCAATCTGTGAGTGCCGTTTAATAATAAAATACGGGAATTATTCATGGAAGTGCAAATTTGGTGTCTTGTCAGTCAATTTCCTACAGTGTTTACAGAATGCAATCATTACAATGCATTATCATAATGAAGTAGGAAGTATATATATATATATGTGTGTGTGTGTACACATATATGTGTATATATGTATATATGCACATATACATATGCATGTGGGTGTATGTATGGCATAGCCCTCCTACCTACATTCCTAGGGGATGACTGGTCATCGCAGCTCTCAAGAGCTCAAACTGACTTGAAGCCAAGCTAAGCTCAGATCAGAACCAACATAATGGCCCTTAGTAACATTCATCAAATGATGTGTGGTTCCACTTCTGATCCCAAGTGGATGTGTTACCCTGGACATCATCATGTCTCAGTGCTCTAGGCAGTAGTGGCAAACTCAAACCAGGAAGCCATGCTTAAGGAGCTCTGCGGGCCTCATATTGACTTAGAAAACCACATAGGAGTGTTGAGGGTCATATGCAGGGCCACATGTTCAGCACCTCTGATCTGGACAGCTCCCTCAAAGGCTAAGTCACAGATCACATCAACCCTACCTTGACTGGGGAGGGGGGAGGGGGTCCTCATCTTGGAGTTACCTAGACCAGTTTCTATCCTTTTTACCTCATGTTGTTATTTTTGTTGTGATTCATGTTAGTAGCTTTCTCCTTTCTTCATCGAGGAAGGCCCTGGCATGTTAGATAGATCCTTGTGTCAAATTTATGGCAGAATTCTGATGAGAGTTGCGTAAGAGGGTAGTATGTAGAGGAGGTGTAATCTGGAGCATTGAAGGGGATGGATAAATCACTCAGATCAGAGATGGATTGGAAACCATCTGAATAATAATAGTCTACTTTAATACTAGGTGTCCCAAAAGTCTTTAATGGCTTAAAACTACACTGAGACTTTTGGGATGTCATGAATAGCTAGACTATGCAAGCAGCTTAGTGTGGTGGATAAAGGGACCACCTTGGTGACTGGATGACCTGGGTTTAAGTCCTGCCTTGGACATACACTGTCTGGGTCACTTATCCTCTGCCAGCCTGAGTTTTCTTCTTTGTAAAATAGAGATGAAGCTATAAACACCTTTCTTATAGGGATGAAGTGAGGATTAAATGAGATAAATATGTCATTGAAACTTAAAGTGAATGAATACCGGCTATTAAATAACTTCTCAGTTACTGCCTCCTCCCACCCACCCCCTAGACAAATTCTCTAAGATTCTAAGTTATAGAAGAGTTGCCAACCTGTGTTAATGGAGAGAATTTCCATACAAGGACTTTCTTAATAGTGAAACCATAGGTATAACTTAGCCCTCAACAATTAGAACAATGTAGATGCAAGAAGACTTCCAAAGCTCTAAGAGTTAAGTCCCCCAAGGCATGATCTCTAGTCTGTATGGCAGTTAGAAAGTAAATTTGAAAGAGGCTTTGAATGCCAAACGGAAGGGCTTACATTTGAACCTAGAGGCAATAAGTATCGGCTAGAACTCCTTAATCAGAGGAGACTTGGCCATTTTGGAAACATCATTTTTGGCAGCCATATGCAGTCTCCTTTCAGCTCCGACATTTATTGATCCCCTGCTATGAAACTTGCCCAGCGTCTTGCAGTTTGGGATGTTGGCAGAGCTGGTTCTCAAACCCACATTATCTGCTTCCAAGAAAAAGGTTCTTTTCAAGGTACTCCAAATATTACTAGATTTTTGTATGGTCCAGAGTCTACATTCCTGCCTCAAACACTTAACCTCTTCCTTTTCTCTTTCTTTAGACTCTTCTACCCAAATGTCAGCATCTTATTTCAGGGGCCAGAGAGGCTCCCCACTACCTCTTGGACCAGGTTCAGAGAGCTGTGAGCTAGATAAAAAGATGATTTGCACACAACCAAAGCTGAAGCAGAGATTTTTTAAATGTGCAAGATTGAGGGTTGATGCTGAAGTCATTATTAACTCAAACATCCAACTGGATGTTTACCTTTCAACAAAGGGTGACTAATTAATGTAGCAGTTTATTATTGAGCTCCTTTAATTTGTTACTGTTTTTCAAATACCAGTGTAATTATATCACTAAAAGGGGAGCCTGTGCTAGAGAGTTAACCTACAGAGAGAGTCCCGTGGTGTCGGCATTGTCAAGAATGTTTAGCTATACCCATCTTATAAAAAGCCTGCCAAATACATGCCATTGAAAAACTCAGGCCATCATCATTATTCTTATAAAGAATACTCGTGGGCTATACTTTGTGCACATACTTAAGTGCTATGGAACTAAGCATTAAATGTTATGAAATAGCATTTTCTTTCTGAGATACCCTATAATCCTCTCAGATATATAATATCAGTCTCCATAATCACTGATCCAGAGATGTTGCTTTGCCTACTAGAGGAAATTGCAAACTCTTCAACCTGGTTCTCATGCCCTTTGTCACCTGGCCCCCAAACTAGCTTTTCCCAACCTTACTTCTTGCCTTGTTTTCCTTTCATAAACCCAGCCAAGCCTTAGGATCACTATTCTGTGCCTGGAATATACCTGACTAATACTGATCCTTAAAAAGATGGTTTAGTATCATTTAGAAAAGGAAACCTTGATCACTAAAGTCTATCATGACCTCAGCAAGAGCAAACCATATCAGATTCACCATGTTTCATTTTTAACCATATGATGAACAATTAGTAGAGTAGGGAGATGCTGTAGATGGGCTATTTTTCACTTTCAGGAAAATAGGAAAATCCAGAGGAAGGTCAGTATATTATGTGGGTACTCTGCAGCAGGTAATTGAAGACAGCATGTGTAGGCATTGATGCATTGTGATCTGGACCAGTGAATGCCATTGTAGTACTAACATGGAGATGTTGAGAGGGAGGGAGGTGAGGGAGCTGCGAAACTCTGCTCTGGCCAATCCACATCTGGGTACTTCATTCCAGGAAAACCAGAGATAATCTGGAGAGCATTAGGGAAGCAGAATCCAGGGGAAGGAGAGGATTTGGGATTATGCCAGGTGAGAATCAGCTGAAATCAGCTAGACATTTCTATTCTGAAGAAGAGATTTAGGCTAATAACTGTTTGCAGCCATTTGACTCACACTGCATGTGTGTATGTATACATGTTTGGACACACAAACATATGTAGTTCTATCTTTACATGGTCTATATATACTGTCTAGAGACTGTGATGCCAGCTAGATGGCACAATAGATAGAGCCCTGAGCCTCGAGTCAGGAAGACCTGAGTTTAAATCTAACCTCAGATATACAATAGCTGTGTGACCCTGGACAAGTCACATAACTGGATCAGTTTCCTCATCTATAAAATGAGCTGGAGAAGGAAATGGCAAACCAAACATATATACCTGTATCATATATCCATAGTTTCTTACATGTTTTATCTCTAATTTTTCAAATATTAAGTTTCTTGAGGCAAGGTTTTTGTCTTTCTTTGAATCTCCAGATCTCAACACAGTGTCTACCCACTAGGAAACACTTCCTCAATGCTTGCTTACTAAGGAAATGCTTAGTCTGTTGATTGATTGGTCTAGTAGCTTCAAAGATTGAAAGGAGGGTCCCGTGGAAGAACAAAAAATTTGCATTGAGCATAAAGTTCGAGCTGGCAGAAAATGGGAAGGTCTTCTAACCTCAAACCCTCATTTTAGAGATGAACAAACAGACACAGGGAGCTTCAGTCACTTGCCTGGGGTCATGCCAAGTTGTTAGTGTTTGAGATAGGATGCCAACTCCAGTGTTTCTGACTCTGAGCTCACAGGTCTAGATACTATATTACCTCTGGTCCATACAAGGAAAATCTTCAAGGACTATTTTTCTGTTTTAGCTTTTCTTTGTATTGCCAGCACTTCACTAAATGTCTGGCATATTTTGTTGTTCAGTCATTTTGCAGTCGTATCTGATTCTATGATCCCTTTTGGGGTTTTCTTGGCAGAGATACTAGAGTGGTTTGCCATTTCCTTCTCCAGCTTGCTTTATAGATGAGGAAATTGAGGCAGACAGCATGAAGTCACAGGGTCACATAACTCATAAGTGTCTGAAGTCAGATTTGAACATAGGAAGAGGAGTCTTCCTGACTCCAGGCCCACCATTCTATTCACTGTACTACCTACCTATCCCCAAATGCCTGGCACATATAAGTGCCTAAAAAATGCCTGCTGATAAAAAAATGTCTGCTGATTGCTTCCTCCTAAAGCAGATTTGGTTTCTTCAGGAGGTAATAAGCTTCCCACCATGGTGGTATTCTATCTGAGGCTGAGTGAACATTCATGAGCCATTTTACTGGGGGCAGTCTGTTGAGGAATGAATCACACTAAGTGATATCTGGGTTACCTTCAGACCCTGGGATTGTGTGATTCTCTTTTTTTTCCCAGAATCCCCCACCTTTAATATGTTCCCCATCTTCTCTCCATCTACATCCCAGACATTATTCAAGGCTTGATCAGGGCCTGCCTCCAACATGAATTTTTCCCAAGTTTCCAAGCCATTCAATCATTTTTACCTTCTCCAAACTCATAAGGCAAAGGAATTATGAGAATGTTATCTGGAGAAGAGAAGACTCTGGGCAATAAACAGTTATCTTCACATATTTGAAAGCTGAATATGTTCAGCTTGACACCAGAGGGCAGAACTAGAGACAAATGGGAAAATTGTAATGAGGTCAATTTTAATTGAATATAAGGAAAGAATGTTGCAATAGGTAGACAGCTCACGATTAAAAATGCTCCCCTCTTGGGTAGTGAGCTCCACATTACTGGAAGTTTTCAGAGGAAAACTGAGTAACCAATTGTCAGGGATGTTGTTAAGGGGATTCATGAGTTTGATAGATGCCCTCTGAGTTTCTTTACAACAATATGAATCTGTGATTTAATGATATTCAGTATTATTGTCTTGCTTCATCATTTGGAATCAAGAAAAGCTACATTCAGTGTCCATCTCTGACACCAGCTCTGTGACTCTTGCCAAGTCACTAAATCTCTGTGCCTCAAACATTGATCTAAGACTTACCTACTAAGTGATAGGCTGCTATATGTTTTGGTGAAAAGACTCCCCCTACCAAGAGTTTCTCTCATGCTGTTGAAATCACAAATCCTTGAAGTATTCACACATCTTTGTTTAATGATTTTGTGTGTGTGTGTGTGTTTTGTCTCCACAAGCATTATAGGCTTAAATGATAAATTATAGGCTTTAATTATAAACATTATAAGATGGCATGCTGTTCTAGAGAAATGCCTTCAACTTCTTTACATTCCTCACACTGCCTACCTTAGGACTATGCATTTATAGGCACTTAATAAATTTTGATTGATTGATTCATGCACCACATCTGCCACTCATACCCTGAATTAGCATCTTGTAACCAAAAAGGAACTTTCATTTCAACAAATAATTCAACCTATGAAAAATAAGACATGAATATAAAGTGTATTATTTTTCCCTCCCTTTGTCAGTTTCAGTTCAATTTATTTTAATCCATTTCAACAGGAATTTATATATGCAGGTATAGATGTTACAGGAAAAAATAGAATAACCCCTGCCCTCAAGAAGCTTCTAGTCTACTGAGATAGAACACCATGCATACAGAGAAACATGACATCTATACAAAACAAATAGAAAAGAATCTGAGGAAAGAACTAGCAACCAAGCTATTAGGGAAAGCCTCCAGAAGAGGTGACCAATGAGCTGAGGCTTGAAGGAAGCTCTAGATTTAAGAGGTTTCAGACATGAGGAGCTATGTAATAGTGTGGAGGCAGTAGATGGAGTGACTTTGGAAGGACCAGCTAAAAAGCCAGTTTGTCAGGACTCTGGAATGATGGAGTGCTCTAAAGGCAATCTGGAGCCAAGTTGTATGGGCCTTTAAATGCTGAACAAAGGAGTGGATTTGGTTCAAGAGACAGTAAGGAGCTGTCTGAATTTATCGAGGAGGGGAGTGACATGGTCAGACTTGTGCTTAAGGACAGTTATTTTGCTGGCTAATATGACAGTGTATTGGAGTGGGGGAGACGTGGGAGGCCAATAAGGAGGCTATTGCAATGGTCCAGGGCACAGATGATGAGGGTCTAAACTGTGGGTGGTTGAGGGAATGCAGCCAAACAAGGTATATGAGGGAGATAGTATAGAGATAGAATCAGCACCATGGAAAGTGATTGACTATGGGAAGTGAGACTGAGGAAGGGACTAAGGAGATGACTGGGGCAGGAAGATATAAGTAGTTCTGTTCTGGACAATTGAGAACCAGGCCACTTACTGGCCCCTGAACTCCGAATTCTCTCTCCTGTTCTTATTGCTTTGAGTGTGCTATACCTCAGTGCCTAGCACGCTCTCCTTCCTCACCTCTGCTCCTCACAAACCTTCACTTCTTTCAAGGCTGAACTCAGATCTTAGTACCTACAGGAAGTTCTTCTGTAGGCAACTTGGTGACACAGTGGATAGAGACTTCTGGACTTAGTGTCAGGACAACATGAGTTTGAATGCTGCTTCAGGCACTTACTAGATGTGTGACCCTAGGCAAGTGATTTAACTTCCGTTTTCCTCAGTTCACTTATCTGTACAATAGGGGTAATAATAACGTCTACTCCACAGGGTTGTTGTAAGGACTAAATGAGATGATATCTGTAAGATTCTTTGCAAAGTGATGTATTAATATTAGTATTTACATTTATATCATTATTTAGTAATCACTAATGATATTTCTCCTTCCTCCCAGTAATTAGCATTCTCTTCTTCTACAAATCACCTTAAATTTACTTAGCTGTGTATTCACGGTTTTTCCTTTTTGAATGTAAGCTCTTTGTAGTCAGAAACTGTTTTGTTCTAGTCTCATTATCCCCAGCACTCAGTGGCAGTGCCCTGAATACAGTTTCTTAATAAATGTGTGATCGAATTTTGTTGAACAAAAAATGAAATCTGTAGAAACCAACTGGGCAGAACTTCCCAAGGAAGGGATTTCTGGGATGCTTTGTTTAACAAGCCCTGATATTTCTTTAAGAATCATTCTTTGGAACAAGGATTTTAAATATTTATTGGCAAACTGGGACATCTATTGTTGGACTTGCAGAGTTTTATTTTGGGCACCGGAGAAAGCATCTCTCAGGACGAGCGCCTCCCAAGGAGTGAAAGAGCAGTGGGCGAGATAGAATGGCAGACAAGGGCATGGAACCCAATGAATCCAGGTGTTCTGTGGGTTGGGTGCATGGATTTGTTGTGTGAAGTGAAGCTATTTTGGGTGAACAGAATGTTTTCTTCCCTGACCTTTTCTGGGATTTGGTGGGACTTTTTTAATAGCTGACTTGTTTTATTCATTTCCTTTTTTTTTTTTTAAATCTGAGTAGGTTTCTAATCCAAGCTTTGCTACCAAAAAAAGGCTTTTCCTTTGGACCATTCTTTTCACATCTCTAATACTGGTCTGTAAAATGTAGAATGTGGGTAGATGGCCCCGAAGGGCAATTCTGTCTCTTATCCCATGATCCTCTCTGTCTTGCTAATATTCAATGTTTTGAGATCTCTTCCACCTTTGATGTGTGATACTTCTTTGGTCCCTTTCATTTTACTCTCCATCTCCTTATCAGATAGTACCTTTCTTATCTCTGCAAATGCACTCCCTTTAAGTTAACAACATTTGAAAGCAGTACATACAACTTAGTGGATAGAGTACTGGACTTGAAATTCAAACAAACAACCAACCTGAGTTTGAATATTATTTCTGATACTTTCTCTGTGACAACTACCCTACGTATCATCCAAAGTGAAGTTTCACCTTCATGAAGTCTTGTCTGAGAGCTCCAACTCACAATAGTCTCTATCTTTTTCTAACTGCTTGTAACATTTACACATAACATAACATGTTCCACATGTGGAATATAATAATATAAATCATATTTCTTCTTCTGTGATCCCATGAATTTTTGCATTAAAAAGAACTTTCCCTCATAAAGTTATCTTATATTGAGAATGAAGTTAGTAATGTCTACCCTAGCTCTTTATTTGAATTACTATTGGGCTCCAACCTCTTCCCCATTCCAAGAATCTTCTCTGGCTGTCCCCATGAGTAGGATGCTTTCCTTCCTCAACTCCCCATCCTGGCTTCTCTAGCTTCCAGTCTCAGGTAAAACCCCACCTTCTACAAGAGGCCTTTCTGGTCCTGCTGAGTGCTAGTGCCTTCCCTCTGGTCATCTCAAATTAGAATGTTTATAACTTGTTTATACATCATCATTTTCATTCTTTCTCCCTCATTAGGTTGTAAGCTCCTGGAGAGCTGAAAATATTTGTTTGTTTGTTTTATTTAACTTTCCTTGTATCCCCAGCACTTAACACATAGTAGGTAATTAATACATGTTTATTGACTAACTAACTCAAGATCAACATACGAAAGTGTCTTGTCAACTCTGTTAATACAAATATATTAATACATGTAATATATTTAAATGTAGACTACTATTAATATGGTAATTTATTTTGAATCTATGAATTTATTGGCACAGGGAATTTCCTGTGTGGGGAGCCCCTCTACCAATATGGGTTAGCAATTTCTTTGAAATGTTTGGCTTTGAAGTGTTGACTTAGTTCTGAAGAGGCAAAATGGCTTATCCAAGGTCTCAGAGCCAGGGGTGTTACAGGTGACACTTGAACTCAGGTCTTCCTGACTCTGAGGTTGGCTTTTTATCTACCACACAAGGATCCTTGAAGGAAGTCAAAGATTCTGTGTAGCCAATCATCAGATCTGGATAAAATGAGACTACTTTGAAAGTAAAACAGAGGGGATGATAAGGGTACAGCAAAGAAATCTTCGCGTTGGCTAAGCTCTTCTGAGCATCTCCATTGTTTCTCCATAAAGTTGTAGCTCTTTGAGGTTCCTGATATAGGATTTCACTTACTGAGGAGGGGGTAAGGAAGCTGAATTAAGCACTGTGTGTGTTTCCTTTCCTTTGTTTACCTGTGAGCAGGTGCAGTTAGCGTGAGAGGTCTTTGATTCTGCCTGGGGTTTTGTTCAGCCACAATTAAAGCAAACTGTCTAATGGGGATGCATTCTTTGGCTTCCCAGATGCAATCCGAATCGGAGGTATTTTTAGCATGTCTCTTTTATATGCTTCACTCTGAAGAATTCTTATTATTCATTTCAAGACTTGACAACTCCCATCATGCTGTGCCTTGGGCTTTATTACAGTGCACAACAGAAGAGGGAAGTTGAGAGGGCTTCAGTAAACTTGGCATCTTCGGAGAGCAGTGAACGTTGACTCTAGCTGTGTGTCCTCTGAAGGATGGCTGATAGTGTCCAGGCAGGGTTGTTAAGTGTTTCAAGGACGAAGTCTTCTGTCTTATCACTATATCATGATGCTGAGTCTTACAGTGTGTCCCAAAGTGTGTACCTTTATGTGAGCCAGAAGTGGGATGCAAGGTCATCTGGGCCAAGAGGGATGCCAAGAGCTGGAAATGATCCTTGAAGGAAGCCAAGGTAAACATCAGGTTTATAAGAGGGGTCAACCAGTAAAAAGGCAGAGAGATGAGAAAGGAAAGCTTGGGAAACAAATTTGCCAGTTTTCCATGGAGAAGGAATAAAAAGGAAAACGTATTATGTGCCCCCAGAAACTTCTAGACCCCTGCATCCCATAGTTGACCTCTTATTCTTCTGTCTGTATTGGGAACACAATGGAAACTCACCCACTTCTTGGCAGGGATTATGACAATTTTGTCCTTGTGTCCCTTGTGCCTGGCACAAATTAGATCCTTAATAAATTATAGTTAATTAACTAATGGACTGAACCTGTAAGTTCCTTACTGGTTTAGTGTCTTGAATTCTGGTTCAGAGATAGAGATCTGGTCCATCATGGCCTCAGGCATGCAGAGCGCCTGTAAGGCCTTAACTTGTCTGTGGGCATTTTTGTGTGGCTGGTGGGATCCACACTGGGATCCTGAGCTAGAGGCTTGACTTAGAACTGGTGAATGCTGAAGCTCATTTAGCTCAATTTATTCTCATATCTGAGAATTTGTTCTGAGGTCTTTCCCCAGCAGCTGGAATAACCAGGGAATGTTCTATCACCATACACTGATGAATGTTTCCTGGTCCACTTGCCCTGCTTTCTTATTACTTACCTGGCTCCTGCTCACTACTTCTGCCTTGCAGTCTCCCATAGCTGATGGACCTCATTTCCTACCTACAGACTTTCCCAAAAACTCTGTACCTCCCCCCTACTCCATTATCTTGACCTGACTTCTCCATTGGTCATGCTATCCTTGGCTCCAACAGGTCGCCCTTCACCCTTGCATTTCTCATTAGCGGCTCTACACTTGAACTTGGCTTTTAGTGGGCCTTTGGTGGCCATGGTCCCTCCCCTCCCTAGACTCTTCCTAATGTGCCAACAGCTGCATAGAGCCAACAATTAATGAGATGGTGGGAAGAACAAAAGGATTCACCTTTGATATATGTCCAGTGATGAAGGAGCTTGCTGAGGGATAGTGGTCAATGACTTTCCAAAGGGCAGGGCACTGATATGCTCATTGTTGACTGTCTGGGTTCCAAGGAACAGTAAAGATGAACTGAAGGGTCAGTTGTATGGGAGAAAGCAGTTGATCACTTGACTCAGAGAGCTCATCCCGGCACCCATGAATCAGCAGTGTACAAGATGCTGCATGGGGCTGAATAAGCAATCACTTCATAACTGTGATGACGTGTTGAATGGCTGTGTTATCCTTATGTCCTTCAGTTATATTAGGACATTTCTCTATAAAGTGATTCATGACTGGGGAAAACATGGTGCTGTGGAAAGCTATGAAGCTTTGGGAGTCAAAGGACCTGGGTTTGAATTCTGTCTATACCAGCCCCTCCCAGTGTGACTGTGGGCAAACAGGGCCCTCTCTGGGCCTCAGCTTTCTCATCTCAATTTTTAGTCTTCCTACATTTGCCCAAGAGATTTTCCTTAAGTAGAGATCAAAGTGTGTTGCTCCACCACTCAATAAACTTCACTGGCTCCCTGTTATTTCCAAGACAAAGTAGAAATTCATGTATTTTGCTTTCAAAGCTCTTGACAACCTAAACCCTGCCTAGCTTTCCAGCCTCTGTGGATGTTAGTCTCCTTCTCATAAGCACTCTGTGATCCAGTCACATTGGCCCACACTGTGGTCTTCACACAGGGCAGGTGATTGCCCATCATCATGCCTTTCTTCTTGCCATCTTCCTTGCCTGTAACATTCAATTAACCTCAATTTCAGAGAAGCCTTTTCTTTTCAGGCATCATCTTCTACACAAAGCCTTCTCTGATTCCCCAAAATAGTATTACCTTCTTTCCCAAACTATTTCATTCAGATGTGAGAGTGTATACAGTGTGTGTACATATACACACATATACATGTATGTGTATGTATGTATATTATGTATGTATGTGTGCGTTTCTACCCATGTCTCCCTGTTCAGATAAAATCTGGAAGCAGGGATTATTTAATTCTATTGTTTGGAAAATAGTAGGTGCTTAATAAATGCTTGTTGATGTATTTATCGGTTAAAGGGGTTGGACTCTAAAGTCTCTTCTAGCTCTAAACATGATCCCTCTTTGAGTATCCTTTTCCTTCTCTGTAAAATACGGGGTTAAGCTAACTGACCTCTGGGCTCCCTTCCTCTTCAGAATCCATGATCCTTAATGATCTTTGATGAATGCTTGCCTCTATGATCTCTATTTTCCTTCTTCAGATTCATAAAGTATCAGAGTAGAGAGAGGCCTTAAAGATCATCTAGTCTAACCTTTACTTTTTACAAAGGAAAAAAAACTGAGGCCTACAATGGATAAGCATCTTACCCATGAATTTCAATGCCAAAGACAAGTTTATATTCTTATTAGGTTCTAGACATCATAGGGAGCCACTGGACTTTATTGAGTAGGGGAATAACATTTTTAGACTATATTTCTTTTCCCTAAGAACCTGTATTCCCATTGGCTGCTGCTGCCATTTTCCATTTAGGGGCTTGCCTGAGGTTGTACAGCCAGTTAATGATGGAGGCAAAAGTAGAGACCTTGGCGGCTTGATTCTTCTTTCTACCTCAGTATGCTTTTACCTTTATTTCTACCTCATTTTTTCCTATTGACATTTTTTTCTTAAATATAAATTCGTAGAAAGAATTTTGAAGTGAGATCAGGTATGCATGGCCCCATCAATCATGTGCTCAATGCCGGATTCTTAGGTGGTTAGCAGGGAGTCTCCAGTGGAATATCCCAGGAAACTGTCCTTGGTCCTGAACTCTTTAACTTCTCTCTCATTGACTTAAATGTGCATTAAGTGAGAAGGTTTTAAAGGACAGCAGATGACATGAAATCATAATGGATCACCAGTGTGTTAGATGACCATCAGGATCCCAAAGAATCTTGGAAGACTAGATGGAAAAAAGAGATAAGTATAAAGTCTTTCATATGGATATTAAAAAAGTTAACTTCATATAGGGGAAGCGTGTTAGACAGCCGTTGTTCTTGATAAAGGGAGATGTGAGCTTAACATGATTCAGAAGCATAATATGGGAGCCAAGAATGTATATGAAATTTGGGGCTGCAGTAGAATAATGTGGGATCCAGGCAGGTGATAAGCCCATTCTCCTCTGCCCTCCTCAGATCTCATAAAAAATGTGGGGCTCAATTTTTGTGTACCACAGGTTAACAAGGACGAGTTGGAGTGTCCAGACAAGGGCAACCTGGTCAATGACATCTGAGGATCTAGTGAAGGAACTGGGGATGTTTAGACTACGTAAGAGAAGACTCAGGGAAGATGGTCCCTGTCTGTGGAGGAGAGTTTGGGATGAGACTCCTTCTGGTTCTTCTCAGAAGACAGAGCCAAGAGCGATGGGAGAAGGTCACAAAGAGACCAAATTAAGTCTGATGTCAGGAAAACCTTGATCGCAATGAGAACTGTCCCATAAAGGAACAGCCAGGCTTCCTTTGCAGGCGGTGGGCTCCTCCTCATTGGGGGTCTTAAAGCAGACTGCTACAGTCTACATAGCTTCAAACAGACTGCACTATAGTGAAGATGCCTTTTCTAAATGGCAACTGAGGACACTTCCATGTCCTGAATTCTGTGATTCTGTTAAGGGGGTATCATAAGGACCTGTGATTGCCACAGTCACGCAAAGAGATTGTTATGAGGATGCCTGTCCTTGATTTGACAGGAAGTTCTGGGTTGGAACTACATCTCTGATTATTATTACCCATGTAGCCATGGACAAATCGCTAGCATCTTTGAACTTCAGTTTTCTTTATCTGCAAAATGGGGTGATATTTATAAATATCATTCCCTCTTCGTTGGGTTGTTTGGCTGCTGAAATGAGATCCTAAACTACCAACTGCTGTGTCTCTCATGCTCGGATAAGGGCAAGCTTTTCTGAATTTCTTCTTGATTGGACTGAGAAATTGAACTATACCCCAGTGTCCCCCGTAACCACCTTTGATATCATTGTGACATTCTCCTTTGCCCACTCCCTTATTACATCTCAATATTGGCTATGAGACCAGGGAAGCCCCTGAATGGGAGGTCACAGCTGCAGACAATGGGAATCCAGGTTCTTGGAGAGTGAGGTCTGACCCATGTTACTCCCCAACTTGGCAAATTCAAGTGACTTCTCTCTGAAACCACATATAAGCTCTTGTTTGGCATGGAAAGTCCTTCACACCCTGGCCCTTTCCTACTTTCCCAATTTTTTTAACCATCACTCACCTCTGTAAACTCTGTGGTCCAGTAATGTTGGCCTATTTGCTGTTACTTCTCTTATCTCCATACCTTTCCTTACATGCCTATAATGCTCTCTTTTCTTACGTCCATCTCATAGAAACGTTGCTCAACTCAAATATCTCCTAAGGTCATCTAGTCTAAGGTCTCCTACTCTCCTGGTATCTAGAATATACTTAGTTATTTGAATTATTGTTGTTCAGTCATATTCAGTCATATCTGATTCTTCATGGCTCCATTTTGGGTTTTCTTGGCAGAGATATTTGAGAGGTTTGCTATCTCCTCTAACTCATTTTACAGATGAGGAAACTGAGGCAAACAAGTTAAGTGTTTTGCCCAGGATCACACATCTAGTAAGTGTCTGAGGCTGGATTCGAGCTCAGGTCTTCCTGACTCCAGGCCTGGCATTCTATTTACTATGCCACCTAGCTGCCCCAGTTATTTATATATCATCTCCCAAATTAGAATGTAAGTTCTTTGAGGGTAGAGATGGTTTCTCTTTTTCTTTAAATCTCCAATACTTAGCATGGTGTTTGATATGCAGAATAAATACTTCATAAGTCATTGCTGGTGGACTGATTGAGTACAGAATTAACAAAACCCTCTTCTGAGGTCTCTTGGTCATATTATCCTACCAAAGCCCAACAGTGATTTACTCTAAATCCTACAGCTTAAATTCTGAGGAGAATTTTTTTCCTTTAATATTAGAAAGAAACTGACAGAGATCTAATTTAGTTTCCTCTCCTTATGGGTCACATCATCCCAGAATCCCAGGATTGGAAGGTATTGCCTTGAATATCTGTCTAGCCCAGGACTTCTCTCTCAGGCTTTGTTATAACAGACAGAGGTTAATGCCAGATTGTTTGCCATACAAGGAATTTCCCATTTGATGGGGGTGGCCTCATCCACACAGTGTCTTGTGGTCAAGCATTCCCTTACTTTTGTCTGTTCGTGGTCCCTCATTCCACATGTACTGTCATAATCCTCTTTGTCAGCCAAAATGCTAAAATCATCGGTTACGTGGCTAGATCCACACCATGCTATTTGAAGTCCTTTGCTGGAGATAAATAAGAATTTGTAAAGAAAGGAAGGATATGCCTTTCAAATGAAAAGGCTGTATTAAAGATGTCTTTTCAGAGATTCCCACTACCTTTTTTTCCTCCAAAAGTCACTGGCATAAAACCTTTTAGCTTTTATTCAACCTAGATGGGGTTATCTTGGAAATACTAACTGCAGGGTTTTACTGGTCCTTCTCCTAGCTCATGTTCTGCACAGTATAGAAGAAATACCACTGGATTTTGAGTCAGGGGCTATGGTTTGTTATTGTCACTGTGTTATCACTACCTGTGTGACCTTGGACACCTGTCTCTGTTTCCTCATCTGTAAAGTGGGGATAATAGTAATAAATATTTCCCAGAGTTGTTGTGAAAGTCAAATGATAAAATAATTGTAAAACTCTTAGCACAGTGCCTGAAACACAGTAAATGCTCTATCAATAATTATTATTACTTATTATTTAACCTCAGTTTCCTAAGGAGGCTAGACCAAATAATCTCTTATTCCCTTTAGGCTTGAAATCTATGATTCTAGCATCCTCTGGTTGGAATTATTCCTAAGAATGGGACTTCACAAAAGAAAATCACACATAAGATTTAATGCAGGAGTCTTTCTGTGTTTGGCGGCTTCTGTGATGGGAAGGAAGGCATGTGGTACAGTGGGAATCTCAGACTTGGGAGTAAAAGGAGCTGAGTTCCCAGGACCTGTCCTCTCTACTGGTCAGATGATGTCTGGCATCTGGGGTCCTGCTGTCAGAACCAGAATCTAGGAAGGATGTTCATGAGTTGGAGAGTCAGCAGAGGAGAAGAGCCAGGAGACTGATTCTTCCATGATCTGAGGAAGAGTTTAAAGAACCAGGGAAATTTAACCTGGATGAGAGACCTGGGAAAGACAGGCTAGCTTTGTTCAGACATTTAGGAGGCTGTCATGCTGAAAAGGGATTAGATTTCTTTAGCTTGGTGACACCCATAGCAATGACAATGACAAAAACTCACATTTATATAGCACCTACTCTGGGATGAGACTTGACAATTATCATCTCATTTGATCATCACAAGAACCCTGGGAGATAGGTACTGTTATTATCCCACTTTACAGATGAGGAAATTGAGGCAGAGATTAAGTGCCTTGCCCAGAGTCACCCAGTTTCTGAGGATCAGTGGTCAAATTTGAACTCGTGTCTTCCTGACTCCAAGACTGGTCTCAGACTCAGACAGATTGGAGCAGGGAACAAAGAGGCTATTTTAGGCTTGGTGTCAGAAATACCTTCCTAAGCAAGCTAAGCCTAGGCCCAGTATTGTATCCGCTGTGCCACCTACTTGTCCTAGAAACACCAAATATCATTTTGTATTTAGGATAATAGAGTCCAAGTTCTTTCACTTGAGGTAGGACGTTAGGTGAGCCATTTAATTTCTTGGAACCTTGGACATTCTAGCTTGGTCAATACCACTCCCTTCAGGAAACCTTCCCTGACCACCCACACCTGTAATAATTTCCCCTTGTTTTGACCTCTCTTACATTCATTGGCTTCAGTGCTCATTCAGAAATCATTCTTCTAACATCTTTTCTGCTTATTGTCCTGGTATTGAAGGGATCACATGCTGCAGTGTTTTCCCATCTAGGCCAGGAACTCAGGCAGGGCCTGAAGTCCAAGTACTGAGTGTCTTAGCCGCTCCTGGGCAGGGTTTCTTGAGGAGGTCTGGTTTGGAAGGAGTGAATGTGCATCAGATTCAAATCTCACCTAATTTTGGCTTTGAGACCTCCTTGAAGGTCACTGTCCTGATCTTCAAAATGCAGATAGCCATGGCACTTACCTCATAAGAGTACCATGAAGTACACATGAGTTATTATATCTAAGCAATATACAAATCTGTTGAAACTCTTCATAAAATTAGGAATTGTGATCATAATAATCCTCTAGGACTTTCTAAAACTTATAGCTTCTTGGGATGTAATCAGGCCTACCACAGAGCCCATTCAATGACCCAGAACGCTGTGGGTAACAGCCACTGCATGAAAAGCCCCTGCACCCAAATTGATGGAACTGGGGGCTCTGCTCCTGAGCCAAGGGGAACCGTTCCCAGGGTTCATCCAACATCCTGAATGTTCCAATGACAGCAGTAGAAAAAAATGAAAAAGAAAAGTAATTTAGTGCCTGCCGCCTGCATTCCGAGTTAGATTCAAGTGATTCTATACAAAGTTCCGCAAAAGAAAAACAACTCCTTTGGGTATCTTTGATTTGATTGTATCTTAATGGCTGGGTTGAATTCTGCAGAGGAAGAGACAAACCTGACATGGAGACCATGATCCTGGGTAAAGAGTGTCAGGGCTCAGGGGGTGGGAGCACGAGAACATTCTTTTGAAGTCTGGCATATAACAACCTTGCTGATATGTCCTTTAATTCAGGCCCAGGATATCAAATTCTCTTCTTTTCCTTCATTCTTGGAACATGTAATTCCAGGAACAGGAGTCAAAAACCATAGAGTTATATCCAGGAAGGACCTGAAAGGCCATCGTGGCCATTCCAGAGCAGAAATCCCTTCAGCACACCTGACAAGTGGTCACCTAGCGTTGGCCTGAAGCCTCTGTCCAGGGGGAGTTGCCCCTAGTGGACAGCACTAATTGTTGGAACATTTTCTTTTACATCTTTCTCTTCAACTTCTCCCCTAGTTGCACTTAGAGAGCACAGTGGATAGAGCACTGGCTCCAGAGTCATGAAGACCTGAGTTCAAATCTAGCCTCAGACACTTACTAACTGTGTAACCCTGGGCAAGTCACATCACCTGTTTTCTTAATTATAAAATGAGAATGATAACAGTCTCTATCTCTCAGGGGTTTTATGAGGACCAAATGAGATAATATTTGTAAAGTTCTGAGAACAGTGTCCGGTACATGTAGGCACATAATAAATGCTTCTTTTCTTTCTCTTCCCTTTTGTTGATAATCCTGGCCAGCCAAGTCTAACAGAATCTCTCTCAGCCTCCTCAGGCCCCCAGCAGGCCTCCCCTTAGTCCAGGTCAATCATCCTGAGTTCCTCCAGGCACTTCTTATGTTACATGACCTCAAAGTTCTTCACCCTCTTTCAGACACTCTCCCCTTCATTTCACAAAAATCCTGCAAATACTTGTGCTTCCATCAAATCACTCCCAACCCTCTTTTCTCTAACTTAGCCTTATTTCTTAAATCTTTCTTTACAGTACCTTTTTTCCCTTTCCTATGAATATCGCTATGGCTCATTTCTGAAATCTCTCCAGATTCTTCATGGAAGGAGAAAAATAGTCATCAGTTTCGAAAAACCCTCCTTGACATTAAGGTTATGAGAGATTTCTGATTACTTTAGTCTATTCAGGAAAAATTTTTTAATGGGAAATATTTTAGAATGTTACTTCAAAAGGTAGATGGATGTAATCAGGCAAAATGTGCCACTTACGTACTATGATTGGCATGGAGGTAATTAGGTTCAAAAGTTGTCAAGAAAATGGGACAACTTAGAAACAAAGGAAGTGAATGAATAGAAGGAAACAAGGCACATTATGATGCAGAATGGAAAACCAGGACATAGAAGTTTCCAGGCACCTTAGGATACAGATTACCAAGGTTAGAAAGAACTTTAGAACTTCAAAAAATTAGAATGTAAAGTACAGTATGTCAGTTAAGAAAGGGCTTATGGAACAGAATGTCAAAACCTGAAAGAACCTTAGAATAAGACTTAGGGTTGATAGAGACCTTAGGATGTACAATATTCAGATTGTAAGGGATCTTAGAACATATACTGAAAGGTAACTTAGAATGTATACTCTTAAGAATTAAAGGAAGCTTAGGATATGCAGTGTTAAGATTACAAGAGTCCTTAGAACACATATTGGAAGGGACCTTGGAATATTCAGTGTTAAGAATCAAAGGGACCTTAGAACAGTGTTAAGATTGGAAGGTATCTTAGAATGTACAATGTTAGGATTTTGAAGTCTTAGAAAATGTGTAGGAAGGGATTGGAACAAACCTTATAACAAACCTTATAATGTTAAGATTGGAAGGGACTTTAGAACATAGATCGGAAAGGTCCTTACAAATGTAGAATGATAGGATTGGAAGGGACTTCAATGTCAAGATTGGACGAGATCGCGGAACGTGCAGTGCTAGGCCTGGACGAGATCGCGGAACGTGCGGTGCTAGGCCTGGACGAGATCACGGAACGTGCAGTGCTAGGCCTGGACGAGATCGCGGAACGTGCAGTGCTAGGCCTGGACGAGATCTCAGAACAGAGCATCTCAGAAGCCGCTTTGACTCCAGCAGCTCCTCCAATATCAAGTCTCTCCCAATCCCCCAGTTGTTCGTTTCCCCCACCAGGACCAGAATGTCTTTGTGTCTATTCTGGATGTGCCTATATCATCGGTACCTGCTGTCTTCCCCAATGGAATAGACATCTCTTGAAGACAGAGACTGTTCCATTTTCTTCTTTGTGTAGCTGGTTATACCACAGTACCTGACTTGCTTAATAAATTCTTCTTGAATAATTTCAAAGTATAGAATGGTATACCCAAAAGAGACCTTAGGAAATAAAACCTAGAATGTTAGGGCCAGAAAAAGGACTCCAGATCTAAAATGGAGATTGTTAGCACTGAGCAAGAACTTTGAGGTGATCTTTTCCAAGGCCCTCATTTAAAAAAAAGATAAAAATGAATTTCAATGACTTGCCTAAGATCACACACCTATAGTGTGATATAAGCAATAGTACTATAAGTATCACATGACTGGAATAAAGAAGAACAGTAAGGGAAAATGAGATTTTAAATGAGCAGAAACAAAGCTCACAGCTGGTCCATCAACAGTTTCATCTTCCCCAACTCCCTTCTTGAACTTTCAAAAATTTAGGGGGCGGCTAGGTAGCACAGTGAATAGAGCACTGGCCCTGGAGTCAGGAGGACCTAAGTGTAAATCCAACCTCAGGCACTTAACACAAAAACTAGCCGTGTGACCTTGGGGAAGTCACTTAACCGCAATTGCCCTCCAAAAAGCAAACAAAAAACAACAGAGATCTTTAGGCGCAGCTAGGTGGCACAGTGAATAGAGCACCAGCCCTGAAGCCAGGAGGACCTGAGTTCAAATCCAGCCTCAGACACTTGACACACTAGCCATATAACTTTGGGCAAGTCACTTAACCCCAATTGCCCTCCAAAACAAACAAACAAACAAAAAAAGAACTTTCAAAAATTTAAAAGAATCTTTTGCACAGTCTGAAATGAGATAAATTTATATCAACAAGGCATTTTAAGATCTGGGTAGAAAATTCCTTGATACCCTGTACCAACGTAGGCTCTGTTATCTGATGCTCTCTAAGGCTCAATCCTCAGCTTCTCCATGAACCATTTACCAATTTTTAAATGAAGTATCAAATTGTTTGGAGGGTTACCATCTAACAGAACAAATTACAGGGAAGACTTAATTGGTGGTATGGTTCAATACAGTCAATTAAATACTGTATAGATTAGAAAGTAATTTGCTTAACACTTTACCATTACTTGTTTTTCAAAAAATAAATTCCACACTATTTAGCCTTCATATTGTTTCCCCCCCCCCCCGAGGCAACACTATTTACTGAGAGAGAGGGGGGGGGAGGGAGAGAGGGAGGGAGGGAGGGAGAGAGAGAGAGGAAGGGAGGGAGAGAGAGGAAGAGAGAGAGGGAGAGAGAGAGAAAGAGGGAGGGAGGGACAGAGAGGGAGAGAGGGAGAGGGAGGGAGGGAGAGAGAGGGGGGGAAGGAAAACAAAACAACACAACAGGATTCAAACACATTAAAAAAGAATAAGAATAACATACTCAGAATAAAAATAGATACATGGAAAATACAAGACTTCACACTATGAGCAATTACAGTAGTTAAAACCTAACTGCACAAAGAGAGGCACAGGCTCATTAGAAGTGCCTTTCTTTTCTTAACATACTTTTGGACATGTTTTCTGAATCGCCAAGCCAGGGGGGCCGGGAGGCAAACAGCAGTAGCACCCTCCAAACATTCCACTAGCAAATGAGGAGGGGAACAGGTCACAGTGAGTGGATTTTTTTTTCTCATGCTGGCAAACCAGGGGTCTTATGGGAATTTAAGGAAGCAACACACACACATGCATGCACACACACATACACATGCAGGCACACACATACACACGCAAACCCACATACACACACACACCTCTTTGAATGAAGGATCCACAGGTGTAGAATATTGAATATCACCGCAGACTTTTTCTATGGCTTGATCAGTTATGCTGATTTTTATCTTTCTCTTTGTCTTTCATTTCTAGCATTCTTTATTTTAAGCTATGACTGTCAAAGAGGTAGAAAGGCACAAGGGGAAATCTAGCTCTTGTAAAAATAAAAAAAATCAATAAAAATCTATTAAAACAGTAATATGATGAACTTATACTTAACAAATATCTAACAAAACCAAAAACATGAATCTGTCACTCCATGTTACCACCTGGTAAAGTTCACATTCTTCTGCCTGGCATTCGAGCCTCCCCTGTCCCAAGTCTGCATGTCCTTTCCTTTCTATTCTTTACTCTTTTCACTCCCTTTCATGTACTCTAGCTTCGGTCTATAGAAACATATGTAGCTATATATCTCTCACCCTGTCCCACACCTTATCCTCCCAGGTCAACCATGTGCAACACACACCATTATTTCCATTCCTATGTTATCTATCCTTTCAAGACAAGCTAGAATGTCACCTCCAAGAAATCTTCCCTGATCCATATCTCATTTCTCAGGAAGGATTTTTCCTTTCAGAACAAAGTCCTGCTTCCATTTCTTGGATGGACTTACCATATTATTTATTGCACTTTGTCTTATCTCTGTTCCTTGTGATACCTTATCTGTCTCTGCCAGAGCCCTGAGCAACACTGCATATACTATGCAACAAATATTTGCTTGTGAAGGTGAGCTCAGAGGACCTTTGGAGTTTGGCAATTGGCAAAAAAAAAGAGGCTAGGTCTGGGCTTAGCTTTCTCCCTCTGCCTTTTCTTCATCGTTTGGTTGTTCAGTGGTTTTCAATAGTGTCTGACTCTCCATGACCCCATTTGGGGTTTTCTTGGCAAGGATACTAGAGTAGTTTGCCATTTCCTTCTCCAGCTCATTTTACTGATGTGGAAACTGAGGTAAACAAGGTTAAGTGATTAGCTCAGGGTCACACAAGTATTGTCTGAGATTAGATTTGAACTCAGGAAGATGAGTCTTTCTGACTGCAGAACTAGCATTCTGACCACTGTGCCACCTAGCTGTCCTTTCTTTGTCTACTCATCTACATAGAGCATTGGAGGGGTTTGGAATTCAAAACCTGAAGGATCACAGAACTTCACCAGGTTCCAGTGGTTGTGGGCTGACGACCAGTTGTAACTTAACCTTCAGAAATTAAAACTGCAAGATATATGGAACACTCACCATAAGCCAAAGTGAGGTCAACCATTCCCAGCAACCCGGAAGGTCATTTCAAAAAAGAAACCTATAGGTCTGTCGGTCCTGGCTACGCAGCTAAGGCTCAGTTAGCCCCTTGTTCTGAACAGTTTGGCATCTGGTGATGAGAATCTCCTATAAGAGGTGAGAAACCTCATAGCCAGAATTCTGAAGGGAATAAGGCACTGTTTGGTAAAGGAAGAAGCTGAACATGTTCACCCCCCTCCTTCCCACTTCTGAATGATCTACTGCTGAGGCAGAATATTTTTATAATTTATTTTAAAAAATAAAACCTCTTCTGGTTTTGAACTAAAAGAGCGTGTCTGAGCCTCCTGTTCTCACGGTAGCACTGTGCCCAAGACCTTCAGCTGAAATCAGACACTGGGATTAGAGGTAAGCTTCACAGCCATGTCTCAATGGGGACATGCTTGGCAGAGACTGAGGAAAACTCCACAAAACAGCGTCCTGTGGAGGAGTGGTCGGCAGGAGCTATTTCTGACTCATAGATGAAGCTCCAGAAGGGGACTCCGAGGGCTGATGGTCCGCTCTTATTTTACAGAATAGGGAGCTAAGGTCCAGGAAGTGCCTTGTCCGGATTTATGATGCGTTAATGATCAGAAGCAGATTTGGACCGAAGATGTCTGACTCCAGAATCAATGACGTTTGCACCACTTCATGCAAGGCAGTATAGAGCAGAATAGTGTCTGGAAGACTAGTGTCCATCCAAGACTGCATGCACATGCCTGCTGGTGCTGTCCAGCAGAGACTCTGCTACGGCCAGTGGGACAGGGTCCAGGAAAGGCTGACACATCCAGCTGATAGCTCGGCACAGTGTTATCCCCTGCACAGCACGCATCAGCTTCGCTGCAGAATCAGAGGTGTGGCATGTTTCCTACATGTCTGCTCTGGCCTGACCGTGTGTTTCCTACAAGTGCACCCCTCCACATACAGTTCCTGTATCTATTCTTCCTCCTATCCACGGCTAATGTGTGTATTTGGGCAAAGTACGCCCTAGTTTTATGGCTAGATACATTTTATTACCACTTTGTTTTTGCTGTGCTATTTGGCTAGATGCTTTTGCTTTGAAATAATTGGATCCTCTGACTATTAGAGGTAAATACATTAGAAGGGGCCTATGATTTAGAGTTTGGAGAGAATACAGACCCACAGAGTGCCACGATTCAAAAGGAGCCTTTTCTAAGGGATCGATCCCATGAATTGTGGCAATGGGAGGAAGACATAGGTGATATAGTAGGAGGAAGAAATGATTCTTATGTTATGAACAAGCTGCATCCTTGTATTTCAGGACAGTATTAGGTCCCTTCTGGTTCGTTATTTCTGTTCTGTCAGTCTGCCCCATAACCCGGTTCCTCTATGACAATGTTTGCTCCAGGGACAGAGTTCTTGAGTGGAGAAGTATGAGCAGATTGAGAAAAAGCATTGCCTCATGGAGAGAGTGCTAGACATGGAGTCAGGAAAACCTGGGTTCAAATCCATTTCACCCCCTAACACTAGCTCTTTTTGGAGAGGAGAAGGTAGGGCAATTGGACTTAAGTGACACAACCAAGGACACACGGCTTGTTTTGTGTTGTGTCTGAGGCTGGATTTGAACTCAGGTCCTTCTGACTCCAGGGCCAGTGCTCTATTCACTGCACCACCTAGCCATCCCAACTTAAACTTTTTTTTAAGGCTCAGTTTGCATCTGGTTAAATCTGATGACCTCTAGTGCCCCCTTCCAGTTCTAAATCTATGATATCCTATGATCTCTGTGTAAAAAAGCTTTTCCTGGCAGAGGTATTCAGTATGGATTAGATGGGTGAGGGAGATGGGTAGAGGTGGAATCCTTAGGACTTGTTATATGATTGGATGTGGCAGGTGAGAGAGAGAGGGAAGAGCCCAAGTGGGCTTCTGACTTTTCCCAGGGCCTTTCATGTCTTCTTGCTATGAATCATCTTGTCCATTTGAGTCAATTGTGAGGACTAATGGATGAGTGTTTGCAGGTATTTTGAGAGGCGGGGATGAAAAGCAGCTACCCTGCTGTTGCATTCACTGCATTCTAAGGCATTTGCAATCCCCACCATCTGCATTATGCTGGCATAATACAGAGTTGGCAAAGACAGTGATGGATCAACCCACAAAGAACCTTTTTCAAATGGATGAGACTCCTTAAGAAATATCCTCAATGCATCACAAAATTAACTCTGGGAGAGGGTAAGATTACAAATACATCTTTAAGCCCGGAAGGCACACAGAGATGTACTTTTCCAGGCAATATAAGGTATAGTTTAAAATGTTTTGATTTTAGAACACTTAATGAAGAAAAATTAAAATGTCTCCATCTGCTATCTTATACATTAGGTGTGATTTTCCCATCATGCAATAATCTCTGGATCTAATTCCACAAAGGAAGACTTCTAATCATGGCTTAATTTCCAAAGCACAATTTGACGATCAATAAGACAGTGTGAACTTCCATAGGATAGGGCCCTCCCTGAGATGATGTCTTTCTTAACAGCCAGTCAAAGGAGAACATTCAGGAAAGGCAAAGAAAGGAAGTGAGAAGCTGGACTCCACCCATTTCACTTCCCTGCCCTTTTCTGAATGAAGTTCACCTAAGCTCCTTCAACCACTACCTACCAGTTGTATGAATACATGCTGCATCTGTTTCACCTCATTAACACATTGACAAAAATCTGCCTTTGCTTTTTGGAGTCACTATCCTCCACATTCTAAAAGCCCCTTACAATTCACTGAAAGGCAGTTCTGTTTCATGAATAGAGAGCCCTACAGAGGGTCAGAAAGATCTGGATTCAGGTTCCGTTTCTGACACATACTGGCTGCGTGACCTTGAGCAATCAGTCAAACCACAGACATTTATTAAACGTCCTGAGCTATGTTCTGGGGATACAGCTACAAAGAATGAAACAATCCCTACTATGAACTTACATTCTAATGGGAGAGATAAATACATATAAAATATTAGCATCGATCTAAAATTAATAATTGCAAATAGATAAAAAGTAGTTAAATACAAGTTAGTTGACAAATCACTTAACCACTTTCTGCCTCAGTTTCCTCTTCTGTTAAATGAGAGAGTTGAATGCTATGGCCTCTAAGGATACTCATAGATAAAAAAAGAAATCTGTGATTTTATCTATTATATATATGGGACATGTGACCCTGAGCAATTCATCGAAGTGTTCCAATCACATCTCTGAAACCAGATATTGCAGAAAAGATGTGAATCTGTATTACTAGAGCAAGTTTCCTCACGGAGTTCCCTACCCTCATGACATCACAGAACCAAACAGACACAAGCAGAATTTCCTGAACAAACATTATCCTAGTAATACTGGGTCACATGGAAGGCCATCTGGGCAAAAGGAACAAAACAGAGGCACCTGGTTTTTGGCCAAGGGTGCGAGGTAAGAGCTTGCTCAGAATTGGAGATCATAGGATCTCTAGTTTTTAGGTGGAAGGAATCTCAGAGGTCACTAGTCTGACCCTGTCATTTTGTAAAACTCAAATATCAACTTTACCATAAGCCTTTCCTGATGCCCCATTCATTAGCACTCTCTCCCTCTTGAAAATACTATATTACTTTGTATCTACTTTGCATCTATTTCCTTATGCAGATGTTGTAGTCTCCTTGGTAAATTATAAACTTCTTAAGGACAAGGACATTTTTTTCTTCATATTCACTTCTTAAATGTTTGTTAATATGAATGCAATGGAAACAGCCATCAGAGGTTGAATAATTTGCATAAATAGTGGGCAGAAGAGTGGGAATTTGAATCCAACTCCTTTGACTCTGAATGAATTGTCCTTTTCAAAATATCTGGATGTTATTCAATGTACCTGGTTGTTTTCAGCAGTCTACAAATCAAATTAACAAGTACTAATTATTAAGTCCTAAATCTATGATCTTATGAGGTGACTGGGAAGTGGTAGGCTTGGCCTTAGAGCAGGCAAGGAAAAGTAAAAGGTCATCAAATCATGATCTAGGGTCACAAGAGTGAGACTTTTGGTCTCAGACTGAGGTGAAAAGCTGATCATCATCATCAAGGCAAGATAGCATCATGGGTAGAGAGATGCCCTTGGAGTTGGGAAGACCTGGAATGAAATCCTGCCTTTGGTAGACAATGACTGTGTGACTATGAGTAAGTAGTCATTTAACCTTTAAGAACCCTAAGATGGTTGGTTTAAAATGATTGGTTAGAGGTTTCAATCTGAAGTAGAGGAATGAATCTGCCCACTTGGAGGTGCCCGAACAGAAGAAATAATGCCTCCAGACTAAACCAATATAACCACCATAAAACATTAACTCAGGGGGCATCCAGGTAGCACAGCAAGAAAGAGCACCAGCCTGTGTCGGGATGACCTAGAGATCGAATCCTGGGCTCAGACACTTAGCACCCACCCAGAAACACCTGGCCGTGTAACCTTGAGCAAGTTACTTAACCCTGATTGCTTTAAAAAGAAAAATATTAACTCAGTAGAACTTTATCATTTACCAGTACTCTCCAAGATGCTGATATGTAACATCTGATTTTTTTTTTAAAGCAGGTCACTCAGCAATCAACAACATACATTTCAGAAGTGCTTACTCTGTGTCAGACACTATATTGAAAGTATTCAGAATATTCCCATTTCTCTCAACCTGATCAAAAGGTTAAGTCTACAGTATCATTTCAGAATTCCTCTAAGATTCTCTTCCTCCTGTCTAATCCCCAGAACTTTGCTGGACTCCTCAAGGCCCATTGCCACGGAAGTGCTATCAGATAGTCTGCTCTCTGAAAGAACCTTTCTCTCTGTCTCTTTTAGGCACTCCAGCATCACCATGCTGTGCACGAAATTTCCTACATTGCAAAGGATATCACAGACCACCGAGCCTTTGGATATGTCTGTGGGAAGGAAGGAAACCACAGATTCGTGGCCATCAAAACAGCCCAGGCAGTGAGTATCTTCAACTACCAGCAGCTACCTAAAAGCATCAATGCCTTGTCCTTTCACTTTGGGGTCAGCCGGATGCTGCGGAGTTAAGAAAGATGAAGTTGGAGTTGAGGGTCCTGAGTTTGAATCCTGGCTCTGCCACTTACTTCCTTCATGACGCTTGGGGAAGTCACAACCTCTCTGGGCCTCAGTTTCCTCCTATATAAAATAACAGGGTTGGGCTGACCTCTCTGTTTCAGTTCTCTAACCTCTGAATCCTATTTCAGTCCCTGATCCAGTCTTGCTTTGAATGGACATATTGTTGGGCTTGGTCAGTAGAGTGATCAGAGATCTGGAAGTAAAAGGGACTTTCGAGTTCATCTCATCCAGCCTTCTTGGTGTCCTGGTGAGGAAGTGGGAGTCTGGAGAGATTAAGTAACTTCCCCAAGGTCACACATGAAATAAGAGGCAGAGTCAGGGTTCAAACTGTCACCATGATACTTCAAATTAACCTTTCCTTTTTCCCTGCCCCATTGCCTCCCATGGCTGGGTATTTGCTTGAACCTCACAAATCGTTTAGTCCAATCCCTTAATTTGACAGAGCTAATGGTTTAATAAAGTGCCTCAGGTCACAGAGGTAGCAGAATTGGGATCTGAGCCCTGGTCTTTACCTCCACATCCAAAACTCTATCCTCTCCTCCATATGGGGTGTGTTACTGCCCTCCAACCCTCTGTCCTCCAGAGGCTCATCCCCACCAGTGCTAAACACTTCCCAAGAAGAAGCCATTCTCTTCCCACCTCCATGTTTTTCTCTATTCACTTCCCCTAATGACTAATTATGTTTCTTTCTAATTAAACTGGATGTACTCATTGTATACAAACAAATTTGCTTCTGTTCACAGTCTCCCACAAAAAAAGAAAAGCAAGAGAAAATAAATAATTCTTTTGCAAAGAGCCCATGCTCATTTCATTGTATTAAAAGGTACTACCAAATAAAAAGCAACACCTTTTATGTATATAATTATAATTATTATTAATTTGCAAATATAATTAGCCAGCAGAATGAACTTTCGCCCAGATGCAATTTGCTAAGCCAATATAAATAAGGTAGAATTAATTTAGGGTGAAGTGCTTTCAACTTAATAATAAAATGAGTTTCTGGAGGTTGGAGCCAGCAGGGAGAGAATTTGGTCACTGCCCAAAGGGGGCTATTCCATCCTTAACATGGGCCTTCTATTTTGTGTCTTTGCAGGCCGAACCTGTGATCCTCGACCTGCGTGATCTCTTTCAACTAATTTATGAATTGAAACAGAGAGAAGAACTGGAGAAGAAGGCACAGAAGGATAAACAGTGTGAGCAGGCAGTCTACCAGGTACATCTGCAAATTTGGCGTGGTGCCCACAAAAATAGAAGCTCTGAGTAAACAGATGTGAAGTTGTCAGTTAGTGCTTCCAGGGACTGATGAAAGCCTTGGTGTAAATAACCGAGGCAGAAGCAGGCTGTTGTAAGGGGGCTCTCCACAGCCTGCCATTCCCTTTCCTGTTGGTGATTAAGCTTTGAGATAAAGTCAAGAGACCAGTGAAATCTTCAGCCCAATTTCTACTATTAGTGAGAAAGAAATTCAATTGTCACAGCTGTCATCTGGAATGAAGTGGGGGTGGGGGTGGGGTGGGAGAAAGGAGTGGTAGGGAAGGTTCCAAGAGTTTAGACATTTTCCACACCTTTCCAGCTATTCCTTTGCAGAAATACCTCTCCTCCCAAAGGCTGGTTTCTTTGCAATCCTTTAATTTCTTGCTATGGTCTCACATCTCTTCTTTTTTCATCCTTTGCTTTTTGTCCTCCCTTCTCTGACTCTGCGGTAGACAATTTTGGAGGAGGATGTAGAAGATCCCGTGTACCAGGTAATTTTGGAAGCTTTGTGGGTTAACAAAGTCACCAGCAGTTAGACTAGACCAGAGTGATGCCATGTTTGTTATTTGTCAGAGGTCCAGAGGACCCCTGATTGGAAAGAATAGAGCTAGTCTAAAACACTTCAGAGAACTCAATAACCTGCCAATCTGGAAAAAGATGGCTATTAAAAATGAACATATCCAAGTATCAGCAATGTAGGACTGAATGTGAGAGATTTCCCTTTCTTCTCCCCACCCCCTTATTGCTGTTAAAGTCTGTACCAGGAGCTGAATATTTTTAAGAGTGGGGTGAACATTCCTTGTTTATTAGAAGAATAGTGCAGGTGATTTCCTGAGGCAAGGATTGGCCAATGGCTCGCATAAACCACAAAGGGTGGGATTGTTCAAATGGGGAATGGACAGTCACCTGTTTCCCAATAGATGATTTCACTGAGCTTGGTTTCTTTGGAGTCATTGGTTAGGTAGCTTCATACCATAAGGGCATAAAAGCTCATAGGAACAGAGAAAACAATAGTGACATTGAGGTGGATGAGTTCTCCTCTCCTGCATCCAAGTATAAAATTGATTTGTATTCTATACAAGACACATGGATTTGATCGTTTTTTTTAATTACTCAAAATTTGTAGATCTTAGAGTTTAACAGTGATATGTCCAGCTCAATTCCCCACCTCCAACCTGTAATTCATGCTAAAGACAACTGGGGACTTATAGATTAAAGAGAAGTCTTTTTAAAAATTTATTTTGTTTGTAATTAATGGAATAAAACAATCATTTCCATAACATAGTATAATGAAAAAAGATGATTGCCCAGGAAACTGCAAATCTACTAAGCACAACTCACTCTCCCTTTTACATATACAACAAATTTATCATGGCAATTCCCTTTTTTTTCCTTTTTTACTTCCCCCCGCCCAGCCCTAGAGATGGTGATCATTAGACGTAATATGTGTACACTCACATGCATATACATATAATACATATATACATGAAATTATTCTATATATCTATTTTTCAATTCATTCTATGAATGCAGATAGCACCTTTCCTCATATTTTTCTTTATAGTTAATTTGAGCAATCATTTTTTAAAAATCTATATGATAAACTGAGAATCTAAAATTGATGGACAGCTGTTTCATTGGTTGATAAAAAGGTTTTATTTTTTTCTCATAAAACATTTGTGTTTTCCAAACCCGAAATAACAACCACAAAAGCTGTTAGTGTTAGGTTTATACCTATAAATCTATTTTTGTTTTTCTTTCAAAGAGATTACTCTTTGACGAAGCGGGCTATTTTCATGGGTACCCTATTGCCAGATAATGTTATATTTTCAATTTGGAAGAAGTAAGAAAGTGACATTCAGAGGACTGAAGTCACTTCAAGTTTCTCTGTGCTTCCTTATTGTTCCAGAAGCTTATATCAGAAATAGTAATAAAGCTGGAGGGGCAGGGAGGACTTTTCTCTTCCCTGGGTTAAATAAGAATGTAATCGTGCCACCAAAGTGCATACACTTGCCAGGTGGTGACGTAATGTCCCTGTTCAGAGTCCAAGAATAAAAACACTAGTGAGTGGACCAGATTGAGTCTCAGGTGAGAAGGCTGCAGGGGATGGATTCTCCTCATTTCAAGGGCTACCAGGTCTTTACAACTGCTTTTGTTTCAGAAACAATCTGACCATTGTTAGCTGTTCATTGATTGTGCTTCTCCCTGGACCACCTGGTCTCTGTTAAGCCTTTGCTCTGTATCTATATCTTTAATGCTTGCCTGATTGATCTCCTGTTCCAAATGGTCTTTTTCTCCCTTTCTTTTCCATCTCTGACCTTTCTTCTTTGGATGACGATCCAATAGTACATTGTGTTTGAGGCTGGACATGAGCCAATTCGTGAGCCTGAAACGGAAGAGAACATTTATCAGGTATCCAACTACTTGCTGTCTCGCTTACCACTGTTGCAGAGCCCAGACTTCAAGAACATAGACCCCCACCAACTGGGGAGGGGTACCTCTCTTTCCACAAGACCCAGACACTGAAGGATGTGCCCCTTTAGTATTTCTGATGCATGATTTAATTATATAAGAGTGAGTTTGGGGATTTGCTAATGTTTCATCTGACATGGTACCCTAGAGTCATGGCCAGAGCACCAGACCCTGATTCAGGGGGGATATGGATGGATTCAAGGCTATAGTTTGTCATTCACTCACTTGGATAGGTTGCTTAACTTCTGCTATTTAGAATAGAATTTATCTTAGACCCTTTTAATTCATTTAGTCTAAGGTCTTTGCCAACTCTGGCATTGGTCATTTGATGGTATAACAGTCTACGTTCCAAGGTGTTCCAAGGTCCCTCACAACTCCAACATTTTTTATTCTATGTTCTAACATTTTGTATTCTAAGATTCCTTCCAGTTCTAACTGTCTATAATCTAAGGACCTTTACTAGCTTTGTGACCCTGGGCAAGTCACTTCCATTTCCCTATCTGTAAAAAGAGAATTATAATATCCCTACTTCTCAGGGTTGATGTGGGGATCAAATGAGACAGCGCATTGAAAGCATTCTACAAACCTTACAGCAGTGTACAAATACTTGCTAGGGGGTGTCACTTTCATCAATGCTGCCACCACCACCGCCATCATCATATTCAAGGCCCATTCCAGCTTCAGCATTCTGTCGTTTAACAGTCTGTGTTCTAGGATTGCATTCATATATGTGTGTCCCACTTTAAACAGGTTTTCCAGGGGCAGATATTGAGGTCCACGCCTGCAGTCAGGAGGACGTCATTTCAAACCATCGTTGTGTGCCTGTGTTACTATGTGCCCTTGGGCACGTTATTTAACTGTTCTGGGCTTCCCTTTCCTTTTTAAGTTAAATGTATTTATTTACTTTTAGTTTACAACATTCAATTCCACAATCCCTTGAGTTCCAAATTTTCTTCCCTTCCCTCTCCTCTCCCCTCCCCCCTCATGGTGGCATGCAATCTGATATAGGTTCTACAAATACCTTCACATTAAACAGTAGTCAAGTTGTAAAGAATTATAACCAATGGAGTAAATAACAAGAAAGAAGGAACAAAACAAGAGGGAGAGCAAGTTGTTTGTTTCAGTCTGCATTCAGACTCTGTAGTTCTTTCTCTGGATATGGCTAGCCCTTTCTATCATGAGTCTTTTGGAGCTGTCTTACAGTGTTGCATTGCTGAAATGTAGGCTTCCCTTTCTTTACTTATAACATGCAAAGGTTGGACTAGATGGCCCCTGATGTCCCTTCTAGCCCTATTTCTGAGACCCTGGGACATAGGAAATCCCTATAGAAACATCCCAATGGTCATACCACTGGGGCTCCACCTGACAATGAGAATGCACCTCAATGTTCCTTTGCAAAATACAGTGATTCTAGTTCATTAAAGCAAAAACTTCAGTTTCTAGAGCACACAGTTGACGTACACCTCTTCAGCCTGGGTGTGTCCCATAAAGCTAGGTCTGCTTGAAATCTGGGAGTTTTAGTAAGAGCTACTTAGAGTAAAAATTTAAAGGGGCCTCTATCAGCTTGGGATTTAAGCAGGAGGTTTACACCCTAATTCTGAAGCCTGAGCAGCTGAGAAAAATGTATATGAATATGGTGTATTTTCAGTAACTAACAAATGATTTGCTTCCTCCATCCTATTAGTAAGAGACACAGAGCTGAGGACGCAGATGTGTGAGTCTAATCTTGGTTCAGTCCCTGACAGTTTGGCATCAGGCAGGTCCCTGATGGGAAAAAGAACATGGCTTAGCTTCAGTCTGCCTTCAGAGAGGCAGTTTAATGTAGTGAAGAGACAGGGAGAGTCAGAGCCAAGAAAACCTGGGTTCAAATCCTGATTCTGACGCATAATGGCTGAGTGACCCTAGGCAAGTCATTTGAATTCTCAATACTCTGGGGCAGAAGTGTCAAATGTATGACCCAAAGGCAATGTTCCCAAGCATGATGCAAACCAGATTAAATTACAGTTAGGAAATCTCTAACAAAATAAATAAAAATAGGTAAATGCAACTAGTGTTATCTTTTAAAATTGTCAATATGTAGCCTATAGAGATTCTTACATGTAGATTAGTGCCTCACATTTCTATTTGACTCTGATATCAGTGCTCTGGGTGACCATCCAAGAACAGGGTGCGGAGAAGGTATCTGCCTACATTGCTAGGGGCCTTTGTTCACCTGGGAGTCCCCTGGCCCAAACACATCCCAAGGCCCTAACCCATTCTCACTGCAGTCTAGTGTCTCTATCAGTTCTCCTCAAAAAAGATTCATGCCACCTGGAGTTAGAACCCGGAACCCTGAAAGAAGGAGTCCCATGCTCTATTGACCAAACTAGTGGGGATATAGAGATGGTTGAATGACATGGCGGCCAAAGTCCCTTCTAATCCTCAACTACAAAATCAATGATTCTGACCCAAGATAGAGCCCTAAGGTGCCTTGGAGGCCACCAAGTCCAGACCCCTCGTTTTTCAGATAAGGAACTCAGGCCCAGAGGAATGGAGTGATTTGCCTAGGGCTCCCTAAACATTTAGTAACAGGGGCAAGATCTGAACCCAGATCCTCTGTCTCCAAAACCAAAACTCTTTCCATTGGACTGTTTTGCCACTTAAGGTGGGTAGTGAATATATATACACGTTTATGGATAAGGAAATGGAGGATTAGCCAGGTAGCAAACCAGCAGTTCTGGCTTATTCATATTTGCACTGTGCTTAATTACCTGCTAATCCTAAAGTGTCTTTCTGATGAGGCCCAGGACACCAGAGCTTTCTCACTGGGCCAATAGAGCTGCAGCTTAAGGGTGAGGGAGGTGGAAACAATAGTCCCTGAATTGTTCTGCAGTGCATAGGTATGTTATATCCCTTGTGTCATCTGGCCCTTAAAAGTCATTTGTGAGGTAGGCAGTGATGTGGTGTAGACAGGAAGAAACTGAGGCTTATGCCAGTCAAGGGGCATGGCCAAGGTCATAGGCATCTAGGCAGTGCCAGAGCCAGAGACCAGAGACCCAGTGTTTCTTATTACAAATGCAGAACTTTCCTCACTGTCCTGCAGAGTGTGTGTGTGTGTGTGTTGGGGAGGGGGCGGGGAAGAGAGAGAGAGAGAGAGAAGGGAGGGAAGAAGAGAGTAAAGGAGGAAGGGAGAGGGAAGGAGTGATATGTATATGTGTGTGTTTGTATTTATTAAGATTATATTTATTCTGCTTTTATATATTTATTTTTCCCCCACCATTAGCACATAAGTACTTTAAGAATAGCGTGTGATGAATGAAAAATCCTGAGACAGCATTTCTGGGTAATTAATAATCAGTTTACTAATTGGGCAAGCTAATAATAAATTGATGATCGGTGGTTCCTCTCAATAACCAAGATCAGGCCATAAAGATGCTGGAAGCCTTAATCTACTGACACAGATGCCTAGAATCTTGACGTGGGAAAGGCCCTTACGTGTCATCTGGGCCCGACATATGTTTTATATAGAAGTCCCTTCTGATATGGCCCTAACAGGTTGACCCGCTGGAAGAGTTCCCATTTGTACCAGGGTTTGGGGTATTCACTTGGTTTTGTCTAAACCCTCACATCTCTTCCCATCCTTGATAAGTTAAGGGTCTTTTCTCTGAATGACTTTGGGTAAATCACTACACCTTCTGGGTGTAGTTCCGGAACACTTTTGAAGCAATTTCCATTTGTTCTGCTGACTCTCCTTCTCTGCTCCATTGACTCCTGGAAAAGTGCAGGACCCTAAAAGAACTAGTCTGGAGAACTGGAGAGGGCATTGGACTTGGAGTTAGAAAGACATGGGTTCAAACTCCAGTTCTTACGGGAGTAGGTGGACTCAGTGGCCACTAAAGTCCCTTTCAGCTCAAACTCTCTGACGCCTTCCTTGGGTCATCATCACCACCACCACCATTGTCATCATTATAATCATTACTAATATCTACACTGTATAGATGTTTGAGGCTTGCAAAGGAGATAAATAAGGCATTGTACTTGGTCCTTTTAACAACTCTGTGGCAATCCCCATTTTACAGGTGAGGAAACTAAGGGAAAGAGATGTTAAGTGACTTGCCAGAGTAATAAATTTCATTAGTATCTGAGGCCAAATTTGAACTCAGGTCTCCCTGACTCCAAGTCCAATATTCTATCCACTATACCACTCAGCACACATTTAGAGCTTGGCACAATGCTGGACACATAGTAGGTATTTAATAAATGTTCATTGACTGATCAGCCACTCATCCATGTTCTCTTGGGGAAAACCAGCAACCTCTCACTGCAAGATATCTGTTGTTTCTTCTTTGTCGTAGCAAAGCACTGAACCTTCACTTGGGTGTCTGGAAATAATTATTGTTGATATTTTTATAGCTCTCATTTACATAGCACTTTTAAGTTGTACAAGATGCTTTTTGAGAAGTGTGTCCTAACTGCATTTCCTTTGGTTCTTCATCAGGTTCCTACCAGCCAAAAGAAGGAGGGAGTTTATGATGTGCCAAAAAGTCAGCCTGTGAGCGTAAGTATCCAATGATCTCTTCCCATTTCTGGGCACAGCATGTTTCTAGAGCGTTTTGGGTGGCAGGATCTTTGGCCAAGAAGCTTGAATCCCACAGGGTGGTATTTGACAGGTCCCTACAGCTTGATAATAAGGTAACCAAGGCCCAGATCTTCCCAGGAGACGTAGATTGGTCCTCATTTAGAAGGGAAAGATTCACAGCTCTAGGAAACTTCCTGTTACTTAATGAGATAACACACCCAAATTGTGAAGTCTTAACTTAACTGAAGTCTTAAACTTAACTTAAGTCTTGAACTTAACTTAACTGAAGTCTTAAATCTTAACTGCCTAAAAAAGGTCAGCACTCAGATGGAAGTAGGTTAAGGCACATATCCACGTGGTTTTCCATGCCCTGAAGTTTTAGTGATGTGTTATGTCATTCACTCAGATATTGTAATAAGCCCTGGTTTCACTGTTGGGGGGACAGAGCAACTTCACATGCTAATACAAATCTAGGTCTCTTAAGTTCATATGGGGTGGTGTGACTCATAAAAAAGTCTAGTCTCCCACACCAAAAAGATTATCACCTACTGACCAGCCTTTTGGCAATAGGCCTCTCCAGACTTCTCTACTGGCATTGACAAGGCGTTTTCAGTTGGTAGATTGGTAGAACCTGGCACTGAAGTCAAAGAACTTTTGTTCCACTCCCATCTTGAATACTTATACCATATGTGGCTTTGTCCAATTCATTTCACACACATGGACCTCGGTTTCCTCATCTGAAAAAAGATGGTATTGATCTAGAAGGCCTTGCAGGTCTCTTCCAGCCTTTATTATGACCTACTGGAACATAGATCCCTAAGTCAGTCTTCAGGACCGTGGGGTCATCTTACTGTGCTGTAAGATGGAGAGCAGGACTGTTGCAGAGGTCACCTGTAGCCTACAGTGATCACTGTCTTTTTATACACACATCCACTCTTTTATTCCTAACCTTTAAAGGAAGAGGAAGGAGGCAGTGACAAAATGACTGTATCAACTTGGGCTTAGATAAGCTCTAATGTTTCATCCTACCCAATATAAGAATCTAGGGTTCTGGGACAAGCCACCTTCCAGAGCTTTAAAATTCTACATCTATAGGTATATGTATGTGTATGTGTATACGTATATGTATGTATAGACACATGTATGCATATGTGTATACCTGCACATACACACATGTATGTATTGTATCTCTGTGTGTGTGTATATATATATGTATATATAATATCATATTGCTCTGAAGAGAATCTTTTTCTCCTTACTCCCTCACTGAAGAATTAATTAGACACTTAACAGTAAAAGGAAAGACTTTCTTTCCTGTCATTATCAGCTTCAGTTTATAGGAGAGAGCAATGTATGGAAACATCAGCAGAGTATTATTGTGTTGAATAGCATTCAGAGAGATCCTGGAATAGTGGATTGTATCCCAGGATTGGAATCAAGAAAGATTTGTGTTCAAGTCTTATTTTTGGCAAATGCAAACTCTGTGACCCTGGGAAAGTCACTCCGTTTCTCAAAAATCCCAGGAAGATCTCTTTTAAAGAGCTGCCAATTCCATCCCTAGGGTATTTCTACAACAGGTGGCCCACAGTCCAAACAAAATCACAGATCTGGATGGAAAAAAAGAATTAGCATCGATCTCTAAATCATGTTAACATTGTGTGAATGGGTTTGCTGACATGTACACATAATTTGGAGTGAAGGCACCCAGAATGACTGTAATCTCGACTCCAAGACCAACTCCATGCTTTTTAGTTGTGTATGAATAGAAAAAGAATCATGATGTGGAAAACTTCTCTGGCTACCTTTAGATTCAGGAAAGGATCCTTCATATCCAACCTGCCACTTCCTTCATTCATTCATTCCACAGAACTCATCGTAAGTCACCCCCCAAAACATGCCCCTATCTAGTGTTGGGACCACTGTCACTTAACAAAACAGGGGAATAACTGGCTCCTTCCTTCCACCACTCAGAAAGCAAAGATCATCCACCCAAATATACCTGTATCATGAATGATGCATACCAGTTTTCCTTCTTTCTTTCTTTCTTCCTTCCTTTCTTCTTTTCTTCCTTCTTGTCTTTTTTTCATTCAACAGCTAGAATTAGAAGACCCAAGTTCAACTGACTGCAGCGCTTGTTAGCTGTAATGCCTTGAGAAAAAAATTACTTAAAACTCTCACTGCTTTACACATAGAAGGACTTAATAAATGTGACTTGGATGGAACTGCCTCAGTTTCTTCATCTGTAAAATGGAAATTATAATACTAAAAGCACTCATAGTTTCAGGATATGCAATCTTATAGTTAAATGGATTTGGAATGGCCCAGATTGAATGTCTTTTTGGAAGATGCCCCACCCCCTAGGAACCTGTGCTTGGTTCAGTGCTATTTAAACACATCTGTCATTGGTTTGGATAAAGGCATAGAAAGAGTTCTAGTTGAATCTATAGGTAAGATAAACCTGGTTGGGGTAGACGTGATGTATGATTGAATCGGGATCCAAAAAGAATTCTTTTTGCAAGAAAGGGAAGAAAATTGATACGGACCAAATAACCAGAAAAACAATAGGGATAAATGTAAGGTCTTATACTTTTTTTAAGAACTAGAGGTCAGAAGCACAGAATAAGGTTGCTGTAGCCAGTCAGGAATTTAGCTGAAAAAGATCCAGGGCTTTTAGTGGCCTTATGTACAATGGCAGCCACAAGGCTCTAGGCATCTGAGGCTGCATTAAGTGAGACTCAGCTTCTGGGAACAAGGGACTGATAGTCCTTCTGGACTCCATACATGGTCAGATCACTTCTGTAGGATCGGTTTCAGTTCTGGACACCACAGTTTAAGAAGGACATTGATAAACCAGAGAGCTGCCTCCAAAGGAGGCAAGTAGAATGTTAAAGATTCTTGAGTCTGTGTCATGAGAATCACCTGACAGAACTAGGCATGATGGGCCTGGAGAAGATATGATAGCTATCTTTAAGTACTGGAATATGTGTCATGCAAAACTGAGCTCAGGATTATTCTGTGTGGACCTGGAGGACTGGACCAGAAGCAATCGGTAGAGGTTGAAGGAGGACATTTGGGGCTAAAAATTAGGAAGAACTTCCTAGCAATTAGAGGTGTCTCAAAGTGGAATGGCTTGCCTCAGGAGCCAGTGGGCCCCCTCCCCGGATGTCTTCAAGAAGACATCAGATGGCCCATGGTCATGTAGGTTCTGATGTGGATCGAGGTTGGAGGAGGTGGTCCTGACTTCCCATCCATGTCTCAATTGCTGTGATTCCGTCAGTCTGGCTGTGCAGAGTTGTTACTGAGAAAGCAATCTGTAAGATATAAAGTACTATGTGCCTATATGTTTATTGTTGTTAGACAGCCCTAGACTCCTCTTATCATAATATTAATATATATAATTATTCATCTTATTAACAATAAGCATTTACTATTGTAACTCACTGTGTGAGTCAGGAAAGGAGACAGTCTTTGATGGAGTTGTGACTCTATAAGACACACAGGATTAAAATGTGTACCCTCCAAAGGCAAACAGAAAATCACAGACAATCGGTAATGACTGACTAATGTTCTCCTGCTCCTGGGGAAAAAAAAACAACAAAAAACCAGAGTTTCTGTCCTCACTAGCGATCCATTTAATCAAGTCCCTTTGTCATTGAGACACTTGTCTGCATTTTTCTATTCGATTTTTTGCAGCTCCTATTATACAAACCTCCACAATTCAATTTGGCTCCAAATTGCCCAGCTTACCACTAACTGATTTAGATACGCAGGGAGCCTTTGGCATTAACAGCCTCAATGGCTACTGGGGATATTTATTAAGGACTGTGCCCCTCAGGCTTGGTGGTGCTCTCTGGGAATGTAAATTCCATGTGTGTCTCTTTTCTGAATTTACCAGGTCTGAATAGTCTGGTTTAATCAGGGGTGGGGAACCTGCTGCCTCATGGCTACATGTGGCCTTCTAGGTCCTCAAGTGCAGCCCTTTGACTGAATCCAAAAGTCACAGAACAAATCCCCTTCATAAAAGGATTTGTTCTATAAACCTTGGACTCAGTCAAAAGGCCGCACCCAAGATGACCTGTGGTCTTGAGGCCACAGGTTCCCCACCCATAGAAGATGTTTCTAAAATGAAGTTTCTCATGTCAGTGATTGGTAGTGTGGCCCAAGTTGGTGTGGAATCCTGGTTAGCCGCTCACCTTAGAGTTAGAAAGACACAGGTTCCAGTCCTGCCTCTAACACTCACTGGATGCATGATTGTCACTGAGCCTCAGTATCCTTAACTCCAAAACAGAGATAATAGTATTTGGAGTGTCTACGTCACAGGGATCTTAGTATAATCAAGTTAAATTCTATGAGTGTATGTGTATGTGTGACTATGAGTACACACACACACATACACATAAATATACATACATAGAGAAATATATATAGAGAAAGATATAGATATAACTTGACAAATGTTCGAGCACTGTGGAAATGACAGTGATTATTGCCAAAAGCAGATGGAAGCACATTTTGAAGAACGTCTTCCGTGTCCAACTCCCATCTCCCTTGCTTCTCCTGAAGGAGACAGAACAATGTGGAACAGGTGCAGGGACCCTGACTCAAGATCAGAAGGCCCTGGGTTCAGATCCCACGTCTGATACTTCCTACCTCTGTGATACCGAGTAAGTCACTTTAAATGGGTCTCACATTCATCATTTGGAAAATAAGAGGGTGAACCTGATGCCCTCTGAATTCCTGCCTGCTTCAAGGTCTGCAGTCTTCTTCCCCCTGCTAGATTTTTGTTTCTAAAAAAAGATACTCTTTATTATTTAAAATAAGTTTTATTCACAGTTTTTGTTTTCATATCATAGATTTTTCTGATTCTCCTCCTCTCTACCTCGCTGCACACCTGATGCCTCCCTTATATCAAAGAAAAACAATTAAGCCCAAATGCTAGACAATGGCCTCTGACATAGGCAACATCTAACAATTGCTCCTTCACCCCTGTCCAGTTCATTTGTAAAATCTCTTGCCCTGACATCTGCATCTGCTTGCTCTCCTGCTCCAGCTAGGGCTGCTCACATCTGGAAGGGCAAGCAGATGGGGCCAGCTTCATCCCTGCAGCTTCTGGGTCACGTTGAGGGCAGCCGTTAAACAACAGGGCCTTAACCTGCAGCTGTGGTTCTCACGGTGTGATCTGGGGAGCTTTGCAGATTCCCATAACCCTTCCAGAGTGTCTATGAGGTCAAAATTCTTTTCATGCTAATACTAAGACATTTTCATTCCTAACAGTTTAACTATTAATAGACAATCCATGTAAACAAAAGCTCATGGCGGGGTAGAGGGGTGTCTTCAATAGTTTTTAAGAGTATAAAGGGGTCCTGAGACCCAAAGGTCATAATCAGCAGCATCATCCCACCAAGGGGTTCTTCATCTCCTCCCCTCTCTTTTGGCTTCCTCCTCTGACTCCAAAAGGTTTACAGATTCAATCCTTTCTCTATATCTAGCTTGTTATTAGTGGTTGTGGGTCCTCTTCCCCCTGTGTTCACTGGGAGACAGGGCCTGGGTTTATCTACAGGACTGTAATAACAATTAGGGGGTAGCTCAACACTTGGTAAGATCTGCCATCACATCAGTGTGAGAACTTGTCCTGGAACCATCTCTAAGCTGGAAAGAACCTCAGTGGCTTCTTAATCCATATCATTCCTGGGCAAGAATTCCCTTCTTCTGTGATATCCCCGACCCAACAAGGAGCCGTTGAGCATTTGCTTGAAGACTTCAAGGGAAGAGGGTCCTTGTTCATTCTCTTATCTGCTCCGACCCATGTTAAAGCATGGTAAATGATCATTGTGTGACTGGAGATCTGCTCTGTGCAAATACTTCCAGTGCCTTCCTGTTGTCTGCCAAATAAAGTTCAGACTCTTCTTTTGGACATTCGAGGGTCTTGACAATCCACCTTCCCTGACCCCAGCGTCATCTCTGTCATGTGACTAATTTCCATGCTACAGCAAAGGGAGATTCTTCTGTTCCCCCAACCAAGTAAGGATCATAGAGCAAGGAAGTCTATCCATAGACTTAGAGACAGGAGGAGCCTTAGAAAACATGGCCTCATTTTATAGATAAGGAAACTGAGTCCAAGAAGTCTAAATGACTTCTCCAGTGTAAGTGACAGAGCCTGTAGTCAACCCAAGTTCTCTGATTATGAAAGGAGCTCTTCTTCTTTGGGATGCCATCCTGTGCTGCTTCAGCATAAGAGAACAAACTCACGCATACGCCTAAGCTATTTCCCAAGCCTGGAATGGGTGAACAAATGGATGAATGAGTGAGTGAGTGAATGAATGAATTTTTAAGAGCTTACCGTGTGCCAAGTGCTATGCTAAATCTAGGCATACAAATAGAAGAAGCAAGGCAGTCCCTACTCAGCGGAGCGTGCATCCTAATTGGGGGAGACACACATATGGGAGGGTTGAGTTGCAGGACAAATGGAATGTCCTCCCTTCCCCCTCTATGCCGGTAAAATTGCTACCTACCCAACGTTTAAAGTCCAGAAGAAATAGCACCTGTTCTATGAGACCTTCCCTTTGTAGGTCTCTTCACATCTCTGTAGGAGTTTAGACTGGCTGCTGGTTTGGGGCCCAGTGAGATCTGGCCTCAAGTCCTTACTCACACACTTACTAGCTATGCAGCTTTGGGCACGTTCCCGCTCCTATCTGGCCTCAGTTTCTTTATCTGTTAAATGAGTAAGTTGTACTCACTGGCCCCAAAGTTCCTTTTAGCTTCAGAACTAGGCTCTAATGACACTTTAAATCGGGTCATCATCCCTATAGCTACCATTTATGGAGTGTGTAAGGTTTGTGCATTGCTTTGTACAAAGTAGTCGCCTAATAAATGTTTGTTGGGGACTATTAAATTCCCATCTGCTTGTCTGGCCATCTGACTCCCCATCATACTGCAGTTCACCAACACTGTGGGCCTTATCAGGCACCCCCTCCTGGGCCTTCTGGCCAGGCCCAGTGTAGCAGATCCCACAGATCATTCCACACCTGGGGAGGTGGGAGGAAAAGAGGAGTTTAAATACACATCCCCTGGTTGATAGCATTCCCAGTTGGACAGCTAACTTTCCCTCTAAACTGGCTTTGGTATACATTTCCTTTGGGAGGAGAAACTGGTATGAGTTATAGAGAGCTCGAATTTGAATGACTGAAGGAATATCTCCTTGTCTGAGAACTATCCAGAAGTGATTCTGGTGGTAGTATGTTCCCTCTCAGTATATCATCAAGCATTTATTAGGCACCTGTGGTATACCAGTCATTGTACGAGCCAATGCTGACACCAAGACAAGATGGCGAGTTGGCTGTAGCCAAGAGAGACAAAATGTGTGTATATAGAGGTACAAGATTATTAGATGAGGTTGTGCAGAGGGAATCCATTTATAGGTACAACTTGTGATGGCCTCTGAAGGCTGCTTCAGTGCAAAGATTCTGTGATGAATTAAAGGACATTCCGAGGAGGTGGGTCAGGAAGGTGAAAGGCCTGGGGATGCTGCTGGGCTGAGGACCAGTACAAAGGAGCTAAGGCAGTTTAGCCTGGAGAAGAGGATACACAAGATCAGGCTTAAGGTGGCTGAAGATCTTCCCCATTGAAGAGAAATAAGGGTGATTCTGCTTGGCCCCAGAGAGAGAAATTAGAAAACGACAGGGCTGGAACGTGTGATCAGAAAGGCCTCTGCCAGGGAAGACAACTGCAGAGAGGCAGATTTTGGTTCAGTGGAAGGGAAAATGTTATACTTGAAGCTGTCCCTGAAATAGAATGGATTTCCTCAACAGCCAGTTGGTTCCCCATCCCATAGGACCATGAAGCAGACATTCAATGTCCACTAGTCAGGGATAATGTAGGTAGGATTTCTGCTCAGATGGACACTGGAGTCTTTGACTTCTGAGAGCTGTTCAAGCCCCGAGGATCTGGGATGTGCGGCTGACCTGTGTCCTATGGCGCAGCCTATTTCCAGTCTATGTCTGCTTGGCTTAGGGTTTTTCCCCAATGGCATGGACCACCTATTGAGGTTTCTGTAGAGTAGATTTACACATCAGATTGGACTGGTCAGGCGTGGGTGGTTCAGACAAAGTGAGCCACTACTCTTCTGTGGCAGAATTGGGCCTCCTGACCCCTGTTTCTTCCCCTACCTAACACTGCCCTGTATGTCCTAAGATTTTCTGAATTATCACTTAGGTAATTAAAGAATCCTTTTTTTTTACATATAACCCTCTTATGTCTTGGGTTTGGTAGCCCATGTATGGGCACCAACCTTTTGCATAGTACCGGGCACATAATAGGTGTTTAATAAAACTAGGCACATAGGTGCTGGGTCTCAGTGAAATCTTAAAAGTGCACTTAGGTTTTGGGGGCATCCTGTAGTTAGCTAAAAATAGGCAATGTAGTGTAGTGGGCAGAGCTAGAGGGACTTGGGTTCATGCCCTACCCCTGATGGATTCTGGCTGTACAGCTAAGAGCAAGGTGCTTCTCTCTAAGAGATAAGCTGCTGGTCTGCTCTGTGGGCTGGCAATTGGAGCCCACCATCTCTCCACTGATCTGGTGGAACAATATTCAGAAAACTCAGGCAGCTGCTACATCAGTATCACCATCATTGCTTCTCATTTATATAGTGAAGCTTCATAAACATCTGATTCATCCTCACAGCTACCCTGGGAAATGGATGATTTTATTTTTCCCATTTTATAGATGAGGAAACATAGGCCTAAGAAATGATGCACCCAGTGTTACATAAGTGTCTGAGGCAGGACGCAAACTTAGGTCTCCTGACTGTTTCCAAAACTCTACTCCTGTGCCACTCAGCTGCCCCCATGTCCCCATCCCTATCTCTGAGGTAGAAGGGAGGCCAGTGGTCATTCCATACCACTTATACCAGGTTCTGACTCATCTCAAAGTTAATAGTTCTATGGCTGGAGGGAGTTTCAGAGGCTATCTAGTCCATCTTCTTTGTTCTACAACTGAGACCTAAAGAAATAAAGTGACTTATTCAGTTGCATGAATAGAGTAAGGGACTGAGTCTGGATTTGAACTCGTCTATTGACTTAAGAACTATTTCCTTTTCTGCTAGTCCAGGCTGCCTCTCCAACCCCCTTATTTGATAGAGGAATATAGTGACAGCCAAGGAGGTAAAGTCGCTTGTGCCAGGTCAAATAGGTAGTAAACAAAAGAGGTGAGATTGGAACCCTTATAGTCACAGGGCCAGTGCTCCTTCCTTTATACTTCCTCCCATAAGGAGTCTGCTTGGCTTCTGTGCATCTCCTGCCATCCTCCCTGAGTTAAGTAGCAGACACTTCACAGAATCATGGGTCATCTGAGCTGGAGGAGGCCTCAGTGATCATGCCATTCAGAGCTCCTCTTACTATTTAGATATAGAGAACTTGGAAGGCTGAGAAGGGAAGTAATTGTCTGAAGAGCTCACCAATAAGTGACTCCGTTAGGATTTGAACCCAGATCTCCCAGCTCTGAATCTGAGACCCTTCTCTAATGCACCATGGAACTCCCCCCCCCCCCCACAACATGGCTCCAAAGAACAGAACCTTCTTTTCCCCATCACTTGCATCACCAAGTAGACAGCTGGCTTTCAAAGGAAACATCTGTGCCCACTCTTGCCTCTCATGAGAATCTGCAGCATCCAGTAAGGCTGAAACATTGTGCCCACGTGGCAGGATTTTGTTCTGTCACCAAAGGTCAAGCTTCTCCTTGCCCAGTCCCCAGGAGAGTATTTGGAGTCTCCAGATTGTTCACCGCAGAGATGCCTCTGAAGTATGGAAATGAGATGCATATTTTATTGAGAGAAGGAATCCAATTGTTCTCTCGGTGATAGAGCCCCTGGGGCTGGCCCTGTCATGCTCAAGGTCCAAGAGGAAAGGGGTGGCCACCTTCATGGCCATTCAGTCCCAAGAGCCACCAAGCCTGGAGGGGCCGGCCTTGGGGGTGATTTGGTCATAGCCTCTGATGACCTTGACCCTTTCAGCTTAAAAAGTCTAAGAATATGGTGAAATCAAGTCCTGTTATTGCCCTCTGAGTAATTCATATATTTAGCCTTAGTATTTCCAAAGCACTTCCTAATCATAGGTATCGTGAAAGGAACTGTTACAGCTTTACAAATAAAGAAAAGTTAATTTTTTCCCTAACAATAATAAGGAAAAAATCCCTATCTACCCTTTCACCCACCCACCCCTTTTCTATTTCTGCCCTTGAGGGCCAAACAAGACCAGATTAATCATTCCTGGGCAGCCTTCAAATACCTAAACACAGTTATCATGACCCCCTTAAGTCTTTCTATAGACCAGACCTCCTAGCACCTTGTATGAACATTGTTTTTGTTGTTCAGTCATTTCCAATTGTGTCTGGCTCTTTGTGTCCCCACTTGAGGTTTTCTTAGCAAAAATATGGGAGTGCTTTGCCATTTCCTTCTCTGGCTCATTTTGCAGATGAGAAAACAGAGACAAAAGGGTTAAGTGACTTGACCAGTGTCACACAGCTAGTAAGTGAGGTTGAATTTGTACTCAAGTCTTCTTGATTCCAGGCCCAGGGTTCTATCTACTGTGCAGCCTAGCTGCCCTTGAGATCATTACAGATCATGACATCTGGCAATTGTATTGCTTTGAAATGTACATATCCCTTTATTTATGTCATATTATTTGAACTTTGCAACAATTCATTGAAAATAGATGCTCTGTATTCATCTGCTTCCATTTTCCAAAAGGAGAAAAGCCAGCCCAGCCAAGGCTCAGCCTCTGCATTCTCACCCCACGTCCAGCACTCCTCCCTTCATGTCCACTTATCTCCCCTCATTCCGTCTTCTGATAATGGGCCTCTTGATGCCTGACTAGACACTCACTAATGCTTTATAATAGTGACCATTTATCGAACACTTTAAGACTGAAAAGGTGTTCTCCATACTACTTCAGCCCATTATCAGCAGCCATCTGAAGGGAGTGCTATTATAACCCTCATTTCCAAATGAAAAAACTGAGGCAAAATATTACATGATTTGCCCAAAGTCACACAGCAGGTGAGTCTTTGGCATCTTCCAGACACCAAGTCCAGTGCCCTGTCCGTGATGTCATGTCCAGCACAAAGCAGAGTCTTACCAAGCACTTGTTAAATTGAAATGAATTGGTTTTATCATTGTTAGGCCCTGTGGTTGTCACAGCTCTTTCCCCTGCTGTTCATCTGCCAGGTGTAAGTCAGAGAGATTATTAGGCTAGTCACGTGGCCCCGGTTATTATGTTCCTGAGGCAGGACTTAGACCCTCATCTTCCTGACCCCGCATTTGGCTGTGTTTGTCCTACCTTGAATTACTCTTGTATTTTTTTATCTCCATGTATATCATACTGTCTATTGTAGGAATATAAGATCCTTGAGGGAAAGAATTCTTTCCTGTGTTTGTGTCTCCAGCACCTTGTACAATGTCTAATATGTATTTGAGACCTACAAGTGTTTTCTGAGTTGAAATGAATGAAACCCAAACTGCTTGTCCCTGGTGTGTCTCCTGGGTGTGGTGGCATCACCTTAGACCTCCGAGCTGCCAGGTCTTTGTGAATTGTTTCCCTTCCCACCTTAGGAGTCAGGCTTGAATTCCGGCCCTATCCTGAGAATGCTGCTGTGTCCAGGTCAGACCAGGTCCTTGATATCCTCTGCGGCGATGAACACGATCCAGATGAAAGCACACCACATGAGATGGTGATCTCCCTGAGGTCCGAGGCCTGGCTTGCCATGGCCTGGCTACACACCCTCCTCCTTCCACATCAGGGATTGTCATGGAAGGACGACATCATTCTTCATTCCTTAGAGTCACCAGGTTGAAATCTGATGGGCCAAGCCGAGAATAGAAGAGCAGTTCTCAGGAATCCACAGCTGAGCATCCAGAGCAGGGCACTTTTCCTCCTTTACTTCCATTCACTCAGTCACTCACTCAGTCACTCAGTCACTCAGTCAGCATTAATTCGTCACCTTTACTTCTCCAGATGCTAATAGCATCCCCTTTTGGATCTCCTTCCTTCTACTCCTCATGGATCTCATTCTCATAGACTTTGCACGTAGCCAGACTGTGAGCTCCTTGAGGGCAGGCTTTCTTTGTATTCCCCAGTGGTCAGCCTGGTGCCTGCCATATGGTATCCACTTACTAAATGCTGAAAGAGTACCCACCAGACCTTTTTCTAAGCCTTAGGGACAATCAATGATAAAGCCCTGCCCTGGAGGTGCTTCTGTGTTTCTGTTACAGTTGTAGGGTATGGATGGGGAGAAACAAAACATAGCCACAAATGAGTAAATGTGAATTACTTTCAGAGAGAAGAATAAGGGACTAGAAGCTGTGTGTGCGTGTGTGTGTGTGTGTGCACGTGTGTGTGCGTGTAAGGGGGGAAACAATGCAGATGATCTACAGGTGAATGACAGGTACCTGCCTAGTCAAGCTGCTAATGGTGAAAAGGATTTGTTAGAGAAAAAGCAAAGCCATGGACTGGCAGACAGAAGACCCGGTTTGAAGTATGCTGTGTGCTTACTCCCTGTGCAAACATCGGCAAATTGTTCCCTTTCCTTTGGCCTCAGTTTCCCCATTATCAGCATCATAATGATAAAAATGTTCAGTATTTTAAGGTTAGCTTTACATGTTTTATCTCATTTGATCCTCGAAACAACCCTCAGATGTCTGTGCTATTATTACACCTGTTTTACAGATGAGGAAACTGAGGCTGAGAGAGGTTAGATGTTACACAGTGAATGTCTGAAGTAGAATTTGGACTCAGGTCTTGCTAACTCCAAGTCCAGCATTCAGTCCACTCCAACTATACCAGGTGGTTAGCTGAGACTGTCTGTCTCCTTCTAAATCTAAATACCACCATGCTGGGAATCAAAACTGATAAATCTCTGTGGTTTCCTTCATTCTTCAACCATTCATTCAATAGGAAGACTTCACACTGTTACTAAAGATGGGAGAGAGACCGTTGGTATGAAAGAGGTAAATTGAAGTTTATATACGGAAAGGCTTGGTCCCAGAGCTCTACCAAATTGGGAGAAAGAAAGTTTTTAAGGAGCAAAAAGACAAGGAATATAGCAGGGTGGGGGTGGGATAGGGGAAGGGCACAGCGGGTAATGAAATGCTATAAATGCCCAACAGAATGTTTTATTTGGTCCTGGCTGGGGATTTTGGGAAGCCACTGAAGTTGATTGAATAGGGGAATGACTTGGTGGCACCTGAGTTTTAGGAAGGTCAGCTTGACAGCTGCTGGAGGATAGAGTTGAATGGGCAGACATTTATGCCAGGGACATCCCCTGACTCAGAATTTGCAGAGTTGGATTTGAATATTAAGGGGAAAAAAAACACCACCTTCCTCACAATGAGCTCTATTTAATTTAATAACCAATGATGAAGAACAGGGTCCTATATTAACTGTCTACACCCTGTCCTTGTAAAATAGTTTGGACTTTTGAGGAGGGGGGTGTAGGAGAAGGTCTGGATCTGGATCAGGAGCTCCCAGTGGGGGAACTCTGCATAAACACCAGTCATAGAGTTGGAGCTAGGAGGGACCCCAATTGTTATGTAATTCACATCCTTGTATTTAAGGAAGAAAAAGTGAACCCTTGGATAAAATGACTTCTCAGGGGTTACCCAGGTAGTAAATTTCTGGGGGGTGAATTTGAGCCCGTGGTTGCCTGACCCCAAATCTACTGCTTTGGCCAACATGTTGCACTTTCGTCAATCCCCTCTTATTTGCCTGGGGACTTGAGAGGCTAAGTCCACAGGCTCACTTTGGGGATGAGAGGCTCCCCTTCCTCATAGATTACCAAACAGAGGCAAGAAGGCTGGTAGTCAGGGGTATTATGGATGAGATTCTTCTCCAGATACAGTTGGGGGTGGATGGCCTCTAAGGTCCCATCCAATTCTGAAGCTGTCGCATCCTGTGACTCCAGGGCCAGCATGCATCTCACTACCCCACTAGCTAAGGACATAAAAGAAGGTTAGGGACTGAAGATTCCCAGTAAATCATGTCCTTTGAGCCCTTGATGCCTCCCTCGCCTGCAAACACAGGCATCTGCCTCTCCTTGTTTATTTTCTGCATCCTGACTGCAAAGTTAGACCCCTGAGCTGTGCGCATCCCCCTTGGTTCTCTGAGCATACTCTTCCTGGCTCACAGCCCTGGCTGCTGTGAATTTGCAGACACAGGGTTTCCTTATTTATTGCTGCAAACACTGAGACCTTATTTATTCGATCTCCTGCAGATGGAGAGACCTAAATTATCTTAATAGCCCTGTTGGTTTTCAGAACCCTTTTATCCTGATTTTCCCTCCTTGATGAGAAAACTGGCCTGGAGAAGTCAAAAGATTCCTGGATTTGAAGTTAGAGGTCCTAAGTGCAAGTCCCTATTTAGCTCCTTACAATATACAAGTCACCTAAACTTTCAGTGGGCATCTTAGTATAGGTAATAGAACATTGACCTTGAAATCTGGGAGATCTAGGCATCTTTGACCCTTTCTGAATTCAAAAATCTTTTCAAGCCCAGTTCAAATGCCACCTCCTCCATGATGTCCCCAGCTGGTGAGAATTTCCCCTCAAGTGTAATATTGGAGATCCTTTTGTCTTCTAATTAATTAATTTGGGGCAGTTAGGGGGCACAGTAGATAGAGTGTCAGGCTGGAGTGAGGAAGACTCATCTTCTTGAATTCAAATCCAGCTTCAGACATTTAATACCTGGGCCATTGACTCTGGGCAACTCACTTAACCCTATTGGCCTCAGTTTCCTCATTTGTAAAATGAGCTGGAGAAGGAAATGGCAAACCAAGAAAACCCCAAAGACTTGGACGTGACTCAAACAACTCAACAACAACAATTAATGTGTGTAACAACAGTAGCAATGTATGGCTGTGAAAGTTGGGCTATGAAAAAAGCTGAGCTCTACAGAATGACCTCTTTTGAGTTGTGGTGCTGGAGGAGACTTTTGAGAGTCCTCTGGACAACAAGGAGATCAAATCAATGCTTAAAGAAATAAATTCAGGCCACTCACAGGAAGGTTATATACTGAAGATGAAACTTAAATACTTTGGCCACTCATTGGAAAAGACCTTTCTCTCTTCTAAGGGTCATCCCAGCTCTGACATTCCCTGTTCTAAGGCCCCTCCTAACTCTGACTCCTCAAATTCCATGATTCTATGAAGGACTGGACATTTTTTTTTCTTTTTTCTTCCAAAGACCCAGTAATTATGTCATTTCGCTTATCCCCTAGATTTCTGTTGACACTCAGCTTCACACACACACACACACACACACACACACACACACACTCATATACACACACTACATTGCTGGAAACATGAAGAGGAGCAGTCGCTCTTTGGACAGCGCTTCTTTGCTTTTTTTATGGCATATAAATTTTCATTCACATTCCAGTTGCTGATTTTTCCTTGGGTTTGAAAGCCTGATCAAGATGCTGTATAATAGGATTTAATCTAATCCGAACATTTGTCAGTTTCATTTCCTTGTTAAACACCACCATTGCAGAGAAATGATAGTCATTGAAAAGCACCATTTAACAGAGATGTCATCAATGATGAAGTCATTCTGCAGTGAGGAGGAAGGCAAGGGGGATCCCAATCTGTACAAACTGAAATATGTAGAGCTAGAAGGAACTTTAGAGGAAAGACTGTCCCTTAATGACATGGTGACCTACTTAGCTATGCCTTCAAAAACTGGCCCTGAAGGGGAATCTTATGACCCTAAAATTCTTGCTTTGGGAGGGTCATTAGAGGGCATTTCTAGCCATGACCCAAAGCTATAGTATCTCTGATAAATATGTCTCCAGAGGCAAAATTGGCACAGCAGGAAAAGTATTCCACTTGGAATCAGGAGACCTGGCTTCAAAGCCATCTCAAATATTCTATAGCTGTGTCATCCTGAGCAAGTAACTTTTCTCTCTAAGAACATTCATTTGCATCTCTGTGCCTTTTAACTCATTAGCCCATATGTGTGGAATTCTCTCCCGTAACCCCTTTGTTTCCTGGCTTCCCTGACTTCCTTCAAGATTTTGTTCATATCCTACCACCTGCAGGAGAGCTTTCCCAGAGTACCCTCACCTTGCTAATTTCCTTTTCTCTAAGATTAATTTATACTTACTAGATGGATGGATAGATAGATAGATAGATAGATAGATAGATAGATAGATAGATAGATAGATAGATAGAT
>NW_027185850.1:19130024-19137641 GCF_028583685.1 Petaurus breviceps papuanus
GATAGATAGATAGATAGATAGATAGATAGATAGATAGATAGATAGATGATAGATAGATAGATAGATGGATGGATGAATGGATAGATGATAGATGTTTATGGACAGATGGACAGACAGACAAAAAGATAGAGAGAAAGATAGGTATCCTATGTATCTGTTTATTTAAATGTTATGTCCCCCATTAGAATGGGAGTTTCCAGAGGATTAGGGCATTTTTTTTCTTTTGTATTGCCTTGAATTCTCAGGGTTTAGCCAAGTGCCTCTCATAGAATAAGTGCTTAATAAATGCTTGCTTACTCACTGACTCATTTTCCTCATTTTGAAAAATGGAAATAACACAATCCAGCAAACATTTATTAAGCACTGGGGATGCAGAGACAAAAATAAAAAAACAGTCACTGCCCAATGTCACTTCTCTTGGACTATGAAGCATGAGCGCTAATAACTGAGGCATCTAGGTGTTGGTGTACATCTGTAAAATGGGCTGGGGAAGGCAATGGCAAACCATTTCAGTATCTTTGCCAAGAAAACTTCAAATGGGTTCACAAAGAGCAGGGCACGACTGAAACTACTGAACCACAAACACCAATAACTACCTCCATGATTACTTTTGGAGACAGGGTGCTAACAGCCAAGGACTATCAGGAGTGACATCCCTTAAGAGGTAGCTCATGAGCTGAGCCTTGAAGGAAATCTGGGATTCCAAGAGACAGAGCTGAAGAGGGAGGGTATTCTAGGCATGGAAGCTGGTCCAATCAAAGACATCGAGATGGGAGCATGAATACAAGATCAGAGAATGGCCATTAAGTGGGTTTAGACTCCAGTCATTCTCATTGGCCATGCCCCTGCCTGGAATGCTCTCCCTCCTCATCTCCATCTCCTAACTTCCCTGGCTTTCTTCGATTTCCAGTTAAAATCCACCTTCCATATGAAGTCTGTTCTGATCCCCCTTAATGCTGGTGCCTTCCCTTGGTTGATTATCTCCAATTGATCCTGTTAATAGCTTTTTGTACAGATTTATTTGTGTCTTCTCTCTCCCGTTAGACAGTGAGCTTCTTGAGAACAGGGCCTTTCCTTTGACTTCCTTTCTATTCCCAGCACATGGTGCAATACTAGACATACAGTAGGTACTTAATACATGTTTAATGAATGACTGGCATACACAGTTTTGATAAGCCTAGAAGACATGTGAAGGGCTTTGAATGACAAATTCTCATTGGACTTATGTAGCAGAACAGGAACAATCCGTCTGATCTCCCTTTTAACACCTGATTCATTACCTAAAATTGGAGTGATCACCTTTTTTCTTTCAAATGATGCCAGTTTTTGTTGATGTTGTGGTTTTTCTCCAGTCCTGGTTAAGGAAAGAAAATGAAGCTATCTTCTAAGTCAGAAAGATTAGCTGGAATCTTTCAGGTGGTTTCTTTGACTCATTTTCCCCCAAATCCAAACCACTATTTAAACAAGCATGCAGACTCTCAGCTGTGTCTGTGAGGCTGGTGGCATGTTAACACGGGGCTAGAGAGTGGAACAGGACATCAGAGTAAAATTGATTCACTGGGAGCTGAACTCAGTGGTTTCCACGGCCCCTCCCAGTTCTCTCATCCTGGTTTGTCAGATGATGAGACTAAAGCTCAGGGAAACATAGGAACTTGGTCAATACAGTGCAGCCAGTGAGTGCAGACCAAATTCCCAGAGCCCAGTCCTGTGATGCCAGGCTTAAAGATCCCTCAACGTCTCTGCTCCACTCCCACTAGCAACAGCCAATAGAGACCTTGAGAGATTGAATATTCATCCTCTTCCCTTCCAGTAGCACCCTCAGAAGAAGCAGATCCTCTCTCTCCTGCCCTGGAGAGTCCTTCAGAGATGTCCTTCCTCCCCCTCTCCCCAGAGATGAGAAGGCTGTTGGACTTCAGGCTTGGAGGCTACAATTTTCCCTGTGTGTCCCCTGGCCATCTTCTGGAAGTCTGCCTTGTTGCCACACCCTCCCATGACCCCAAACCTCTGGATACACTAGGCTGGAGGAGTAAATCCATTCACCTCCAGAGCTCCCATCCTGGCTTTCACCTAGCCTGACCAATAATGAGTAAACTGAGACTCACCAAGGCCGCTGGATACAGCTGGCCTCAGACCATGTGGTGCTTCACATCTCAGCTAGGTATGCACTTTACCTCTCTTGTGGCCATCTGCCCCTTCCCCACTCTGGAACACACCATGCCTTCCCTCATATACACTTTGCATAGCTAATGATGTTACTACCATTGAGTCTAGAAGAGAGAGTCAATCCAATGCCTGTGGCTCCACCCTCCCTTCCCAGGACTTCCTAGAATGGAAATCCCTGCTTTGGTTACCAACCTCCTGTTTCTGTTCTTGCTTCCCCTTAGAGAGTATAAGGATTATCTCACTTTGCTATTGTGGCCCCTATACTTATCACAGTGCCGAGGGTGTTTTAAGTACTGTGCTTAAGAAATGGTATTTTTTCCCCTGAAGTTGGCTTTTGTAGAAAAGAGACTTCCAGCCTTCATTTATCCCAAGTGAGCACAGCACACCACCAACATCCCCGCCACCCCTCTCTCACATTGGCCAGGACCTGTGCTAGATTCCTAGGAGGCTGCAGAGGAGTCCAAGATACAGTCCCTGCCCTCAAGGAGCATTCAGTCTTGTTAAGAAGCTGGTCTTCTCCATGGAAGAGAACTGATAACATAAGTCATTAATCAAGGTCTAAAATACTGAGAGAGCTCAGAGGCTGTGAGAGAGCAGGAAGGGCCCTTAAGGGGAGAGACCTGTAAAGATTGCCTCATTTGGCCCATCATTTGCAAGGGGAGGAAACTGAGAGAGAAGGGAAGTGACCTTCCCCAACTCACCTGGCCAGTTAGTGCCAGACTCACACTCACATCCCCTGTTCCTTGGATCCTGCTCCCAGATGTCTTTTCATATATTCTCCCCACCCACACAAACACTTAAACAATCAGGTTTGCCCAGGATCACACAGCTAGCAAGTGTCTGCAGTAAGATTTGAACTCGGGTCCTCCTGGCTCCCTACCTGGTGGTGCTCTCTCCACTGTGCCACCCAGCTGTCCCTCTACTATATTCTTCAATCAATAAGAAAAAAGGTAGATCAGGTTATGAGCCGAGGGTTAGCAACACCAAATCTGGATCTGAGAGGCAAGGGGGGAATGAGGTAGGCCAGGTGTCTCTGAACCAGAGCCATAATCTCTCCTCTCTACCTCCCTGCCTTCCATGTCCTCCCAGAAGGCCTCCTTCTGCAAGTTAGACCCATTTGCCTGTATGAGGGACAGTATCTGCCCACCTTCCCCGAATCCAACCCAACTTCATTTCAAACCTGAAAAATGTCCTTCTATCCATCTCACCCCAACACTGTTTGACTGTCACATCACCCAAGGCTTCCATACTCCCTGTCCCCATCTCCCCTGCCCCCTGGTGCAGGTGCACTCATACATTCATTTGGCTTCCTTGGACATAAATCACTTTGCTTGGAGATCTGTTCCTCTGAAAGGAAATGTGATGCTGAGGTGTCCGCTAACCACTGCTGCTTCTAAGAGTCTGCCATTACTCCTTTAATACAGATCATTAACATTCACAGAGCCTTAACTACAGCAGCGCTAACGAGCACGGCTGTAATACAGACTTTCCACATAAATATCCATCGACGCTGACACCCCTTCTCTCTGGGTGCAGTAATTCGCCTTTTCCAGATAAATCATAGCATTATGGCTTTCTCTTTCTCCCTAACTGCCATTATTAGAGGCTGTAGGAGAATAATGAACAAACTCTGGTGTGAAAAAGAAGAAGGAAAAGATAAATGAATGTTCTTTTGGAATAAACAGCCCTGCCCAAATAGAACCAGGGCAGTGTGGTACAATGGAAGGCACTAACTTCACACTCTCAATTTCCCCATCTGGAAAAATGCTTCCAACTCGAAAGCTAGGATTTTTTTTTTGCTTTTTGGAGGGCAATTTGGGGTTAAGTGACTTGCCCAAGGTCACAGGCTAGTTTGTGTGTGTGTGTGTGTGTGTTAAGTGTCTGAGGCCAGATTTGAACTCAGGTCCTCCTGACTCCAAGGCCAGTGCTCTATTCACTGTGCCACCTAGCCCCCCGAAAAGCTAGGATTTTAAGAAATATTTTAATGTATCTCATCATCATTAATCTTCTAAGTTAATTGGAAAATATAACAAGCTTAGCCAAAACTAGGCATCCTTGGTAAGTCATCAAAGGAGGGCAGTCAGGATGGTGAAGGACCTTACATTCATGCCACATAAGGGCCGTTTACCCAGCAGAGACTCAACAGAGACATGTTGGATCTCGTTGAGTATTTGAAAAGTTCTTCTTTGAATGAGGGGCTAGACCTATTCTTCTTGGCTCTAGAGACCAGAATGAGGATTACTGGGTGGAATTAGAGAGACTGACCAAGTCTAGATGGCAGAAACTCCCTAGCAATCGGCACAGTCCCTGAGAGAAACAGGTTGCCTGGGGAGGCAGGAGTGAGTTGCCTTCAGTGGAATCTCTAAGTAAAGGCCAGAAGGGACCACTTCTTAGATATGTCCCAGAGGCGATTGTTGTTCAGGTATGGGCCAACCTAGTAGACCTTGGAGCTACCTTTACATTCTGCAGTGCTTGGTTCTGTGATTTGGAGTGCAGCCAAAGTTGGGCAGAAGCACAATAGGAGACTAGACTGGGTTTAGTGGCTGGTCCTAGAGGGAGGCTGAGCCCTGAAACTGAGCATCTCTTGTAACTGCCACAGTGGGTTAAGTAGAGTCAGCAGGAGACTGGACTGTGGGAACAAGGAGGGGTCATTCACCAAAACAAAGAGAAGGAGAACCGAGTAAACCAGAGCAGGCCTCTAAGAGGGAGTGTGCTGGACAGGCAAGTGAGAGATGGCAACCTGAAGAAGCCTGGGACATAGGCAGTGAGAGTGTCTTTGAAAAACCCAGGGAGGCCAGGGACTGAAAAACGTGCTCTGCATGAAGGGCTGGGCATTCCCCTGGACACATCAGGAGCAAGAGGCATCAGCTGGAACCAAAGGGAGCATGGCAGCATCATCACTACCAGGACCATGGTATGAGAGCTGCATGAGCCCTTAGAACATGGGAGGCTCAGAGAGAGGATGAGGGCTGAGGGAATCTTTGTTGTCTGTGCTCAGATGTTTCAGCTATGTCTGATTCTTCCTGATCCCATTTGGGGGTTTTCTTGGCAAAGATACTGGAGTGGCTTTCCTTTTCCTTCCCCAGCTCATTTTACAAGTGAGGCAAACAGGGTTAAATGACTTGCCCAAGGTCACAAAACTAGGAAGTGTCTGAGACTGGATTTGAACTCAGGAAGAGTAGAACAAAAAATGTTAAGAACAGCATCAGAGCTGGAAAAGCCCTTAGAACATGTGATATTGGAGTGGCCAGGTAGCGCAGTAAGAGCACCAGCCCCAGAGTCGGGATGACCTGGGATTGAACCCAGGCTCAGACACTTAGCACCCACCCAGAAACACCTGGCCGTGTAACCTTGAGCAAGTTACTTAACCCCAATTGCTTAAAAAAAACATGTGATATTAGAACAGAGAATGTTAGAGCCAGAACATAGAATATTGGGGTGGCTAGGTGGCACAGTGAATAGAGCAGTGGCCCTGGAGTCAGGAGGACCTGAGTTAAAATCCAACCTCAGACACTTGACACATTCACTAGCTAGCTCATGACTTTGGGCAAGTCACTTAACTCCAATTGCAAAACAGCAAAAAAAAAACCATAGAATATTAATACAGAGACTGTCAGAGCTGGAAGAGCCTTCAGAATATGAGATTTTAGAATAATGTGTTGAAACTAACGGCAATCTGAAGATACAGAATGCTAGAACAGAAACTATCAGGACTAAAAAGGCTCTTAAAACATGAAATGTTAGAGCAGAGAATTCGAGCTGGAAAGAGCTCTTAGAGCATGGGCTGTTAGAACCAAGAGCAGAGAGCCCAGAGGGCTCTCAGAACATAGAACGGTAGAGAACAGAACGTCACAGCTGGAAAAGACCTTCCAACACAGAGCATTAGCACAGACTGTGAGAGACAGAAGGACCTTAGAACACGGCCTTAGTATGTGAAGTGTAAAGGCTAGAAAGGACTTGACTCCTGTACAGGACTGTGGTTATCCAGGACATTGAAGGAGGCTTGATGGGGAGACAGAGCTGGCAGTTCGCTGCCCAGACTGGACTGTGGTGATGGTGAGCAGAGAAGACAGGTGAGGTGAGGAAGAGTGGGCAATGGTGGCCCGGCAGGGTTGGCTCCCCTTGGGCTTTCTCCCTCTTTGGGGAATCCTTCGGATGAGTGTGAAGGGTTCTGGGGTATGTGTGCAGTTCCCATGTCCTGTGTTGGTACTTCTAGGTCCTCCTTCCCCAGCTGCCCAAACCTTCTTCTTTCAAATTATCTTTACATGGGGGGTGGCTAGGTGGTGCAGTGAATAGAGCACCAGCCCTGGAGTCCAGAGGACCTGAGTTCAAATCTGGCCTCAGACACTTAACACTTGCTAGCCGTGTGACCTTGGGAAAGTCACTTAATCCTGACTGCCCTGCCTTAACCCCTCCAAAAAATAATAAAGTTATAGTAGTAAAGTTTATATTAAAAACAAATTCCCTTTACATGCTCCTTATGAGCCTAGTTATTTAAATGTTGTCTCTCCCTTTAAATATAAGCTTCCTGAGACAAGGATTAGTTCACTTTTTGTCTCTGTATCCTTAGTATCACATCCAGTGTAAGTGCTTTAACGAAGTGCTTGCTGACTGGCTGACTGACTGACTGACCGCAAGCCCTACACAGGGACAGTGTATAACAGAACAGGGGGCTCTGAGCAATGATAAATCTCTGTTGGAGATTCAGCATAGGTCCACATATCTGACTGTCCTGGCTGAGCTCACTCCTCACCTTCTAAGGGATTGACACCCAACGATGCCCAATGGGGTGCCGCAGAGAAGATGAACGGGGCCCTGAGAAGACAAGGCTTCTGAGACAAGTCATCAAGGGACAAATTGGAGCATCTGAGGCCTCCTTTTGATTGGGTGGAATAGCCAGGCTCTTAAAGCAACAGAATGGACACCCGGAGTCCTGAGAGGCTCAGTGCGGACTGTGTTCTCCTGCAGCCTGAAAGCTCTCATGCTATGGGTGCCCACACTCGACCTTCTGACAGTGCTTTCTCCCCACTCCTTTCTCTCATCTATCATGCAATTCTGTCAGCAAATCACCTTGTTTCTCTCCAGTAGCTTGGCAATCCGGCTTTCCTTATCTCCAGTATTATTCTGCCTTGGCAAGCTGTCATCTGAATGTCTGGCTGCTTTCCTCCATCTTTTTTAATCTCAGAGCTTCAGCTAGTTATGTTTCTTTCCTGACACTGGAGGTGTCCTAGCCTCTCTCCTTGTCAATGGGCTGGACATGCACCTGTACTCTGGGATGGCGGCAGCTCTACCAGGTGGGAAGACGAGTGAGATGAGGCAACAGTGGGGACCTGGCCTCTGGCTGTCCACTCAGGCAGGCAGCTACCCATGGGACCCCACACTTCTCACTTAGAGCTCATCACTTGGGGCAGTAAGGTACAATGGAGAGAGTGGAGCCTAGAATCAGGAAGACCT
>NW_027185850.1:19142641-19160935 GCF_028583685.1 Petaurus breviceps papuanus
TTTACAGATATTTCCCATTTGTTTTTTTACTCTTGACAACAACCTTGGGAAATAGATACTATTGTATTATTATCCAAATTTTTCAGTTGAAAAAATGAAGTGGACAGTGGTTAAATGACTTGCCCAGGGTCATATAGTTAGAAAGTGTCTGAGACTGCATTTAACCTCACCTCAACTCCAGGTCCAGGGCTTTGCCCACAGAGCCACTGAACTGTCTTGTGCCAGACATGGTACTGAGAATGAAAGACAAATAAAAACAATCCCCTACTCTCACAGAGCTTATATTCTTTATGGAACAAAATATACACATATATGAACACATATAAAACATGTTAATATAGGGAAATATGTGAAAACACAAATCACGTACAGTTTAGGTAGCTACAGGGATTTAGAGGGGAATAAAGAGTCCAACTGAAAAGCTTAAAAAAAAGTCCCAGTAATTTTTGGAAATACCTCACTCCTTTACCACCTCTAAATTGAACTCTCTTTTTTTTCTTAAACTGCACCTGTGATTTCATCAGTGTAGGGACCTCCCAGGTGACAGAAATCCCTGCTGTAATGCAAATAAGTACTTTCTTTATCACTTCAAACCTTAGAAAGTTACCTAGGACCCTGAGGTTTTGTAATTTGTCTAGGAGCACACATCATGAAATGGGACTTCTCCCAGGTCTTCCTAACTCTCTGATTAGCTCTATGTCCACATCATATGACCTTTCAAACCTTTCCTCATACCAGAGAAAAAAAACTGTGCAGACTGACAATGTATACAGCATTCTGCCCTGGGGTCCCCCACCTTTTTTTTTGAAAGGAGGAGTATATGTTTCAATACTTGTCTGAGAAAACCATTGTTGGTGTTTCAGCTGCTCAGAGTTTAGTTTCCTCTTAATAGTTTTCATTTGCCTGGATGTCATTGGGTATATACATTTTTCTCTTCCATTGCTTAGTTTACTTTGCATGTGTTTTTTAATAACCCTATGTTCTCTGAAAGATAGTAGCAATCGGGGCGGCTAGGTGGCGCAGTGAATAGAGCACAGGCCCTGGAGTCAGGAGAACCTGAGTTCAAACCCAGCCTCAGACATTTAACACTTACTAGCTGTGTGATCTTGGGCAAGTCATTTAACCCTAATTGCCCTGCCCTCCCCCCTCCAAAAAGGAAAAAAATGTTTTTTAAAAAAAGGTAATAGCAATTTCTTAGAGATTCTCCATGGTCAGTGGACCTCTATTTTCCTGAGTCCTTTTTGCTCTGAGCTCAGGGTTAATCTATTTCAAGTCTGAGTTCGTACTTTGATCAAAGCTGCAAAGAAGCATTTCCTCAGTAAATTGATAGATCTTGCTTTTCTCAGAGTTTAAGTCTTTTTTTTTTCATTCTGGTCATTGTATCCAAAGTACCACTATGACTGGTATACAGTAAGCACCTAATAAATGCTTAATGATTGATTTCTCGTTACCAAAGCTTCTTTTCCTCCCCCAATCTTCCTTCAGGCCTAGTGCTTATTGAAGACACAGGGAAGGAAATGTTGGGATATTATAAGGAAGAACTATCCAATAGGTAGTGTGAGCCATAATGAGGAAGTCTCCTTGATTAGGACTGAGTTCTCCATCCCTAGAAATATTCAAGTGAGGTTGGATGATCATTGGTCAGGAAAATTTTAGAGATGGTTCATGCTTTAGACATGGATTGAATATTCTGCCTTATGGGGTGCTTCCTAGGCTAAAGATTCCATATTGTGAACAGAAATGCTAGATTGCAACCCTGTTCACCAGAGAGAGAGGTTAGGAGCTTTTCTCACCCGTCTGTAACCTATCATCAGTAGTGGAGTTAAAAAAAAGAATCTCAAAAGTCCTGTTGGAGTACCTAGCATCATATTATCACTCTAAGCTGGCCATTAACCAAATATATCTTGGGTAGCATAACAAAATATGTATATTTAAAGACTCTGGAGTGAATTATTACCCTAATAAATGATTCCTAGAAGTTTTCAACAATTCATCACACAGGATTCAGAGGAGCAAGCCCCAGATTGGGAGTGAGAAGGTTTGGGGATCCAATCCGCGCTTGCAAAAGTTAATAGCTATGTGGCCTTGGATAAGTAACTTTACATTTCTGAGACTGCTTCAACATCCATGAAATGAGCTTAGTGGTTTTCACTTGCTTGCTTCATAGGGTGAGAACAAGGATATAGTGAGATCACCTTCTAAGTATACAAAGTGTCCATAATAATGAAAGACAATAATGTTACAATTGTCATGAAATAACAAGAAAACTTAGTTGGGTCCTAGTCAAAGGAAAAGGAATTCTTTGATGGGATCCTGTAAGACCTCAGAGTGGCCATCTGTTCCAGCCAGGCTAACAGTCACTGAAACTCCATTGAAGGAGAACCTTCTACCACCACTTAGTAGCTCTGTGATCCAGGTGAGTAGAAGGAACAGTACAGAGAAAACTGAGCCTAGAGTCAGAAAAATCTCAGTTCAAATCCTATCCCAGATACTTACTAGCTGCGTGACTTCAGGCAAATCACATAACCCCTTTCTGCCTCATTTTCCTCATCTGTTAAATGAGGAAGTTGAATTTGATGGAATTCAATTTCCCTTCCAGCCCCAAATGTACAATTTTAAGTCTCTAGACCTCTCTGTATCTTTCTTCCTTTCTAAAATGAAGGAATTTGACCTAATGACTTCTAAGGTCCCTTCTCATTCCAGACTTCTGATGGAAGTCAACTTATCTCTCTGAGACTTGTTTCCTTATGTGTTGAAATAAAGGGGTTGAACGACATGACTTCTAAGGTCCCTTTTATGACTCAATGATCAATGCATCTGTAGATAGTTCTGTGGCTTCTTGTATCTGAATGTCAAATTTTCTATTCAGCTCTGGTTTTTTCAGCAAGAATGCTTGGAAGTCCTCTATTCCATTGAATGACAATATTTTCCCCTGAAACATGATACTTAGTTTTGCTGGGTAGGTGATTCTTGCTTTTAATCCCAGCTCCTTTGACCTCTGGAATATCATATTCCAAGCCTTTCGATCTCTCAGTGTAGAAGCTGCCAGATCCTGTGTTATCCTGATTGTGTTTCCACAATATTCAAATTGTTTCTTCCTGGCTGCTTGTAATATTTTTTCCTTGATCCAGGATCTCTGGAACCTGGCTATAATATTCCTAGGAGTTTTCTCTTTGGGATCTTTTTCAGGAGGTGATTGGTGGATTCTTTCAACCTCTATTTTGCCCTCTGGTTCTAAAACATCAGGGCAATTTTCCTTGAGAATTTCTTGAAGGATGATTTTTGGTTCTTTTTTTGAGCATGGCTTTCAGGTAGTACAATAATTTTTAGATTATCTCTTTTGGATCTATTTTCCAGGTCAGTGGTTTTCCCAATGAGATATTTCATATTGCCTTCTATTTTTTCATTCGTTTGTATCTGTTTAATAGTATCTTGATTTTTCATGCTCACTAGCTTTCATTTGTTTCAATCTAATTCTGAAGGAATGATTCTCTTCAGTGAGCTTTTGAGATTTTTTTTCCATCTGGCAAATTTGGCTTTTTAAGGCACTCTTCTCCTCATCACCTTTTTGAGTCTCTTGCCATTTCATTTAGTCTATTTTTAAGGTGTTATTTTCTTCAGTCAGGTTGTTGACTCTCATTTCATAATTTTCTTACATTGTTCTCATTTCTCTTCCCAATTTTTCCTCCACTTATTTGGTTTTCAAAATCCTTCCTAAGGTCCTCTATGGCCTGTAACCAGCTGGTATTTTTCTTTGAAGCTTTGATGCAGGAGTTCTGACTGCACTGTCTTCCTCCTGTTCCATGCTTTGATCATTTTTGTCCCCAAAATAGGAGTGTAAATTTGGGTTGCTCTGCTTGCTTTGCTTCCCTTGTTTGCTTATGTTGCCACTCAATTACTTGACTTCTGGGCTTTTTGCCACAGTAGGACTCTGCTACCAGACAGGGGAATTTTGTCCCAGTTGCTGGGGTTTTCTCAGCTGCTGGAGCTGTTAGTTGGGCGCCCTCTCTGAAGCCTCCCCATACTCTGGCAAGCTAGTCACGCACCTCAGGACTTCCACCCTAGAACACAATCCAGATCCAAGGAAGTTAAAGCAAGAGCGATTACTCCTCAGACTGGTCACTTGGTCTCCCTACAGTCCTCAAGCCAGGAGCTGAAGTTGCCACGTGGCAGTGGCTGCACAGCCTCAGCAGGTTCTCCCTCCAGGTGGTAAAGGCTGGACCACACTCCCATACTACAGGATCCCAAAGTCCATACTGCACTGACCTCTCACTTTATCCTTAGCATTTATGTGTTGGTAATTCTGGAAACTGCCACAGCTGCTGGTGATCTGAAGTCCCTCAGATCACCTGCTGGTCAGGCCTGCCCTGGGGCTAAAACCTCTGGCTGGTGCTGGGCTAGGCTCAGCTCCCAGAGTGCTGATCTGGCCCCTTCCTGCCGGCCTACTGGACTGTTTTCAGTGGGAGGTTAGCTTCTCTCTATCATTTTGTGGGTTCTGTAGATGTAAAGGTTTTCTAGAGTCATTTTTTACTTGAATTGGAGGAGATGGAAGCCAGAGCCCCATGGAAGTCCTGTTTCTATTCCACCATCTTGACTCCACCCCTCTGTAGATAGTTCTGAATAATTATGGTACGCTTTCAAGCATGGGGTTTTCTCTGAAACATTGGCAGAACATTTTAAATAATCAAATTTAATATTTCCCTGGTAAATTCACAATGAGAAGGAAAACCAAGGAAGGCTTCCAACATATTAAGTGGACCGCCTGTGCTGACCTGTGGAGAGGATACACATGGGATGGACAGGTGGGGATAGGTGACTTGAGCTGTCAGGAGGAAGTTCCAAAGGGAAGAGCTTCGTCACAGATCTACCAGAATATGTTTGAGACTTTGTGACGTCAGCCATTCACATGCCATTTCAGAGTTGTTTCAAGGTTTGGGCATTTATTAGTATCACAGAAACTTAGCATTATTGGAAAGCTTCCCAGAGGTCATCTAGGCCAAATCATTCCTGAAGCATGAATCCTAACCAGTAGCAGAACCAAAGTGGGCTTTTATAGTCATTCACAGTGCTGAACGAGAAGCTGGTTTGTGCAGTGTGCCATGTTAGGAGATCATAAGAGTCTCCTAATTTTATACAGTGATTTTAACTCTTCCAAAGCATTTATCCATCTGTTCTCTCATTGGGTCGTCACAGCAACCATGGGAGGAAAGTAGAATGGGAGTTATTATCTCCATAGTACAGATGAGGCAGCCAAGCTTCAGACATTTGAAGTGAGTTGCTTAACGTTGCCCAATAAACTAGAGAAGGCACTAAGATTAGGACACAGGTCTCTGGATTCCAGGCCCCAGAGGGTTCTTTCCATTAGGCCCCGATGCATGGCAGCTGAACAAACAGATTCCAACAGGGAGAGGAGAGGGGGAAAAATCACAACCAAAAAAAAGAAAAATGTGGCCTAGAACGGCTGTGGGAGCAGCCGGCAGATCTCTCCTCACATGGTTTTCCCTTTGATGTCACATCTCTCCATGTATAATTTCCTCCAATTTGCTCCAATTTCAGCGTCTGCATGTGCTCTCCAGGCTCAGTTTTACCTCCATCCAATATTTCTTATTGGCGCTTGAAGGCCATCTGGGCCACCAGAGCATCCTTTCCCAGAGAGGAGGGAGGGCCCTCCTCCCCTCTGTTTGCACAGGCTCTTCCAAGGGAGTGGTGTGCAAATATTCTCATCCCTTTGATAGCAGCCAATACCACTCCATGGTGGCTGAGCTTCCAAACTTTTCATAGATAGGACCAGTGCCAGATTTTTTTAGTGTTTTGTAAAGCGCCTGAATGTTCACCAATGAAATTATGAATCAGTTGATAAGCATTTATTAAGCATAAATGGGTCAGTGAACAAGCATTTATTATGTGTCACAGAGTCAGAAAGACCTGGGTTAAGTCCTACCACAAACACCATCTGTCTGACTGAATAGGTCACTTACCTTCTGTCAGCCTCAGTTTCTCCATATGTAAAACAGGTATAATGATAGTGCTTCCCGGAGTGTGAGGATTACATGAGATAACACATGTAAAATGCTTTGAAAAATTTAAAGTGCTATATAAATATGATGTTGGTGATGGTGATATAGAAGGCAGCTAGGTGTTCCAGCGGATAGAGTGCCAAGCCAGAAGGCAGAAAGGATCATCTTCCTGAGTTCAGATCTGACTTCAGACACTTGCTAGCTATGTGACCTGGGCAAGTCACTTAACCCTGTCTGGCTCAGATCCCTCTTCTGTAAAATTATCTGAAGAAAGAAAGGGAAAACCACTCCAGTATCTTTGCAAAGAAAACCCCAAAGGGGGTCAAAAAGAGTTGGGCACACCTGGAATGCCTGAACAACAGAAACAACAAGAAGGTAATGATTGCCAAGTGCTGGCCAAGGCCCTGCCAGCTCTTTTGTAAGCTCAGTCTTCGAGCGTTAACGTAGAGGTTAAACAGCTTGGCATGGGCATGGTCACAGACCTGGTATGTGTCAGGGGCAGTGCTTGAAACTAGGTCACCCAGATTCCAAGAACAGCCCCCTGCGGACTACGCTACACAGCCAAACCAGCTGCAATGGGACAGCTTCCACCCCCATAGCCCTGGATGTTCTCCGGGGAAAGGGCTGCCTCTCAGCATCAGCTGAGGATTTTGTTCCCCTTCCTGCACAATGGAAGAAAAAAGTTTGCAGATCTTGCCTAATGTCTAGCAGAGGATTCAAGCTTCCCCTCATTTAAAGAATACACATTGAAATAGTTCATTGCTAAGGGATTCATAGCTTCATATTTTCAACAATTTAGAGTTATAAGGGGTTTCAGAAGGCATCTACCTTGTTTTACAGATAAAGAAATTGAAGGCAAGAGTGATTTACATATGGTCATGGGGGATGGAGTAGAATAGCAAGGTGACTTTGGGGACAGAAGAGTTGGGTTCCCTACCTCTGATGCTATGTGACTCAAGGAGAGACAGCTCCCTTTCTTCATCTGTTCAATGGGGAGGTTAGACTGGATGGCCACTGAGGTCCCTTTCATATCTAAATCCATGCCTGGGGCCATTGGCTCCAAATCCATCGCTCGTTTCCCCCATTCTCCAGTGGGATATAAATTCCTTGAGAGTAGGGACAGTTTCATCTTTGTCTCTATCCGCAGTGACTGACAGATAGCAGAAATGGTGACTGGTCACCATGGGAGGATTATAGACTCAGAGCCAGAAGAGACCTTACAGGTCACCTCCTCTTTAACAGATAAGGAAACCGAGGCCAAATCAGATCGAGTGACTTGTGAAGGATGGCACAGCTAATAAATGTCCAAGGCAGCATCTGGATTGGCATATTCTTCATTCCAAGTCTAGTACACCAGTATTGATACTTAGCAACAACAATACCTAGTATTTACATGGTACTTGAAGCTTTGCAGAATGCTTTCCATACCTGGGTCATCTCAAAAGCCTTAGCGCAGACTTAATCTCATTTAATCCTCAAAACAACTGTATGAGGTAGGTTGCATTATTATCTCCATTTTACAGATGAAGAAACTGAGACCAAGGCAGGTTAAGTGACTTGCCCAGATCTGAAGCAGAATTTGAACTCAAGTATTCCACCCTCACATATAGTTCAGAGGAAGATAATGATAAATTTAAGGAAAATAATCACATTTTTAAGTGCCTTGTTTTGCAAATCTCTTTACACTCATTATCTCATATTTTAAAGGATCCTTTAAAACAAATCTTGATCACTTTATTTCAATGTGTTTTTTCTTGTAATCTTATGGGTTTCACTTGATGCATTTAAAAACATGATTCTGAGAAGGGGTTCATAGGCTTCTCCAGACTTCCAGAAGGGTTCATGACACATACACAAGGTTCAGAACCCTTGTACTAAAGGCAGTAGGGAGCCCTGGAATCTTCTTAAGAAGGGGACTGGCGTCATCTCACCAGAGCCATGGAATGATTGCTTTGTGTGGAGAATGGTTGTGGAGGAGAGAAACTAAGGACCTGGAGAGAGCATTCTCTCTGAGGGCAGAGAATACAATTAGGAGACTTTTGCACTAGTCTAGACAAGATGTGATGAAAAATTGGAATGAGCATACTGTGCAATATGTTGGAAAATAGAAGGAATACACAGACGATGGAAAGAAAGCCTGTATATCCATGAAGGGCCCAATGAGAAAGGATCAGAGAGTAAAAGGAAAACTTTACACTTGGGACCAGGAAACTTAGCCAGTCAATTCAACAGTGAGATACAACAATGAGAGAGAATATTTATGGGAAACGTCTGACACCTTGGAAGGAAGTCAGGCAACCAGAAAGCTTTCAGGTTTTCATCTTTTGTTTTTTGGGGGGTTTTTTGAGATATTATATAGACAGAAGTCAGTTATTTCTGCCTTTCTTCCATTTGGCCCATCTGTCTGCCGTCACTCTCTAGTCTAATAGATGCAATCCTTCCCGTGCTGCTTCTCTGACAAGACCTAGGAAAGCAAGTGCTAGGTGCTTTTCTGAAGGAGACTGAGCAAACATCCGATTCCTCCAAAGAGGCTGATTCTTCTTCACTGGGGTGTGGCTTCTTTGTTCAATTAGAGAGGGTATGCTCTAGACTCGATATCGTAAAGACCTGGGTTCAAATTCTGCCTTGATACAGGCTGTGTGACTGAGCATGTCAGTGTCCCTCATTTGTAAAATGACCATATCAAGCTGTTGCCAGGTTCAAACGAGGTGATGTCCATGCAGTACTTTGCAGACTTTAGTGTGCTCCATTAATAGCATTTATTATCACTTGCTGAATTGAACGGAATTGAACACACTGATGTCTTCTTGGGAGGTGACAGTCTCGTGCCTCTGCAAGGTAGCCTCCCATATTTTCACCAGCAGGAATATGATTTGCTGTTGTTGTTTTATGAGAACCACAGGGTGTTTGTCAAATTTATTTAAATCATCAATCATGTTGTATAGCTATTTTCTGTTTTATATTGGACACACATAATGAGATTTTGGACACTAAAATGTTTTTTTTTTTATTAAAAGCTGTGATCTAGAGCCCGTCTGGGGAGGCTAACTCATAAATCCATAGGAAAGAATAAATTTATAAAGGTTATAAAGGCATAGACTTTAGACCACAGTCTGGATTATAATTTATCTCTTTAGTCATTCATTCAGCAAACATGCAAGCATTGCTAAGCACCTACTGTATACAAAATCGGTGTGCTAGGTCCTGGGAGTAATAAAGAGTTTAGATGAAACAAGGTGCCAGTCTTTACAGAGTTCACATTCTAGTAGCAGGATAAGATACAAAAAAAAATAACTGGAACTTACAATAATGTGACACATTCTTCAAAAAGGTGCAAGCCAAAGGCAGGTCATGAGAATTGTGAATTGCAGCTTATGTCTGGATGGAGTAGCCTTTAGGTTTGACTATCACAGAGAATCTGCAGCCAGGAAGAGCCTGAGATGTCTGAAAAAGGCCCAGGATATGGAGGCATCGCATGGTAGGCAAACAAGTCTGACCTTTATTCTGTGGGCAATAAAGGGTCTCCCTGAAGATATTTGAGACCCGATGAAAGCAGAGAGAAGATTATTCTGGGGACTGTATTCAAATATGGATTGGAGGGCTGGGAGGCAGAACAAACCTTTATTAATTGCCTACTACATGCCAGGCATTATGATAAGGCTTTACAAAATATTATCTCATAGGGTGGTAGGGGGGGTAGGCCTAATAAGAATCTACTACGGTCTGGCAAGTAGATGGTACAAAGGCAGAGTGTCCCCCTAAGACCAGAAATCAAGCCCCTCCTGCATTAATTCAGCTCATGCAGTGCCTTCTGCTGTCCTGTAAAGACAGTTTATGTGGCTGATTCATAGAAGGAGCTCAGAGCCCATCTGCTTTCACCCTTTGAAGAATGCGTGAATTCCTCTGTGATATCTGACCTAGATGTACTATAATTGTGGGATCATCAGTATAAAGAAGGGAGGGACCTCAGAGGCCAGCAAATTCAACCCCCTCATTTTACAGATTAGGAAACTGAGTCATAGGCAGGCTAAGGCACTCATCACCCCATTACCTCACGAATTCCAATGGTTCCCTATTATTTCCAAGATAAACAGAAAGTACTTGGTCTTTTAAAGCCTTTTACAACCTGGCCCTTTCCCCCCTTCCCAATTTTATATCCATCTACCTATTCTATGATACAAGAGCTCTGGCCTTCTTCCAGGTCTGTGCCTTTTTACTGGGTGTTTCCCATGCCTGACATTCTCTCCGTCATCTGCACCTCTGCCTCCAGGTTTGTCTGGCTTCCTCTAAAACTCCGCTAAAATCCCTCCTCATACAAGAATTCCATCCCCCATCCCTCCCCTGCCAATTCTGATTGGATCTCCTACTTGTCCTGGATGTATTTCATATGAGCATCATCAGTTGTGTGTTTTCTCCTTCCTCCTCTGTGGGGAGTCCTGGCATACAGTAGGTGCTTAATAAATATTTGTTGTTAATTACGGATTGATTGCCCAAGTTCTAAGGCAAGATCTTAATGTAGAGCTTCCTGACTCAGAGTCTCACTATTCTATGCTGCCTTATGCTTAAGGAAGCATTGTGCTTCCTTGAATCAATTATACCAATAGTGAGGATGACTGCTGACATTTACACAGCATGTTTAGGTTTAGAACCCATGTTATAAACATTATTTCATTTGTTTCTCCCAAAAACTCTATGAGAGAAGTGCTATCCGTTATCCACATTTAACAGATGAGAAAACTGAGGTTAAGACATTTGGCCATGGCCACACAGACAAGTAGGTATCAGAAGCAGAATTCCAATCCAGCAATTCCTGACCTTTCTTGACTTTGCAGCCCCACCTGACACTCGCAAGACAGCCCATCCGTTTTAAACCTCTCATCATGAGGAAAAAAGCTTCCTTATTCTGATCTTTATCCTCATAACAGTTTTGCAAATACCAGAAAAATGACTCTGTTACCCAAGTTGTCCTATCTCTAAGTGAAACATATCCAGTTCATTGAGCACTTTCTTATCTGATTTCTTGCCCCTTCCCCATCCTGGTTACCAGCAACCATCCCACAAACTATGTGCCAGGTTTTGTGCTAGATCCTATAGAGATTTTAAAAAATGAAAATCTGTCCTCAGAAGGTTTATAATTTACTAATGGGGGATATGAGACTTGAAGAGGGTGAACATATTCAATCAGGACTCTAAAGAAGGTTCTACTGCTCAACTTATAATCCTGTCCAGCTTTAAAATTTCTCTGAGTTGGTCTAAGGATGAGGAGGCACAGGATGCCTGTAGGAGTTGAAAGCAGCAGTTTTCAGCTTCCTTTAGCTGGTGATGATTAAACAGTTATCAGAGCTACACCCAGGCCAACTCTTGCCTTTAATACCCCATTGCTGTGACCGTAGGCCGCACTCAATAAAACACATCATTTTCTTAGGGTATGATAAGTAAGGAACTTTGTTACATGGTAGTCCTGACTGGGTATGTCCATCATGGAAGCCATCTTCCCAGTTTAGAAAACATCTCTTATTTCTGGTCAGACCTCTGTCTAACTAATGTCAAGATTAGTCAGCTGTTCCTCATAATCACCAGAAAGGTCGGTGAATATTTGACCTTGTAAAGAATAACAAAGCAGTGCCTTCTGACTACAACCAGGTTCTTATTTTTAAAAAGATTGAACTTAGCCTGACTCAAAAAAAAATGTGTATAATCATAGGGACCAGTTTTCAATCGGGTATTTAATTAAATTCAATTAGCTCAGAGAAGTGTTTACCAAGGGGTTTGCACAAGTAGATAGCCACTCAGTTAATTTTCTCAACAGTGGGGTCACCAGTGCACTTGAATTTCTGCATTTTAACCATGCTAATCTGGAGATGATGAAATTTCAAATTCATATTCATTCTTTAAAGATACATCTAACTAATTAAGTTAGATCTTAACCTAAGATTAGCTAGCTAATAATAATAATAATAGCTAATACAAGAGTTTGTACTTTAGCCAAAACATATGTAACATTTTTATGTGTGTCTATGACTCACTTCACTGTTCTACTAACCATCCATGTTCAACATGACTTCCAATCCACAAGATTTTCACTGTATATAATGGACTCAGAGTTGAGTTGAGGTCATCTCAACCATTATACTCACTACCTAGGTGACTTTGAGCAAGTCACCGAACCTCCTCAAGCCTTATTGCCACAGTCTGTAAAATGGGGCTTAATAATATGTGTGCTATTGTGAGGGATACAAACATTAAAGCATGTAACAAAGTGTTTGTCTTCATTATTATCTATTGTGACTGGGGGAGGGGGGAGCAAGGGGCATCATGTTCTAGGTAAACCTTAGCTGGTAGTATCAGTATTCCTACCACTTGTAGGGGCTCTGTGATCACAGACAACATTCTCATATTCCTCACAAATTCATGTCATGGTGTGTCTCATTTCATGTCCATTCATCATGCCTTCCAGTTCCAGAATGGTCACTCCTTTGATGACTTTGAAGAACGCTTTGCAGCAGCCATGCCGGTAAGGCTGGGAGGTCCATCTTCAATTCACTTAATACAATTGTCATCATGTCATTCATTTCATTTACACACATCATCCTTTATGGTTTCAGAACAGAAACTCACTGGTGGACTTTGATGAGTGTTTCAGGGTCGATAATCAGGTAAGCTATGAGGTCCTTGCTCTGTTGTGTCCCATGGAGAACCCAGAAGTGTTAGGAAAGCTGGGTTTGGGGTAGGAAAGGTGAGTCTCATAAGGAACAGCAGAGGTCATGTCCAAGGTTGGTCAAAGAAAACTGTTCCCAGGTATGATGTGGGATATCATAACAAGGAAAGTAGCACCGAGAGGGTGATGGCTGGAGAGGGAGGAGGGGAAGCAGCCCTTTCAGCCAAACCAATGGGAATGGGCTAGAGTGGAGGGAAGATGCCCAGGTAAGAGCTCTGAAATCATGGCAAGCATAGCTGTCCTAATGGGCAAAGGGGGTCTGCTTTGGCAGAGCTGAAGGGGTAATGGTAAGAAACATAAACTGGCTTTTAATAAACTGGTATTTGAGCCTCTCCTTTGCCTCTCTAGCTCTAAAATCTTAGATATAGTTCTTCCTCACCCTGAGTTTCAGGTTCCTCTTGGTCAGACTAGATGACCTCTAAGGTTCTTGTCAGTTCTCAGCTCATGACCTTGTAAACTAGGTTGGGGTCAACATGTGATCAGCGACTGATTATTTAAAAATCCCCCTGACTTATGGTTATATAATTTTACAGGATTTGGTTTCAACTACTCGGATAAACTTGTAAAATTGTGTTGCTGTTGCTGAGTCATTTCAGAAGCATCTAACTAAACCATTTGGGGTTTACTGGACAAAGAGACTGGAGTTATTTGCCATTTCCTTGTCCAGCTCATTTATTGTTTTCCTAATCTCAGACCTAGCAGACGGCTTCAGAGGTCATTCAGTCTGCCCAATCCACCACATTCCTGACAAGTGGTCCTTCAACCTCAGTGTAAATAATTCTTGTAAAAGGGAACCTCTCCATCTTATTTTTGGACATCATTAATTTAAGACCTTTTTTCCTTACCTGGAATCATTTCATTCATTCATCCATTTACTCATTAAATCATTTATTCATTGAACAAATATTCATGAAATACATACTACATACAGAGTATTGTTCTGGGACCAGAGGTGTAACACAATTTGATGAAGATACAATTCCTGCTTTTGTGGAGATTATAGTAGCCAGAAAGGATGACACTATTACACATAACTAATCTGTTAGAAAGGAATGAAACAAAGTACTATTTGTGGGTTGAGGAGAAATTCCTTACTAACCAGGGAAAGATTTGCGGAGGAAATGGCATTTGGTTTGGGTTTAAAATATGCGACTTTGGGTAAGCTATGTAACCTGCCTCATTTGTGAAATGAGAGGATTGGACTCCATGAGCTTTGAGCTCTCTTTATTTCCACACCCTGATCCTATGAATGTATAAGAATGCAGCAGATTGATGATGAAGGATGGTATCTGAGGTACAAGGGCCAGTGTGAAAAGGAGACACAAAAGTAATTTTACAAAGCAGAATAAAGTTTGACCAAAGATATAGAATCTCTAAATGAAGGTAAAATAAGTAAAATTGGAATGGTAGAAGATACCAGGTTGGGGGGGGGGGGCTTTGAATATCAAGCAAGGGATTCTTAACTTTAGGCAGTAAAAAGCTCCTGAAGATTTATGAGTAAAGAATAATACGACCAATTAGGTTTTATTTTCCAATATTTAAAAAGTCATGTCCTATTTTATGCCATGTACAGTAACACCTTGGAGAGACAAAGAAGGTATTTAATCATAATCTTATTGGATACATTAAAGTCATTAAATATGTAAACATCAACAAACTCAAATGCAACAAATATTTACTGAATGTCTGCTATGTTCAGGGCACTGTGAGACCTAAAAAGACTTTCATAGAGCTCACAGTCTATAGGTAAAGTAGATAAGATGTGTTTCCAGATAACTGTAATACTAGATATATGTATATATGTGTATGTGTTTATAAGTGTATGTATATGATGCTTAAGGGTATCTACTATTGAACTTTTCATGGGAGCTAGGGTAATAATTGAGACAGGACATAGAAATAAACCCATTATGAAGCTTTGGACATCCCCCATGGTAAAAGAGTAAATAATGAGTCAACAAAGGAAAAAGACACTGAGAAGGTACAGACAAGTAGGAATAGAAACCAGAGAAATAGAGACAGAGGTAGAGACAGAGAGACAGAGGGGGGGGGGGTGAAGGGGGAGGGAAGAAGAAGGAGAGAGATGGGGAGAGAGAGAAGAAGGGAGAGACAGGGAGAGAGGGGGGGAGGGGAGAGAGAAAAGGAGAGACAGAAGAGAGAGAGAGAAAAAGAGAGAGAGGGGGAGAGAGAGAGCATCTTCAGGAGTGAGTGGTTAATAGTTTAAGAAAATGCTGAGAGGTCAGGAAGGATGAATACTAAGAATGGACCATTAGAGTTAACAATGAAGAGATCACCATTATGTTCAGAAGAGTAGGTTCATTTGAGCAATGCAATCAGAATCCAGATTGGAAGGAATTGAGAAGTGAGTGGGAAGAAAAGGAATTGAAGTAAATAGAGAAAGAGGATTTTGTTTTTAATGAATTTGGCTTAAACAAAAGAGGACAGTCATTGGTGGTAGGGTAAAATGAAGGTGTTTTGTTTATTGTTTGTTTTGTTTTGTTTTGTTTTGTTTTTTCAAGGATAAGGGAGACCCAAGAATGTTATAAGCCCACAGGAAAGTAACTATAGGAAGAGAAAGGTTAAAGAGCATACATACAGTAGGATCATGTGTTAAGAAATGTGCAAAGTGCTGCTTTCATTCCTAGGAGGACTGTCAGTATTAAGAAAAGCTGGATGGAAGAGGTGGTAATCAAGCTGGGTAATAGAGGGCAAGTGGGGGTGGGGGAAGTTCAGTGGAAGGATTATGGTTTGTTAGGTTAGCAATGAAAGGCCCAGGGGGTCAAAGTTTCTACCACTCCAGATTTGCAATCACATATGAATATTACAATTGCTTTTAATTTTATTATCCCAGAATTTCATTTTCTATGACATTTAATTAGCTAAAGGTGCTAGTTAAACATCTACCATGATGGAATGAAATGACAACATGTGTTTTATGCTTCTCTCTATTTTCCTATTTTAGTATTTGAATGAAAACACTCTGGCAAAAGGAAAAATACACACACACACACATATTGGAAAATCAATATTTCAAGTAGGAAGGTTGTTTTAAAAGTTGTGCTTAAGGAGCAAATTAAGCAATAAATTATCTTTATGCTGTTAGTAAAAAGTGTACCATGAGTTCAGCACATTTCAAATGTAAATTGTATGACTTAATTATTAACTTCATTTTAATTTTCTCCCTCCACTAAAAAGAGAGATGTCCTTCTGTTTTAAAGAAAGAGGGTTCCAATCAGGAGCAAGCCCTGAAGCTTCAGTGGAGATGATTAAATAGAATTATTACTTTTATGAATTTTTTTAGATTTTTCACAGAATAAATGAACCCAGTCCAAGGAATAGCCAAATGACCTACTTTTAGAATTGGCTTTGAACTTGGGGCAGAGACAACACTGCAGAAAAAGGAAGCTTGTGCCCCTCCCGGAGCAGGCAGAGTAGCCTAATGCTTTCTTGGCCCGCTCTTTACTCAAGATGTGACGACTCGGCCAGAGTTGGAGTGGTGCAGAAGATAATGAAATTATCAGAAATTTGAAATCTAACCATTTTCTCGGGTTTTAACAAGAGTTGGCTTCTCCAACTTTCTCAGAAGTGAAAAAGGCCTTATGTTTAAAGGAAGAGAAATAATACTTGACCACTATTCACATGTCTTCTTCAGCACTTCTCAGGAAGCCTTCCAAGCTTTACCAAGAGAGTGCTGACATTTATGAAGGTCACATCAAGGCAAATTTATCTGCATTATTCTGTGTTGTCACTCTTACAGTACAGTGGTCAAATACCACTCAAAGCTGCACCAAGACTTTAGGGACACTCTGGGTATTAAAAAGGGGTCTATGTACTGGGAAAGAAATATGGTCAGAGGATCTGGCCTTGAAAGAGACCTCAAGGATCATTTAGCTTAGGCCTACATTCGGCTATAAGAAAACTGTCTATCAAGGAGTAACCAGTCCAAGGCCAAACAGAGAGTAAATGACAGACAGGACTTGGTGGAGATGTCCTCCATCCACAGTCACAACTCAAATATTTAAATAACTAAATACATAACTCACAAGCTTTGATTTATTTTCTTTTCCTCCCACTGGACAAAGGGAGGACAAAAAGAAGAAAGAAAACTCCACTCTTGTAACAAATGTGTATTCACCCAAAACAAAGTCCCACAATAGCCATGTCCACAAATATGTGTTACATGCTGCAACCTATGTCTATCATCTCTCTATCAGGAAATGCCAGTGGTCAAAAATCATAAAGAATTCCACAAATATAGAATTTTTTTATCCCAAACCAACCAGTTTCCTTTGTGGGCCACACCATCTCCTACAGAGGGTGAGCAGGTATTACAAGCAAGGAAACTGAGCTCCTAAAAAGTCAAGTTATGTACGACAATGGAAAAGGCCTTGGTCTTAGATTTGAAGGATTTGGGTTGAAATCCTGAATATGCCACTGGTTACCTCTGTGACCCAAATCGTGTAACTATTCTGGGTCTCTGTGTTCTGAGTTATAAAATGAGTAGTTTACAGTATGTCAGAGCTGTCAAATGTATGCCTTGCAGTTCACAAAATTCCTGAGTGTTGTCTTAATAAGATCATTTGTCCAAATTGAAATAGAAATGCATCCTTGTAGGCCCTCTGTTGACTTAGAAAATCACAAATGAATAATACCTACTTCATAATTTTATCTTGTGAGGATAGATGAGATGAAGCATCTGAAAGTATTTTGAGAAGTATAAAGCATTATATCAATGTAACATATGCATGTGTATTTTATCTATACAAATGTATAGATATGTGACCATAGTATTATATATAATATTATAGATATTACATTAGATGGATATTATATGCTACCTAGAAATTCTATGAGACAGATGCTGTTCCAATATAACTTAGAAAATAAGTTAGATATTAAGAGGTAGTAGTTGGTAAAGGGTAGACCAGATGAGGAAAATCCTCTCATCAGGTCATTCCTGCAGCCACAAGGGAAGCCTGGCATATTAGGGAACAAGATCAGCACTGGGCTTCGCATCACCAGCACACAAGCAGTGAGTTCCAATCCCAGCTCGGCACTTACCCTGGGTTCCAGTTCTAGCTCTGGCACTTCCTAGTCGGGTGATCTTGAGCAAGGGGATTCACCCAAGTCCGCTGAACCTCGGACTTCTTGTCTACTGAGTGGGGATGACAATATTCACCCATGCCTGCCTCGCAAGGCTCTCCCGAGGAAAATGTTGAATCCCTCTTTAAGGGAGTGTTATTTATGTGAGGAATCATTAATTCTTTGTAAGGGGTTCGTCAACCATTTTCCAAGAAAAAAAAAATGTGATGAGCATCATCTGTTCCCAAGAGGCAAAAGGAAATGCACTTACGTTGTCAAAACATTTTTTTCTTTCCAGGCTGTGACCCAGTTAGAGCTTTTTGGGGACATGTCCACCCCTCCAGATATAACCTCTCCCCCAGTAAGTATCCATGCTTTACTTCTGCCCTCTGCTCTGCCAGGTGTTTGCTTGTCTTTACTTTTCTTCTCCCAACATCCTCTGCTCTTCACTTAACTGTTATCATGATTAAGAAAGCA
>NW_027185850.1:19160945-19165130 GCF_028583685.1 Petaurus breviceps papuanus
AGGGCTGGTACTAATAAACAGGCCATGGTTGTGTTGTTGAGAGGGAGAGCAGGGGAAGTAGGCAAGACCTCCATATTAAAGGATTAGAGCTTCCTGGAGTTTGTTTCCTAGGGTGGCATTCTCTGTGTGTCTCAGTATGGGGTTTCCCATGCTGTGGGGGACTCACAGGGCACTCACATTCAATGGGCTGGACTCCACCTTCTAAGGCACAGAGCACTCCTAAGGGGTCAGGAGAGATGATGCAGTGGTAAGGGCAGTGAAGGGCTGCAGGAGTGAAAGAAAAGAATTTATTCAACAACAACGGGGTGCCAAGCACTGGGCTAAGTCAGCCCTCCCTGACTCTCTTGGGCTCACATTTGCCCAATTAGTCAGACCCCTAATGTTGAGCTCCTTATATTACCCTCAGTGTAGATTGCAATAATCAATTACTAGTCCTAGACGGAGCCAGAATGTTTGTTCTCTCCCAGTTCTGGAATGCATTTCCACACACATACCTTGTAGAATCAATCATTAACTTCCTTCAAATCCCACTTCGATCTCCACCTTCTCTGTGAGTACTTCCCTCATCCCCCAGATGATTGCGCCTCCCCCAAAAGTAACTTGTATACATTTTGTATATTGTCTCCCTCAGTTCCAGCTTACCATGGAGATATATAGATATTGAGAGAGACAAAGGAGAGAGAGGAGACAGAGAGACAGAGAGAAACAGATTGATCCTGATAGAGGTGGAGACACAGACATTGATACTAAGAGAGATAGAGGCTTGGAGACAGAGACAGAGAGGGTTCTTGTATGCATACTGTTTACATGTTGTCTCCCCCATTAGACTTAACTTTCCAAGGGCAAGAATCAGGATTTCTGGTGGCTTTGTTTTGCCTTTTTTGTGTCCCCAGAAATTACTACAGTGCTGGTATATGGTAGGTCCTTAATAAATACTGTTGGCTTCATTGCAAACTTCTCAGGGACAAGAGATACATCACTTTGTCATTGCAGTTCAGGGCTTAGCACTGGACCTCACCCTCAATGTGCATGTAATAAATGATTGTTGATTAATGCATTGATCATTTAAATATCTTTTTTAGCTAATAAGCAAATATTTTCTTCCTCCTCCCACCTCTCCCCCTCAAAAAAAGGCAAATCCTTTGTAACAAATAAGCATAGTCAAACTAAACAAATTATAAGTCATAAGGAAGGAGGCATAGATAGGAACGACTTTGGAAATCCCAGAATCCCAACCCTGGGAGAGTGTTAAGTGTCCCAGGGTACTCAGGAACCCTGATAAATACAAGAGGTTTTTCACTAATGTTCACCCTCACTGGTTTTGCTAGGAAGTCTCCTGGCTTCCCACAGGACCAAGTGCAATAGTCCAAGCTGGGGGCATGATTGCCGTGGGTCCTTGGCCAGATGTGCATCAGAAGAAAGGGGCGATGACCTCTTTGCTGAGCACAGATGGTGCCGGGCTCATCAGCCACTGATGCCAGGAGGGGAATCCAGGGCCATCTGCACAGCTCCAGACACCTGACGGCAGGGAGCTCCATGACATTGGACTGAGCAACCTCCTTCATGGGAGAAATGGGAATAATACCATGAGATTGGAACCTTGTTCTTTTGTCTTAGGGTTCAGTGATACCCCAGAGGAGATGTCATCTAACCTCCTGCAGATCAGGGACATCCTCAACAATATCAACCCAAATTATCAGCCAGGCAGAGACTGAATAGGTCCAGTGATGGGAAATCCATGACCACCATAGGCATTCCTTTTAATGTTCAGGCAAGTAGGAGTAAGGAAGTTGATATTGAAACAAAAAGATGCAGCCCTGCACCTCCAAGTCATTGCACCTAATTCTGTCCTCTTGAGTCTGCCCTTTAGATATCTAAAAACAATGAAGATGTCCCCTCCCACCCCAAACTCAACCCCACAGTCCCCACCACATTATTCTTTCTTCTACGGGAAACATCCTTAGTTTCTTTATCTTGTTCTTGTGTTAATCAGTTAATAAATATTTTATTAAGCACCTACTATGTTAAGACACCATGCTAAGCACTGAACATACATAAAAGGCAAAGGCAAAAGACAGTCCCTACTCACAATCAAATGAGGAACTCACAATCTAGTCATGACATAGCTTCAGGCCCCTTCGTCATCCTGGTCCTCATCTCCAATTTGTCAACGTCCTCCAGTGAGGCAGTGTGGTGAGATGGGAGGAACACTGGACCTGGAGATTATACATTCTTCCCACCTGAGAGAAGAAGCCCTATGAAGGAGCTCGACAGACAGGGAAGAGTTTGTCAGGTCTGGCATGAAAGCCCCATTACAGGGGTAGGGGAAGAAGTTGGGGAGAAGAATGTTGGTGGGGGCTCAGAGCATCTTGAAAATCCCTCCAGAAATACTAGGAGGGAGTCAACTTATGATTCCAAAAAGTACCAGTGAGGATGGAAAGGAGGGAACAGGAGTGGAGGAGGGATGGAACTGAGGCACCTAAGGTTCAGCATAAAAGTCAAATTAAGTCCAAAGTCTGGGACTCTAAATTTCTATTGAGAAGAGCAATTCAGATCCACAGGTCCGCTGCTGCCACGGAAAGGGTACCTTGCTTAGAGACAAAGAACCTGGATTTGATTTCTGGTTCTACCATTCACCTTCTTAGTGCTATAGAGTAAGTCACTCTGTTTCCTTATCTGTAAAATGGGGGGATTAGATTTCACCATCTCCCTTAGAGCTATAACTTGTGGGACTATAGACTTAAACCTCTGAGGGGCGTTTGAGGTCCTCATCTTACAGACACAGTGAGAAGTGACTTGCCTAGAGTCATGTGAAAAATAGGTGTTGGGGGTAGGATTTGAACCCAGCTTTTCTTGACTCTTAAGTCCCATCTTTGTACTATCCCACTCTGTCACTCAAATCCTATATGATACTAGAGACTTAGAAAATCGCTTTGCTCAGAGACAAGCCACGGATGCATGTGCCACTCACTCAGTCTGGGCTTTTAAAGATGAAGGAAGTGGAAGTGGTAACAATCATCCCGCCATTTTGTCCTCCTTATCAAAGTCCATCTGATTCTCTCTCTTTTTCAGACTCCTGCAACTCCAGGTGATGCCTTTATCCCATCTTCATCTCAGCCACTCCCCTCTAGTGCCGAAATGTTTGGTTCTGTACCTTTCAGCACTACTGCTGTACCCTCAGGTAAGGAAGAACTGCCTAGATTGCTTCAGCCTGAGATGGGCCTTCACCCAGCCCAGGTCCTGTAGAGCAGAGTTATGAAACACACAACCCACCTACATGCAGCCAGCCCCCAGTACTCCCAAGCGCAGCCTGAATGAGACTAAAATATAACTGGGGAATTGGACAGCATAAATAAAGCTGTGTTAAAACCCGTCAGGTCACATTTTAAAAGAAGTCAATCTGCAACCCACAACATACAGCCCCTGTATGGGTCTTTTGTTGTGGTTCAGTCATTAGGTCATGTGACCCCATGAACCATGGTGTCCGTGGGGTTTTCTTGGCAAGGACACCAGAGTGTTGGCCATTTCCTCCTCCAGATGTACGAATCAGTGACCCCTATTTCGACTTGAGTTTGACGTCATTGATCTGGAAGAACCCCCCTTACTAGCTTAGGATGCTACTGAGCAGCTGGAGAGGACAGGGAGGGGAGGGGCCCAACCTGCATTTCTTTCACCTGTAAAAGGATTGATTTAGACCAGAGCATCTCCAGGGCCCATCCAGCTCTGCCATTCTCTGTTCTTAGCAGGCCATGTCTGAATGTTCCCGGGAGCTCCTCAAAGTCTAGGGAGGAACACTGAGATGCTGGGAGGAGGATTTACTGCCCCAGAGTCAGAACACAGGGGGTCAAACCCCATCTCTGCCCCTGGGCCCTGAACTTTGGGCAGGTCAGCTGAGCTTACTGCGGCTCAGTGTCTTCATTAGTAAAATGACAAGTAGATAGTTTCTAAGGCCCATTCCAGCTGTTGATGGAGAATCCTGTATTCACAAGTCCCTGATGCCTAGAATTATTCTGTTTAAGGCCCCTACAAGCTCTGTCTTAGTATTCTGTGTTCTAAAATTCCTCCCAAAGGGCTCTCTCAGTTTTGACATTCTATGTTCTAAACTTTTGAATTCTCTGCTCTGAGGCCCCTCCCAGCCCTGACATTCCCTGTTCTAAGCCCCCTCCCAGCCTGTCATTCCCTGTT
>NW_027185850.1:19165140-19185231 GCF_028583685.1 Petaurus breviceps papuanus
TGTTCTAAGCCCCCTCCCAGCCTGTCATTCCCTGTTCTAAGCCCCCTTCCAGCTCTGACATCCCCTGTTCTCAGGCCCCTCCCAGCCCTGACATTCACTGTCCTAAGGCCCCTCCCAGCCCTGGCATGCTCTGCTCTGAGGCCCCTCCAGCTCTCACATTCTCTGGTTTATTTTCTCATATTTGGTGACTCTCAGACTCCTTTTAGTTTCTTTTCTGCTTCTCAGAGGGGCTCTGAGTCAGCTTCCCACATGCCAGTTACACTGGTAACCTTACATTTTCATTACAATGAAGCAAAAGACTATTTAAAAAGGAAAGTCTTTTGAAGAAAAGCCAGAGCCTGGAAGTGACCCCAGACTAGAGCAGTGACTGCTTTCCACCCTCCTAAAAATAAAGAAGGACGCCCAGAAGCATCCATGTGTGCATTCAGTCACCCTTTACTGATGTGGTGAGGAAAGTGCAGAGCAGAGTGCAATGAATACACTGCTTGGGTAACTGTGGGCTAGTAACATCCTTTTTCTGGTTTATCTTCATCTATCAAATGGAGTTGTACCCCATTACATGTAAAGGAACAAAAGAAAGAAAGAGAGAGAAAGAGAAAAAAGGAAGGAAAAAGTCAGAAATAAAGAAAGAAAAAAGGAAAGAAAATGAAAGAGAAAAATAGCTTAGTAAAACAACTCAATAGCATGATTGGAGTCAGACAGTGTTTGCAGCTGTACACAGCCCTATTCCCTCACCTCTGCAAAGAAAGGAGGGAAGGGCACTTGCTCCTTCCTTCAAGGGGCCAAGATGAGTCATTTATAATTGCACAAAGTCCAGATTCTATTTTTAGTTCTTTCCATTTACAATATTGTCATCACTGTGTATATCATTTTCCTGTTCTGCTTATTCTACTTTGCATCTGTTCAGATAAATCTTCCTATGTTTCTCTGAATTTGTCAAATTCCTCATTTACCAAGTGTCACACTATCTCATCACATGCATGTCCCGAAGTTTGTTCAGCCATTCCTCAATCAGCGAGCACTATTTTTGTTCCCGATTCTTTGCTATGACCAAAAAAATAAACAACGTTACTGTGACTATTTTGGTATATGTGGAACCCGCCCTCCTTGGAGATGCCTAGGAGAAACAGTGATCTTTTATAACTCCCCAGTGCTACAAAAACAGTCCTAGCTATTGAGTAAACTACCTTTTCCTTCTCAAAAGAAGTAGTTGCTTTCAGCCAACTCCCCAAATCAATACAGTTGCTCTATTGATGTATTCTTTTCCTTAAATATAAAATCATTTCCAGTCCTGTGGAAACTATACTAAAGAGGAATGTGGTTTTTTCCTCCTCCCTATTGATTTCTTCATTAAAAGCAATTTTATTCCTATCTTTCATTTTTATGTCACCTGAATTTCTCAATATGTCCCTCTTTCTCTGCCTCCAAGAGAGCCATCTTTTAAAATAAAGAATAAAAAATGGTGATAAAAGTTCAGCAAAATGAACCAGCCCCTCACCCGGGTGATCTGGATGAGTTCTCAGAACCCAGAGTCCCTGTGCATTCTCGCGGTTCTTCTTGGGGGCCAACTTGTTTATTATAATCTCGAAGCGTTCACTTTCACGTTTGTCGTTTCTGTTGTTCTTTTCATCTACATTGTTGCCATTACTATGTATGTTGTTTTCCTAGTTCTGCTTCCTTGACTTGGCATCAGATCATACAGATCTTCCCATTTTTCTCTGAGTAGTTCTTATTCACTGCTTCCCAGTCAATAAGCATCTATATCCTGCCCTGGTACTTTGCTCCTTTCTCCTGGATTTTTTTCATCTTTCTATCACTGAATGTAATTACTAGAAAACAAAATTCACAGGAGTCTTTCAGCTAATCATTTCCTTTCACTTCCTGACCTAGAAGACTTTTGATTGATCAGAGCTCAGTTGTCTAAGCAGAGGACATTCAGTGTTACCTCTCCCCTGATGAACACTCCTAAATAAACTGGTTTTTTTTATTTTTTTTTAAAGCAATCGGGGTTAAGTAACTTGCTCAAGGTTACACGGCCAGTTATTTCTGGGTGTGGTGCTGAGTATCTGAGCCCAGATTTGATCCAGGTCATCCCAACACTGGGGCCGGTGCTCTTACTCGCTGAGCCACCTGGCCGCCCCTAAGCAATTGGGGTTAAGTAACTTGCTCAAGGTTACATGGCCAGGTGTTTCTGGGTGGGTGCTAAGTGTCTGAGCCCAGGATTCGATCTCCAGGTCGTCCTGACACTGGAGCTGGTGCTCTTACTCGCTGAGCCACCTGGCCACCCCATAAACTGTTAATAAGCTGTTAAATAGTTCCAAGGCAAATCCACACCAGGTTCAGCCTTATCACATGATTTTTCAAGATCCAAGTTAAGATGTCCCACCAGTCTAGATAGAAATGTAGCTCTAAGGCCAGAGTTCCTGTGAGGTTATTCTATCCTCAGGACCTTCCCTGTTGGATAATGGAGGTGAGAGACCTTCAAATGCAAAAACACACAAATCCATTTCCCTGTGATTCCCAACTGTGATTCCAAGCTTCTGTCCCCCACCCCCTCCCCAAATATGTGCTCTCAGCAGATGGCACAGAGCCAGGGAGACATGCTAATAGCTCTCCAGAAAAATGTGCTCAACCCATCTGTCAGCCCTGGTTGAAGAAGAAGAGGAAGAAAAGAAAGGAAGAAAGAAAATAAAACATGTTCTCATAAAACCAGCAGCTCTTGCACTGTGGATCATTCTTGGAGTTCAAATGCTTGCTTGGAAATTCATGAGCTATTGCTCAGTTCCTGCTGGTAGAAGCCTTTTGTCCATGTACTGACTGCTCATTCCTGCGTATGGCACAAGGAATGCTGTCCTCAGAAAAGCAGATCATGGTGTGAGCTTTAACTCCACCACCTGTTAGCTGGGGAATGGAGACCAAGGCAGGCCACCTTTTGGGGTCTCAGCTTCCTCATGTATAAAATAGTGATAACCGAACTGCCTCTCCCTACGTCCCAGAGTGGCTGTGAGAATAAGATAGCCTTAGAGATTAGACATTCAAAATCATCCTCTACCAATGCCAATGGGCACCTTCTTTAGATTACAGTGTTAGAGCTGATCAGAGCATCAGAAGGAAGATCAAATGCCTTGCCCAGGGTTATACAATTTCATATCATTATTGTTGTTGTTGTTAGAATTATTTATTGTTGTATATGTACTCTGACTAACTGCACTTCCCTTCCAACATTATTCTCCTAGGTTACGTTGCCATGGGCGCTGTCCTCCCCTCATTCTGGGGACAGCAGCCCCTTGTTCAACAGCAAATCGCCATGGGTGCTCCGCCGCCAGTGGCTCAGGTGATGCCAGGGGGTCAGCCGATAGCATGGGGCCAACCAGGCATCTTCCCTGCTCCCCAGCAGCCATGGCCATCCGTAGCTGGTCAGTTCCCGCCCACCGCCTTCATGCCAACACAAACTGTGATGCCTTTACCGGCTGCCATGTTTCAAGGTGCCCTCGCCCCCCTCACCACTATCCCCACCACCAGCGATTCCACCCGATCGAGTCCCCAGACAGACAGGCCCCAGCAGAAAATGGGTAAAGAAATGTTTAAAGATTTCCAGATGGTCCCGCCTCCTCCGGTACCCTCCCGGAAACCTGACCAGCCTTCCCTCAGTTGTACCTCAGAGGCCTTCTCCAGTTACTTCAACAAAGTCGGGGTGGCACAGGATACAGATGACTGTGACGACTTTGACATCTCACAATTGAACTTGACCCCTGTGACTTCAACAACACCATCCACCAACTCACGTGAGTAGGCCTCCACCATCTTGTACCTGTGGGGAAAGCACACGTCCCTAGAAGCAAACTGGAATGCAGCTGTCCATAGAGCATCACCAGATCTCAAACCCCTTGCTTGGTTAATTGATTGAAGACAACTTCTTGATTTTCAGCCTATAAAGTATAGCTTACATTTTAAAGAAACTACTGTGTGCAAAGCTCTGAGAAAGATGTGCAGGGTAGATAGAATTCCATGAGGTTGCAAGAAGGGGAAGGGGTAAATGTATAGCCCCTGTACTCAAGTAACTAACATTGTAATGGGAGAGACAGCATGGAAAAAACTATGTGTGTATATAGCAGATGTACACAGGCCAGATAGAAGGTCATTACAGAGAAAAAGCACTAGCAGTTGGGGGTGGAGGGTGGTAGAGTCCTGGGGAAGGTCTCTTGCAGAAGATGAAATTTGAGCTCAGTCTTGAAGGAAGCCAGGAAAGGCAGGAGATGAAGGGAGGGAGGGAGAGTGTTCCAGGCATGGGGACAGCCAGAGAAAATGCCTGGAGTCAGGAGATGGAGTGTCTGCTGTGAGCTTCAGCAAAGAGGCCAGTGTCACTGGATCCAAGAATATGGAAAAGCCAAGGGAGGGGCTTTCAGTGTCAAACTGAAGGTTTTATTTTTGATCATGGAGGTAAGAGGAAGCCACTTCAATTTATTAAACTATTAAGTAGAAGGATGATGCAGTTAGACCTGTACACGCATAGGAAAAGCATCAGAGAATGGTTTGGAGTTGGGAGAGACCCAAAATAAAGAAACCATTTAGGAGGCTATTATGATAGTTTATGAGGGCCCACACCAGGTGGCTGCATAAGGGGAAAGGAAGGGATCAATCAGTCAACCAAGCAATGAACATTTATTAAGCACCTACTATTTACCAGGCACTATGATAAGCAGTAGATACAGAGGAGATTTCATAGAGTTAAAAATGACAAGACTGAGACTGTTGGATGTGTCACATAAGGAGCTGAGGACAGCACAAAGATAGCCTGGATGACGGGAGGAAAGGGAGGACCCATGACCATGAGAAGAAAGTTGGGGAGAAAGGAGGGTTTGGGCCTAAAGGAGGAGAGACTTTAGGGACCATCGGGTCTAACCACTTCTTTTTCCAAATGAGGAAAGTGAAGCCAAAGAAGATAAATGATTTGCCCAGGAGTTGACAGACAGGGTCAGAGGTCAAATTTGAACCCCAGTTCTCAGACTCCAGAGACAGTGGACTTTGTACTGTATCTTCTTGCTCCCTGGTTTGAAGACAGGAAGACCTAGGCAGTGTGGGAGGTGGGATTACAAAGACAAATAGTCCGTACCCTTACTAAACAGACAGGGGAGACAATATGGTCTTCTGTAATGTTACGTAAAATATAGACAAAATTAATCAGATTTAAGGGGCAGCTAGGTGGCACCATAGTACATAGAGCGCTGGGCCTAGAGTAGGAAAAACTCATCTTCCTGAGTTCAAATCTGGCCTCAGACACTTACTAGCTGCATTACCCTGGGCAAGTCACTTAACCCTGTTTGCCTTCGTTTCCTCATGTAGAAAAGAGAGAAGGAAATGACCAATCACTCCAGTACCTTTGCCAAGATGCCCAGATGGGGTCACAAAGAGTCAGACACAACCAAAAAACTGAACAATTACAATGATCAAATTTACCTTGGGGATGGAGGCCCTAACACCTGAGGGCAATGGGAAAGGCCTCTCATAGAAGGTATCACTTGAGCTGAGTCTTAAAGGAATCTAGGTATCCTTAAAGGGGAAGTTAAGAAGGAAAAGTATGCCAGGCATGGGGAACAGCAAGTGCAAAAGATCGGAGATGGGAGATGGGTATGTGCGAAATAGTGAGGAAGCCAGTACAGACGGAACGTAGAGTGCATGGAGGAGAATAATGGTCAATAAACTAAAAGGGTAGGAAGGGGAGTGCAGTTAGTGAAGCATAGATCACAAAGCCTATGCTATAAATAAGGAAACTGAGGCACAAGAAAGGTCAAGTGTCACTAAGCTTATAACTGTCAGATCTAAGATTCAAACCCAAGTCTCCTTCTTCCCAGTGCACTGTTCTTTCTGCTATTCCAAAATCCCTCTTATTCATACACAATACTATAGGGTGTAAGCTCCCAGAGGGCACAACCTATCTCACTTGCATAGCAGATAGTAGAAATGGCATGAATGAGCGAATAGAGCACCAGCCCTGGAGTCAGGAGGACTTCAGTTCAAATCCAGCCTCAGACACTTAACACAAAAACTAGCTGTGTGACTTTGGGCAAGTCACCCAATTGCCCTCCAAAAAGCAGAAAAAGAAAGAAAAAAAGAAACATCATGAATGCATATTGATTGATTGTTTGAAAGCTAATTAGAAAAGAGAAGATAATAAATGAGATTTTGTGGTTGAATTTTGAGGACGTAGGTTCAAATACTGACTTTTTTCATTTAGTAATATACCAGTATGACCTTGAGTCACTGTACCCTTGGGACCTCAGGATCTTCATCTATACAATGAGTAAGTTGGACTGGAGAGCCTCCAAAGTACCCTCTGGTTCTCCATCTAGGATCCTATGTTCCTACTTGTATGACTTTTGGGCAAGTCACCTCTACTTCTACTCTCTGGGCCTCAGTTTCCTCATCTGTAAAAGGAGGGGGTTGAAATAAATGGCTTCTGAAGTCCCTTCCTGTCTATTATTTTATGAAGAATACAAAGTAGTTTGGGAGCTCTTAGGAAGGAGAGATTAATTGTGACCCACTTAAAAGTGGGTCATAGCACCACAGAATGAGTCCTACCTCCGAAGACCAGCTTAGATCCTGCTACTTATTGGCTGTGTGACCTTGGGCAAGTCCCTTCATTTCCCTGGGCCTCAGTTTCCTCCTCTGTCAGATGACTGGGCTGGGCTAGATGACACCTGAGCTCCCTTTTCAGCTTTAGATTTGTCTTCTTTGTTCTGTGAATGATGGAAGGCTGCATGGTAGAGATGGCTTTGAAACTGCATATGACCCTGCCAGCCTCCTATTCAGGGCTGCAATGAGAACTGGGGGTGGGGAGGGAGTGTTAGGGAAGAAAAGGGGGGCAGGATGAAGACCATGTACCAGACAAAGAGGAACTTCTGGGAATGAGTGTCTCTTTTTTTCTCTCACTCTCTCATCCCATCTCTCTATCTCTTTGGATCTCTCTCTGCTTCTTTATCTCTTTCTGTCTCTGTCTCCATCTGTGTCTCTGCCTTTGTCGCTCTCTGTATCTATCTCTTTATCTCTCCCCCATCTCTCTGTCTCTGTCTCTATTTCTCTGCTTCTCTCTCCCTGCCTCTCCCCCCCCCTCTCTGTCTTTGTCTCAGTCTCTGTCTCTGTCTGTTTGAGTCTCTCTCTCTGTCTCTCTTTCTGTGTCTCTGTCTGCCTCTCTCTCATAGATATCTGCTTTACAACATGGCATTTAAGTAAAATATCAAACTACGCAGAAAGATTGACTTAGTACAACAGTGAAAATTCATCTCCAAGTTCTATTGAAAAGAGAGGAAGACATTTCTGAATATGGTATAACATGAGATACAATACTTCAAAATAATGATTAAGCACCTACTGTTTGTTGTGCATGTTGTTAAAAGATTTTTATTTGAATTTTATTTATGACCCTCATAAAAAAAATCGCTGTATTTTCCAAAGCAACCACAAAAGTAGGACCAGATCATTTTGTAGCTCTGTGTATCAATAATAACAGTATTCATATGATGCTTTAAGGTTTGCCCTGTGCTTTCTGCACACTCTCTCATTCGATCCTCCCAGCAGCCCTGAGAGGCAGGTCCCTCATTATCCCCATTTTACAGCTGAGGAAAGCTGAACAATCCCTACTCTCATATTCTTATGGGGAGATAAGCATGATGTCAGTACAAAGAGATAGATACAGAAATAGGAAGCTGGGAAATACCTGCACCGTTCGAGTTAGAAGGGCTCCCTCTGAATCCCAGCTTTGATGCTTACGCTCTCTGTGGCTCTGGAAAGGCTCAGGATCACAATGAAAAGGTCCTCAGGCTAAAGAGTCCAGTCACCTCATTCTACAGATGAGGAAACTGAGGCCCAGGGTGGTTATATACTCATAGACCTAGATATGGAAGTGACCTCAGAGGTAACCAAGGTCAAGTTTCTCTGAGGCCATACGACTCATAATTGCCTGAGGTAACATGTGTACCCATCCCTCTGACTCCATATTCTGTAGGTTTCCCCCACACCATGACAGCTCCGAGCACAGAGCAGGCAGTTGCCTTCTTTAGCCCTTTGAGCCCCAATGTCTCTGTCTGTTAAGTGAGGATGGGGGGACCCACACCCCTTCGCTCATGGGGCCCTTGTGAAGAACGTGCCTTGTAAAGCGCCAAGTTAAAGTGAGCCACTGTTACCCTGAAGTCGTGGAATCCATTCCTCAGCATCTGTCTAGTGAATGCCTCCTGTGCTGGCTGCCAATTGGAAAGTGATGAATGAAGAGGAGAGCTTCAGAGTGTGTACTTGTTTCAGTCCAAAGATGGGGGGAGGGGGGAGAGGCAGCAAATACTGCTTAGCATCATAGCTTTGCCATCTGTAGAGTCGGGAGCCATCTGGGGGTACACGGTTAGACCCAAAACACTCTTTTTTCCCCTTCTTTTGAAAATCCATTGTGTCCCTTAAAATCCAGCCCAAGTTCCTACCTGGAGTAAGAGCTTCCAGTCTCTCACTTTCTGTAGTCTGGCTTTTGGACAACTGGCCAAGTAATCAACAGGGTACCATAGACAGAGTCACTGAGGCAGTCAGCAAGTATTAATCAAGTGTGTATCATTGGACAGCCACTATACTGAACTTTAGATCCACATATGTGACAGTAGAAAGAACACTGGGCAGCAATGGGACTTGGATCCTCATAGAGCCAGTCTCTTTCCTTTTGAAAAAAAAAATATTTTTAGCATTCTTTTCTTTTTTAAAACTGAGTTCCAAGTTCTCTACTTCCCTCCCTCCCTTCCCCTACCTACTGAGAAGGCAAGAAAAATTATATCAATTATGCATGTGAAATCATAGAAAACATTTTCATATTAGCCATATCGCAAAAAAAAGAAGCAAAAAACATAAAGTGAGAAATTATATGTGAGTTCATATGTTCTCTCTCGGGAGGAGGATAGCATTTCTTCATCATGAGTCCTTTGGAATTGTCTTGGATCATTGTCTTGATCAGAACAGCCAAGTCTTTCACAATTGATCATCATGACAATATTGCTGTTACTGTGAACAATTATCACCTGGTTCTTCTCACTTCTCTTTGCATCAGTTCATGTAAGTTTTGCTGTACTTTTTTTTCTGAAACCATCGCCTCCTCATTATTTCCCACAGCACAATAGTATTCCATCAAAATCATATACCACAATGTGTTCAGGCATTCTCCAATTAATGGGCATTACCTCGATTTATAATTTTTTACCTCCACAAAAAGAACTGCTATAAATATTTGTTTTTACATATAGGTCCTTTACCTTTTTTCTTTGAGCAAAGAAAATCTTGATTTCTTGAATTGCGGTGCAGACTTTAGTGTTGTTGCTGGATCAAAGGATGTGTATAGTTTTATAGCTCTTTGCATATAGTTCCAAATCATTCTCCTGAATGATTGGAGCAGTTCACAACTCCACTAATAGTTTATTAGTGTACCTATTTTGCCCTTATTCCCTCCAGCTTTTACTTATTTATGATAGGTGTAAGATGGTCCCTCAGAATTGTTCTTATTTGCATTATTCTAATCAATAGTGATTTAGAGCATTTTTATATGACTGTATATAGCTTTGATTTCTTCTTTTGAAAACTGCCTGTAATGGAATTCTATTGTGCTATAAGAAATGAGGAGCAAATGGACTTTATAATAACCTGGAGAGACATGTAAACTGATGTTGAGTGAGGAGACCGGAACCAGAAAACATTGTACACAATTACAGACATCGTATCAGTGATGACTCACTTTGATAGACTGGGCTTTTCTCAGCAATGCAAGGCTGTAAGACAACTCCAAAGGACTCTTGATGGAGAAGGCTGTCCACATCCAGAGTGATGGAGTCTGACTGCAGGCTGAAGCAACTACTTGGTCTCTCTCTCTTTGTTTTCCCTTGTTTTGTTTCTTCCTTCTCGTGGTTCATTCCGTTGGTTATAATTCTTCTTTGCAACTTGACTAATGTTTAATGTGAAGGTATTTGTAGAACCTATATTGGATTGCATGCTACCTTGGCAGGGGGATTAGAGGGAGGGGGAGAAAATTTGGAACTCAAAAGCTTGTGGAACTGAATGTTGTAAACTAAAAATAAATCTGAAAGGAAAAAGAAAAGAAAAAAACGCTATTTTCGTATAGTTTGACCATTTATTAATTGGGGAATAGTTTTTTAAATAAATTTCTCAGTTCCCTATATATTTGGGAAATGAGGCCTTCATCAGAGAAACTTGCAATAATTATATATATATAATTCTCTTTGGTACCTTTTAGCAAAGTGTAGTTTTATTATCTCTTAAAAGAGGTCTATTTTTCTTAAACGAGGTCTATTAGGTCTATTTTTGCTTTTGTTTTTCATTCTAGTTTCTAATCTTGCATCTGATATTCTAATCTTGCAACTCTGATTTTAAGTAAGTCTTTTAACCTCTCTAGGTCTCAATGACATGACTATAAAGGTTCTTTCCAGGTCAAAATCTATGATCTTCTGTGATCTGCCAAGTTTCACTTAGTTATAAAAAAAATCACCTTTACCCATAGCAGATTGGGGAGATACAGATTAGGTAGCAAGTTTGTGGTTTGTTTGTTTGTGATGAATACGCTCTGACTGAATCAGTGATTTGGTAAGAACAGGGCTTAGAAGGGAGGTTTCATTTGTGACAGGAACTCACTTCTACTAAAGAAACTCCCTGTACTGATGATACAAGAAAGCATCTTCTCTACAACTTAGTTCAGAAAATTAGTTCTTGCTGCGTCAGTGTATGTTAAAGGCAAGACTTGAACCCAGCTCTTTCTGACTCCATGGCCAGCTCTCAATCTGCCTCCCCAGTCAGCCTCTCTGTGGTATAGCCACATGGCAGCCCAGAAGCCAATTCAATCTTAGGCCAGTGGGTCAGGGAGAGTCCTCTGAGCTCTGGTATATAATTCCATTCTAGAGTATTTCGCTGAGTTCTGAATGCTGTGGTTTAGGAGGGATACTGGTAAACTAGAGGGCCTTCAAAGATTGCAGTCAGGATAGGAAAGGCCTTGGCATATTGCCATAGGAAGAATGGTTGAAGGAAATGGGGTGTTTGGCCTTGAAAAGACAAGATTAGGCAGAGGGGCGGCATGATAGCATCTTCCAGTTCTTGAAGGGCTAACTTGTGTCAGAGGGCTCAGATTTGTGTTGGGCATCAGAAAACAGAACCAGGAGTAATGGGTGGATGTTGCACAAAGCATACTTAGACGATGTAAAATAGTAATAATAATAAGCCTCTCTCTTACCAATGAGAGCTGTTCCAAAGTGGAACAAACTGCCAAGAGAGGTCATGAGCTCCTTTACCTGGAGGTCTTGAAGCAATGGCTGGAAGACCAAACAAGGAGACAGTTTCCCGTGTGGGGGTTGGTCTCACTGAGATCTCTTCCACCTGTAAGATGCTCCAATTCAGTTCTCTCTGTCAGGAATGTCCTCTGCCGTCTCTTTACTATCCTTAAAGCACACATAATAGAATCACCAGAGCTCTGATTTAGGAGAGATCTCAGTGTCCATATAACCTCAGCAGGGAAACATATCCCTCTGATTAGTTGAGTTCTCCTGGGGAAAATGCCTGATCCCTGGGACACCTACACCTTGGGGGCAAACCTGGGTCACCATCTTCTTCTCAACTTCTGCCCTAGACTGTGAGCTCAAGAAGAGGGAGTATTTTTATTTTTGCTTTTCTTGTATCTTCAGTGCTTAGCATAATGTCCAACGCATAGTAGGTGCCAAAGAAATGTTTGTTGATGGACTGCAACATATATATTGATGTCCTATCCCTCAGATGCCTTTCTCCTTCTGTCTCCTCCTTCACCCTTGTCACAGGAAAAGACAGTCCTCATTGCCAAGGCAAACCCCTCCACATGTGCAGGTGCTCCCCATTCCATCCTGTCTTCTCCAATAGATTTCTTTCTTTTATCCCCACTGTCCCCATCATCTCCATTATCTCTCTTTCTACTTGTAACTTCCATGTTGCTTATAAATATGCTCAAATCTCTCTCAAGAAAAAGAAACAACTTATTTCATCTATCCATCCCCATTAGCTATCCTCCCATAACTTTTCTTCCTTTTATGGCTCAACTCCTGGAGAAGACCCATCTATAATCCATGCCTCCACTTCCTTTCTTCTCACCTTCTCACCTCCAGCACCTTCGCTTCCCAGTTCCCCAACTTACTTATTTCCTATGATCTATTCCACCCCACCACAGCTATATAGAGAGATGTCCATGACTTTGATATTGCAGTCACCCACAAATGCTCTACTTCTGTGCTCATAAAATTCCTTTATCTGGCCATAATTTATTGCCCCTCCATATCTCCTTCTGTCTTGCAACTTCTAATGTGTTTCTTCTTCCTTACCATAACCCCCAAAGCCTCATATTGCTCAGGTCTTTCCCAGGCCATCACCCCTATGCTACACTCTCTTCCCTTCCCCACCTTGACTTCTTGGTGAACTACTTCAAGGTTACAGTGTCCTCTTCTCTCAAGTCCCTTGTTTCCTTCTTCTATCAACAGCTGCCCTGGATTACTCCCATCATCCCTTCAGTTCACTCTTATACTCAGGCTACTTCACAAAGCTGTAGGAAGTCACAAAATTGTGTGAACTGGGTCCAGTACAAATTTAGATTACAGAATCACAAAAGGGCCCTCCCTGCAGCAAAGTAATCCTTTTATATGTCTCTGATTCACTGTTTTACTCCCCACAGTGGCTGTAACAAACCATTTTGTCCCTTCTCAAACATCCTACGGCTCCTTCTCCCTCCACTTTTTCGACTAAGAACCTTGTTTCATATTTCAATGAAAAAAATGGTGGCCATTTTCTAAGTTCACCCTTTCATTCTCTCCTCATTTCACATCACTCAGATACCTTTCCCCACCATCTCCTTCCTACTGCCAAGGCAAACCCCTCGTCATGCACAGGTGATCCCATTCCATCCCATCTTCTCCAGCATATTGGCCCCTCTGTTGTGGCCTTTCTATCACTTAATCTTCATTCTCTCCCTGACTATCAGCTCCTTCCCTCCTGCTTACAAATATGTTCAGGTTTCTCCTATGCTCAAAAAACCCTTACTCAATCCATCCATCTGCTAGCTATCATCCAATATCTTTCCTTCCTTTTATGGTTAAATGCCCTGAGAAGGCCATTTACAACCCACCCCTGTGCTTCCTTTCTTCTCATTCCTTTGTTAATTTTCCATCTGCAGACTGGTTGCCAATCTCATCATTCAGTTGAAAATCCTATCTCCGAAGTTGTCGGTGATCTCTAAATTGCCAGATCTATTGGCCTTTTCTCAGTTCCCATCCTTTTTTAGTTTCAGTTTTTGACACTATTGATCACCCTTTTCTTTATGTCCTCTTCTTTCTAGCTTATGATGACACTACTCTGTCCTGATCCTCTTCCTACCTTTCTCACTGCACCTTTTCTGTCTCCCTGCCAATTGGTGTCCCCCAAAGATCCAGCCTTGGCCTCCTCTCTGTACTATTTCACTGCGCAATCTCAACACCCGAAGATTCAATTATCATTTTTATACAGATGAATCTCAATTTTATTTATTCAGCCTAATCTATCTCCTGAACTCCAATCTCCCATCTCCAACTGCATTTTGAACCCCTTGAATTTGAAATCTGATAGACATTAAACTCAGCACATTCAAAACTGAACACCTTATGTTTCCTCTCAACGCCTCACTTCTTCTGAACTTTCCTGTTACTGTCAGTCAGTATACTTTGATTAAATTATTAAAGGTGACTTTCCCTACTCTAGACCATTTTCCACTCAGCTCTCATAAAGCACAGGTCTAACCATATCACTCCCCTGCTAAGGCATCCCCTATGGCTCCCTATCATCTCCAGGACCAAATCCACAATCATCTATTTGGTTTGCAAAATCCTTCATACTATCCACTACCTTCCAGCCTTCTGACTGTAGACTTCTGACCTTACTATCCCCCTCCCGTATTCTGGATTCAGTTGGCACTGGCGTTGCTGTTCCGCTGCCAGGACTCTGTTCCTCTTCTTGTGACTCTGGGCATTTTCACACACTGTCCCCCGTGTCTGGAATTGTCTGTCCTCATCTCTGCCTCCTGGCTTCCTCAAGTCCCATATAAGACCCACTTTCTACAATATTCGTGTCTTCCCTCTTTGATTATTTCCTATTTCTCTAGGTTACAGCTGGTTTGTACATAGCTATTTGCCTGGTACCTTTTCCATTAGACTGAGTTCCCTGGGAGTGGGACTGTGTTTCACCTTTCTTCTTTTCCCCCAGAGCCCTTAGCACAGCACCTGGTTCACAGAAGGTGCTTAATAAAGGCTGATCGACTGGAGTTAACTTTCCTGATCCCCTCCTTGTTAATCACCACCCTTCATCCCTGGAACACCACTGCATACATCATTTATACCCGCCTAACCCACTAAGTATACGTTAGAGCATTGTAGTGATGTGTGTATGTTCTCTTCCTTCCTTCCCAGCTAATTTGTCGGTTCCACCAAGTCAGGGGCCATGGCCTTACCTAGACTCATCATCCTCCCATCCCACTGCCTCACATGGTACCTTTGGCCCCTGACTCTTTAAAAATGATTGACATCTTTCATTTTTAAATCGTGTTCATTTTACAATATGTCCCTCCTGGGGTGACTGAGTTGCACAGTGATTAGAACACTGGCCCTGGAGCCAGGAAGACCTGAGTTCAAATCCAGTCTCAGACACTTACTAGCTTTGTGTTCCTGGGCAAGTCACTTAACCTCAATTGCCTCCCAAAAAAATCAAAATATGTCCCTCCCCTCTTCTCCATCCAGACCCATCCTCTGTATGGCAGACTCTCAACAAATGTCTTTAAATTGGAGCCAGATGAAACTGAAATCCTCTCTTTTGTACATTCCTTCTAGCTCCAACCCCTGCACCCAGGCAAAGTTCTCCATCAAAATCATCAGCATCCCATGCCAGTGACCCCACCACGGATGACATCTTTGAAGAAGGCTTTGAAAGCCCCAGCAAAAGTGAAGAGCAGGAAGCTGTGAGTAACAACTTTCTGTACATTTTGTCACCCAGCAAAATAAATACAAAAATGGATTTCTGGAATAGTCAGTCCTGGGTCTGAGGCATAATTTGAAGGGGACCTTCCAGGGCAATATCTGTTTAGTTTTGTTCTCTGATCCAGAAGCAAAAGCTTGAAAGGGGAAGTCCATGAAGGGCTTTTTTTCTTTCCTTTCTTCCCCCATCCTTTCTTTCTTTCCTTCTTCTCTCTCTCCTTTCTTTCTTTCCTTCCTCCCTCCCTCCTTTCCTTTTCCCTCCCTCCTTCCTTTTATCCTTCTTCCCTTTCTCCTTTTCTTCCTTTATCCCTCCCCTCTGCCTTCCTTTTATCCTCTCCCATTCCTCCCTACCTCCCTTACCTCTTTTCCTTTCTCCCTTTCTCCCTCCCTTCCTCCCTCCCTCCCTTCCTTCCTTCCTTCCTTCCTTCCTTCCTCCCTTCCTTCCTTCCTTCCTTCCTTCCTTCCTTCCTTCCTTCCTTCCTTCCTTCCTTCCTTCCTTCCTTCCTTCCTTCCTTCCCTCTTTCCATTTTTCTGTTTTCTCTAAAGGCATAATCTGTGAATCCTGGGCAACTATCATTTAAAAAGAAACAAGGCCCTACTATCCATGGCTGTGTTCCCTTTCCTGAATTTGTGTCTTCTTTCTAAATAATGAACTTTATTCGCAGCACGATGATAATCCACGCCTGTCTTTCCACTTGATTCTGTTGAGAACCACAAACAACAAAAAGGTGTTATGTTCTTGTATTTTAGCCTGATGGGTCTCAGGCCTCATCCAGCAGTGATCCATTTGGTGAGCCCAGTGGTGGGGACCCCAGTGGTGATAATATAAGTCCAGAGGTCGGTAGCTAGATAGCGCAGGTTGGGGTAGGTATCTGGCCTTTATTTCTCTTTCGCCCTTTGCCTGCCTTCTGCTCCTCTTACCACTGTGTGCCATCCCTGCTCCTCTGGATCTGCCCGTCCTACTGTGTCCCCCTCCCCCAGTGCTTGCGTTCTTTCCCATATCACTCCTCTTCTGACTACCGCCCAGCGACTGCATGGCCTGCCATTTGCTATGTGTTTGGAGGGATGGGGCATTTGTGCATTTCCCCACAAATCGTGTCTGCATGTTGGGCCAGGGTCAGGGAGGGAGGACAGAAGCCTGAGGGGGATGGCTAAATTCAGTAATGAAATAGACTTGGTTCCACCTGTGTTAATGAGGTATGGAAGTGACCTTGTAAGTTTGCTATGACCACCATATGTCCTTGACCCAACACAAAGGCAGCCATAGGGTCAACCAAAATGCCCCACCAAAATGCCAGGCCCAATGAGCCCTCCAGGCTTTCCTATTGAGAAGAAATAATAGCAACGGGGCGGCCAGGTGGCTCAGTGAGTAAGAGCACTGGCCCCAGTGTTGGGAGACCTGGGATCGAATCTGGGCTCAGATACTTAGCACCCACCCAGAAATAACTGGCTGTGTAACCTTGAGCAAGTTACTTAACCCCAATTGCTTAAAAAAGAATAGCAACATGGTACAAGGTAAATGGCACTGAATTTGGATTCAGGGAACCTAGGTTCGAACCCTGACCCTGTTCCTTACCACTCGTGTGACCCATCACAAAGCCCTTCATTTCTCTAGACCCCAGTTTTCTCATCATTAAATAGGGGAGTCAAATTATATAATCTCTAGGGTCCCTTCTAGCTCAAAATCTCTGATGCTATGAAAGTAACAATGATTAAAATTATGCTTGATATTTATCTTTTGTTTTTACATCATTTAGATTTTCCCTTGGGCCCTTTCCTTATTCCCAGAGAGAATATTTATTATTCTATCCCTCTCACATTTTTTTTTAAAAGAGAGAAACAAGAGAGGAAAAATTAGTAAAAAAAATTATAATTTAAATTGAATACAATTTAGTTTAATATGCAATAGTCATATCTGTAGACTCCCCCACTCCTATGTCTCCTATGTCTACAAAGAAAATGGGGAACTCATGTCTCTTATTTGAAGCCACTCTTATTTTTCTTTTTTTTCCTTAGTTATTTTTTCAATTAACAAGCATCTCCAAAATTAATCTATGTCTCCAAATGTCCTTCTTACACACACAAACACACCACACACACACACACCACACTCACATACACACCATACACACACACACACACACACACACACACACACCAGCAAATTTCCAAAAGAAAAAAAACTTGTAAAGCTCTCAGGACATAGCTACATAGTCCAGAAAAATAAATTCCCATATTAACTATGTCCACAAAGACATATTTCATTCTGCATCTTCCTTTCCTCACCTCCCTGTGTCAGGAGGTGAATGGTATGTTTCCTCTTGATTCCTCTGGATTTGTTTTATTATCAGATTCATTCAGGTTCTAATCTTTTTTTCTAGAGCCAAAACTATCCATTATTATGGTGCATCATTCCTTTTCAGTTAAATGATATCACTTTGCATTTATATCTGGTTTTCCCATTGACAGATAGCTTCCCTCTCCCTGCCAGTCTTTTGGGACTCGGTGGTGTGCCCATTCACACTGGGGTCCCAGGGTAGTGAAGTCAAAAGAGCACAGATCTCAGGTCTGTTATTCTGCTTGGAACCTGAAGGATCCCTCTTTGGTTTCCTCATTTCCCCAGTGAAGAGACTGGAGCAGATGATCTGTGTCCCTTTAAAATCTGGATCCTTTTAAGAATCATCTGACTATGATCCTAGTTTTCCAGCTGAGAACACAGACAGAGAAATTAAATGGCATGCCAGTGTCACTTGGTTAGCAAGTAAAAGATGGAAGAATCAAGGAAACCCCAAAACCCACATACTAGAGATCAGATCAATGGGTCAGTGGGATTTCCTTTGACCTAATCAGTAGATGGCCTTGGGCAAATCACTTGGTCTCTCTAGACTCAGGTTCCTAATCTGCAAAATGAGGCTGTTGGACTGAATGACCTGAGTTCCTTTGCATATCTACATTTATAATGCTTATTGCAACATCTTCACAGTGAACACTGAATTAAAAGTCCAAAGATGTCTATCTTTGCTTCAAAGTGTTGGAGAGGACCCTCACTCTGCCTCACTCTCTCCTGGACCATCACTTCCAATGTTAAACATTCTCATTACCCTCCCTCATTCCTGAGGCTGCCTCCTTTCTGTAGAAGGCCCTCTTGCCCTTGAATTCATCACAGCCCCTCTCTTCTTCAGAGAAGGCTGCCGCTCTGGAGAGGGGAGATCCCATTATGTTTCCCACCTCTCCTTATGAGGTCCCCAGCCATGTTCGATTTCCATATATCGCCCGAACTCTTCCATTCTGGCGTGTGGTGGGAGCACACAACCATCCAGCAATGTAGACTGCATCCTGAGCTGCGTGAGTCAATCCATGATTTACCCAGGACACTGTGATCAGCTTCCTGAAATGCCTTCAAGAACACCTCAGTGTCATTCCCTGACCATCTGCTATGTAGACCATTATTGAAAATGAATAAAACACCTTGTTAAGTATATTTAGTTACTGGAGTTTATGATTAAAGTATTTAAGCTGTGGTATACTTTCACAGCATTTTTATACTAGAAAAATAGCCCAACAGCCCATAAAGAGCCATGCTCACACTACAAATATCCACCCTCTTCAAGTCTTTGGCTTCTTTCTACATGCTGCTGAGATCCACCTTCTGGAGCATTTCCCAGCCTCTCACCTTCCTACATTCTTCCCTTTGAGATGAATTGCCATCTATTTCATATACATCTAATATGTAACCAGTAATTCCCAGGTTATCCCCCCATGAGAACTTGAGCTCCCCGAGGACAGGGATCGTATGTTTTCTTTGTAACCCTAGTACTTAGGCCAGCACTGACACACAATACACATTGTGTTTAATTAATGATTGGTGGATTGCCAAGGGTTTCTGTAGCTCAGGAATTGAGGGTTATGTACCTGGCCTTGTAGGAGAGTTGGAAAGGAAGGAAGGAATCCTGGTTCCATTCTTTGTGGATTAAGCCCTGAGAGGGTCCTTCCCCCAGTGGCTTTTCATAACCTCTGCCTTGCCCTGGAAAAATGTGATGAATGAACAAGAGATGACAGAACCATTCACAACTAATCAGTAGACATCAGTCTGATACAGAAGCCCTTCAGGAAGAACTCCATGGTTTGTGCTGGTAGCAGATCCGTACATTGAGGTACTGTCTTCCTCAGGAGGGCCATTCAGCTTGAGATATTGGCCTAATTCCACTCTTTTGCTGACACTTCACCCTTAATGATTATCAGGTGGGCTTCCAGCTGGCAAACACCCAACCCCTACTTGAGTTCTTGTGGGGTTTGTGTTTTGTTTTGTTTTTATAACTACAAAACATCAGAAAAATTCAAATTGGGAAGGGGCCTCTGAGGTTATTGAGGCCAACCCTGGATGGCCCCTTTCCAAAGCAATTCTTCTCCTCTCTTCTGTTAGGGCCACTCTAAGCTCAAATAATTTTAACTCAACTATAATCAATTCAGGGCCCACTGTGTGTCAGGTACTATTCTCCATATTTGTTTATGTCAATTGAATTCTCTCCCTATTCACAAAATCCCTGAATCTGAGTTAAAGCAACCTCGGTGGCAGCCAGCTCAACCACATTGCAACAAAAATGACCTCTAAAACATGCCCATTGGGTAGCTATCGAATTTTTACTGAAGGAGAGATTATGCTAAGTGCATACCATATACCAAACATTCTGCTAGAAATATTATTTCCACCCCAACAAATCAGGAAGCCTTCTCTTGTTACAAAGAAAATAAATTAAGCAAAGTCTGCTAGGATAGTTTTTTTTTTGACAGTACAGGCAAGAGTCAGTACCCATAGCATCCACCTCTGCAAGGAAAGGAGGTAGGTACATTTACTCTAAAAGTCTTTCAGAGTTATATTCACACAAAACTTCTGCCTTAATATGCACAGATATATTCTCTCCCTCTCCTCTGCCTGTTTCTGTCTCTATGTCTCTCTTCCCTCTCTCCTCTCTGTTTCTCTGAATCTTTCTCTGTATCTCCTCTCTTCTCTCTCTCTCTCTCTCTCTCTCTCTCTCTCTCTCTCTCTCTCTCT